>NC_134554.1:28671552-29871552 GCF_025594145.1 Primulina tabacum
CATAAATTGTCTGATTGCTTGTGACATGTCTGCAGGGGTGGAAGCTGGCAAGAAGGCAGCTGGAGAAATTTTAGCTCTTCAAAAGCGGGTTCTTGTGGTACTGAATAAAGCTAGGTATGCTTACAATGTTTTTGCTGGAGAACATATGGGTATATGTTGGATCCAAAGGACAAACAGCAGCAAAATCTTAGATAAACAAATGTTGAGCCATAAGCACCTGAGGAAAGTCTAAACCTTAAAGACTAACCAGTTAGGGTGGAAAACCGCTCAAATTTATCAGCCACTTCATGAATATTTGTGGAAGCGTTATAAGATCACAACAAAATGCTAATGAAATCTACACTGAGTGGAAAAACTTGCTTTGTTTAAATTAAAACAAAGTTCGGATTGGCTTCTTAACGAGTCACATCCATTTAGTTCTTCTGAACCTAGGTGTACAGAAAGATTCTGTTTTTCTTATTCTGTATTATCCTTCTAAACCCTGATATTTTCTCAAATTCTGTTCATTCTCTCAGCTGTAAAGAACCGGTTGAACCATTAACTCTCGAAGAAATAGCGGAACTCTGTCATGCCTCTGATGATGTATGTATTCTACTTGCTGTTTGATTTGAGCGCTTCCCTCATTCTACGAATGTGTGTATAATTTAGTTTGTTGAAGATTCTTTTTTACTTCTTGGTGACAGATTGAAATGATTTATAAGATCATCACGCACATGGCTGCAAATGACAGAGCTCTCATTGTTGAAGGTAGTTGTGGTTCACCGAGAAGCATCAAGGTTTTCTTGGGGGAGTGCAATGTTGATGAGATGTACTAGTAAGAGTAGTTCAAAAACGTGTTTCCTCATCAATAAGGTGAATTTATACTGTTTTTTCCATCAATGATCATGGCCTTTGGTGACACTAGCTGGATCCTTATTCGATCAAGGAATAAGAATCATCTTCGAAACTATCTCGTGCCTTAAATTTGTGTTGTATTTATATACCTCGTTATCTATTTTCTAAGGAGGTGTCTTTTGGTAGTCTTCTCAAACCGTCCTAAGTTTTTGTCTCAAAAAACATGATGCGAGAATAATTGTAATCTTCTTTGAAAGAGAATCTTCTCCTTCACACTTCCAGTTTTTTTGATTCCATTTTCTTTTTTTTAAAAAAAATCTTTTTTCTAATCCCATTTCCACTAGTTTGATTGTAATGTGTGTTAAAAAATTAAAATGAACATTGCACGGGAGCCCAAATAAAAGCATCAAGAAAAATGGTGTTCCTGGGGTTCTACTTGGAGGAATATGTTCTGATTATTGCTCCATTTGAAATGTGAATTTTTTTTATTTTTTTTAGGACTCATAACTGTTATCTTTTGAGTACCTATTGAGGAAAATTTTGGTTTTAATGTAGTAGTCTGTAAATCAAGCTATACGAAATTGAGAAAATGTTGGTAGGAAAAATCATGTGTGCTTATTTCACCAACTCCGATACTAAGGAAATTGAACTGTGAATTATAATTGGAATTGTCTTTTTATATATTAAAAAAAAAAACTGAATGGAAATTGGTTTTTGGTTTCAGTTTTAAATTTCGAATAAATTCATTTAGGTTGATTACGTATCTTTCATATCAATAAATAAACCAAAAAAAAATTCAAAGAAGATTTTCGATCCTTCAGTTATATCTTCCATTGGAACCGTCGGAGTAATACTAAAAATTGGCTTCTTATTTGTTTAAATTTGGTCTTTTTTCTTTCAAAAACAAATAAATTATAAAATGTTTTCTGAATCATGGATATTTTAGGAATAATTATTTATTTATTTTTATAAAATAATGAAAGAATTGTTATTTGCGTTCTAAAAACTATTAATAACGTTATATCTTAACTTTTTATTTTAATTAATAAATGTTATGTTGTTATATCCCATAAATTTGATGATAAGAAATAATGATTTATTGTATTAGATCAAATTGTCTTTACATGTGTTATAGTTACTAGGCCATTCTATTGAAGGTTCAAAAGAAGTCATTCAACTAATCTCAAGATGCAAAGATATCTAACTATTATAGTCTTAGCAGTAAGGGTGCTCATCGATCGGTTCGATTCGGTTTTGAAAATGTATAATCCGACTTGTTTTCCTTCGATTCGATTTTTTAACAAAATGGTTTAGTTTTTTTAATTCAATTTATTAGGATTTGATTTGTTTAAATTATTAATTAAAATATAATATATTATTTTTTAGTTAGTTTTTATGTAAAACTCTAAAAAATAAAGTTTAATTAACTAAATCAATAATAATCAACTAAAAATTAACAAAAATATTCTTAATTCACTAAATCTCATAAAATATATAATCTAAATAAAATTATTAATTTAATTGAATTTTGGTTCTTTCGGTCGGTTCGATTTTGCAAATAAAATCTGAAACTGAATCATATAAACTTTGGTTTTAATATTTATATCCGAACTTAAAAATTCAGTTTTTGTTGAAGTTCTGTTTTCGATTTCTTCAGTTTGGATTTACGATTCGGTTTTAATCGAAGTTGGAATACCCCTACTTAGTAGCATATTTGATCAAGTCTCTGGCAAAAGTGTAACGCCCCAGATTCGACGACTGTCCTCACTGTATCAAGATGAGTCTTTCCAGCATGCTTATGTCCTCACTCACACGCACCCTAGGAAACTTCCCAGGAGGTCACCTATAATGGCCAAAAAATTCGTGTTTGAAAATTTGCGGAAAAATTAAAATTTTTTTTTTTAAAATAATTAAGATGCCTCATTCACAAAATAAACTGATAAATCCAGTTTAATGTTTAAAAATAGCAGCGGAAGAAATTATTGCTCACAAAATAACAAGTAAAGTAATCCAACAACTGATAAAAAAAATGTTTGAGCATAAAAAAAATGGCAAGTGCTGTAAATGAGGTCCTCGGGTTCCACTACTGCCGACCCAAGCTAGCTCACTGATCCCCGCCCTCGACCCCGACATCATCAGCACCTACAACAATCAAGTCTAGTGAGCCTAAAGACTCAGCATGCATATACCGTAAATAACGAGTAAATAATATAGTAAAATTGCATGAGAGTAAAAATATCATACAGCAATTATAATATGTGCATAACTGACTGAAAATCATAAGTGAAATGTTTGCTCCATAGAGCCCTGTAATGAAATAGCATGTAATAATTTTCTGGTGAGATTATGGTCTACGCAAGTGGCCCCTGCACTGAACTGAATTGAACTGACAGGTAACTGGCGACCGGGTGAAGTAATGAACGTCTGATCAAACTAATGCCACAGTATACTGGGTGAAACTGAACTCAACTGACCGGTAACTGGCGACCGGATAATACAATGCTCCCATGATAGTGAAATGACCACAAGCAATATCGCATAAATCTCAAAAATGAATATTTTATATTTTTATGCACGTAATATAATTAAATGGCATAATGAAATATCCTGTATTATTTTACCACATGGATTGGATCGTTCCCAGGCTCGCTGCGACCTAAATTTATCATGAAAAATATTCAAATGATTTTCTTGACCAAACTTTGTAATTGAATCAAAAAACGAGACAATTACACCCAACGAACTCATATTTAATCATGACTCCGTGCCAACTCGAACCAACACCGAACCCTCATTTAGTCATGATTAAAATACACTTAATATGATGAAGTAATGCTCCAAAAATGATAAGGGCCGGAATTTTGGTGAATGGAGGCCAAAACATGAAACGCTCTTTCGAGAGTCAATTTGGCACATCGCACCGAAATTTCTCGTACGCCATCAAAAATGATCCGAATCACGAACGGCCAAAAACATGACCTTCCCAACTTGATGAGGCACTGTCCAGTCCAAGGCCATAGGCTAAAAGCCAACCAAGAACTCAAACGAGCCACTGAACCGAAGCAGCAAGTTGCTGTCACAAAAATACAGCAGCTGTGCTTTGGTTTCCTTGCGTCGTTTGCGAGGATAATAGCCATTGGGGCTTGAACCACCGATCAGAACCTCTTACCAACATCCTAAGGAATGATTTGAACCATGGATAAGGGCCCTAGGCCAGCCACAATTCGAATCACACCAGAAACCAAACCATACGTCCCAACCAAGCACTAATTCTGAGCGTGGGATGTTGCCGTGGTTCTTGCTGTCATGGACCATTCCAGTGGCCATTTGGTTGACCATGGCATGATCTAGACATCCAGAGTTAGGGTGTGAACCATAGCTAAGGGCCATAGGCCAATCAAGATCCACACCATTCCACAAAACTCGAAACACACTTGCTGTAAAATGAGAAGGGCCGAAAGGGGAAGGGGCTGTTCTTGTGTTTTGATTTAAAATAGATGCAACCATGGACCAAGCCTCAAAAGAGCGACTTGGTCACGTCTTAGACATGCTAGGGAAGTGTTCTAACCATTGATATAGGCCCCTAAGGCAGCCAAGATCAGACACTTCCCCTTGACAGCAACATGACAGAAAATCGAACACAATATGACACTCATGGGGAAGTTGCTGTCATTTCTGGATTCCAGTGGGTATGGGGCTAGAACCAATGGACAAATGTGTTCCTAACATGTCCTAGTACATGTCTAAATGCAGCTTAGGGAGCCTGGACACGAGCCATCCACCTGAAACACCAAAAATAAGTGAACCGTGAGTAGCACAAGGAAGGGCCGAAAATTTGCATCTTGGATTTCGAAATGTTTTGTCATGTATTTCGGTTTTGGTTGAAAGATCATGATCATGTAGTGTTTAAACATCATAATACGACTTGATTGAAGAGCAAAGAAGAACATATACATGCCTGGTTTCGTTTTGAAAAGAAAACGAACGAAACGCAACGACGCGGCGCGGAGGAGACGGAGCGTTTTCTTTCTTGCTTGCTACTCGATTTTTCCTCTTGTTATTAGCTATGAGGCTCACGATTTAAAACACTGAAATGCTCTCAATTTCGGTGATGCGGGAGGGGAAATGGTGGTTAGGAGAGTGAGGGGAAGGGGTTTCAATATAAGAGGGATGGCAAGACCAAGTCTACCTCTTTTTGAAATTTGAATTTGTTTGATATCAAAATGCTTTGTTGGAGAGGGAAATGGATAGGGTGTGACCGATTCTACATGTCCTCACAAGGCTAAGATAATGATCTTATATTAAATAAATGGTGGTTAACAAATGAAAGGATTAATATGCGAAGAAATAATAAAGAAATGGTCAAAGGTGAGTTGTCAAAGAATTGTTTACTCAACTAAGGGGTGGCCTGAAAATTAAACAATTAAATGGAGGGGAAATATTGTTTAGTTAGTAAATTTTTAAACCTTAAGAGACTTACCTATCCTTTAAATAATTTAAGGAATTAACACCTTAATTATGGAACCTAATTGAACTTATTTCCTACTTACCTCAAGTTACTTAAATAATTCCTTAAACCTCCTTTTAACTTAAATCGACTTCTTAGCTAGCTAAAATAAACTCTGGGAATGATTTCTTAATTCTTAAATTCTATCTCAAAACTCCAACTCCAGTCCGGCCTCAATGAATTAACTGAAAAGATAAATATTAAACTACTGCATAAAATAATTAACTTTAAAGAAAAGCATTTAAATACTCATGCAATAAAATCATTTTAATTTAAAATACTATAATTATGCATGGCTTATACGTAGTCTAATTTACGGGTTCTACAACTCTCCCCCCTTAAAAGAAATTTCGTCCTCAAAATTAAAACTTACCGAATAACTCGGGGTACCGACTCCTCATCTCTTACTCCGACTCCCACGTAGCTTCCTCCTCTGAATGGTTGAGCCATTTGACTTTCACTCGCTTAACTAGCTTATTCCGAAGCTTCTTCTCCTGTCTGTCTAAGATCTGTACTGGTCTCTCCTCATAAGACAGGTTCGGAGTAAGCTGCAACGGCTCAAAGTTCAAGACATGCGAAGGATTCGCCATATACTTCCTCAGCATAGAGACGTGGAACACATTGTGTGCTCCAGCCAGATTCGGCGGAAGAGCAACACGATAAGCTAGCGTCCCAACTCTGTCGAGGATCTCAAATGGTCCAATGAATCTCGGACTGAGCTTCCCTTTCTTTCCGAACCGCATGACACCCTTCATAGGTGCTACCTTCACAAAGACATGGTCGCCCACGGCAAACTCTAGGTCTCTCCTCCTCTGATCTGCATAACTTTTCTGTCGACTCTGAGCAGTCTTCATCCTATCACTGGATCTTGACTACTACATCGGCAGCCTGCTGAATAATCTCCGGACCCAACTCTGATCTCTCCCTACTTCGTCCCAATGAACAGGAGATCTGCACTTACGGCCATATAGTGCTTCATACGGTGCCATACCAGTAGACGACTGGAAGCTGTTGTTATAGGTGAACTCCACTAATGGCAAGTTCGACTCCTAACTCCCGGAGAAATCAATAACACAAGCACGGAGAAGATCCTCCAAAATCTGAATAACTCGCTCTGACTGCCCATCTGTCTGAGGATGGAAAGCTGTGCTAAACAGCAACTTCGTACCCATAGTCGAATGCAAACTCTTCCAAAATGAGGAAGTGAATCTGGGATCTCTGTCAGATACGATAGAAACTGGAATACCATGAAGTCGGACTATGTCCCGGATATACAACTCTGCATACTGAGTCATGGTGAAAGTCGTCTTAATAGGCAAGAAGTACGCCGATTTGGTAAGACGATCTACAATCACCCAGATGCCATTTGATCCTCTGATTGACTTTGGCAATCCGGTCACGAAATCCATGGTAAGATTCTCCCACTTCCACTCGGGAATGGGAAGAGGCTTGAGCAAACCTGCTGGTCTCTGATGCTCCGCCTTCACTAACTGGCAATTCAGACACTCGGATACAAATCGTCTGATGTCTTTCTTCATCCCAGGCCACCAATACAATGACTGCAGATCTCGGTACATCTTCGTACTCCTTGGATGAATAGAGTACGGCGACATGTGGGCCTCTGATAAAATATCTGCTCGGATAGAACCACTGCTGGGAACCCACATCCTGTCTCTGTATTTCACAATACCGTCGCTAACTGAATACAAGACACTGCCCTTGGCTTCATCTCTCTGCTTCCACTTTGCTAACTGCTCATCTATTGACTGACCACTGCGAATACGGTCAAGAAGAGAGGACTGAATAGTCAAGGTAGATAGACGGGGAACTCTACCTCTAGGATATGACTCTAGATCAAACCTCAGAATCTCAAGCTGAAGAGGTCTCTGAATCGTCAAATGAGCCATCACTGCGACTTTTCTGCTCAATGCATCCGCAACTACATTAGCTTTACCCTGGGTGGTAGCTAATGTCACAGTCATAATCCTTCACAAGCTCCAACCAACGCCTCTGACGCATGTTCAGCTCCTTCTGCGTAAAGAAATACTTGAGGCTCTTGTGGTCGGTAAAGATCTGGCACTTCTTCCCATACAAATAGTGCCTCCAAATCTTCAAGGCAAAAACCACGGCGGCCAACTCTAGATCATGGGTAGGGTAGTTCTTCTCATGAGTTTTCAACTGTCTAGAAGCATATGCTATCACCTTCCCATGCTGCATCAATACTGCGCCCAAATCGAGCTTCGAAGCATCGGTATACAAAACAAAATCTCCGAGCCCTGACGGCATGGCCAAAACTAGTGCTGAGATAAGAGCTTGCTTCAAAGTATCGAAGCTCTTCTGACACTCCTCGCTCCACACAAATTTAGCATTCTTCTTGGTCAATGATGTGAGTGGAACGGCAATAGAGGAGAATCCCTTAATGAACTTCCGATAATATCCTGCTAGTCCAAGAAAACTGCGGATCTCTGATGCATTCTGCGGCACAACCCAATCTCTGACTGCGGCAACTTTCGCTGGGTCTACCTCAATACCACTGCTAGAAACAATGTGGCCTAAGAACGCCACATTCTCTAACCAAAATTCGCACTTACTGAACTTTGCGAATAACTTGTGCTTCTGCAAGGTCTGCAGCACTATGGTCAGATGTCTGCTGTGATCCCCCTGATTCTTGGAGTAGACGAGAATGTCGTCTATGAATACTATCACAAACTGGTCAAGATACGGCTGAAATACGCGATTCATGAGATCCATGAAGATCGCTGGCGCATTCGTCAGACCGAACGACATCACAAGGAACTCATAGTGGCCATAACGAGTCCTGAAGGCAGTCTTGGAAACATCAGCATCTCTCACCCTCAACTGGTGATAACCGAAACGCAGATCTATCTTGGAGAATACCGAAGCTCCCTGCAACTGGTCAAATAAGTCCTCGATCCTCGGAAATGGGTATTTGTTTTTCACTGTAACCCTGTTCAACTCCCGGTAGTCAATACAAAGTCTCATAGAGCCATCCTTCTTCTTCACAAATAAGACTGGCGCGCCCCATGGTGAAAAACTCGGGTGAATGAACTCCTTATCCAGAAGTTCCTAAATCTGCTTCTTAAGCTCTGCCATCTCTGTCGGAGCTAGTCGGTACGGTGCTTTGGAGATTGGGACCGTACCTGGCATAAGCTCAATAGAAAACTCCACCTCTCTCTCGGGTGGCATACCAGAGACGTCCTCAGGAAAAACGTCTAAGAAGTCTCTAACAATCGGAACATCTGCGGCTGACTAACTGGGCGCCTCGGGGATAGATATAAAAGTTGCTAAAAATGCCCGACACCCTCTATGCATGAGCTTCCTAGCCTTGACATAAGGAATAATGCGCGGTAAAGGAAAGTACCTGTCCTGGCTCGAATAAGAACTGTGTCATTCCAGGCGGTCGGACTAAAACAGATCTCCGCTGGAAGTCAATCAAAACTCTGTTCCGCAATAGCCAGTCCATCCCTAGGATGATGTCAAACTCTGGCATCGGCAACACGATCAGATCCGCATAAACGAGGTTGCCATGGAGCTCAAGATCTATGTCTCGGATCACATTGGTAGCTGTCATCTCCTCACCAGAAGGCAATACTACTGAATAGGCTGCATCTAGCCCAACGGTCTTGACCTTGAGGAAAATTAGCAAATACCTCCGAAATAAATGAGTGAATGGCCCCTGAATCTATCAAGGCCTTCGTAGCCGAACCAGATATAAATATTCTCCCTAAAAGGTTGGAATACTAAGCGGAACCCAATAATCACAAGAACTAACTTATAGGCATGCAAAGGTCAAAATTCTTCTAACTTAATTCCCGAAAATAATACTGAGTAGAGCATGCAATCCTATCGCAACTCTAATTTCAAAATCTCAATCCCGATTCCCAAAACATTGAAATTCAAATATAAACTTAAAGCTGTAAGATACCTGTCATAAACATGGTCTCCGGGTTTGTCTCTGTCGCATGCAAGGCAAAAACTCTGCCTTGGGTAGGCAGATTCCTCTGAGGGCACTGCAGAAGTAAGTGGTCTGGACTGCCACACTTGTAACACTTCCCTGAGCCAAACTTACATGCTCCAGGATGGCAGCGTGAGCACCTAGGGCAAACTGGGTGCTCAAAAGTCCTCGGGGCTGGGCGTCCCCGCTGCTGCTGCTGCTGCTGACCTCTGTTTCTAAGCGGCCCGTGTAAAGGCCTCTTGTTCTGCTGCTGATGCTGCTGAGGAGGAGGGCGGTGTGGTACCTGGACAGGGCGCTTGCCCTGGCGGTCTCTCTCTGTAGCATCCCACTCATTTTTTAAAAATGCGGAAATATTTTTTTTTAATAAAAGTTCGTATTTCGAAAGACATTTAAAAATGATCGTAATTATTTGACAGTAAAAATAGTGCAGTTTAAAATAAACAAACTCGTCCACAATCCTACGTGAACATAAACTAATAAAAATCTTAAAATCATCAACGTATGAAAATATTCATATCCTCTCAATCTCATAAATCGTAATGCGGAAAACATGTGGTCCTCGGGTCATGTCACCTTACCAGGTCTGCTTACTCGGAGTTCGGCACTTCCAGTCTCCTCATCATTAAGTTCACCTGCATCACACACGCCTAGTGAGTCTAAAGACTCAACACACCTGTACCAGGAATAAGAAGTACATATACATAGCACACAGCAGTGAAAAATATCATACTCAACATATCTTTCATTAATTTAAAAGCATAACGTAAACGTGTCGTGTAAAATCGTATCGTGTCAAAGCATGTCATCTCATGTCATCATATACATATACGTGTCATGTAAAATCGTATCGTGTCAAAGCATGTCATCATATACGTATACGTGTCGTGTAAAATCGTATCATATTAAAGCATGTCATCTCATATCATCATATACGTATACATTTTCTTTTAATTGAATTCAGTTCATTAGCTGTGACTTTCGTATCATCATGTCATCATGTCAGTCGATGGATCCATCTACTTGTAACCGTGGTACCCGGCGGCGGGGGACATCAGCGACACTCTCACCCGTCAACTGAGCCCGAGCCTATCATGTCATCATATCATGTCAATGGAAATACGATCGTCGGGCTCCCCCTGGGGCCTTCTCCCTCACGATATCTCCAATCATATCATTGTGTCATCGTGTTAGTCACAACTAAATCACTTCTTTCAAAACGTGTCATCATATTCATCACTTAATAAAAGCATGCATATACATAATTTTTCCTTTAAACCAAGCATGCAACATATTTATCATAATTACGTAAAAATCGTAAACATGATGCATAAACATTTAAAATATCATAATTTTGTGCTCACGGCGCTGCCAGGACAAACATCTCACCCCAGGTGCAAAATGACCATTTTGCCCCTGAAACCCAAAAATTACCATTTTGCCCATAGACGTAAAATTTCACTTCTTTGACATTTTCTTAATTCAATTAATTCTAACACGTCCCAAATAATTATTTAAGCTGACAAGAACTTTCCCATATTTTTATTTGGCTTAAATCTATGACTTTTAAATTAATCTTTAAATATAACCTATTAATGTGTTTTAATCCCAATTAAACCAAACCTTAGCATAAAATTCCCAAATTAAAAACTTAGACTTCTAATAATTATTTGAGCTTAAATATAATTTCTCATAATTTTATTAAGCTTAAATCTAGACGTTTCCATTAATCCTTTAATTAACGTTTCGTGCGACGATTAAATCCCGAATAATTCCATAACTCATTATTTTGATCTGAAACTTACCAAACTCCTAAAATTGTCACAAAACATATTTATAAGCACCCCTAGATGTAAACTTGAGCCTATTTCATAATTTAACCGAATTGTTTTAAAACTTGGACCGGGGCGACGGTTTTAACTCGAATCGACTCGAAACTTAACCAAATTCTTCCCACCTTTTTACCACACCTCATAAACACTCAAAATACCCTTAAATCAGTCAATACTAGGCTCTTAACCCCTCGGCCAAGTCCTGAGAGTTGCTGGAAATTACAGCACATGCAAGTCTTGGCTTTAATGAGCTAACCACCTAAACCTTCGGCCATCACCAAGAACCGAGCTTACCCAAGGTTCCACTCATTATGACACCTTAAACGCTGCATGACCGTCGTTGCTCCCAAATCGACAGTCCCCTTGCATCATACAACCAAGCTCGAACCAAAGCCACAACAGCAACTACAATCCATGGCCGATTCTCCTACTTGGATAGGACTCTAAGTTTTCTTCCCTAGCCGCTTAACCAACAAGCCAGTCCTTGAACCAGCACCTCAAGACTCATACTAGGACCCTAATACATGTCCCAAACCGTAGCCAAGAGCCCTGGTCCAGACCCTGACTGACACCCCAAGACCGAACACCAACAGCCCTTCCATGACCCTTTTTTTTTACAGCCTTCACGTTTCTGGTTCCAGCCTTCTGTCCAGTCAACCAGCCCATGAACCAACACACCAAGACTCATCCTAGGACCCTTAGAGACTACATAAACCACTGCCCCAGGCCTTGAACCGATCCAAGCCCCCAAAACACCAGAAGTTCAGCACTAGCCTTCACATGAGTCCCATTCTTGTGCAGCTGGAATTTTCTTGTCCTACAGCTTTCTCGAACCACCCAGACCTTGCACCACCCTATCTAAGCTCTCCCTAGGACCCTTATGACTCGACCTAGCCCAGCCCAAATCTCCCAGGCTGAGCCATCTCCTCCCTGCACCAGCTGCTTCCCTACGCTGCTTTACTTGGTGCTCTCGGGTGGAGTCCTAGCTTGCTAGGACTCCTTCCCATCCCTTAGTCTCGAGTCCTAGCGTGGCTAGGACTCTTCCCTTGACTCATAACAGACCCTAGATCACCCTAGTCCCAGCCTTGAGCAAGCCAAGCCCCAAAACCCTTACAACCGAGCCCCTTGATCACCTAACACCAACTTTCTGTCCAGCTTGTGTTCTTCATGTTGGGAAGCATATTGGGGTGTTCTAGGACTCCATAAATTCGTGTGAAATCATCCCTTATCTCTTCCTAATCATGGCAGCCCCTTGCACTCAAAATTTTAGAAAACTTGAGCCACAAACAAGAATGAGAGAAACATAAAAAAATTTGAAAGCTTTTCACCCTCATGTTGGATCGAAAGTTCTCATGCAACAATTCATTCAACAGCATATATAGCATGTATGATGCAAGAAAAATAGGTACAATGCGTGCCTTAGATGTTATAGAAGCGAGGAGATCGAAAAACAAGCGCCCGAGACAATTTGTTTGAAGGAATTGCTATGGCCGAGATTTTCTTGAATTGAAAATGCTATGGCCGATGGTTGCTGAAGGAAGGCTAGCTGCTGAATTAAAATAATGAGAGTGGGGAGAGTTGGAATAAAGAGGTGTCGGTTGGTGGGGAGGGTAAATGGGTATAGGGTAGCTTAATTAGTTATTAATCAACTAGCTAATGGTCTTTAAATGATTTAATTAAAAACTTAAAAGAATTTTAAGCCTAACGAGATTAAAAGTTGGCCCATTAAATCCAAACATACTCCCGAAAAATATTTCGTGTTGAAAATTTTTGAAAATATTAGCCGAACCTTCAAAAAGTCTCCCGATTCGATAAAATTCGCGTACCGTTAAAAATAAAAATTATGCGGGGAAAAATACCCAATAAATACTATTTTTGAAAAATACACTTAAAAACATCTTAAATTAATATTTAAAAACAAATCATGTAATTAATAATTTTCCTGAAAAATTCTCCCGGTCTGATCTCCTCGTTCGTGCGCGAAATAAAACTTAAAAATCATAGTGCATGAACTTTTAAAATTTCATTAATTAAATTCTATCATGCAATAATAATGCATAAAATATATAAAAATATTTAAACACAATTTAATAAAATAAACATACATTTTATGCTTTAAAAAAATTTAATAAAATATCAAAAAAATTTAATAACTTGCATGCATGTGATTTACGTGGACTTTTAGATTTTCGTGACGTTACAATCTCACCCTCTTAAATTGAATTTCGATCCCGAAATTCGCTTATCCTCGATAATCAAAAGTTTAGACTCTTAATTCTAATATCCCAATAGTCCACGCTTCCGCTGCGCTACTCTGATAAAATAATAAATCTTAAGGTGTCCTTATATATGTCTTCTCGGTCCCGATTAACTCTACCTTCTAAATCCTCGTTTGCGAAACTCAACTTATAACGACACCCATGGTGACCTAGTTTCATTTTTTATAACTTCGAATTTCAATTTTTCTTAAACTTCCTAATATTAGAAATGACAGTCCGAATTTTATTGCGTCTTATTTTTCTTATACAATACCTGTAATGTTCATTGACCTATTACATTTGTATTTATACCGTTCGACCTAAGAAACCTTAGCATTAAAAGTTACTGATCGACTTCTATCCTCGGTAAACACTTAAATGTTAAACCTTATCTCAACCTCATAATAATATTAGCCTAAGATCCTTGAATCGAATTTTTATCTTACGGCACCAAACTTACATAACTTAATTATTTACGAGTACATCCCAAATGTATATTTTTTTTTTTTGCAAATTCTTACACCTCGAGTAACGTTAATTCATAAATCTCAATTATACAATATCGATCTTATACCTTAATAGTAAAACTCTTCTAATATCCATTACATGCTTAAACTATTTCTTTTCCGATTATAATATAGTTGAGGCCTAAGACCCTTAGACTTTCCTCATTGTAAAATGTCGCATTCTTACATATCCCTAATGCTTAATTAATACTAGCGTATAAAACTTAATAAGTTCTCCTATGATAATGATGGACTAACTCTAATAAATCAACTTCACTTATAATCCATAAATTCTAGAATCCTCATATCAAGATTGTAGATTTCTTACTCGATAAAAAAAAATCTTAATATTCGTTCATTGATAACCTATGATGAACACAACTCGTTTCTTTTAGTTTTTTATTTATTTCACCCAATTTTTTTTTTGTTTGAACAGTTATCTCATAAATTTGAAATTCAAGCTTACACAACCCAAGTCGTATTAGATAGTATAATTCCAGCACACATATCCACTTAGTTCCAAGTTTCTTAATGACTTTCAAAATTCCTAAAGATAAGGTGTCTACCTTACCTCTTACATGCGTCTATCAAATATCCTAACCATCGATCATACCAAATTTTCTAGAAAAATTAAATTCCAACAAAGATATAATTTTAACTCTTAAGATCACGATTAAAAATTAGTGATACATCAATACTTAAGTTCCCAAAATTTTGTTAGCTCCATGTCTATTCTTATAACTTAATTAACTGATCAACTTAACCTTAAATTTTTATCACTTTAAATTCTTAATTCTATTTTATAGGTTCCTCGTACACGAAGTTCAAAAATTTTAAACTTATTAAACCCAAAATCAATTCTCATATCCTTGAATAATTTCTGATTGAACCCCAGTCTTCCTCAAAGTTTGAATTTAATCCTCAAAAATTTCGAAATTTGCTATTTGACCCTTAAAATTCTCGAAAATTATAATTTTGGCCCTACACTCTTCGAAATTGGCATTTTTGTCCCCATAAAATTTTCGATTTTATCCTCATTAAACCTTGAAATTCTCAAAACTCAGATTAAATTCCAAAATTTAGTAAATTCAAAAATAGTTTCTTAGAGTAGAACATCAGTACTACTATCCTAAAAATCAATATAGTCAAATCAATATCAACCTGTCCTAAAGCCTAATATTCGAATTTTTAGACACGTCCAATTCCAAACGCAACCAATATGCAATTTAATCTAGTTTTTAAAACAGTAAATCCTTAAATCATAAAAGCAGTTAAACATATACCGTAGGTCATCATAAAGTGTAAATCATGTTAACATGCATGTGATAAGAGTAAATCATTTAAAACATTTAAATCATAAAAACTTACAGACTTGAGGCTTGAAGACTGAGCGACAGAAGCTGGCGGTGGCACAACCCTATACAGGACCCTTGCTCTGATACCAACTGTAGCATCTCACTCATTTTTTAAAAATGCGGAAATATTTTTTTTTAATAAAAGTTCATATTTTCGAAAGACATTTAAAAATGATCGTAATTATTTGACAGTAAAAATAGTGCGGTTTAAAATAAACAAACTCGTCCACAATCCTACGTGAACATAAACTAACAAAAATCTTAAAATCATCAACGTATGAAAATATTCATATCCTCTCAATCTCATAAATCGTAATGCGAAAAACATGTGGTCCTCGGGTCATGTCATCTTACCAGGTCTGCCTACTCAGAGTTCGGCACCTCTAGTCTCCTCATCATTAAGCTCACCTCATCACACACGCCTAGTGAGTCTAAAGACTCAACACACCTGTACCAGGAATAACAAGTAAATATACATAGCACACAGCAGTGAAAAATATCATACTCAACATATCTTTCATTAATTTAAAAGCATAACGTAAACGTGTCGTGTAAAATCGTATCGTGTCAAAGCATGTCATCTCATGTCATCATATACATATACGTGTCATGTAAAATCGTATCGTGTCAAAACATGTCATCTCATGTCATCATATACGTATACGTGTCGTGTAAAATCGTATCATATTAAAGCATGTCATCTCATATCATCATATACGTATACATTTTCTTTTAATTGAATTCAGTTCATTAGCTGTGACTTTCATATCATCATCATGTCAGTCGATGGATCCATCTACGTGTAACCGTGCTACCCGGCGGCGGGGAGACATCAGCGACACTCTCACCCGTCAACTGAGCCCGAGCCTATCATGTCATCATATCATGTCAATGGAAATACGATCGTCGGGCTCCCTCTGGGGCCTTCTCCCTCACGATATCTCCAATCATATCATCGTGTCATCATGTTAGTCACAACTAAATCACTTCCTTCAAAACGTGTCATCATATTCATCACTTAATAAAAGCATGCATATACATAATTTTTTCTTTAAACCAAGCATGCAACGTATTTATCATAATTACGTAAAAATCGTAAACATGATGCATAAACATTTAAAATATCATAATTTTGTGCTCAGGGCGCTGCCAGGACCAACATCTCACCCCAGGTGCAAAATGACCATTTTGCCCCTGAAACCCAAAAATTACCATTTTGCCCATAGACGTAAATTTCACTTCTTTGACTTTTTCTTAATTCCATTAATTCTAACACGTCCCAAATAATTATTTAAGCTTATAATAACTTTTCCATATTTTTATTTGGCTTAAATCTATGACTTTTAAATTAATCTTTAAATATAACCTATTAATGTGTTTTAATCCCAATTAAACCAAACCTTAGCATAAAATTCCCAAATTAAAAACTTAGACTTCTAATAATTATTTGAGCTTAAATATAATTTCCCATAATTTTATTAAGCTTAAATCTAGACGTTTCCATTAATCCTTTAATTAACGTTTCGTGCGACGATTAAATCCCGAATAATTCCATAACTCATTATTTTGATCCGAAACTTACCAAACTCCTAAAATTGTCACAAAACATATTTATAAGCACCCCTAGATGTAAACTTGAGCCTATTTCATAATTTAACCGAATTGTTTTAAAACTTGGACCGGGGCGACGGTTTTAACTCGAATCGACTCGAAACTTAACCAAATTCTTCCCACCTTTTTACCACACCTCATAAACACTCAAAATACCCTTAAATCAGTCAATACTAGGCTCTTAACCCCTCGGCCAAGTCCTGAGAGTTGCTGGAAATTACAGCACATGCAAGTCTTGGCTTTAATGAGCTAACCACCTAAACCTTCGGCCATCACCAAGAACCGAGCTTACCCAAGGTTCCACTCATCATGACACCTTAAACGCTGCATGACCGTCCCTAGTTGCTCCCAAATCGACAGTCCCCTTGCATCATACAACCAAGCTCGAACCAAAGCCACAACAGCAACTACAATCCATGGCCGATTCTCCTACTTGGATAGGACTCTAAGTTTTCTTCCCTAGCCGCTTAACCTACGAGCCAGTCCTTGAACCAGCCCCTCAAGACTCATACTAGGATCCTAATACATGTCCCAAACCGTAGCCAAGAGCCCTGGTCCAGACCCTGACTGACACCCCAAGACCGAACACCAACAGCCCTTCCATGACCCTTTTTTTTTACAGCCTTCACGTTTCTGGTTCCAGCCTTCTGTCCAGTCAACCAGCCCATGAACCAACACACCAAGACTCATACTAGGACCCTTAGAGACTACATAAACCACTGCCCCAGGCCTTGAACCGTTCCAAGCCCCCAAAACACCAGAAGTTCAGCACTAGCCTTCACATGAGTCCCATTCTTGTGCAGCTGGAATTTTCTTGTCCTACAGCTTTCTCGAACCACCCAGACCTTGCACCACCCTATCTAAGCTCTCCCTAGGACCCTTATGACTCGACCTAGCCCAGCCCAAATCTCCCAGGCTGAGCCATCTCCTCCCTGCACCAGCTGCTTCCCTACGCTGCTTTACTTGGTGCTCTCGGGTGGAGTCCTAGCTTGCTAGGACTCCTTCCCATCCCTTAGTCTCGAGTCCTAGCGTGGCTAGGACTCTTCCCTTGACTCATAACAGACCCTAGCTCACCCTAGTCCCAGCCTTGAGCAAGCCAAGCCCCAAACCCTTACAACCGAGCCCCTTGATCACCTAACACCAACTTTCTGTCCAGCTTGTGTTCTTCATGTTGGGAAGCATATTGGGGTGTTCTAGGACTCCATAAATTCGTGTGAAATCATCCCTTATCTCTTCCTAATCATGGCAGCCCCTTGCACTCAAAATTTTAGAAAACTTGAGCCACAAACAAGAATGAGAGAAACATAAAAAAATTTGAAAGCTTTTCACCCTCATGTTGGATCGAAAGTTCTCATGCAACAATTCATTCAACAGCATATATAGCATGTATGATGCAAGAAAAATAGGTACAATGCGTGCCTTAGATGTTATAGAAGCGAGGAGATCGAAGAACGAGCGCCGGAGACAATTTGTTTGAAGGAATTGCTATGGCCGAGATTTTCTTGAATTGAAAATGCTATGGCCGATGGTTGCTGAAGGAAGGCTAGCTGCTGAATTAAAATAATGAGAGTGGGGAGAGTTGGAATAAAGAGGTGTCGGTTGGTGGGAGGGTAAATGGGTATAGAGTAGCTTAATTAGTTATTAATCAACTAGCTAATTGAAACGTCTACTCGTTTTAAAAGTACGGAAATATTTTTTTTTTGCTTGCAATTATAAAATTGCATTTAAAATAATCGTATTTATTTACCAACAAGAATGACGCAGTTTAAAAAAAATACTAACGTCATCCAAAATCAACATAAACGTAAACGTATAAAAATTCTTAAAATCATCAACGTATAAAAATGTTCATATTATCTCATATCTCATAAATCATAAAGCGGAAAACATGTGGTCATCGGGTCGTGTCACTGTACCAGGTTTGCCTACTCAGAGTTCAGCACCTCCTGTCTCCTACCCAAAATGCTCACCTGCATCACACACGCCTAGTGAGTCTAATGACTCAACACACCTGTACCAGTAATAACAAGTACATATACGTAGCACACAGCAGTGAAAAATAGCATAATCAAAATACGTTTCATGAGCTTAAAAATATGTACATAAGCGTGTCGTGTAAAATCGTAACGTGTCAAAACATGCCTCATCATGTTATCATATCATATGCGTAACTGTGACCTGTCAAAACATGGTAATAGCATGTATCATCGTATCAGCATATACGTGTTAAAATCTTAATTTGAATTCCGTTCATTAGCTGTGACTTTCGTATCATCATATCATCATGTCAGTCGATGGATCCATCTACGTGTAACCGCGGTACCCGACGGCGGGGGACATCAGCGACACTCTCACCCGTCAACTGAGCCCGAGCCTATCATGTCATCATATCATGTCAATGGAAATACGATCGTCGGGCTCCCTCTGGGGCTTTCTCCCGTAAACGGGCTCCCTCTGAGGCCTTTTCCCTCACGATATCCCCAATCATATCATCGTGTCATCGTGTTAGTCACAACTAAATCACTTTCTTCAAAACGTGTCATCATATTCATCACTTAATAAAAGTATGCATATACATAATTTTTCTTTTAAACCAAGCATGCAACGTATTTATCATAATTTCGTAAAAATCATAAACGTGATGCATGAACATTTAAAATATCATATATTTGTGCTCAGGGCGCTGCTAGGACCAAAATCTTACCACGAGTACAAAATGACCATTTTGCCCCTGAAACCCGAAAATTATCGTTTCACCCCTGGACCTCTAAAATTGACCCGAAACTTACCAAACTCCTTAAAACATCCCAAAACATAATTACATAAATTTCTTAGACGTAAACTCGAGCCAAAAACCAAACTTAACCGATTCGTTTTAAAACTTGGACCGGGGTCCCGGTTTTAACCCGAATCGACTCGAAACTTAACCGAATTTCTCCCAATTTTTCCCATATCTTAAAAACACTATAATGCTCCTAAACATATTCACCAGACCCAAAATCTCATATAAGATAATTCCAGAAACTTATCAAATTCTCGGCCTTCCCTTGTTTGGCACCCTCGTGCACTCCCTTTCCCAAAAGCTCACGCCACTAGCCTTACCCGACGCACCAGCCATATACCAGCCTACCATGGACCTTGACCAGACCCTAAGGAGCCTACTGAACCATCGCAACCAGTCCCATGCACGCTCATAACAGCTAGGAGCCGAGACTCATCAACACCTCCTACCGCGGCTCACTCCTCTTCACTTGACTCAAGCGATCTTTCCATCAACTCCGACACGGTTCGAGCCATTCCAGACCCTGACTCAGACCCACCAGGGTCTGGTCCAGGGCTGGAGGAGGCCTTCACGTGGCCAGGCGGAAGGCACTATCGAACACTCCATCTCGCACAACCACCAAACATTCGATCGGCCCTCAAAAACCCACCGATCTCGACCAAGCTTCCAACTCCAGCACCTAAACTCCATTGATTACAACCTGTACAACCCCCTTACATCACGATACAGCAGCCCCTTGCACAAACGCATAAAAACCGTGAGCAACACAATACATGATGCGATAAAATGGTGCAAACCCGAAAGATTAATCGTGCTCTTGAATAGATCGAAAGATTTCGTGAAGAAATGCACACACAACATTAATATGACGTGCATGATGCAAAGAAAGAAGTAACAAGCGTGCCTTGGTGGGAAAATCTTGGACAAATGATCGCGTGACACGGCCGAAGGGAGGCGTTCTTTGTTTGAGGGAGAAACGGTGACACCGAAGACTTAGTTGCAGCAATTCACGAGGAGGTTTCTGGTTGGAGGGGGGTGTCGGCTGTGGAATTGGTCTAGGTTTAGGTTAAGATGATAATTAGCCAATATATAAATAGCTAACAATCCACTAATGGGCCTAATTTTGATAATTAAAAGTTAAAAAGGATATTAAGCCCAACGAGCTTAGAAGTAGGCCCATTACGTCTAAACGTACTCCCGAAAAATATTTCATGTTGAAAAGGTTTTGAAAATATTAGCCGAACCATTAAAAAGTTCTCCGATTCGCTAAAATTGGCGTACCGTTAAAAATAAAGTTCCGCGGGTAAAAATACCCAATAAAATCCCATTTTCGAAAAATACACTTAAAAAAACCCTGTAATAATTTATTAAAAATAAATCGTGTAATTAAAATAATTTTCCTGAAATTTCTCCGGTCTCCGTTCCTCGCTCGAGCGTGAAATTCATCTAAAAATCCTAATGCATGAACTTATAAAATTTCATGAATTGAATCCTATTATGCATGAATTATGCATAAAATGCACAAAAATAAATAAACACAAACTAATAAAATAAACGTGCATTTTATGTTTTAAAATAATTTAATAAAATACCAAAGAAATTTAATAATTTGCATGCATGTGGTTCACGTGGACCCTCAATTTTCGGAACGTTACACTAATGGTCTTTAAATGATTTAATTAAAAACTTAAAAGAATTTTAAGCCTAACGAGATTAAAAGTTGGCCCATTAAATCCAAACATACTCCCGAAAAATATTTCGTGTTGAAAAGTTTTTGAAAATATTAGCCGAACCTTAAAAAAGTCTCCCGATTCGATAAAATTCGCGTACCGTTAAAAATAAAAATCATGCGGGTAAAAATATTCAATAAATTCTATTTTTGAAAAATACACTTAAAAACATCTTAAATTAATATTTAAAAACAAATCATGTAATTAAAATAATTTTCCTGAAAAATTCTCTCGGTCTGCTCTCCTCGTTCGTGCGCGAAATAAAACTTAAAAATCATAGTGCATGAACTTTTAAAATTTCATTAATTAAATTCTATCATGTAATAATAATGCATAAAATGTATAAAAATATTTAAACACAATTTAATAAAATAAACATACATTTTATGCTTTAAAACAATTTAATAAAATATCAAAAAAATTTAATAACTTGCATGCATGTGGTTTACGTGAACTTTTCGATTTTCGGGACGTTACACTCTCGATATCACGCTGATCCTGCTCTGCGGCTAGAGCTTTGGAGACAGCGACCTCATAAGTAGTAGGGTCGGACACCCTAACATCACGGCGCAAGATCGGCCGTAGACCCACCGAGAAATGCATCAACTTGGCTCTAGCATCATTCGCGATCAGGGGCACAAAATGACAACCCATCTCAAACTTACGGATGAACTTTGTAACAGTCATACCTCCCTGCCTCAGGCTCATGAATTCTGTTGTCAACCTGGTGCGCACCTCCTCAGTGAAAGGAGTAGAATACCTCCGTGAAGCGCACCCAACTTAGTGTAGCCAAGTTCAGGGCTACTGATGCTCCTTCCCACCATAAGCGGGCATCTCCTCCGAATAAATATGTGGCACATCGGACTCTGTCTGCATCTCCAAGCTCCATGAACTCGAAGATAACCTCGAGGGACTTGATCCAGCCCTCGGCAATCATGGGGTCCGTCGTCCCTGAAAACTTCTTAGGACGCATCTTCATGAATCTCTCATAGACAGCCTCGGGCCCTGTCGGCCTGGTCGCCACAGCATGGTTCCCCGCAAACTGTGCGAAGAGCTGAGTCATCCCATCTAGCATCTGAGCATTCATGTCAGGTGGAGGGGGTGGTGGAGGTGGTAAGTCTCTCTCCTGCCTCTGCTCCTCCCAGTCCTCTTGGCGTGGCTCATCATTTCTAGTGCGCTCGAGAATGCGTCTAGGGGGCATACTGTTCCATACATAACCCATACGTAACCAACATGCATAATCTCTATAATTTATTTAAATTTAAATACTGAACAATAAAATAAATCTGGACGTAAAATATTTCATGAAAACATGCTGTTAAATAATTCATGCTTTGAATAAAATGCGTAAATGTAAAACTTACAGACCGAAGGCGTGACTTCATGAGCTTCTCGTGGTCAGTAGTAGTACAACCCTTTACAGAACCATTGCTCTGATACCAGCTATAATGGCCCGAAAATTCGTGTTTGAAAATTTGCGGAAAAATTAAAAATTTTCTTTTTAAAATAATTAAGATGCCTCATTCACAAAATAAACTGATAAATCCAGTTTAATGTTTAAAAATAGCAGCGGAAGAAATTATTGATCACAAAATAACAAGTAAAGTAATCCAACAACTGATAAAAAAAAATGTTTGAGCATAAAAAAAATGGCAAGTGCTGTAAATGAGGTCCTCGGGTTCCACTACTGCCGACCCAAGCTAGCTCACTGATCCCCGCCCTCGACCCCGACATCATCAGCACCTACAACAATCAAGTCTAGTGAGCCTAAAGACTCAGCATGCATATATCGTAAATAACGAGTAAATAATATAGTAAAATTGCATGAGAGTAAAAATATCATGTCATGAGGCATAATGTGAAAATAACTTGTCATGAGCAATTATAATATGTGCATAACTGACTGAAAATCATAAGTGAAATGTTTGCTCCATAGAGCACTGTAATGAAATAGCATGTAATAATTTTCTGGTGAGATTATGGTCTACGCAAGTGGCCCTGCACTGAACTGACCGATAACTGGCGACCGGGTGAAGTAATGAACGTCTGATCAAACTAATGCCACAGTATACTGGGTGGAACTGAACTCAACTGACCGGAAACTGGCGACCGGATAATACAATGCTACCATAATAGTGAAATGGCCACAAGCAATATCGCATAAATCTCAAAAATGAATATTTTATATTTTTATGCACGTAATATAATTAAATGGCATAATGAAATATCCTGTATTATTTTACCACATGGATTGGATCGTTCCCAGGCTCGCTGCGACCTAAATTTATCATGAAAAATATGCAAATGATTTTCTTGACCAAACTTTGTAATTGAATCCAAAAACGAGACAATTACACCCAACGAACTCATATTTAATCATGACTCCGTGCCAACTCGAACCAACACCGAACCCTCATTTAGTCATGATTAAAATACACTTAATATGATGAATTAATGCTCCAAAAATGATAAGGGCCGAAATTTTGGTGAATGGAGGCCAAAACATGAAACGCTCTTTCGAGAGTCAATTTGGCACATCGCACCGAAATTTCTCGTACGCCATCGAAAATGATCCGAATCACGAACGGCAAAAAAAATGACCTTCCCAACTCGATGAGGCACTGTCTAGTCCAAGATCATAGGCTAAAAGCCAACCAAGAACTCAAACGAGCCACTGAACCGAAGCAGCAAGTTGCTGTCACAAAAATACAGCAGCTGTGCTTTGGTTTCCTTGCGTCGTTTGCGAGGATAATAGCCATTGGGGCTTGAACCACCGACCAGAACCTCTTACCAACATCCTAAGGAATGATTTGAACCATGGCTAAGGGCCCTAGGCCAGCCACAATTCGAATCACACCAGAAACCAAACCATACGTCCCAACCGAGCACTAATTCTGCGCGTGGGATGTTGCCGTGGTTCTTGCTGTCATGGACCATTCCAGTTGCCATTTGGTTGACCATGGCATGATCTAGACATCCAGAGTTAGGGTGTGAACCGTGGCTAAGGGCCATGGGCCAATCAAGATCCACACCATTCCACAAAACTCGAAACACACTTGCTGTAAAATGAGAAGGGCCGAAAGGGGAAGGGGCTGTTCTTGTGTTTTGATTTAAATTAGATGCAACCGTGGACCAAGCCTCAAAAGGGCGACTTGGTCACGTCTTAGACATTCTAGGGAATTGTTCTAACCATGGATATAGGCCCCTAGGGCAGCCAATATCAGACACTTCCCCTTGACAGCAACATGACAGAAAATCGAACACAATATGACACTCATGGGGAAGTTGCTGTCATTTCTGGATTCCAGTGGGTATGGGGCTAGAACCAATGGACAAATGTGTTCCTAACATGTCCTAGTACATGTCTAAATGCAGCTTAGGGAGCCTGGACACGAGCCATCCACCTGAAACACTAAAAACAAGTGAACCGTGAGTAGCACAAGGAAGGGCCGAAAATTTGCATCTTGGATTTCGAAATGTTTTGTCATGTATTTCGGTTTTGGTTGAAAGATCATGATCATGTAGTGTTTAAAAATCATAATACGACTTGATTGAAGAGCAAAGAAGAACATATACATGCCTGGTTTCGTTTTGAAAAGAAAACGAACGAAACGCAACGACGCGGTGCGTAGGAGACGGAGCGTTTTCTTTCTTGCTTGCTGCTCGATTTTTCCTCTTGTTATTAGCTATGAGGCTCACGATTTAAAACTCTGAAATGCTATTAATTTCGGTGATGGGGGAGGGGAAATAGTGGTTAGGAGAGTGAGGGGAAGGGGTTGCAATATAAGAGGGATGGCAAGACCAATGCTACCTCTTTTTGAAATTTGAATTTGTTTGATATCAAAATGCTTTGTTGGAGAGGGAAATGGATAGGGTGTGACCGATTCTACATGTCCTCACAAGGCTAAGATAATGATCTTATATTAAATAAATGGTGGTTAATAAATGAAAGGATTATCATGCCAAGAAATAATAAAGAAAAGGTCAAAGGAGAGTTGTCAAAGAATTGTTTACTCAACTAAGGGGTGGCTGAAAATTGAACAATTAAATGGAGGGGAAATATTGTTTAGTTTGTAAATTTTTAAGCCTTAAAAGCCTTACCTATCCTTTAAATAATTTAAGGAATTAACACCTTAATTATGGAACCTAATTGAACTTATTTCCTACTTACCTCAAGTTACTTAAATAATTCCTTAAACCACCTTTTAACTTAAATCAACTTATTAGCTAGCTAAAATAAACTCTGGGAATGATTTCTTAATTCTTAAATTCTATCTCAAAACTCCAACTCCAGTCCGGCCTCACTGAATTAACTGAAAAGATAAAAATTAAACTACTGCATAAAATAATTAACTTTAAAGAAAAGCATTTAAATACTCATGCAATAAAATCATTTTAATTTAAAATACTAGAATTATGCATGGCTTATACGTAGTCTAATTTACGGGTTCTACATCACCCATCCCAAAATTGCCCCAAGTCAAGCACGCTTAACTTTGGAGTTCTTATGTGATGAGCTACCGAAAAGAAGATGCACCTTCGTGATATGAGTAGTACAAATCAAATCTTTTAAGCCCTCTTCAACTGTACAGCCCATTACATTGAACAGTCTCGGAATCCTTCTCATTCCCGTGTGGGTCGGTTCATTCATGTTCCCTCCACCTAGAAGCCTGCCAGGAGCCGCTCATTGTCCGTGCAACTGATGGCACCGGCGTTCACCCCCCGCCCTCTTCGGCCTCGTGCCTCACATGCCCACCAGCTTCCGCTTGGTTCGTCCCCGAACCACACCGTACTAAGAAGGTCGCCTCTGATACCAACTGTAACGCCCCAAATTCGACGACTGTCCTCACTGTATCAAGACGGGTCTTTCCAGCGTGCTTATGTCCTCACTCACACGCACCCCGGAAAACTTCCCAGGAGGTCACCAATCCCAAATTTGCCCCAAGTCAAGCACACTTAACTTTGAAGTTCTTATGTGATGAGCTACCGAAACGAAGATGCAACTTCGTGATATGAGTAGTACAAATCAAATCTTTTAAACCCTCTTCAACTGTACAGTCCATTACATTGAACAGTCTCGGAATCCCTCTCATTCCCGTGTGGGTCGGTTCATTCATGTTCCCTCTACCTAGAAGCCTGCCAGGAGCCGCTCATTGTCCGTGCAACTGATGGCACCGGCGATCACCTCCCGCCCTCTTCGGCCCCGTGCCTCACAAAAAGACCACTCAATCGTTTACTCTATCGAAATATATTTGAAAACGGTTGAGCATGATATCTTCGTATTTAAGTCACACGTCTTACAAGGATATTACCTATTTTACAAACAAGACATCACAATATCAGAAAGTTATCCTAAAACGACATAGCTCAGAGTCAGTAACTTTTTGCTATCAACGATCATTTCCTTTCGCATTTGAAAAATGCCAAATTGCTCATTTATTGAAGTGTACTATGAATCAAGAAAGGACGACAACAACAATGTTTTTACATGAATGAGCTAAAGTCGAACGTTGAACAGACCAATGTAAATAGCACTATAAATAGAAGATGCTAAGAAGAACTTTACAAAAAAATTGATATTTCTGGTTTCAAGAACTTGTATCAGATCATCAAGGATCATCTAGGGCTTCTATCAACTGCTCAACTCTTTCTATCAATACCATTTCAAGAGTTGCTCGACAGATTGAATCTGATTGAGTCAATCATTTTGTATATTTGTGTTGTATTGATTGTGAGACTTGTTATCTCAACCTTTGGTGAAAGTTAACAAATAGTTTCAACTTAGGTAATGGATAAGTCCTAATGTTGAAGGGGATTGTTACAAAAAGTTGTAAAACCAAAGTCTTCTAGTAATTCTTTCCTAAGTAGAAGAAAAATAGATGTTGAAGGATATTGACTTCGAACTTCCATATATCTTGTGTCATTTCTTTACTGCACTTATTTATCTTGTTGTCTTGTTATATTTGACTACAAAAGCTTCATAAGAATCCTCAGACTGTTTTCCGCATTTTTTTGGTTCCACCGTTTTTAAGTGTTGATAAAATTATGCCCTGCATAGCTAACCCTATCAAGACCGATCACATTATTTGTCAGTGTTTTAGAGAAAATTTAAATTATTTATTCAATCTCCCCTTCTAAACACATCCCCTATACTAAAATGTTGTATTAGAGCATGTTCTTCTCGACTTCTGATGTATATACTCAAATGACTTCTTTCAACAAAATTTCAATGTTCTAAAAGGAAGACAATGATGATTAGAAAATTTGCATGCAAGCACATTTATCTGCACAAGACGATGACATGTGGTATGTCATCATTGATAGTTCCATGAAGATCCTCAATGATAATACAACTATGGCTATCACAAAAAAAGGATCTCACATGGTAGAAAAGCATATATCGGAATGGACCACTAAGCATAAGAAGAAGGTCATCTTGAAAATGTGGCCAAAAATAATTTGTACAAGACACTGGTCAAGAACATATAGTGAGATAAAGAGCCGAACAAACGCCAAAGATATATGGTGCGAGAGAAATAGCCAAATCAAAAAAACAAGCTCACTGTTGTCATCCAAAAGTTTGACAAAATTAGTTTGACAAATAGTTCAGCGGTATTGTTATTGAACTTATTGCTTTAGGTAAAACTTACTCTAACCGTGAACTTTCTTTGAAGGTAATGAAAACACTACCCATATAATGTGATGTAAAGATGGTGGCCATGAGAGAATCCAAGGACCTACTAGAGTTGAATGACTTGTTTGTTGACTTTAAATTCTATGAGCTCGAACTTGTGATTCGAACTGAAGAATATCCATCTACATCCCAACTAATGAAATCCCTGAGTGTGACCGTTGCTGTTCCTCTAGTCGAAGAGGCTTCAAGCAAGAAGTCTGCTAAGAAACTGAGTAATGAGATCATGTCTCTATTTGTAAAGAATTTTGATAAATTTATGAGCAAAAATAAAACTAAATTTATTAAACCTTATAATTAAAAGTACCGGACAGAGGATGGTCAAGCATGTTTTAAATGTAGCAAGATATGTCACTTTATTGCATATTGTAACAGGCCCAAGAATGATGAAAAGAAACTGTTTGAGAGGAGACGGTCGAAGGATGAGAAAAGATCTTTAAAGAAGAAGAAGATCAGAAAGTATTTGTTGTTGAGGGGAACAATAGCAAGTGGACAGATTCAGAGAGTGAATCTTCTGGAACAGACACCATCTCAAGGTAAAGTGATGATGAGCTGGTCCAATTCCTGATGGGAGACTTCTGGTTCTGAATCTCCCATCAGGAATTGTTCACGCATGAAGACCTTATCACTGCACTTCATGATATGGCTAAAGAGAATAAGAAGTTGTATCAAACATTTGAAAAAGTGTAGATAGAAAAAGTAAGCCTAAGAGATAAGTAGATTGAATCTAACTGCTTGCAGTGAAAGGAACTCGGCGGTCTCAAGGTGAAACTAAATCCGTTGGCCACTGAAAAAGATAATATGCAGAGACTGTTCCAAGCCACTTTAAATGAAAATTAAAAGTTGATAAAGGTCATCAACACTTAAAACCAATGAAACTACTTTTAACTTTAAAATCCTACTAAATTTTTTTCTCTATAAAAGTCAAAACATACCTTGTAAAATAACTCATCATTTCCAAAATCCAAAAATTAATTTAACATTTAAAAATCTTAAGTGCATAAAACCCTTAAGTCGTCAATTAACAAAAATCATACGTTAACCTTTAACATGATCAAAACTAAACTTCAAAATAAAGCATAAAAATCTCTAAATAAATCATTCTCAAAATCTTTATTTCAAAACTTTAACTATCAAGCTAATGCAGAAATAAGTGTCCCTTGGAATTGTACTGCCGGACTCGATCCACTCAAGCGTCAGCGCTTCCCTCAATAACATGCTCACCTGCAACCATCCAAATGTAGTGAGTCTAATGATTCAGAACGTTCTAACCATGAGTAATAAATAATACATATACATACACATGCATAAAATCATACTTTTATTGAAAATAAGCTTGTAATAAAAAAACATTTAATTGTAAAGCTTTCCATCATCATATATCATTTTTGCGTGAAGTTTGATCCTTGAAAGTGACTAGCTGTAATTGTTTCATGTGGTCGACTTATCAGTCTTAGTTCTCACCATTGCACATGGGGACGGGCTCTAGGTACCGCCGTAAATAGAAATACGATCGTTGGGCTCCCTTTGGGGCCTTCTTCCGTAAACGGGCTCCCTCTGGGGCCTTCTCTCTCACGATCTTCCCGATCATATCGTATCATATCATATCTGTCATAGTCAATTCACATCATTCAAAATATTTTTCTTTACTTTTTATTCCTAAAATATCGCGTCCTTTCCAAATTTGTAATATAGCATTTAACAAGAAAAATCGTTCATATTTAGCATAAATCATAAAATTCCATATTTTCATCATAAACATTTTAAAATATCATTTAGCATGTATTTTGATTATTTAGGACATTTCCAAGCCTTTTGTACTACCCGGAACGTAAAATGACCATTTTGCCCTTGGGCTCTCAAATTCTCGATTTTGACGTTTTATTACTTTTACCGACTTGAGCCTATCCCAAACCATCATATAAGCTTAAAATTGATTTTTGATATTTTTCTTAGACGTAAACCCGAGCATTTCGATTTATTGACTTAATTACTAAACCGTGAAGCGTTTTAATCACGATTAAATTCCAAACTTAATATTTTCTTCTAAAATTTTAAACTTAAGCTTTTCATACCTAAACCACCCTCATGAGCCATGAATCAACCCCCGTGGACCATGGTTCGAACCCTTACCTCTATTCCTTACAAATTTTGAACCCTAAACCCTAAGTCAAGCCACGGATCCCCCTAAACCTGAGCCACCCTCAAGACACCATGGACCAAACGATTCCCAGATCCTCCTAGGGCCCTAACTAATCTAGCCTAGACCAACACTGAACCAGCCCAAGCCCCTGCCATCCCGCGTGAACCTATGCGTGGATAACACTTGATCACGACCCCTCCCTTGTGTATCCAAGAGTCCAATCATGCTAGGACTCCTCCTAGCCTCTAGCACAGCCTACATGGGATCGTGACCCAGCCTAGACGAGCCCCAAAGCAACCTCACTCATGACTGAGCCATAGCACCCATCCGAACCAACAAAAACCCTAGCTTCTACCCTTCCACCTTGCACGGTTCCTCCCATGTTCATCCAGCCCTCGTGTTGTCCCTTAGACGACACTTTTCCTACCTTTAATCATCTTATATTGGCAGCGTGTCCCTTAGAATTCGTAACGTGTTCATATACGCATAAAAATCATCAAACTTTGAAAATAATAATCAGAACGTTAAACGATTTTCACTCAAATTTTTTCATGCCAAAATACATAAAACATACATAATATGGTTTGAATAGTGCATCAAAAGAGTTTAGAAACTTGCTTTTGCGTTTAAAATGCTCAAATATACGATCGTTGACGAGGGTTACGAAGGGAGACGAATGGGCGACGAACGACCTTGAAATTTCTCTTCAAATTCTCGAAAGGTTTGTGTGTGTGTGGTGTGTGAAGTGGACAGCTGTTTTGGAGTTCAATGACCCTAGGATTCCTTTTATTTTTTTTAAAAAATACATTTTAATGGGTTGGGGTTTTGGGCTTTTAGTTTAGGAGTAATTGGGCCCTTCAATCGTAAGTAATTAGGCCCAATAATATCTATTTAATTGTTAAATAAAATTTTACAAAAGTTGTTTGCAAAAATAATAATTTTTTATCCTTTAAAAGTCATTCATTTGACCAAAACCGTCTTCCCGGATAAAATTGAGCTCGTCTCGTAAAATAATTTAGACTCCAGCATTTTTAGAAAATTATCATATTATTAAGCCTAAAAAATATTTATCAAAAAAACTTTTATCTTGGTCGTCCATGGTCTTCTTTCCCCAGTCTATTATCGAATATTCGGATAAAATCTTCAGTTTTCATGAAATAATGCAATTAGACCTTCAATCATATACTATGTATCATTTAAGCATTTAAAATCAATTAAATAAAGCAATTAAGCAATTCAAATAATTTGTATGCATGCGGTTTACATGAGTTGACTTTTGGACGTTACAACCAATCTTCAATTTCCTTGAGTAAGATGCATGAAAAGCAAAAGCAAGCTGATGATATAACCAGTCTAGGTTTTGACTATGATAATTGCAGTCCTACTGAAATAGGTACTCAATCATATCTGGACAAAGCAAGACTATGATAAAATTTGTCTGTTCTGCTATGATATATGAACATGATAAGCCTGAAATACAAACAGACCGGAAAGTTCCTTATGAGAAAAGGGCTAAGTACACTGCAAGAAAAATGCCAAACGACAACGGATAAAATCCGTTGTCTTACAACTGTTGTAATTGGCAGTGTTGTTGAAAGTGTGTTATACGACAACGGTTTTTAACTGTTGTAGTAGTTCAAATTACTAACGGTTTTTGAAATTAGCGACGGTCAAAACCGTCGCTTATTATGTCTAAACCATCGCTAATTGTAGCGACGATTTACGATATACCATCGCTAAAATTAGCGACGATTGAGAGTAAACCGTCGCTAATTAGTGTCGGTTTTTAACTAAACTGTCGCTACTTAGCGACAGTTTAACAAGAACACCGTCACTACTTAGCGACGGTTTAGACATAATCCGTTGCTAATGTTTTAAGTAAAATAAAAAAATTACTTTTTTAATTTAATAAATCTAACAAAAAAAACTTGATATATTTTTAAGCTAATAAAATTCATAATCATAAATAACACTTAGAAATTTAACAAGAATTGAAGCGAAAAAACTTACATAAATCGAAACTGAAATCTTACAAGAGAAGAAAATGTATGGTAGATGGGGGAAGGTGTTGAGAAAATGGACCGAAAATGTGATTATTTATATAAAAATTGACTAAGGTTTTTGGTAAAACCGTCGCTAATAGCAATGGTTATGTACTAAACTGTCGCCAATAGCTACGGTTTAATCAGAAACCGTCGCAATTAGCGACGGTTAATAAACGACCTTTGCTATTGGCGACCGTGTGAGTTTAAACCGTCGCTAAGTCGACGGTTTTTGTTAAACCGTCGCAAATTTAAAAATTGCGACGGCTTAGTAAAACTGTCGCAATTTTTATTAGGATGGTTTTATAGCGACGATTTGTTTTTAATCCGTCGCTATTTTAACAACGGTTCACTAAAACCGTTGTCGTTTCTAAAAAAAAACACGCTATTCCACAACAGTTCATGAAAACCGTTGTCGTTTGTCCAAAAAACACTGCCAATCCACAACAGTACACGAAAACCGTTGTCGTTTGTCTAAAAAAACACGCTAATCCACAACGGTTTTAGAAAAGCGCTGTCTTTTGTCCAAAAAACACGCTAATAGACAACGGTTTAATTGACCCCCAAAAAACCGTTGCCTTTTAGCGTGTTTTTGAGGTTTTGTGAAAACCGTTGTTTTTTGCTTTTTAACAACGATTTTGAGGTCAAAGGCAACGGTTCTCTAAAAATCGTTGTCGTTTGCTGCTTTTTAACAACGATTTTCGCTAAAACCGTTGTTAAAAAGCAAAAGACAACGGTTTTTCAAAAAAACCATTGTCTTTTGAGTGTGGTTGAATGCATATTTTGTTGTAGTGGCATAGATGATTGGGATATGTGGAACATCAGGACTCTAAGTCTGAGAAGAACTGGCTAAAGCATAGATCAAATGGAACTGGACATTGTAACCTGCTGGAACTGTCGAGTTCGGACAGGTCTTGGAAAAGACCATCTCAGTCGAGACAAAATGTTCCGAAGGGGAAACGGAGACAGTACTTTAATAGCATACCAGTTCAAAAGAGGTACATTCTACAAAGAAAAGACAAACAACATCTGGTTAAATCTGTAACACAACATAGCACAACAAACAAATTTACTCCACCGTTTGAGTTTCTGGACATAAACACGGTAGGATCATAAGGGTACTTCAAGTTGGATCCAGAAAGGGTTATTCCGATCTGGACCCAACTAGATGTGGGTACCAAAAGTGTTTTGTGTTGTAGAGAGAGACAAAAACAAAAACGGTTGAAGAGTCAACGTGGTACCTTGACAGTGGATGCTTAAGGTATATGACCCGAAACAAAATGTTTATGTCAGAAGTGATTGAATGCATATGATCAAGAATCACATTTGGTGATTTTATCCATGATATAGTCATTATTAAATATGTACTGTTGGTTGAAAAATTGTGTTATAACTTGATTGGTATTAACAAGTTGTGTGATAATGATTATTCAGTTTAATTTCACCATCACACTTGCACTATGAAATCTAAAAATGATGATATTATGCTAACCTGGACTAATAGAAAAAAACAGCTGTAAGGTTCAAAATTAAGACGATGTAATTCAACTGCATGCAAATCTAGGAAATATGAAAAATGGCTAATTAAATTATTTTAATTGCTTAATTGATTATGTGACATATTTACATGATGTTTTAGTAGTTTTATACTTACATGCATTAAAAATGTATTTTTAAGAGTTATTCGAGTTGCGATCGAGGAAGGAGATCGAGGGCTGCAAAATGGCTGCAAAATAGAAAATATTTTTATTAAATAATTGTTTTTAATTATTTAAAATATGATTGATGTTTTTCAATATTTTTGAAAATAAGGGGTTTTGAGATTATTTTATACGCCGGGATGTAAATTTTATCGGTGTTGGTTTTTCAACAAAAATTCGAACTGTTTTGGCAATCCGACTAATAAATTCACAAACTTATTTAAACAAAATAATTTTTATAATTTAATTAAATAATAATGGGCCTAATGAAATCCCCTTAATGGGCCTAAGCCTTGTTAGTAGATTAATTAAGTATTTAAAGTACAATTAAACGCCATAACATACCATAACCCTTCCTCCACTCACGTAAAACTCACGCCCACTTTTTCCAATTCAATACAAAATCTCCTATCAAGCAATTCTTCACGGCACACACACTATTTTGAAAATAAACTTTCGAAGGTTGCAAAGAAAATTCAAGCCAAGGATCTTCGGGTCGTCGTTCTTCAATCGTCAACGAATAATCGTGCGTTAAATATGCAAAAGCAAGCCATACATCTCTTTTTTCACATCTACCACATCATATTACTTATGTAAATTGTGTTTGCATGGAAAAGAGGATGGCCTTGTTTTATTTTCGTTTTTATGCTTTAACATGTCAAAAAACTCATGAAATTATGGTGCAAAACTTGTTAAAATATTACATGAAGGGGCTGCCATGACAGGGTATCAAGGAGTGATGTTTTCCATGAGTTTTAGGGTCCTAGAATACACACAAACATGCTGCCACACGAAGAACAAAAGCTGGAAACCGAAATCATGAACTTGTTGATCATAGGGCTCGGTTAAGGAGGGAACTTGGGGTGTGGCATGGATGGGCTAGACCAGGGCTTGGCAGAGTCATGTATGAGTTTAGGGAAGAGTCCTAGCCATGCTAGGACCCGAGCAGCAGGGCTAGGGAAGGAGTCCTAGAAACCCGTGAGCCCCATGGTTGCCCCCAGGTGGTTGCAGCGACGCACATGGTTAAGGCTCGGCCAAGGGGGCTATGGGCTGGGCTATTGTGACTCATTGGGGTCCTAGGTGGGTGCACTAGAGGTTGGTCCAAGGGCTGGGTCGATGGCTAGGTCCTAGGCGCAAGTTTGAAGTGTCCTTGCCAAGTGGAACTCTCGGCCGCAGGTTGCACTTGGGAGTGTAGCTTCGGGTTCGAGCTAGGGGTCAGGTCCTTAGGTGCTTAGGGTCCAGTAGGGTCTAGGGAGAGGCTGGCTAGGGGTTGGCTTGATGAAAAACCAACATGGCTCGATGATGGCTTGAACCGTAGGTCTAGGGTTTTAACTTGGAAAAACAAATTGAAACATGGCTCACGGGGGGGTCGAGTCATGGTTCACGAGGGCCAAATAATTATTTTAATTCTAAGTTATAAATTTAGGAATTTTATTTTTAAGTTTGAAATTATTCGGGATTAAAACGCCTTAAAAAAGAATAATTAAATATTAAATTAAAAGTCATCGATTTATGCCCAAATAAAAATATGAGAAAATTCATGTAAGCTTAAATAATTATTTGGGACATGTTAGAGTCAATGTAATTAAGAAAAAGTCAAAAACGTGAAATTTTACGTCCAAGGGTAAAACGGTAATTTTACACCCAAAATTTAGTAAGCGTCATGGCAGTGCCCTGAATGCTGTTTTTTGTGCTAATATGATTATTTCAATTGTTTATGAATTTTTATACTTTAATTTATGGTTTTAAATGGTTATGGAATGCCATGATTATTTATGGAATTTATGATGAAACGATAAAGTTAAAAGATATGTTGCATGCTTGTTTTTAAAAGAAAAAGATATTTAATGCATAATATTTATAAAGTGATGAAAATGTGAAAAATTGGAAGAGGTGAAGTAATTGTGATTATTGAGGATATGAGAATATGAATGGGGATATCGTGAGAGAAAAAGCCCCAAAGGGAGCCCGACGATCGTGTTTCCATTCCATGAGGATAGGCCAAGGCTCAGTTGACGGGTAAGAAAGTCGCTGATGTCCCCACCGCCCAGTACTGTGGTTACATGTAGATGGATCCATTGACTTTCTGAGGATGAAGAAAGCAACAATTAACGATCTGAATTCAATAAAAAGGAAAAGGTATATGCTCATGATGAAAGGATATATGTTATGAATTGGGGAAAAGAAAAACTTTGAGGTTTATGTATGTATGTCATGAAAATGTTATTTTTACGTAAAAATATTTTTATTGTTGCTTGTGGTTTTATACGTATTATTTGTTATAAAGATTATAGTGTGTTGAGTCTTTAGACTCACTAGGTATGATGGATGCAGGTGAGTTTGATGGAGGTCTTGATGGTTGACCTGACTGGACTGAAGGTGCACGTGACCCGAGGACCAGCACTTCTACTTTTCCGCACTTATGATTTTACGTTTATGATATACGTTAAAGATTTTTAAGACTATTTATTTATGTTCTTTGAGAGATTTTTGAGATGTTTAGTAAGGGCTATACTTTTCAAATTATTGCTTTTTAGGTTTGGTAAGACGTTTAACGATTCCATGTTTTGACGATTTCCTTTGACTTTTCAAATACTAGTTGGTTGTTTTATTTTGAAATGGTGCCAAGGTAATTTAAAATATATATATGTGTATTTTCGAATTATCAAGTTGAAGGAGAGAGAAAAACAATTCTAGTACTTTTTAAGCAAAACGAATAGCAGACGTTTCAGTTGGTATCAGAGCAATGGTTCTGTAAAGGGTTGTGCCACCATCAGTGCTAGGAAGCTCAGTCGTCAAGCATCAATTTGTAAGTTTTTATGCTTTATATGATTTATTATAATGATACCTGCTAATATGTTTACGTCACATGTTTACTTTCTTTTTGAGTATATATGCTTTGTATGCTTAAATTGTTTAATGGATTAAGATATGCCACATGATTAGAAAACTTAGATTTAAATGCATGTTGGTTACGTTAGAATTTGATAAACATTTAGATATAATACCTCCTAGACGCGCCCCTCTTGATAGACAGAAGAGACCATCGAGGATCAGAATGTTGATGCACCCCTGCCTCTTAATGGGGATGCTGCTACACGCGCCTTAGAGGGGATGGCTCATTTCTTGGAGCAGCAGTTACAGAAGCAGCAGTTACAGCAACATCCGTTATAGCAGGCACCTAGACCACATCATGACATATATGACCAGTTCCGGAGGCTAGGGCTGAAGAAATTTTCTGGCACCACCGATCCCTTTGTTGTCGAGGCTTGGATTCGTGCACTCGAGGTACACTTTCGTTATCTGAACATGGGAAATGCTGACCGTGAGAGGTGTGCCACTTACATGTTTAGGGATGATGCTTCTTTATGATGGAAAGGAGCCGAGCACGGTATTGACATTGCTACACTTACTTGGGCTCGTTTCAAGGAGATATTCTATGAAAAATACTTTACTGCCGATGTTAGAGGGCGACTGAAGAGGGAGTTTATGAGCCTCCGTCAGGGAGACTCAACTATTGCTGAGTTTGTGAAGAAGTTTGATAGGGGTTGTCACTTTGTACCTATTATTGCAAGGGATCCTACATAGAAGCTTAGACACTTCATGGATGGTCTACGACCTACCTTACGAAATAATGTTATGATGATGCGTCTTTTGGACTATGCCACTGCTATTACTTATGCATTCCAGTCTGAGCAATATTTGAGGGACATTGAGTTTGAGATGCAGCGCAAGAGGCAGCAACACCAAAATAATAATCAGCCAAACAAGAAACCGTATACGGGTCCTTCTAGACCTCAAGGGCCGCTAAAGCCCCAGGGTCTAGTCAAGAAGCAAGGAAAGCAAAAGCCACAAAATCCTGGAGCACCAAAGCCTGCTGAGAGGCAACCATGCAAGGAGTGAAATCGCTTACATCTTGGCAAATGTGAATGGAGGACATTCAAATGTTTCTATTGCAAGGAGAATGGGCACAAGGCTGCCGATTGCCCGAAGAGAAAGTCACCTACTATGGGACGAGCTTATGTCATGCATGCAGAAGAAGCAGATGAGGAGCCAGACACTACACTTATTACAGGTAACCTAGTCATTTAACATTTTTATATTGCTTTTACTGCATGAAATATTAAATTGGTTATTAGAATTGAATTGAAATCAAGATTAACCTAGTGAAAATTAGGTTGCATGTTCTACCTTAGTTGGATTTAAGATATCATTTTAGGAACCATAGAAAATAGTATTTTATTTTGAGCCTTATTTTATGCAAAAGATGTAATAACTCCAAATAAAAGTTTTACGGCCAAAATTAAAGAAAAATCATAATTAAAGGTTGTAAGGAGTTTCGAATTTTTGAAGGGTTCTAAGTGCAATTTTTGATAGTTTTAGGACTTAATTGAGATTTCCTGAAAGTTAAGGACTAAATTGCAATTAACCAAAAGATAAGGGGTTCAAATGCAATTATCGAATTCTTAAGGATCAAAATGTAATTTTCGAAATTTAAAGGGATTAAAAGGTAAATCTTCGAAAATATAAGGGTCAAATTGCAAATATTCGAAAATTTTGGGGACTAAAAGTGAAAATTTCGAAAAATTGAAGGGCTAAACTAAAATTTCCAAGAAATGCTTAAGTTCTACACGCAATCTTCATATAACCTTGAGAAATTAATGATAGGAATTCCTTAAGCTTCAACACAAAAAGATTTAAGGGACATTTTCGCCGCAGGGAGGATTATCATTCAAGGTGTGGAAACCTATGCACTACTAGATTCGGGAGGTACACATTCTTTTATATCTGAAACCTTTATCAAGCGACTGAATATTATTCCTGAGGATATGGGTTTGGGTTTCAAAGTTTCTATTCCTTCCGGTGATCACATGCTCACGTCTAAAATTATCAAGAATCTGGAGCTTCGTTTATTCAAAGATGTAGTTCGGGTAGATCTTATTGTGCTTCCTATGCCTGAATTTGATATCATACTTGGGATGGATTGGTTATCAACGAATGGAGCTTTGATTGATTTTCGTCAGCGATCAGTGTATATTCGACCGCATAGTGGTAAATCTTTTGTCTTCGAGGCGGCGAGAGACAAGAAAATGTCGCACATCATCTCTTGTTTATGTGCGAGGAAGCTTATTAAACGTGGATACCAAGCTTTTCTATCATGTGTCACTACCGCACATGTTCCTATCAGTCATAAGTTAGAAGATATTGATATTGTTAGAGATTTTCCTAGCGTCTTTCCCGAGAACGTTTCTGGAATTCCACCCGATCGTGAAGTGAATTCTCTATTGAACTAATGCCAGGCACAGTACGTATATCTAAAGCACCTTATCGTCTAGCACCTGCTGAAATTAAAGAATTAAAAGATCAAATCCAAGAATTGCTAGACAATGGTTTTATTCGCCCTAGCTATTCTCCATGGGGCGCACCGGTATTATTTGTGAAGAAGAAAGATAATAGTATGCTACTCTGTATCGATTATCGAGAGCTGAATAGGGTCACTGTCAAGAATAAGTATCCTCTACCAAGAATCGAAGATTTATTTGATCAGTTGCAAGGAGCATCGATATTTTCTAAGATTGATCTTCGTTTTGGATACCATCAGTTGAATGTAAAAGAGTCGGATGTTCACAAGACAGCATTTCGTACTAGATATGGGCAATATGAGTTCATGGTCATGCCATTTGGATTAATCAATGCGCCAGCGATCTTCATGGATCTCATGAATCGCGTATTTCAGCCGTATCTGGATCTTTGTTATAGTCTTAATTGATGATATTTTGATCTATTCGAAGAATAAAGAGGAGTATAGTCATTACCTGAGGACAGCACTGCAAGCACTGCAAGATAGAAAGCTTTATGCAAAATTCAGCAAGTGAGAGTTTTGGCTTGATAGAGTGGCTTTCTTGGGCCACATCATTTCTAGTGAGGGCGTTGAAGTTGATCCAAATAAAGTTGAGGCTGTAAAAGAATGGCCGGTACCGAAGAATGTTACCGAGATTCGCAGTTTCTTGGGACTAGCTGGCTATTATCGCAAGTTTATTCAGGTTTTCTAATCTATAGCAGTACCCATGACCGCCTTGACAAAGAAGAATGCAAAGTTTGTATGGGGAGCCAAGTGTCAAGACAGTTTTGATATGTTAAAGCAAGCTTTGATTTCTGCGCCAGTGTTATCTATGCCATCGAGGCATGGGGAGTATGTTCTATATACCGAAGCTTCTAAACTTGGTTTGGGTGCAATTTTGATGCAAAATGACCGATTATAGCCTATGCGTCGAGACAGTTAAAAATTCACGAGAAAAACTACCATACTCATGATCTTGAGCTTGCAGCAATAGATTTTGCATTGAAGATTTGAAGACATTACTTATATGGGGAGAAGTACAAATATTCACCGATCATAAAAGTTTGAAATACTTCTTCACCCAAAAAGAATTGAATATGAGACAGCGTAGATGGCTTGAGTTAGTGAAGGACTACGATTGTGACATTAGCTACCATCCGGGAAAAGCTAATGTAGTGGCAGGCGTTGAGTAGAAAAGCAACAGTTATCACTCATCTATCACTTCAAAGAACATTGCAGTCCGAGATACAGCGGTTTGAGCTTATAGTTTATGCTAGGGGCGAGACCACTAATCTTGCCACATTATAAGTACAGTCGACCTTGAGAGATATAATTAGTGATGGACAGTCTACCGATGAACAATTGCAAAAGTGGAGAGCTAGAGATGAATCCAAGGTCTGGAAGTTATATTCAGAGATGGATGGTATAGTTCGTTATTGAGATCGTTTATGGGTTCCTAGTGACGATTCTTTGAGAGATCTTATTATGAAGGAAGCTCATGACACACCATATTCCATTCATCCGGGAAGCACGAAGATGTATAAAGATTTGCAGTTGTTATATTGGTGGCCAGGCATGAAGAGAGACATTTTGAGATTTGTATCCGAGTGTTTGACTTGTCAACAATTTAAAGCAGAGCATCAAAGACCAGCAGGGAAACTTAAGCCACTTCCTATACCCGAGTTGAAATGGAAAATATTACTATGGACTTTGTTGTGGGATTATCAAAGACTATTAAGGGATTCAATGCTATATGGGTGATAGTGGATCTTCTTATGAAATCAACGCATTTTCTACCTATCAAGATGACCTTCACCATGATTCAGTATGCAGAGTTATATATTCGAGAGATAGTTCGTCTGCATGGGATTCCCGTATCTATTGTTTCTGACAGAAATCCGAGATTTACGTCATCTTTTTGGAAGAAGTCTGCATGCAGCGATGGGGACCAAGTTATTATTCAGTACATCATTCCATCCTCAAACTGATGGTCAGTACGAAAGATTTATTCAAATTTTGGAAGATCTACTGCGAGCGTGTGTTATTGATTTCGAAGGCAGTTGGGAACCAAAATTACCTCTGATGGAGTTCACCTACAATAATAGCTATCAATCATCTATCGGGATGGCTCCTGTTGAGGCACTTTATGGAAGGAAATGTAGATCTCCTATTCATTGGGACGAGGTTGGTGAAAGAAGAGAGATTGGTTCGGATGTGATTGAAGAGACTTCCGAGCTTGTAGTCAAAATTCATGAGAGAATGAAGACTGCACAAAGCCGTCAAGAGATTAATGCTGACAAGAGACGAAGAGACTTAGAGTTTGCAGTGAGAGACCATGTGTTTGTGAAAATAGCACATATGAAAGATATGCGATTTGGCAAGAAAAGCAAGCTTAGGCTAAGATTTATTGATCCGTTCGATATTTTGGAGAAAGTTGTAACACTAGCTTATAGAGTGGCATTGCCACCAATGCTTTTTGGAGTTCACAATGTAACACCTCAGAAATTTAAAGGTCCACGCGAACTACATGCGTACAAGTTATTAAATTCCTTGTGTATTTCAATTAATTGTTTTAATTACAGTAATTAATTCTGTTGTGCATATTGACATGTTTAAAAAAATATTTTTCTTCATGGTCGCATTAAAATGTATTTTTGAAGGTTATTCGAGTTCCGATCGAGGAACGGAGACTGAGAGCTGGAAATAGAAAATGTTTTTATTAAATAATTATTTTTTATTATTTAAATTAAGATTGATGCTTTTGCTTATTTTTTAAAATAATGAGTTTTGAGGTGATTTTATATGCCGTAACGTAAATTTTATCGTGTTGAATTTTCAACAAAAATACGAACGTTTTGACAACCCGGCTAATAAATCACAAACTTTCCTAAAAAAAATATTTTAATGAGCACTAATGTGCTAAATGGGCTTAATAAAGTTTGTTAATGGGCCTAAGCTTGCAATTAGAGTTTGATTAGGATTTTTAATATTTAAAGTGCAATAAACCTACCCTAATTCATTATTATACACGCCCCACCCTAGCACACGAACTCAGAACTCTTTTCACCCCATCAAACACACGGCACACACATCATAATTGGAGGAAAAGTTTCGATAGTCCTTCAAGGAAATTCAAGTCGTCGCCTCCTCGTCGTCGTTCTTCGATTTGTCAATGTAAAATCGTGCATTTAAAACGCAAAGGCACGTCGTATTCTTCCTTTACTCATCATAACACCATATTATGTATTTATGTTTGAAATTGCATGAAAAACAAGAGCACCTTGATTTATTTTCGTACATGCATCAAAGGTGGATTTTTAAAGCTTGGTTTTGATCCAAAAATCATGATTTACATGTATATAAGGGGCTGCCATGATTAAGAATTGAAAAAGGATAGTTTTACACAAGTTTAGAGGTCTTAGAACACACGAAACATGCTGCAAACCAAATAGAATTGAGCTGGAAACAAACTGCACGTGTTTGGGGTCAAGGGTGCGGTTAAGGGGTAACTTGGTGCATGGCTTGGCTTGGCTAGACCAGGGCTGGGCGAGGATCATGTATGAGTCAAGGGAAGAGTCCTAGCAATTCTATGACTCGAGACCAGGGCTGATGAGGAGTCGCTAGGACTCCCACCCGAGAGGTGATCAAGAGGCGCGCAGGTTCAATGGCTCACGCAGATGGTTAAGGGGATCGGCCAGAGGGCTTGGGCTGGGCTAGGTTAGGTCCTTAGGGCCCTAGAAGGGTGCTTTAGGGGCTGGTTCATTGGTTAAGCGGTTAAGGAAGAAAACAAGAGTCCTAGCATGAGTGAAGTTCTCGGTCATGGATTGTTCTGAAAGTGTGGCTTTGGTTTTAAGCTTAGGGTCAGGTCCTATTGGTTCTAAGGGTCCAGGAGGGTTCCTGGAGGGGCTGGGCATGAGTTGGTGCAGGGTGGCTTGACGTGGCTCGAGCCAAACACAGAAAACTTGAGGCAACCATGGTGATCGCACAAGCTGCTGTCCTTTATACGGGTGGCTTGTGCGCTGGTCCAAGGGCTTGGGCTGGTCTGGGGTGGGTCTGGGCGTGTTCCAGGGAAGGTTAAAGTCATGAGGGGTCAAGTGGTTAAGGGCTGGAAGGGTCCTAGACTAGGTGGGAGTCCTATTGTTCAAGGGAACTCACGCACACACACATGCAGTAAATGGTCTCAGTTCCAGGTGAGTTTCAGGGAGCCAGGGCTAGGTTCAGGGGTTTGGTCTTGGTCATTAGGGTTCCTAGATGGGTTGGCTTGGGTTTGGCTCGAGGTGGTTTGGGCGTGGCTCCACTAAAATAGGAGATGGCTCAGGTTGATCAGTTAAGGGTCATATTTCTAATTTAAGAAGTAAAATTAGAACCATGTGTCTACGGGTGTGGTTCAAGGCTCACAAGGGTAAAATAAATAATAAAAATGTTATGTTTAAAATTTGGGATCAAAATAATGAGTTTTGAATTTATCCGGGATTTAATCGTCACACGAACGTTAATTAAAGAATTAATTAAAATGCCTAGTTTTAAGCTTTATAAAATTATATTTAAGCTCAAATAATTATTAAAAGTCTAGTTTTTAATTTGAGAATTTTATATTAAGGTTTGGTTTAATTCGGGATTAAAACGCAGTAATATGCTATGTTTAAAGAATAAATTTAAAAATCCTCGATTTAAGCTAAATAAAAATATGAAAAAAATAATGTAAGCTTAAATAATTATTTGGGATGGTCTAGAGTCGACGAAATTAATAAAATGTCAAAAACGTGAAATTTTACGTCTAGGAGTAAAATGGTATTTTACACCCGTAAATTAGTAAATGTCATGGCAGTTTCCTGAATGCTGTTTTATATGCTAACATGATTGTTGTAAATGTTTATGAAAGTTTATGATGTTAAAATGTTTATGTTTGTGAATTTTTATGATATTAAAATGTTTATGAATTTTTATGATGTTAAAATGTTATTTTAAATGTTTAAAGATATTTATATGTTAAAAATGTTATTTTTAAAATATTTATGGATTTTATGATTTAATATGAACATTTAAAAGATATGTTGCATGATTGGTTTAAAAAAAAACGTTATATGCATGTTTAAATTTTATAAAGTGATGAGAATATGAAACGTTGAAGGAAATGAAGTAATTGTGACTAATACGATGATATGTTGGAAATATCGTGAGGGTTATGGTCCTAGTGGGAGCCCGACGATCGTGTTTCCTTGAATAAGAATATGTATACGATGATATGTTAATACGTAAGGCCAAAGGCTCAGTTGAGCAGTGAGAGTGTTGCTGATGTCCCTGCAGCCCAGTACTGTGGTTACATGTAGACGAATCCATCGCCCAACACGTAGACGTAGATGAATGCGAAAGTGACAATTAACGTTCTGAATTCAACGAAAAGAAAAAAAAAAGAAATATGTATATGTTGATGATAATATGTATATGAATATGTTGAAGATGATATGAAAATGTTTATGGAAAAGTTTATATTTAAAGTCGATGCATCATTATGAAAAGTGTTTTGTTTAAAGTTTATACATCATGAAAATGTTCACGAAAATGTTAATGTTTAAAGTTATGCAACTTCACGAAAACGATATTTTAAGTAAAATTATTTTCACTATTGTATGTGATCTGTATATGTATTACTTGTTATCAAGATTATGGTGTGTTGAGTCTTTAGTCTCACTAGGTATGATTGATGCAGGTAAATATGATAATAATGTTGATAGGAGGTCTTGATGATTGATCTGACTTGGACTGAAGGTGCACATAACCCGAGGACCGACGCTAGTTTTCCGCAGTAGTTATGAATTATGATTTTAAGATTATGTTAAAGATATTTTATGATTTTTATTTATGTTTATGAGTTGTTTTGAGAGGTTATAGTATGATGTATACTTTTCAAATAGTGTTTTTAGGTTGGTAAAACGTTTGACGATTTTATGTTTTAAACTATTTCCTTTGGATTTTTAAATGTCAGTTGGTTGGGTTATTTTAAAATGACGTCAAAAATACTTTAATTATTTTATGCAAGTGTTCGGCCGATGTTAGTAAGGGTTTAAAAAAAAATTTCTAAGTACGTTTTAAGAAAACGAATAGCAGACCTTTCACACAATGTGTTCCATATTTCGATGCTGCGGAAGTACATGTCGAACCCATCACATGTACTAAATTACGAACCTCTATAATTGACTCCAAATATGACATATGAAGAAAGACCTGTCCAAATCTTGGCAAGACAAGAAAGAAGACTGCGAAACAAAGTCATTCCAATGGACAAGGTCAAGTGGTTGAATCACTCGGAAGAGGAGGCTACTTGGAAAACCGAGAGGGACTTGAAGAGTCGCTATCCAGGGCTATTCGGTAAGTTCTAATTTCAAGAACGAAATTTTATTTAAGGGGGGAGGAATTGTAAGGTCCAAAATTAAGACGACGTAATTTAACTGCATACAAATCTAGGATAAAAAATGGCTAATTAAATTATTTTAATTGCTTAATTGATTATGTGACATGTTTACATGACGTTTTAGTAGTTTTCTACTTATATGCATTAAAAATATATTTTTAAGGGTTATTCGAGTTGCGATCGAAGAACGTAGACCGATGGCTGAAAATAAAAAAATGTTTTTATTAAATAATTAGTTTTTAATTATTTATAATATGATTGATGTTTTTCATATTTTAGAAAATAAGGGGTTTTAAGGTGATTTTATACGTCAGGGACGTAAATTTTATCGGTGTTGGTTTTTCAACAAAAATTCGAACGTTTTGGCAACACGACTAATAAATTCACAAACTTATTTAAACAAAATAATTTTTATAATTTAATTAAAGATTAATGGGCATAATGAAACCCTTTAATGGGTCTAAGCGTTGTTAGTAGATTAATTAAGTATTTAAAGTACAATTAAACCTCATAACCTACCATAACCCTTCCCCCACTCACGTAAAACTCACGCCCACTTTTCCAATTCAATACAAACTCTCCTCTCAAGCAATTCTTCACGGCACACACACTATTATGAAAAGAAACTGTAACGCCCCGAAAATTTAAAGGTCCACGCAAACCACATGCATGTAATTATTAAATTCTCTTGTATTTTAATTAATTGTTTTAAATGCATTAATTAATTATGTTGTGCATTTTGGCATGTTTAAAATTTATTTTTCTACATGGTTGCATTAAAATATATTTTTAAAGGTTATTCAACTTGCGATCGAGGAATGGAGAACGAGGGCTGAAAAATGTAAAATGTTTTTAATAAATAATTATTTTTAATTATTTAAAATAAGGGTGATGTTTTTTTCTTATTTTTTAAAATAAGGGGTTTTGAGGTGATTTTATACGCTGGGACGTAATTTTTATCGGTGTACATTTTTCAACAAAAAATTCGAACATGTTGGCAACCCGGCTAATAAATTCACAAACTTATTTTAGCAAAATTATTTTTAATATTTTAATTAATCACTAATGAGCTTAATTGGGCCTAATTAACTTCCTAATGGGCCTAAGCTTAATTAAGGATTAATAAACTATAAAATATGTTTTAACCCTCCCCATTAATACAATTCACGCCCCAATTAGAATTCCTCACCAAAATTTTCCCAAGCACACGGCACACACATGCAAATTGATAGAAAATTTCGGAAGTTCAAGGAGGAATTCAAGCCATAGGTCGTCGTCGTCGTTCTTCGCAATCGTCAATGTTTATTCGTGCGTATAAAACAAAAAGGCACTCAATATTATCCTTTTACTCATCATCACACCATATTGTGTATTTATGTTTGAATTTGCATGAAAACAATTTGCAACTTTGAAGATTTTCGGATATGCATATTGAGTGATTTTTAAAACACGTATTTTGATCCAAAAACCATGAATTTCATCTACCCAAGGGGCTGCCATGATTAGGATGTGTTAGGGTCATGTTTTACCCAACTTTAAGGGGTCCTAAAACACCCCAAAAGGCTGCACACGTTAACAGAATCAAGCTGGAAACGAATGGATCAATTTTGGAATCAATTTACAGTCATGTGTTGTAGGGTTCGATTTCATGGGATTAAAGGCAAGGCTTGGGTTTGTTGGGACCAGGGCATGGATAGGGTTTGTTAGGGGTCAAGGGAAGAGTCCTAGCCACTGCTAGGACTCGAAAACTAGGGGCTGGGAGGAGTCCTTGCCAACAAGGACTCCACCCGAGAGAAAGCTAAGGGAGAGCGCAGGGTTCAGCTTGTGCAGGAAAGAAGAGGCTCGTCCAGGGGGCTCTGGGCGGGGCTTAGGTCGACTCTTTAGAGTCCTAAGAGGGTGCACAAGGGTCTGGGTATGGGCTGGTGCGGCCTGGTTGGTTGTTGGTCGAGTAAGACCATGATGAAGCATGGATAAGCATGTACGCGCGAGGATGCTGCCACTGGTTCAGTGGTTTGATGCTCACGTCCAGGGTCTTGGGTTGGTCTAGCTATGGTTTGGGCATGATCAAGGGAAGGTTAGGGACATGTGGGCTCGGTGGTGGCTCGGCTGGGAGAGTCATAGTTGGGTTAGGAGTCCTAGACATACAAGGAAGCACACTCACACACATGCAGAAACATGGGTCGAGTTCCAGCAAGTTTTTGAGCAGGTTAGGGTCATGTTCATTGGGCTGGGTTTGGTCAGGAGGGTGCCTAGATGGGTTGGATAGGTTTTGGCTCGAGGTGGCTCGGGTGTGGCTCGAGTAAATTAGGAGATGGCTCGGTGTGTTCGATAAGATGTCTACTTCGAAAATTAAAGAACAAAAATTGAATCCATGGGTCCACGGGTGTGGCTCATGACTTGGAAGGGTAGAATAAATACTAAAAATGTTATGTTAAAAATTTGGGATCAAAATATTGAGTTTTGGATTTATTCGGGATTTAATCGCCGCACGAAACGCTAATTAACGAGTTAATTGAAACGCCCTTCATAAAATTATGGAAAATTATGTTTAAGCTCAAATAATTAAAAGTCTAGTTTTGAATTTGGAAATTTTATATTAAGGTTTGGTTTAATTCGGAATTAAAACGCGTTAATATGTCTTATTTGAAGATTAATTTTAAAGTCCTCGATTTAAGCTAAATAAAAATATGAGAAAATTTATGTAAGCTTAAATAATTATTTGGGACATGTTAGTGTCAATGGAATTAAGAAAAAGTCAAAAACGTGAAGTTTTACGTCTAGGGGTAAAACGATATTTTTACACCTAGAAATTAGTAAACATCATGGCAGTGTCCTGAATGCCGTTTTATATGCTAATATGATTATTTCACATGTTTATGAATTTTTATGACAATGATTTTAAATGTTTATGATTTATTATGTCAAATTGACATTTTAAATGTTTACGATTTATTATGTCAAAATGTTATTTTAAAAGGTTATGATTTAATATGTTAAAATATTTATTTTAAATGTTTATGATTTAAATACAGATTTGACATGTTTATGATGTTGAAATGTTTATTTAAAAGATTTATGGATTTTATATGTTAAAAGGTTTCTTGTAAAATGTTTATGGATTTTTATGAGGAAACGATAACGTTAAAAGAAATGTTGCATGCTTGTTTTAAAGGGGAAACAATATTAAATGAATGATTTTATAAAGTAATGAGAATGGAAAACGTTGAAAGAAGTGAAATAATTGTGACTATTGAGGTTATGAGGTTTGAGGTAAGAATGAGAATATCGTGAGGGGAGAAGGCACCAGAGAGAGCCCATTTATAGGAAAAAGCCCCAGAGGGAGCCCCGACGATCGTATTTCTATTCGATGAGGATAGGCCAGGGCCCAGTTGACCGGTGAGAGTGTTGCTGGTGTCCCCCGGGCCCAGTACTGTGGTTTCATGTAGATGGATCCATCGACTTTTTGAGGTTTGAGGAAAGTCACAATTAACGATCTGAAATCAATAAAGGAAAGGAAAATGTTTATTATCATGATGAAAGGATACATGTTATGAAAGGAGGAAACGGAAAATGTTGAGGTTTATGTTATGCATGTTCATATGAATATGTTGAGGATAATATGAAAAGTTTATGAAAATGTCTATATTTAAAGTTGATGCATCATTATGAAATGTTTTTATTTAAAGTTTATCTATCATGAAAATGTTTATGTTTAAAGTTTATGCATCTTCATGAAAACGATATTTTAAGTACAAATATTTTCACTGTTGTATGTGATCTGTATATGTATTACTTGTTAGCAAGATTATGGTGTATTGAGTCTTTAGACTCACTAGGTGTGATTGATGCATGTGAGTGTGATAATAATGTTAATGGAGGTCTTGATGATTGACTTTGCTGGACTGAAAGTGCACATAACCCGAGGACCGATGCTAGTTTTCCGCACTAATTATGATTTATGATTTTAAGTTATGTTAAAGATATTTTTACGACGATTTATTTATGAGTGGTTTTTGAGATGTTATAGTATGAGCTATACTTTTCAAATAATATTTTTTGGTTGATAAAATACTTTGTTGTTTTACTTTTAAAATGGTTCCAAAATATTTTATGATTTCGGCCGAATGCTATGTGAGGGTTGAAGAAAAAAAATTCTAGTACTTTTTTAAGAAAACAAATAGCAGACGTTTCAGAAACTTTCGAAGGTTGCAAATAAAATTCAAGCCAAGGATCTTCGGTCGTCGTTCTTCAATCGTCAACAAATAATCGTGCGTTAAATACGCAAAGGCACGCCATACATCTCATTTTTCACATCTATCACATCATATTACTTGTGTAAATTGTGTTTGCATGGAAAAGAGGATGGTCTTGTTTTATTTCGTTTTTATGCTTTAACATGTCAAAAAACTCATGAAATTATGGTGCAAAACTTGTTAAAATAATACATGAAGGGGCTGCCATGACAGGGTATCAAGAAGCTGACGTTTTCCATGAGTTTTAGTGTAACGCCCCGAAAATTTAAAGGTCCACGCAAACCGCATGCATGCAATTATTAAATTCTCTTATATTGTAATTAATTGTTTTAATTGCATGAATTAATTATGTTGTGCATATTGACATGTTTAAAATATATTTTTCTACATTGTTGCATAAATAGTATTTTTAAAGGTTATTCGAGTTGCGATCGAGGAACAGGAGACCGAGGACTGCAAAATAGAAATTTTTTTTATTAAATAATTGTTTTTAATTATTTAAATTAAGGGTGATGTTTTTTATTATTTTTTAAAATGAGGGGTTTTGAGGTGATTTTATACGCCGGGACGTAATTTTTATCGGTGTTGGTTTTTCAACAAAAATAGCGAACGTTTTGACAACCCGGCTAATAAATTTACAAATTTTATTAAACAAAATAATTTTAAATATTTTAATTAAACACTAATGAGCCTAATTAACTTGTTAAATGGGCCAAGGCTTTTATTAGTGTGTTGATTATTATTTAAAGTGAAAAACACACCCTAAACCATACACAAAAATCACACGCCACTTTCTGAAATTTTCCTCCCAAAATACCTCAAAACACACGGCACACTCACACAATTTGAAGAGAAAAATCGAGAGCTTGCAAGGAGGAATTCAAGCCAAAGGTCTTGCCCCGTTCTTCGATATCATCAATGGTTTTTCGTGCGTTAAATACGCAAAGGCACACATATTTCTTTCTTTCAAAACATCATCACACCATAGTATATTTTTATGCATGGAAATAATGAAAACAAGTGTCACTTTTAATTATTTTCGGATTTATGGCATATGTTAAACTTTTGGCTTGTATTTTCCTTCAAAAATCATGTTTTTGTATGGTTAAAGGGCTGCCATGATTTAGGTTATGATCACACATTGTTTTACATGGGTTTGAAGGCCTAGAACACACACACAATCACAGCAAAAAAGAAACATGCAAGCTGGAACCAATTCTGGCATAGGTTGATATATGGGTTCGGTTTTATGGGTTGATGGCTTGGCTTGGTCAGGGCTTGGGGCCAGGGCAAGCTAGGTTCTATTATAGGTCAAGGGAAGAGTCCTAGCCACGCTAGTACTCAAAAACCAGGGGCTGGGAGGAGTCCTTGCCGACATGGACTCCACCCGAGAACTAGAAATAATGCAGCGCAGGTGTAGCTGCAGCACAGGGAAGGAGTGGCTCGGCCTAGGGGCTTTGGGCTGGGCTAGGTTAGGTCCTTAGGGTCCTAAGAAGGGGTACAAGGGGCTGGTTCAAGTTCTGGTGTGGTTGGCTTGGTCCTAGCAACAGAAAAAAGAGTCCATGTCCAATTGGGTTTCTCGGCTGATTCTGGTAGCTGGAGTTGTGGCTTTGGTTTTAGGAGCTGGGGTCGAGTCCTATGTGTTCTAAGGGTCCAGGGGGTGCCTAGAGGGTCTGGTCATGAGTTGGTGCTGGGTGGCTCGATGGGGCTCGAGCCAAACACAGAAAACGTGAAGGAGAAGCTCTTGGCAGCAAGTTAGGCGTGAGGTTGCTGTCGAGCTTCAGGGGTTCTCAACTCGGGTTTAGTGGCTTGGGCTGGTCTAGGCTTGGTCTGGAAATGGTCCTGGGATGGTCTAGGCTTGGTCTGGAAATGGTCAGGGTTAGGTGGGTTCGATGGTTAAGGGTTGGGAGGAGTCCTAGACTAGTTAGGAGTCCTTTTGTTCAAGGACACTGCACACGCACGCATGCATGTAATTGGGTTGAGGGGCAGAAGTGTTTTGATCGAGCCAGGGCTGATTTTACGGGCTGGGCTTGGTCAGTAGGATCCCTAGGTGGGTTGGCTAGGTTTTGGGTCAAGGTGGCTCGGGAGTGGCTCGAGTAAATTAGGAGATGGCTCGGTGTGTTCGATAAGGTGTCAAAAACAAAAATTAAAGCTAAAATTGAATCCATGGGTCCAAGGGGGGTAGCTCATGACTTCGAAGGGTAGAATAAATAATAAAAATGTTATGTTTAAAATTTGGGATCAAAATAACGAGTTTTAGATTTATTCGGGATTTAATTCGCCGTACCAAACGCTAATTAACGAATTAATTGAAACGCCTAGATTTTAGCTTAATGAAATTATGGAAAATTATGTTTAAGCTCAAATAATTATTAAAAGTCTAAGTTTTGAATTTGGGAATTTTATATTAAGGTTTGGTTTAATTCGGGATTAAAACGCAGTAATATGTTATATTTAAAGAATAAATTAAAAGTCATCGAATTAAGCTAAATAAAAATATGAGAAAATTCAGGTAGGCTTAAATATTTATTTGAGACATATTAGAGTCAATGAAATTAAGAAAAAGTAAAAAACTGTGAAATTTTACGTCTAGGGGTAAAACGTTCATTTTATACCTAAAAATTAGTAAACGTCATTGCAGTGCTCTGAATGCTGTTTGATATGCTAATATGATTATTTTAAATGTTTTGATGATAAAATATTATTTTAAAAGCTTATGAATTTTTATGATGTTAAAATGTTGCTTTTGAATGTTTATGATTTAATATGTCAAAAGGTTTATTTTAAATATTTATGATCTAATATGTCAAAATATTATTTTAAATGTTTATGGTGTTAAAATGTTATTTTAAATATTTATGGATTTTTAATATGCTAAAGTGTTTATTTTAAAAGATTATAGATTTTTATGATAAAACGAAAACGTTAAAATATATGTTGCATGCTTGGTTTAAAAGAAAAACGTTATATATATGTTTAAATTTTATAAAGTGATGATAATATGAAACATTGAAAAAAGTGAAGTAATTGTGACTAATACGATGATGTGTTGGAAATTTCGTGAGGGTTATGGTCCCAGTGGGAGCCCGACGATCGTGTTTCCTTTGATACGAATATGTAGATGTATACGATGATATGTTAATACGTAAGGCCAATGCCCAGTTGAACGGTGAGAGTGTTGGTGGTGTCCCCGCCGTCCAGTACTGTGTTTACATGTAGATGAATCCATCGCCCAACACGTTGACGTAGATGAACACGAAAGTCACAATTAACGATATGAATTCAACGAAAGTAAAAAAAGAATATATATATGTTGATGATAATATGAATACGTATATGTTGATGATATATGATATAAATATGTTGAGGACGATATGAAAAAGGATCATGAAAATGTTTTAATGTTTATGCATCGTGAAAACGTTTATGAAAATGGTTATGTTTAAAGTTTATGCATCATGAAATGTTTACGAAATTGTTCATGTTTAAAGTTTATGCATCTTCATGAAAACAATATTTTAAGTACAAGTATTTTTACGGCACATGTGTTATGTATATATAGTATTTGTTATCAAGGGTATGACGTGTTGAGTCTTTAGACTCACTAGGTGTGATTGATGCAGGTGATTATGATAATAATATTTATGGAGGTCTTGATGGCTGATCTGACTGGACTGAAGGTGCACATAACCCGAGGAATCGACGCTAGTTTTCCGCACTAGTATATGATTTATGATTATAAGTTATGTTAAAGCTATTTTTACGACTTTTATTTATGTTATGAGATATTATAGTATGTGCTATACTTTTCAAATAATGTTTTTAGGTTGGTAAACGTTTGACGAATTTATGCTTTAAAATATTTTCCTTTGGATTTTTAAATGTTAGTTGGATGTTTATTTTTAAAATGGTTCCAAAATAATTTATAGTTCGGCCGAATGCTACGTGAGGTTTGAAAAATAAAAATTTAGCACGTTTTAAGAAAACGAGTAGCAGACGTTTCATTTAGGGTCCTAGAATACACACAAACACGCTGCCACACGAAGAACAAAAGCTGGAAACCGAAATCATGCACTTGTTGATCATAGGGCTCGGTTAAGGAGGGAACTTGGTGTGTGGCTTGGCTGGGCTAACCAGGGCTAGCCAGGGTCATGTATGATCGAGGGAAGAGTCTTAGCCATGCTAGGACTCGAGCAGCAGGGCTGAGAAGGAGTCCTACAACCCGTGAGCCCAATGGTTGCTCTCAGGTGGTTGCAGCGACGCGCAGGGTTAAGGCTCGGCCAAGGGGGCTACGAGCTGGGCTAGGGTGACTCCTTGGGGTCCTAGGTGGGTGCACTAGAGGTTGGTCCAAGGGCTGGGTCGATGGCTAGGTCCTAGGCGCAAGTTTGAAGTGTCCATGACAAGTGGAACTCTCGGCCGCAGCTTGCACTTGGGAGTGTAGCTTCGGGTTCGAGCTAGGGGTTAGGTCCTTGGGTGCTTAGGGTCCAATAGGGTCCAGGGAGAGGCTGGCTAGGGGTTGGCTGAAGATGGATCGAGCTTGGCTCGATGAAAAACCAACATGGCTCGATGATAGCTTGAACCGTAGGTCTAGAGTTTTAACTAGGAAAAACAAATTAAAACATGGCTCACGGGGGTCGAGTCATGGTTCACGATGGACAAATAATTATTTTAAGTCTAAGTTATAAATTTAGGAATTTTGTTTTTAAGTTTGAAATTATTCGGGATTAATACGCCTTAAAAACGAATAATTAAATATTAATTTAAAAGTCATCGATTTAGGCCAATAAAAATATGAGAAAATTCATTTAAGCTTAAATAATTATTTGGGACATGTTAGAGTCGATTAAATTAAGAAAAAGTCAAAAACGTGAAATTTTACGTCCAGGGGTAAAACGGTAATTTTACACCCAAAATTTAGTAAGCGTCATGCCAGTGCCCTGAATGCTGTTTTTTATGCTAATATGATTATTTCAAATGTTTGTGAATTTTTATACTTTAACTTATGGTTTTAAATGGTTATGGAATGTCATGATTATATATGAATTTATGATGAAACGATAAAGTTAAAAGATATGTAGCATGCTTGTTTTTAAAAGAAAAAGATATTTAATACATGATTTTTATAAAGTGATGAAAATGTGAAATATTGGAGAAGGTGAAGTAATTGTGACTATTGAGGATATGAATGGGGATATCGTGAGGGAAATGGCCTCAAAAGGAGCTCATTTATAGGAGAAGACCCCAGAGGGAGTCCGACGATCGTGTTTCCATTCGATGTTGATAGGCCAAGGCTCAGTTGACGGGTGAGAGTGTCGCTGATGTCCCCGTCACCCAGTAGTGTGGTTAGATATATATGGATCCATCGACTTTTTGAGGATGAGGAAAGTCACAATTAAGGATCTGAATTCAATAAAAAGGAAAAGGTATATGCTCATTGTAACGTAACGAAAATTTGAAAGTTCACGTAAACCACATGCATGCAAGTTATTAAATTTTTTTGGTATTTTATTAAATTGATTTAAAGTATTAAATGCATGTTTATTTCATTAATTTGTGTTTAATTCATGATTTATTTAAAGTTCATGCATAATTTTTGACTGATAGAATTTATTTTAATGAAATTTTAAATGTTCATGCATTAAAGATTTTTAAGTTGCATTTCGCGCTCGAACGAGGATCGGAGACTGGAGAATTATCAGGAAAATTATTTTTATTAAATGATTAATTTTTATTAATTAATTTAAAATGTTTTAAAGGTAATTTTCAAGAATTGGGTTTTGTTGGATATTTTTACCACCCAGGGCATAATTTTTAACGGTACATAAATTTTATCAAATCGGGGGACTTTTTGAGGGTTCGGCTAATATTTACAAAAACATTCAAACACGAAATATTTCACGGGAGTGTGTTTGAATTTAATGGGCCTACTTTTGAGCTTATTGGACTTAAAACTCTTTTAAACTTTTAAATAATTAATTTAGGGCCCATTAGGTAATTGTTTACTATTTAATTAAGTACCTAAACACCCATTTAACCTAAATATATTCTCCCATCTGCCGACACCCCTAATCCCCACAGCACACTCTCGTTTTCAGCACCCCCAGCAGCTGAAGGGCTTCGACCAGAACTTGTTCTTGCTAGATCAAATCCCCGGCGCTCTCCCGACGTCATCAAGGCACACTTTGTATCATTTATTTTGCATCACACTCGTTTTATATGCTGGTGGTTGTGTTCATGCATGAAAGCTTTCGATCTAACCTTGTCCATGAAGGATTTTCGGGTTACATGTGTTTTCCTTGCATTCTTGTTTGTGCTCACGATGTTTTCTGAATTTTCATGTAAGGGGGCTGCTTGTATAGAGTCATTAGGGAGCTTTTGTTGACGAGAGGGATGAGGATTAGTAGCTGAAGTCGAAGCTTGATAGATCTAGGTGTGATTTCTTGAGGGCCGATTGGGTTTGGTGCGTGTTATGGGGAAGAAATGGTTCGGTCGGTGTTAGGAAGGTTTCGACTGTGCATGGGCTTGAATCAAGCTATGTCTCGGCCCTTGTAAAGTCTGGAAAGAGGTTAGAAGTGAGCCACGGGTGCTTGGTTGAGGGATAAGCTCGGTCTTGGGAGGTAGAGCTTGATCGAGAGGAAGATGCTAGGTTCGATCGGTTCTGCATATGGCTTGTGCAGCAGCTTTACGTTTCGGTTGGGCTTAGTTTAGAAGGTTCATTAGGGTCCTAATGGTGAGCCATAAAGGTCAGTTAAGTGATGGAGAAGCTGGGACCGAAATATTTAAGAGTTGGGGCCATGTGTTGGAAGATGATTATACAAAGGGGGGCCGAGTGTTTTGTTCTTTTCCTGGAATATCAGCCAATGATTTTCGGTCTGATAGGATCATTACAGTGTTTTTAAGATTTGGTACAAAGTTGGGAAAGTTTTGGTTAAGTTTCGGTTCGATTCAGGTTAAAATCGGGACCCCGGTCCAAGTTTTAAAACGAATCGGTTAGGTTATGAAATGGGCTCGAGTTTATGTCTAGGAGTGCTTATAAATATGTTTTGGGATATTTCAAGGAGTTTGGTAAGCTTCAGGTCAATTTTAGAGGTCCAGGGTTAAAACGATAATTTTTGGGTTTTCAGGGGCAAACTGGACATTTTGCACCCGAAGTGAGATTTTGCTCTAGACAGCGCCCTGAGCACAACGTTACGATATTTTAAAATGCTTATGCATCATGTTTACGAGTTTTACACAATTATGACAAATACGTTGCATGTTGGTTTAAAGGAAAAGTTGCGTATATGCATGTTTTATTAAGTGGTGATTATGATGTTATTTTTGAAGGATGAGAATTGGTTGTGACTGACGATGTATATGCATACGATGACATGAGATATGATGAGCTGAGGCCGGGGCTCAGTGGACAGGTAATTATGTCGCTGATGTCCCTCGCCGCCCGATACTGTGGTTATACGTAGATGGATCCATCGATAGAGCTGATACGAAAGTCACAGCTAATGAAATGAATTTAATTAAAAGAAAATGTATATATTTATGATGACATGCGATGACACGACCCGAGGACCGCATGTTTCCGCACTTTGATTATGATATTTGCGAGGAGATGAATATTTTCATACGTTGATGATTTTTACGATTTTTACTCATTTATGTTTATGTATGATTTTTGGATAAGCTTGATTAATTTAAACCGTGATATTTTTATTGCCAAATAATTGCTATTATTTTAAATGTTATTTATAAAATGTGAGCTTTTAAATATATATATATATATATAATTCAGCATTTTTAAAACTATAGACGTTTCAGTTGATATCAGAGCAAGGGTCCTGTATAGGGTTGTGCCACCGCCAGCTTCTGCCGCTCAGTCTTCAAGCCTCAAGTCTGTAAGATTTTATGATTTAAATGTTTTTAATGCTATCACCTGCATGTTTACATGATATATGCTTTACAGTTCCTGTTTATCTGTCGTTATGTTTTGAGATTAGATATTTCAAAATTTTTATGCATATTACGACATGAGTTGAGAAATAATATGATTTTCATGCATGCTGACTTGTGATAGAATTGGACATGAATAATAATTTTGCTTTTGGGCATTAGGAGAGGTTGGAAATGATTTGGCTATATTAATTTTTCGTTAGTAGTACTGATGTTCTACTCGTGGGTCATAAATTACACTTGAAAATTATGAATGCTTTTGGGACTTGTAGATTTTCTAAGAAATTCTGATGGTTCGTGGTTGCTAGCCGAGTTAATTTTAGAGGATTCCTTGTAAGGATTAATGATTCGAATACTATGACAATCTTTGGAAGTATAAAACGTAGAATTTATTTAGGACGCATGCTCTATTGAAGGATCGTCTGCCTAGCACCTTGTGGTGCTTCAAACAAAATATTCTCCAAGAGCTGCAATAGCTCGTGTTCTAAGTATGTATTACACCGATGAATTAGATCGAGTTTGGAGTTAAAGCCAAGCAAAAAACACTCGAAATAATCTTTCGTTAAGAAACAATAATATATTTGTATATCTTGTGTAACTGAATAACCAAAAGACTATATTAGTTTTTGCATTCATTAGTTCAGTTATAGTGAGAACTGAACCAACGGATGCTCTAACTAGTTAAATCAGTTTGAAAACAATAGTTAAAACCATAAATACACAAGATATGTTTATGGATGTTCGGAGATTTCAACTGCTTCTATGTCACCCTTCTACCACCTCAGGTAGGATTCACTAGAAGACTTTGATCTATACAACACTTTGTACAACCCCACCCAGCTAGGACTTACACTACTGCCTAAACTAAACTCCTAGACTAGACTGAAGGCAGCACCTTCTAGTCAACACTTCTTTAATGTCTATGTGAGAAAGACTACATACACAAGTTTAACGTCTTTGTGCAAGACTGTATTTGAGTGGTGGTATGTGTGTGTGAGAACTGAACTCTGAACACTACCCGACACACTGAGAGAAATATGCTTCTAATCTAAGCTGATAACACGTTGAAGTGTTCCCTCGACTGGGCTGAATGCTTTTCTCTTAAGCTGATATGACTTTGAAGCGAGCCCTTCTCTTTTCTCTCTTGTGTTGTATATTTCTTGTTTTTTTTCTTCATTGATCTTCACCTTCTATTTATAGGCGCAAAGTTTGATCGTACAGTGAGACTCAAGTATTGTATCCGTTGCATTTTGAATCTGTTCCTCGAAATTTGTCTTGTTCTTTCTGAAACAATTTTGTCTTTAAGCTCTGATACAACGTCCATATTGTCCTTTGACTGGCCAAAAGTTATTGTACCTTTGCGCATAGCTGTATTCCACTTAGTTCAGCTTGTCTTGATTTGCAACTGATTGCTCATAACTGATGTTCTGAACTGATCAGTTGAACTGGTCTTCAGTTGGATTAGTGAAATCAGTTGACTCGTCAGTTGAACTGATTTCACTCTTGTTCGGTTGAACCGGTTTCAGTTGGACTGGTCATCAGTTGAACACTCCTTCAGCTGGCCGGGCTTCTGAGGTTCTCCTACTGAACCACATGTCAACTGAACAATCAGTTGAATTCATTTACCATACATCAGTTGAACTGGTCTAGTTTGGTTGATCAGTTGATGCTTTCAGTTGGCGTCTTCGACAGCTTCAGTTTTGGCTCGTAACTGATTATTTCAGTTTCAGCTATATGCGCACTAAGATAGATTATTAAAAACAAATAAACAAGTTTTGTTAACATCAAAATTAAGATTGCGAACATGAAATGTTCCAACATCTACCTAGTTGGATTTAAGGATTGAATTGCATGAATTGAGAATTTTAAGGATCTAATTGTAATAGCCAATAATTTAAGGACTTAAGTGAAAAAATAAAATTCTAAGGGACTATTTTCGAATTTACCGAATTTTGGGATTAAATTCTGAGTTTCGAGAATTTTAAGGTTTAATGAGGCTAAATCGAATATTCTATAGGGACAATAATGCAAATTTCGAAGAGTTTTGTGGCCAAAAATGTAATTTTTCGAGAACATTAAAGGCCAAATTACAAGTTTCGAAATTTTGAGGATTAAATTCAAACTTTTGAGGGACCCTTGGGTTAAATCAGTAATTTTTCGAGGTTATGGGAATTGATATTGGGTCTAATAAGCTTAAAATTATTGAACTTTATGTTACGAGAAACCTATAAAATGGAATTAAGAACATCAAGAGCGTATGAGTAATGGTGGAATTTTCGAAATTAAGGACAAATTGGATAATGTTTGAGAAAATTAAGAATTAATGTTGCAATTTAAGAAATTTTGGGGACTAGTTTAGCAGTAAGTGAGAATTGAATGGTTTAAATGATAGGAGTCTTTGGTGATTTAGGCTTGAAGGATATTTAGAACCTTTAGATATCTGGGTTATAATGTTGTAAGGAATGGTAATCAAGAACATTGTAGGGTGAATCAATCTTGGGCTTGAAAATTAAGCGTTATTAAAATAATGTTGTGGCAAATTAAGAATTTAGAGTGATGACAATTTAAGGTAAAATTGATCAACTAGTTAAGTTATAAGATTAGAGAGCAAGTTAAATTATTTTTGGGAGCTTAAGGTTTGATGTAGCATAAAGTTTTAATCATGATCTTAAGAGTTAAAATTATACATGTGTCAGGGTTAAAATTATTTTGGGTATGACTGATGGCCATGGTACTTGTTAGACGCATGTAAGAATTGAGGTAGACACCTTGTCTTGAGGAATTTTTGTAAGTCGTTAAGAAACTTGAGAATAAGTGAATATGTGCGTTGGAATTATGTTATCCAAAACTATTTGGGTTGCGTAAATTTGAAATTCAAATTTTTGAGATATGGGTTCATACGAAAATTTTGGGTAAAATAAAAACAAAAGGGAATTAGTTGTGTTCAACATAGTTTACCAATGAACAAATATTAAGATTTTTATCGAGTAAGAAATCTAAAATCTTGGTATGTGGATTCTAGAACTCTAGAACAAATATACGAATGAATTGCTTAAGAAATTTGACATGAAAACATGTTCAGCTGCAGTACTCCCATGAGTTCATCAATCAAACTAGACAATGATCAAGGGAATATTAGTTGAGACGAAACTCTACAGATGTTTAAAAGGTTCATTATTGTACCTAACTGCTAGTCGTCTTGATATCGTATTTGTCGTTTGTATGTGAGCTAGATTTCAGGCAAATCCTAAGCAAACGCATTTTTCAGCTGCCAAACGCATTTTAAAATATCTTAAAGGCACACAAAATGTTGGTTTATGGTATGCTAAGGATTCTTCTTTCAATTTAGTTGGATATTCAGATGCAGATTATGCAGTGTTGGAAACTTAATTTCGTTTGTTTGACAAACTAAGTGATTAATTTATTGGACTAACTGATCAAGTAGCTTGAAGTAACTGAACTACATAAATCAACTGACAGTTGCTTAACTGAAGATTAATGAGCAGTTTATCAAAGGCAACTGAAACCAGCTGAACTGAACTTACGAAGACAAATGACTGATCAGTTGGAAACTGATCAGTTGATATATTCAATTGTGAGCTTATCAGCTGATCATTCAGATGTACACGTCATCAGTTGTTGAAAAGGACATTCAACAGACAACAGTACAAAGCAGACTGCAACTCGTAGTGGAACGCCGCATTTAAGAGCTTACAGTGTACGAATGTTAGAGGAATATTGATGTGGCAATCAACGGATATAATGATTCAAATTATATTTAATGTTACCGTTGAAGAGAAGCCTATAATAGGTGATAAGAGCAGTTGAGCAATCAATCGATCTATCTATTCTCTCAAGCTTGCTGTTACCCTGCTGAATTTATCGCTCTTATTCAAGAATCAAAAAGCTCACACTTATTTGATTTATTTGTAGCATTCGAGGCTACCTTTCGAGCTTACAAGAACAAACCGTTTTATTGTTTATTTTATCTTAACTAGATCAGTTGTGCTAAGTTCAGTCGAAGAACTGTGAGATATTAGTAAACTAAGAGTTTCAGTTTTTGCAGTGTTAAGTTCAAACTAAAGTGGTTCTGTACAAGTTTTGTATCGATCAAAGTCTTTTAGTGCATATCATATACTTGTGATAGAATGGGTGACGTAGGAGTTATTTCAATCTCCGAACATCCATAAATCTTTGTGTGTTACTACTTCAGTTATTTATTCTATTTTTCAGTCAGTTTATTTTCGCAACTGTTATTAGTTGAACTATTGTCATTGACTGACAAGATTCCTAGTTTCAGTTTGTCACAGAACTGACACTTCATTCGAAAAGATTCTAAAATCGTGAGTGTTTATTCAACCCCCCTTCTAAACACATCTCAACCAATCAATCGATTCTAACAAGTGGTATCAAAGCAGTTGAATCTTGTCTCAGAATACTCTTTTTCTCAAAGCTGATCAACATGTCTTCATTCAATAGAATACCGATGTTTTCCAAAGAAGATTTTGACGACTGGAAAATCAGAATGCAGGCTCATTTAACTGCACAAGATGACGATATGTGGTATGTCATTACTGATGGTCCCATGAAGATCCTAAAAGCAAATACAGCAGTTGCCATTACTGATGGGGCACCTCATCGCATAGAAAATCCCAGAGAGGAATGGACAACTGAGGATAAAAGGAAAGCCAACCTACATAATGTGGCTTATGATATCTTATATAAAACGCTGGATAAAGTCACTTTCAGCAAAATCAAGATGTGCAAAACTGGCAAAGAGATATGGGAGAAACTGATCCAGCTGTGTGAAGGAAACGAGCAAACAAAAGAGAACAAGCTATCAGTTGCTGTTCAGAAATTTGACAACATCAAGATGAAGGCTGGAGAATCCATGCACGAATATGATGAAAGGATCAATGGTATTATCAATGGGCTGAATGAACTTGGAAAAGTGTATTCGAACAAAGAAGTGGCGTTGAAGGTGGTCAGAGGTCTTCCCAAAGAATGAGATGTCAAGACCATTGCAATGATAGAGTCAAAGGACCTTAACAAGGTTGAACTTCATGACTTGTTTGTTGATCTAAAGGCTTACGAGTTTGAACTACAAACCAGAGAAGGAGAACCTTCTACACCTGCTGCCACAACTGCTTTAACTGCTGTCAGACAGGAATCAACTGGTTCAATTGACAAATCTGCTGATCAATTGAGCAATGATGCTATGTCATTGTTTGTCAAGAAATTTGGAAGGTTTATGAAGAGGAATCAAGGAAACTTACAGAAGCAATATCAGAAAAATCAGTCCAAAGAAGAATCATATGCTTGCTACAACTATGGCAAATCTGGTCATTTCATAGCAGACTGTCCTAAGCCAAAGAAGGACAGTCGAGGATCAACTGAAAAGGGAAAGAAGCCCTATGAGCACAGAAGAAGGACAAAGGATGGACAAGAAATCATTCAAAAAGAAACATGAAGTGCTTTTGGCTGAAGAGAGCAAATCTAAGTAGGCAGAAACTGACAGTGACGAGTCAGAATCAGAAAGCCCAATCAGTTCAAGTGAAGATGAAGAGGAAGTCAAGTGCTTAATGGCAGATGATGCTGAACTGGAGTCAGCAAGTGAACAGGTATTTGACTTCAGCTCTACTGATTTCACTCGTGAGGAACTCATTACCACATTGAATGACATAGTAAATGAGTATCACAAACTTGCTCGATCATTTGAGAATGTTAGAACTGAGCAAACTAATCCCAATGACAACAAAACAGAAACTGATGAGTCAGTTGAACTGTTGAGTCTAAAAAGGAAGATTACACAGCAAAAAGCTGAAATGATAGAAAATCAAGCTTTGATATGTCAGTTAAAAACAGAAATTTCAAAACATACTGAACTGATTCAAGCTTGGAACCAGTCTTCAGTTGCACTGACTGAAATGCAAAATTCACAAAAATCAGTTGATGATAAAACTGGTTTAGGCTTTAACAATCATGATGAAAATTCTTCAAGTGATACACAACCAAGGTTGAATGAAAACAAAGAAAAGTACATTACCTTTGTAAAATCAACTATGGTAAATGAATTCTCAGAACCTAGTAAACCAACTGTTCAATTGACTGAAAGTAAGAACAAAGGCAAACTGTATGAAATTGGATATAGCTCTGCGAGTTAAACTGATACAAGAAACTGGACACCTAAATGATTCAGTTACAAAAATCAGTACTCAAGGAATGGCTATTACAATTACTACAATTGTAAACCAATTCAGAAAGATATCAAAAGAATAGTCAGTTGAAAAAGGATACAAATCATACTGTTTCATCCACACATCACACACATATTGCCAAGAATTCGAGAAAAAACATTTGGAATACAGCAACTGGGAAGTCAGTTAGACTGGTCCAAGTGTGGGTTCCTAAAGGATTAAGCAGTTTAGGACCCAAATGAATATGTGTACCAAAATTATATAAACTGTGTGATTGCAGGCCACAGGTACAAACAAAGAATCAACTTGTTATCTAGACAGTGGCTGTTCGCGGCATATGACAGGAGATGCGAATTTGCTATCTCAAATTATCAAATATACTGGACCAAACATCATTTTTGGAGACAACTCCAAAGGTAAAACTGTGGGTAAGGGTAAGCTTATTCATGGTAACTTTACAATTAAAGATGTTTTGCTAGCTGAGAATTTGAAGTATAACTTGATAAGCATTAGTCAGTTATGCGACAAAAATTTCTCAGTTCAGTTTGACAGACAAACTTGTTCAGTTAGAGACTCAACTGATGAGGTCATCCTAACTGGAAATCATTGTGGAAATACTTACAAAGTCAATTGGACTGAACAACCTTATGAACCAGTTTGTTTCATTGATTCCAAGTCTTCTAAAAACTGGTTGTGGAATAAGAGGTTGAACCACTTAAACTTTGAATTTATTGCCTATCTGAGTAACCATGATCTTGTAAATGATTTGCCCAAAATAGATTTTTCAAAAGATAAAGTTTGTTCAGCATGTCAGTTTGGTAAATAAGTAAGATCTTCATTCAAAAACAGAGGTTGTAAATCATATTCCCGATGCTTAGAACTGTTACATATGGAATTTTTGTTCCAATACCAGTCATGAGTTTAGGGGGAATGAAATACACCCTAGTAGTTGTGGATGAATTTTCAAGATTTACTTGGGTTATTTTTCTCAAATCCAAAGACCAAACTGCTGCACAACTGATTAAGCTCTTCAAAAGACTTTTAAATGAAAAATCAGTTGGGATTGATCGAATAAGGTCTGACAGAGGGACTGAATTAATCAATCAAAATCTTTCAACTTTTTTAAAAAATACTGGAATCAAGCATGAGCTCTCAGCAGCTAGAACACCTCAGCAAAATGGTGTAGCTGAGAGAAGAAATCGGACCCTTAAAGAAGCTGCTAGAACAATGCTTTCTGATTCTGGTATTTCTCAAAGGTTTTGGGCTGAAGCAGTAAATACTACATGTTATACTCAGAACAGATTCAATGATTAATAATAATCATGTGACAACACCATATGAGATCTGGCATGGAAGAAAAAGTGTGGTTTTTTATTCTTGATAATGGTAAAAATTATTTAAAAGCCTTTGATGCTAAATCTGCAGAGGAAATATTTCTTGGATATTCTTCAGTTAGCAAAGCATATAGAGTTTTTAATAAAAGTTCTTTAAATGTTGAAGAATCTATTCATGTTGTTTTTGATGAAACTGTACTAACTAATAAGCCAACTGATCCAGTTGAGCTAGTTGATCGATTTACAGAGATCAGTTTGGATGATGAAAATGAAGAAGAAATCATATCAATAGAAATATCCTTCAAACACCTGAACAAGAAATACTAGATCAATCAGTTGAATAGGAACCTGCTCCTGATAATCAGTTGTTGGAGCAAACAGATGATATTCAGTTACCAACTCATACAGCTCCAACTGAAACTGAAAACATTCAGTTGCCAACAGAAGCAGTTGCTGATATGGAAGCAACAAATACTGAGCTCAGATGGAAGAAATCACATCCTCCAAAATTGGTGAAAGGTAATCCATCCGATCCGGTAAGAACAAGAAATCAAATGCTTAATTTGTTCATTCATTCTGCTTTTGACTCACAACTAGAACCAAAGAAAACTGACGAAGCTCTTGCTGATCCTAACTTGAATATGCAAGAGGAGCTAAATCAGTTTACCCATAAAAATACTGGAACTTAGTTCCAAAACCAGTTTGCAAAACAATTATAGGTACAAAATGGGTATTCAGAAATAAACTGAAAGAAGATGGTTCAGTTGCACGCAACAAAGCAAGACTTGTCACACAAGGATATAGGCAGGAAGAAGGAATTGACTATGATGAAATGTATGCACCAGTTGCAAGACTGGAAGCAATCATAATGTTCCTTGCCTATGCATAATTCAAGCACTTCAATGTCTATCAAATGGATGTAAAAAGTGCATTTCTGAATGGTGAGTTGCAAGAAGAAGTTTATGTTGAACAACCTCCAAGTTTTATCAATCACTCTTTTCCTGATCATGTCTATCATTTGAACAAAGTATTATATGGTCTTAAACAAGCTCCAAGAGCTTGGTATGAGACACTTTCAAAATTCTTAACTGATCATGATTTTACTGTTGGATCAGTTGACAAGACTTTGTTCAAATTTTCTAAGAATGATCACATTTTACTTGTGCAAATATGTGTTGATGATATTATATTTGGGTCAACTAACCCCAAATTATGTGAGAAATTTTCCAAGTTAATGCAGGAAAAATTTGAGATAAGTATGAAGGGTGAACTGACATTTTTTCTTGGACTATAAGTGAAGCAACTGGACACTGGTATTTTGTTGGAATCAAAATTACGGCGTTTGACAAATTGCCAACTAATTATGTGAACCAACTGAATCTAATAAACTGATCTACGCAACTGAAACGCAAATCAGTTATTCTCCTCACCAGTTTATTGCCCAGCAGCTGATTAATTCAGCTGAACACGTCATTAACAACCGACAGATAGTACCACTACAGTCTGCAACTATTAGTGGGACGCCGCATTTCAGAGGTCACAGAGTACGGTTGTTAGAAGAATAACGACGACGTGGCATATCAACGGATATAATATTCAAACAGCAGTTAATGTTACCGTTGAAATGGAAGCTTATAAATAGTTGAAGAGAGCAGCTGAAAAGGGAATGAACCTACAACGAAATTCCAATCTCTTTGAAGCTTGCTGTTACGCTGCAAAATTCTTTACTTGCATTCAAATATCGAAAGCTCTCGCTTACTTGTTATATTAGTAGCATTCAGGCTATACATTTGAGCTTAATAGCACTTTGTAATATCTGCTAATTCTTTTAAGTTGTGCTAAGTTAAGCCAAGGACTGTAAAAGCGTTTGTAACTAAGAGTTTCAGTTTTGGCAGTGTTAAGTCCAAACTGAAGTCGGTTAGTACAAGTCTTGTATTTGATCAAAGTCTTTAAGTGGATATCCTATCTTCGTGATAGAAGGGGTGATGTAGGAGTTATTCAAGTCTCCGAACATCCAGAAACAATTGTGTTCTTTACTTCAGTTATTATATTTCAGTTAGATATTCTATCTTTCAGTCAGTTCATATTCCGCAACTGTTTTCTTCAGTTTAACTGATTGTCAGTTCATATTCCGCAACTGTTTTCTTCAGTTTAACTGATTGTCATTGACCGACGTGATACCTAGAGTCAGTTTGTAACCGAACTGAATCCAAATCTTCGAAGAGAATATAAAATTCGTGAAGTGTTTATTCAACCCCCCCTTCTAAACACTTTTCATCCTTCTAACCGATCCTTTCAAGTGGTATCAGAGCAGTTGTATTTCGTCTCAGAATATCTTACTCAAACTGTTCAGTATGTCTTCTTTTAACAAGATTCCAATGTTTTCCAGAGAGGATTTTGATGACTGGAAAATAAGATTGCAGGCTCACTTAGCTGCACAAGATGATGATATGTGGTACGTTATAACTGACGGACCCATGAAGATTTTGAAAGCCAACACAACTGTTGCCATTACTGATGGGGCACCTCATCGTATAGAAAAACCCAGAGAAGAATGGACGAGAGAGGATAAAAGAAAAGCCAATTTGGATAATGTGGCAAAGGACATACTATACAAGACGCTGGATAAAGTAACCTTCAGCAAAATCAAAATGTGCAAGACAGCCAAAGAAATTTGGGAGAAGCTGATCCAGCTTTGCGAAGGGAACGAACAAACCAAAGAAAACAAACTTTCTGTTGCTGTTCAGAAGTTTGACAATATCAAAATGAGAGTTGGTGAAACGATGCATGAATATGATGAAAGAACCAGCTGCATCATCAATGAATTAAATGCACTTGGAAAAGTGTACACAAACAAAGAAGTTGCATTGAAGGTAATCAGAGGTCTTCCCAAGGAGTGGGACGTGAAGACCATGGCAATGAGGGAATCCAAGGATCTGAACAAAGTTGAGCTTCATGATCTATTTGCTGATTTGAAAGCTTACGAGTTTGAGCTGCAAACTCGAGAAGGAGAATTTTCTACTCCAACAGCCACGACTGCCTTAGCTGCTGTTAGAACAGAACAAACTGGTTCAGTTGAAAAAGCTGCTGATCAACTAAGCAATGATGCCATGTCATTGTTCATAAAAAAATTCGGAAGATTTATGAGGAAAAATCAAGGAAATTTTCAGAATAAATATCAAAGAAGCAATTCCAAGGAAGAATCAAACGCTTGCTACAACTGTGGCAAACCAGGTCACTTCATTGCTGACTGTACCAAACCAAAGAAAGACAGTCAAGGCTCAACTGAAAGAAGAAAGAAACCATATGAGCACAAAAAAAGATCCAAAGATGATAAGAAGTTCTCTAGGAAGAAGCATGAAGTGCTCTTGGCTGAAGAGAGCAAGTCAAAATGGGCAGAAACTGACAGCGAGGGGTCAGAACCAGAAACTTCATGCAGTTCTAGTGACAATGAAGAGGAAGTGAAATGTTTGATGGCTGGTGATACAGAACTGGAGTCCAGCAGTCAACAGGTATTTGACTTTAGCTCAACTGATTTTACCAGAGAAGAACTTATTTCAACTCTGCATGATATGGTTAGTGAGTATCATAAGCTTGCCTTATCATTTGAAAAGGCTAGAGCAAAGCAAACTGATCCTATAGACAATAAGACTAAAACTGATGAATCATTTGATATGTTGAGTCTGAAAAATGAGATTACTGAACTCAATACTGAAAGAAGCAAGGATCAATTAATGATTCAAAAGTTAATGCTTGAGAAATCAAAGCAAACTGAGCTTATTCAGGCTTGGAACAAATCATCTGTTGCATTGACTGATATACAGAACTCACAGAAATCAGTTACTGATAAAACTGGTTTAGGGTTCAGTAACCAAGATGAAATGTCTCCCAAAGATACTCGACCAAAACTGAATATGAATAAAGGGAAATACATTCACTTTGTCAAATCAGTTATGGTACAATAACAACCGGAGCCAAGTAAACTGGTTGAACAGCCAACTGAAAGTATGAACAAGGGCAAAAGATGTGGTATTGGTTATAGCCCAAAAGTGGTAACTGATTCACGCAGTCAGCCACCAAAAAGCTTTAGCAAAAATTATTCAAATGGCTAATCCAATTACTATAACAGGAAGCCAGTTCAGAAAAGATACTGGCTGAACAATCAGTTGAAAAAGGACAAATCACATGTTGTATCTTCTGCACACTATACACCAAGCACACACAGATTGGGAAAGACCATCTGGAATACAGCAACTAGACGGCCAGTTAGACTGATCCAAGGCTGGATTCCTAAAGGACTAATCAATTTTGGACCCAAATAGAAAAGGGTACCAGAATCTTATCTTGTGTGTGATTACAGGTAACAGGTACAAGCATTGAATCAATATGGTACTTGGATAGTGGATGCTCATGACACATGACAGGAGAGTCAAACTTGTTATCTCAACTGGTTAAGTACACTGGACCAAACATCAGTTTTGGAGATAATTCCAAAGGTAAAACTGTGGGTAAGGGTAAGCTTATCCATGATAACTTTATCATTAATGGTGTTTTATTAGTTGAGAATCTCAAGTATAATCTGATTAGCATCAGTCAATTATGCGGTAATGGATTCTCAGTTCAGTTTGACAAACATTCTTGTTCAGTCAAATGCTCAAATAATGAGATCATCTTAACTGGCAAACGGTGTGGAAATACATACAAAGTTAGTTGGAATGATCAACCTTATGCACCAGTATGTTTAGTTGTTTCAAAATTTTCTCAAAACTGGTTGTGGCATAAGAGATTAAACCACCTGAATTTCAAATCTATTGCATATCTGAGTAACCATGATCTTGTCAGTGGTTTGCCCAAAATGGATTTTATCAAAGACAAAATTTGTCCAGCATGTCAGTTTTGTAAACAAGTAAAATCTTCTTTTAAAAACAAGGGCCGTAAATCCTCCTCCCGATGCTTAGATCTGTTGCACATGGATCTATTTGGTCCAATACCGGTCATGAGCTTAGGGGGAATGAAATACACCTTGGTGATTGTAGATGATTTTTCAAGATTTACTTGGGTTATTTTTCTCAAGACAAAAGACCAAACTGCTGCACAACTGATCAAGCTTTTCAAAAGATTATTAAATGAAAAATCAGTTGGTATTGATAGAATCAAATCCGATCGAGGAACTGAATTCATCAATCAAATTCTTTCAAATTTTTTAGAAAATACTGGAATTAAGCATGAACTCTCAGCAGCTAGAACTCCTCAGCAAAATGATGTAGCTGAGAGGAGAAATCGGACCCTTAAAGAAGCTGCTAGAAAATGCTTGCTGATTCGGGTATTTCTCAAAGATTTTGGGTAGAGACAGTAAACACTGCGTGTTATACTCAGAACAGATCAATGATTAATAAGAATCATATGAAAACACCTTATGAGATCTGGCATGGAAGAAAAAGTGTGGTTTCATATTTCAAAATATTCGGCTGCAGATGCTTCATTCTTGACAATGGCAAAAATGATTTAAAAACTTTTGATGCTAAATCTGCAGAGGGAATATTTCTTGGATATTCTTCGGTGAGCAAAGCCTATAGAGTTTTTAATAAAAACTCTTTGAATGTTGAAGAATCTATCCATGTTGTTTTTGAAGAAACTGTACTAACTGATAAGCCAACTGATTCAGTTGAGCTAGTGGATAGATTTACAGATATGAGTTTGGAGGAATGATGATGAAGAAGACAATCATATCAATCAAAACAACCTCCAAACACCTGAACCAAAAGTATTAGATCAACCAGCTGAACCAGAAGTTGTTCCTAACGATCAGTTGATAGAGCAAACAAATGATATTCAGTTACCAACCGAAACCGCTCCAACTGAAACTGAAAACATTCAGTTGCCCGTAGAAGCAGTTGCTGACTCAGAAGCAATAAACGCTGAACTCAGATGGAAGAAATCACATCCTCCAGAATTGGTGATAGGTAATCCATCTGATCCAGTGAGAGATGCTCAATCTATTCATTCACTCAGCTTTTGTATCACAACTGGAACCAAAGAAAGCTGAAGAAGCTCTTGCTGATCCAAACTGGATAAATGCAATGCAAGAAGAGCTAAAACAGTTTATCCATAACAATGTCTGGAACTTAGTTCCAAGACCAGTTTCAAAAACTGTTATAGGTACAAAATGGGTTTTCAGGAACAAACTGAACGAAGATGGTTCAGTTGTGCACAACAAAGCAAGGCTAGTAGCACAAGGTTATAGGCAAGAAGAAGGAATTGACTACGATGAGACATATGCACCAGTTGCAAGACTGGAGGCAATCAGAATATTCCTTGCCTATGCTGCATTCAAAAACTTCAAAGTCTACCAGATGGACGTAAAGAGTGCATTTCTGAATGGCCAGCTTGCAGGAAGAATTCTACGTTGAACAACCTCCAGGTTTTATCAATCATCACCTTCCTGATCATGTCTACCATTTGAACAAAGCCTTATATGGTCTTAAGCAAGCTCCAAGAGCTTGGTATGACACTCTTTCAAAATTTCTAACTGATCACGATTTTTCTGTTATATCAGTTGACAAGACTTTGTTCAAATTCTCCAAGAATGATCATATTCTACTCGTTCAAATTTATGTTGATGACATCATTTTTGGGTCAACTAACCCCACATTATGCGAGAAATTTGCTAAGTTGATGCAGGAAAAATTTGAAATGAGCATGATGGGTGAACTGACATTCTTTCTTGGATTACATGTGAAGCAACTGGAGTCGGGTACTTTCATTAGTCAAACTAAATACACAAAGGAATTATTGAAGAAGTTTGGCATGGAATCGTGCTCAGCTGCAAATACTCCCATGAGTTCATCAGTAAAACTGGACACAGATCAAGGGGGAATATCAGTTGAGACGACGCTTTACAGATGTTTAATAGGTTCATTATTATACCTAACTGCTAGTCGTCTAGATATTGTATTTGATGTTTGCATGTGTGCTAGATTTCAGGCAAATCCTATGCAAACATCCATAGCAACTTCCACAACTGAGGCAGAATACCTTGCTGCTGGAAGCTGCTGTGCTCAACTGCTCTGGGTTCAGCAACAACTGAGAGATTATGGAATTGACGCAAAAGAATCACCCATATTTTGTGACAATACAAGCACGATTGCTATTACCTACAATCTAGTTCTTCACTCCAGGACCAAGCACATAGATGTCAGGCATCACTTCATCAGAGATCATGCCTTGAAGAAGGACATCAGACTGGAATATGTTTCAACTGATCAGCAAGCAGCTGATATCTTCACCAAACCATTGGCTGAGACTAAGTTTTCTCATTTTTGCAATATACTTGGATTAATTGATTTATCTTAATTTTTTTCGGTTAATTTTTATCAGTAATCTTGCTCATAATTTTTTATATGCATCTATTAAGGGAGAATATTGGTTTTAAGAGGTTAGCTGAGATGACAAATGTTAGTCAACTCTCAACTGAAAGGACTCGGTCTTACAACTGATCGTTCAGTTGGGTTTTCTAAATCTCAGAAATGGCAAATCAAATTCCTGCACACTTATTGAACGCTATGATTATCAATTTTGAGTCAGCCCTATCAATCGGAGAAGCCGATGTGAAGAATGTTTTTCTGAAGCTTGAATCAGCAGGGTTGAAAACTTTCTTAGGGCAATTCTCTCAAGAAATCTATCCAAAGGAACTTCAAGATTTCTACTCAAATGGATTTATCAACTCTGATGGAAACATCATCTCTACTGTCAACAATCACCTGTTGACCATCTCTGAAGATTCTCTTGGAGAATTATTTTTGCTGCCTTCTGATGGGTTAGCACAACTTGCTGATGTCAAAGCATCTGATGTCGAAGAGATGCAAACCTTACTTTCTGCTGATGGACGGAAAATCAAAGTTTCCGATCGAAAGAAGGCAGCTGAAGCATGAGGTTCAGTTACTAGCCGACATTGTAGCCTAGGGGCTATTGGCAATGGCAGGATCCTTTGCTGCTTTAACTTTGGAGAAATTTCAAGCCATTACTGTCATCATGGCTGGACAAAGACTCAACTGGAAGCACCTCCTTTTCAACATCTTGAAGAATATGTTCTCTTCCACCAAGCAGTCAAAAGGTTTTGCAATACAGCTGAGCTATTTGATGAAAGTCAAAGGGTTAGTAACTGATGATTCCGAGAGATTATCTAAATTCAAGGTGTTCAATGCCAAGAATATTTTGCCACCAAAAACTAAGTTGGACATCTCTCCTGAAAAATTTGTTAAGATCAAAACAGAGATTGGGACGCAGCAGGCTGCTCCCAAATCGGTTAAGATTGCCAAGACTCTACCACAGAAGAAGACTTCAAAGCGCAAACTGCTTAACAGTGATTCTAATGTAGAGAAGACCCCGTCTCCTCCAATTGTCAAGAAACCACGGACACTGAAAACCAAACCTACTGCTACAGTTGAAGTCATACCAACTGATAAGGTGATGAAATCAGGAGCTCAACAGCCAATCCAGATTGTTCCATTGACGGCAATTCCAACTGAGTCCTCAACTGAGGATCTGTTACCCTTGTTCACCATTCCTCCAAAGAGTATAATCACTACATCTAGTGATAAAACCAGACTTGCTAGAGTAAAAGCTCAACTTATTAATATTTCTCCTTACTCCCCTTTACCATTTTCTAGACCAACAGGGGTTGTGCTCAGAGAAAAGATTGATGCAACTACGTCTGGATTAACCATTCCTCATATTTTGACTGACTCCAAGGGCAAAGGTAAAATACAAGAAGAGCCCAGACCTTTGAATGCCATTCAAACTCACATTGATCTAATTTGGAAAGAGGTTAATAAATTTGCTGAAGAGAAGCTCCAAGTTTTTGAAGAATGGGTAAATTTCAGAGTTTGGGTTTTTGCCAAGGACCTCAACAAAAAGTCTAAGCTGAAAAGATTTATTGCTCTAGAAAAAGTAGTGCTGAAGATGGTCAAAGCTTCTTCAATTTATCAAGCTTTGCAGAGGAAGAGGTATTTCTTTGATCTTTCAAGAGAAAAGAAGCTGAAGCAGATTGTTACTGAGTTTCGGCAAAATTTATATCCCACAAGTCCAACTGCATTCAATGATAAAGCAGTCTATGCTCAACTAGAAGCAGATTTAATTGGACTACAAGCAGAAATTAAACAGTGGGAAATGGATCAAGAACTGATCATCCCAGAATTTTCTCAAGAAATTGTGACTGAAGATCTAGCTGAACAATCAGCTGGAGAGCCTGATAAGGACACTACTGCTACCCTTTCTCAGAAAGCAGATGTCTCCTCATCTTCAATTACTCCACCTTCACTCTAGTCATCACCTCCTATTGATGATCCCAAGATGTATTCAGAAGCTGAATTGACACTAGCTCATATTGATGAAATTATTCAATCAGTGGTTCTAGAAACTTCCACCAATGAGCCCTTGTCAGTTGATCACTCCGCTGATCAATCAGTTGAAGAGAATCCCATCTTAACTGACGAGCCAGTTCAAGCTGTCATTTCTGAACCAAATGATCAAGCTATGATGTCTGTTCAATCACCAGATCACCACATTACTGAGAATCTGGAGGATCTATTGACTACTTTTGAAAATCCTCCAACTGTTGTGTCAGCTCGTATTTCAGGTGACCATCAGGCAGAAGCATCAGTTCATGACCCTCTAGTTGAAGACCCTGCAAACTGTCACATTCAGCAGGAAAGCTCAAATGCTAATCAACTTCAGTCTTCACCTCCTCTGGTCCAAGCGAAAGTAACTGAAACAGATGTTCCAGCATCGACTATTGCTGCAACAATGATATCTGAAAGAACCATGGTGGTTTTTGATCGACTCTCTCAGGGAACTGGAGCGTCGGATCAGCCAAATCCTCACTCTGCCAAGGATCTTGAGTTTGCTCTTGAAGAGATTCAGGACATTCAGAATAATATACAGAGAGTGATTAATGATTTGTACAAAATTCAGCATACTTAACTAGAACATTCTATGAAGCTAGAACATTCTGAAGCATTCAACTCAGAGAAACTGAAAGCAATTCAAGAAGCCTTAACCTCTCTTTCTCAGTCAGTGAACGCGATTCAAAAGAACAAAGGTTTGGCTCAGAGTCTCTCCATCACTCAAGACGTTATCAGCAAACGCGTTGAAAATCTGGAGACGCTTGTAACAAGCAAAATAGACTCGTTGCAAACCATAATGCTCTCTGCCGTCTCTAACATATCCTCTTCTGTCAATCTCTTATCAATCGATGTTCGGAAATTATCTCTTCAGATGGGTTTATTTGACAAAAAGGGGGAAGAGATTAAAGAGCTGCTAGATCAACAAAAGAAGAGCAGTCTTTGAGTCATTGTCAGTTACTCAATTCTATATCAAAACTTTTATGTTATCTACGATGAGTTCAGTTGTTCAGTTATTTTGTGCTTAGTTTTGTCAAACACCTTGAAGGGGGAAATTGTTGGAATCAAAATTACGGCGTTTGACAAATTGCTAACTGATTATGCGAACCAACTGAATCTAATAAACTGATCTACGCAACTGAAACGCAACTCAGTTATTCTCCTCACTAGTTTATTGCCCAGCAGCTGATTAATTCAGCTGAACACGTCATTAACATCCGACAGATAGTACCACTACAGTCTGCAACTATTAGTGGGACGCCGCATTTCAGAGGTCACAGAGTACGGTTGTCAGAAGAATAACGATGTGGCATATCAACGGATATAATATTCAAACAGCAGTTAATGTTACCGTTGAAATGGAAGCTTATAAATAGTTGAAGAGAGCAGCTGAAAAGGGAATGAACCTACAACGAAATTCCAATCTCTTTGAAGCTTGCTGTTACGCTGCAAAATTCTTTATTGGCATTCAAATATCGAAAGCTCTCGCTTACTTGTTATATCAGTAGCATTCAGGCTATACATTTGAGCTTAATAGCACTTTGTAATATCTGCTAATTCTTTTAAGTTGTGCTAAGTTCAGTCAAGGACTGTAATAGCGTTTGTAACTAAGAGTTTCAGTTTTGGCAGTGTTAAGTCCAAACTGAAGTGGGTCAGTACAAGTCTTGTATTTGATCAAAGTCTTTTAGTGGATATCCTATCTTCGTGATAGAAGGGGTGACGTAGGAGTTATTCAAGTCTCCAAACATCCAGAAACAATTGTGTTCTTTCCTTCAGTTATTATATTTCAGTTAGATATTCTATCTTTCAGTCAGTTCATATTCCGCAACTGTTTTCTTCAGTTTAACTGATTGTCATTGACCGACGTGATACCTAGAGTCAGTTTGTAACCGAACTGAATCCAAATCTTCGAAGAGAATATAAAATTCGTGAAGTTTTTATTCAACCCCCCCTTCTAAACACTTTTCATCCTTCTAACCGATCCTTTCATATTTTTATCAAGTCAGACCAAATACACGAAGGAATTGCTCAAAAAATTTGGCATGGAAACATGTTCAGCTGCAAGCACTCCCATGAGTTCATCTGTCAAACTGGACAATGATCAAGGGGGAATATCAGTTGAGACGACACTCTACAGAGGTTTAATAGGTTCATTATTGTATCTAACTGCTATTCATCCTGATATTGTATTTTCTGTTTGCATGTGTGTTAGATTTCAAGCAAATCCTAAGCAATCGCATTTTACAGTTGCCAAAATAATTTTAAAATATCTAAAAGGCACTCTAAATGTGGGATTATGGTACGCTAAAGATTCTTCTTTCAATTTAGTTGGATATTCAGATGCAGATTATGCAGGATGTAAGCTAGATCGTAAAAGCACCAATGGATCTTGTCGGTTTCTAGGAGACAGAGTGATCTCATGGTTCAGCAAGAAGCAAACATCCATAGCTACTTCCACAACTGAAGCAGAATACCTTGTTGCTGGAAGCTGCTGTGCCCAACTGCTCTGGATTCAGCAACAACTGAATGATTATGGAGTTTATGCTAAAGAATCTCCCATATTTTGTGATAAAATAAGCACGATTGCAATAACTTACAATCCATTTCTTCACTCAAGGACCAAGAACATTGATGTCATGCATCACTTCATCAGAGATCATGCTCTGAAGAAAGCTATCAGACTGGAATATGTGTCAACTGAACAACAAGCTGCTGACATCTTCACCAAACCATTGCCAGAGACAGTTTTCTCACTTTCGCAATATACTTGGTTTAATTGATTTATCTTAATTATATCAGTTTTATTGATGCTTTGTCATTAGCTGTTCATTCATTTTGTCAATTATTATTTAAATGTTTGTCAACTGATGTCAGTTAGTCATTTATCAGTTATTGTATTCAGTTCGTTAACCAGTTAGTCAACTGATGTCAGTTAGTCATTTATCAGTTATTATATTCAGTTCGTTAACTGTTTGTCAACTGATGTCAGTTAGTCATTTATCAGTTATTGTATTCAGTTCGTTAACTATTTATTAACTGATGAAAGTTAAGTTTTGCATAAAGACAAAGAGATAACATCAATGATACAAATCAAAATTTCATTAAGAATAAAATCGAAACCATACAACATCATTCAGTTCTCTTCCTACAGCATCTTGCCAAACATTTAACCAATTAATAAGTTCATGGCAATCCAGTTCTTTGAAGGACTCTGAAGTAGAGATCTTCTCAAGCTGATGCCACTCTTTCCACAGCAGCACATGCAACAGAACTACATCAGTGACAAGCTGTGAAACGTGACAGATGTTAAAACACATGAAGTAATTTCTTGCTACAGCTCTCTGTTTAGTAGTGGGAACTGAACCGTGTCATCGAATAGACTGGAGATCTTGAACTTTAACCCAAGAAGACATGAACTTCATCCAGACGTATTCTTCGGTGTTTTTCTTTACAACTTCCAGTTGAGGAAGTGTCCTTTGTGTCACTAAGTGATGAGTACTGCTGCAGGCATCCGAAATGGTTGAATTAAACATACTGAATTGTTGTTATTTGACATTTTTTTCTTATCTTATTTATAGACAGGTTACGCTTAATATTGAAGAAGATAAAGGGACTCAAGTCAATTGAAACTTCTTTTGACTTATTCAGACTGAGTTTTTCTTATCCTTACTTTTAATTATATGCATTTATTGAGGGGGATTATTGATTTGAAAAGTTAACTGAGAAAACAATAGTCAGTTGGTCTTCAACTGAACTGACTATGTTCTCAACTGGTCATTCAGTTGGCTGATCTAACTGATGTTCTCCGATAAGTTAACTGATAAATCGAATAATATTATATATTAAATGATGTGACTGTTTTTAGAAGCATTAATTGTTGTCTTTCATTGAATAATATTTGAAACGTGGACCCACATAATCCATGAATACTATACACACGTTTTTACTACACGTACACACGTTTTTAATTCAAATTTCCTGGACTGACACGTGTCCAATAATTTGAACAGTCACTTACATCAGTACTATACCCGCTCCAATTCAGTTTTTCTCTCCTTATGCTTACTTCAAATTTACAGAGCAAAAAAAATTCTTTTATTCAAATGGAAATCAACTTTGACTCAGTTATGAATGTATCAGATGAAGCTGTGAAGAACATCTTCATCAAACTGGAAGCAGCAGGACTGAAACAATTCTTGGGATTATCTTCCCAAGTAATATATCCTAAATAGATCCAGGATCTCTATGCCAACAGCTATGTAACGACAATCGGCAGTATCGCAACTAAGGTCAATGATCAGCTGCTGATCATTGACGAGGACTTCTTCTGCAACCTATTTTAACTGCCTACTGATGGGCTAGTTAATCTCTCTGAAGTAAAGGCATCTGATGTTGAAGAGATGCAAACCCTTCTGTCTGCTGATGGTCGAAAAATCAAAGTTTCTGATCCCAAAAAGGAGCTGAAGCCAGAGGTGCAACTGCTGGCAGATATAGTAGCCAAAGGGCTTTTAGCAAAGGCTGGATCCTTTGCTGCACTTACTCTTGAGAAATTTCAAGCAATGACTGTTATCATGGCTGGCGGAGATTGAAATGGAAGAATAAAATTTTCAACATCCTGAGGAATATGTTTCAATCGTCCACGCAATCAAGGGGTTATGCGGTGCAACTTAGCTATTTGCTGAAAGTTAAAGGACTGGTGACTGATGACTCTGAAAAATCATCAAAACTGAAAATCTTCAATGCTAAGAATGTCTAGCCACCAAAGCAGAAACTGGACATGTCTCCTGAGCAGCTCTTGAAGGTAAACAAGGAGATTGGGACACAGGAGGCTCCCAAATCAGTTCAGAAAAAGAAGACTCTTCAGAAGAAGACAATCAAGCACAAGTTGGTTGTCAGTGAAACGGACTCTGAGAAAAATCCATCTCCCAAGGTCATCAAGAAGCCAAGAACCTTGAAAACAAAACTCGATGTTGCAGTTGGAACCATCCCAACTGAAAGATTGATGCAGTCGAGGGCTCAACAGCCTATCAAGGCTATCCCTCTGAAAGCTATTCCAACTGAATCCTCAAATGAGGATCAGTTACCTCTGTCTGCTGATCTACCAAAGAAGAAGGTCACCGAATCTGGTGAAAAGAAGAAGCTTGTTGGAGTTAAGACTCCATTGATCACTCTCTCTGGATACACCCCTCTACCTCTTGCCAGACCAAAGGGGCTAGTGATCAGAGAACAAGTTGATGCGACTACTTCAGGGTTGAGCCTTCCTCATACCCTGACTGACTCAAAAGGCAAGGGAAAAATGCAAGAAGAGCCCAGACCAACCAATGCAATCAAAATGCACATTGATCTAATTTGGCAACAGATCAATGATTTTCAGAAAACAAGCTCAAGGCTTATAATGAATGTGTCAAATTCAGAACCGAAGTCTTTGCCAAGCAGCTTCAGAAGAAGTCAAAACTGAAGAAATTTGTTGACTTGGAAAATATTGTTATGAAGGTAGTCAAGGCATCTACCATTGTTCAAGATCTGGAGCGAAAGAATTATTTCTTCAATCAACTGAGAGCAAAGAAGATACAGAAGATAGTTGCTGATACAAATCTGACCGGGTGTTACGTGCTAATGGTTGAAAGGAGATTTAAGATGCGTTGTTGACTCGGACTTTCAAACTTGATTGTGATTAAAGATGATGAATCAAGCATATTCAAGCTAGTGGTGGAGTTCAACAAAGAATATAACGAAGGACCTATGACGAGGGGACACTAGCAAGAAGTTTAAAGAAGCATTTCAAGGATTCATGTTGAGTTACCAAGGAGAGATTACAAATTGGGTGTCTAAATTAGAGGAGCTTGGGGAACATGGACACAATGATGGAAGTGTTTGAAATGTAATTCAAGTGCTAAATGATCATGAGGACAGCAGCACGCGTGCACCCGCGCCAAAAGCGGCGCAGCCGCGTGCATGAAGCAGCACTAGGCGCGCCACCGCGCCACAACTGGCGTAGCCGCACGCGCCCATGAGCGCGCGACCGCGCATAAACCCGCGCCATCGCGCGCCACCGCGCGAGATCATGCGCAGCCGCGCGCCCTGCCGTGTAGAATTTGTTCACAACTTTCTTTATGACTTTTTACACTACTTTTTATGGTTTTTGTTGATTATTTAAGCCTTGTAATAGACCATGAACGAAATACAATTAAGATGTATAAGATTTCTTGAGATTTCTCTCAAATATCCAAGGCTATTTTAGCTTTGTTATTCACCAAAAATCAAACTTATCAAAGATTGCATTTTTGTGGCGTTTGTCGATTCTTTTCGCACGGATTGTCAAAACAAGTTATTTGAAGGTTCGTATGAAATTCAATTGTTCTTATCGTTGATATTTGTTGCTAAGTTTTAATCACTTAGAGGTGAATATCACAAATCGTTGCTTGTTTCAAAAGATCGGGACAACACAATCGATCCTTGTTCGTTATTGAATTGATGGCGCGATTCTAATTAATCGTGTTTGCTTCTCATTCGTACGAGGATTCGTATCATTTGGTATCAGAGCATTTGGTTCCCTTTGATTCAAGTAAGTTATCGTTGCTATTTTTAGATCTGTTTAAAATTTTGTTCTGTTATCAGATCTGTGTTATCCTATCGTTGCTATTTTCAGATCTGTCTAAAATTTCGTTCTGTTCTCAGATCTGTGTTATCCTTTTGTTTTTATTTTCAGATCTTTCTAAAATTTTGTTATGTTTTCATATATGTGTTATACTTTCGTTTCTGTTTTCAGATCCGTGTTATCCTTTGTATTGTTGTAAGATCTGCGTTATTCTAGCGTTCTTGGTTTTGCGCAGTCCAAGTGAGACAGTTGCGAGTGTCCACGAGTTGAATCTTGTTAGTTTGATATACAAGTACAAAGCTTGAGCACATCTTAGAAAGAACTATCGAATTCGAGTGAAAACACTTGAGCGCGGGCGTTATTTCTTTGGAGTGACCAGTGAGTATTTTGTTGTGAAAAAAAAAGATAAAAAAAAGGAGAGTCAGAGTGAATTTCCATTGGAGTGATCAGTGAGGATTCGTGGTGAGGAAACTTATCTTTTATTGTTTTATACTAACCTTTTCTTGCAGGTATAATGGTTGACGATCGTCAATTTCAAACAATGTTGAGAGGGTTGGATATAATATGGGAGAATGAGTTTAAGCCTCTGCGAAAAAAATATAGGAGGTGTGAAGAAGAAGAAATACATGATAGGCAATATGATGAGGATAGCCGACGTAGAAGATTTGGAGGGAATAGATCGTTGTATTTGCATCGTGATGATGATAGGGGATGTGAGGAGAGTAGTGGGTATAGCAACCGGGGAGAGAAAATCATTGCTAGTCCAATGGAGCAGTCGAGACGTGAAGATATCAAATATGAATATCAAGGTACAAGTAAAAACTCAAATTCTAGTACTTTTGATATTATATGGTTTTGGTGTTTAAAATTTGGGCATGATACTAGCCAATGTCAACGTGATGAGGTGAGCATAATAAAATCGCCAATTGAGCTTAATTCTCAAATGGAGGTTGATGTTGTGGGTGAGCTTGAATCTCAAGTGGAGGTTGAGATTGTTGGAGAATTTGAACATGAAGTTGAGGTTGTAGAAGAACCTGAATTTGAGGTTGTGGTTGAGAAAGTTGTTGATGATAGTCTTCCACTAGTTGATGAGTCTAATGATGTTAAATTGGGTATAGTGGAAAGTGAATCATTGAGTGGTAAAGAAATGTGTGATTTGTCTATTAAGGAGAAGGAGAGTAGGCAAGAAGAAACTTTGTTGCTCAAAACATTTGAAGAAAAACATATTTCTTTTGCTCAATTGAAACGAAAAGAAATTATTGATGATCAATTGAAATGTATTGAAAAGAGTCAAAAAAAACGTGATATGGTCGAAAGAATGAGTGAACAAAAGAGTGAGATGACCATAGAAATAAAAAGAGAAGAAAAGAATGAGATAAAAGAAAAAGAACAAGAAAAAGAGGCCAAAGAAAATAAAAAGAAAAAGAACTTTATGGCCCAAAAGAGTGAGATGGAGAGATGTTTATTCTTGCATAAACCCTTTCATGTACCTTTGTACAAAGTGGTTTATTGTTATGGTGATGATATAGCCGGTTCAATCCCGAGCATTGCTATTTCTTATTTTCATGTTCTTGGGGTTGTCATGTCAAGGAGACAATGAGTCTTACTAAAGGGAGAACCCAAGGGTCCGAACCTCGAGAATACAAGCACCATCGCGATGAGGTAAGGTTAGTTGCCAACACAACAACCATGAGGTATGACTTTTGTCCTTATCTTAATTCTTTGATGTATCATTTTCCAAAGCTTGGAGAATGTGTTGCAAATGTGGTGGTTAAGGGGTCGGATGTAAATTTATCCTTATTCCTAGATTGTTATGAATTTGAGACCATGGATGAATTGCATGTACCTACTATGAATTTTGATGTCTCACTATTTACTAAGTTGATGAGGTTTGCATGTTACAATGGTTTATATACATTAGACTTAGATTTTTGTGATGAGATGAGATATTGCATCGATAGTACATGGGACATGTCCTATTTTCGTGATTTATATTTGATTGGTGATGGTTGTGAAGATTACATGGATAATACATTTAGTGTGTTCTATTTGCATGATTTATGTTGGTTTGATGATGGTTTTGAGAGGTGCAAGGATGAACATGATTATTTCTTTGTTCATGATGAATACATGTTTAAAAAGAATGAATTTTTCTTCCTATGCCCATTGCATGAGTTGTTGCTTGATATTGAGGCGCATGATATGTGTTTAATTGGTAGCCATGAAGTAACTAGAACCATAGATATGATGCATGAATATTTACTATGGTTGCATATGAGGAGGTATATTCAGTGGAATTGTGAAACATGCATTGCACGTAAGAATTTTTATGATCATAATGAATACAATTTTAAGGAAGATAAATTGTTTATTCTAAATTCATTGCATGAGTTACACACTGGTGATGCATATAGTGGTGTCTTTATCTTTGATAAAATGCATGATTATATGTGTTTGTTGCATATGAAGAGGTAAGTTAAGAGGTGTAGTGAAGGGTGCATTGGATATGGGGAAAGGGCATTTAAGTTTGATTCTTATGTGTTGCATCAATATTATATCTTATTCCTAGTGGACTATGGCCGTACACGTGTATGGATTTCACTTGTGTGTTAACTAGGTCTAAGAAGGGGAGAAATATGATCTTTGTGATAGTTAATGATATCTTATCGTTTGGTGTCACTCGTCAATTGGTGTATGTTGAGGTTGTTACATTGACAGTGAAGGCAACCATGGAGTTAGGGCTCAAAGCATTGAAGGAGCACGTGGGCAGTAGCACCTACAAACTTGAACCTGAAGGTAAGCATGTTGGTCATATAAATTTTGTTATTACTAACTTGCTTCGTTTTTGCGTAGGGAGGGAGACAAGATTTGAGGACAAATCTTTATGAAGAAGGGGAGTATGATACGAATCTGACCGGGTGTTACGTGCTAATGGTTGAAAGGAGATTTAAGATGCGTTGTTGCCTCGGACTTTCAAACTTGATTGTGATTAAAGATGATGAATCAAGCATATTCAAGCAAGTGATGGAGTTCAACAAAGAATATAACGAAAGACCTATAACGAGGGGACGTAGCAAGAAGTTTAAAGAAGCATTTCAAGGATTCATCTTGAGTTACCAAGGAGAAATTACAAATTGGGTGTCTAAATTAGAGGAGCTTGGGGAACATGGACACAATGATGGAAGTGTTTGGAATGTAATTCAAGTGCTAAATGATCATGAGGACAGCAGCACGCGCGCACCCGCGCCAGAAGCGGCGCAGCCGCGCGCATGAAGCAGCACTAGGCGCGCCACCGCGCCACAAGTGGTGCAGCCGCGCGCGACCATGCGCGCGCCTGGGCAAAATCTCACGCGCCACCGCGCGAGATCATGCGCAGCTGCGCGCCCTGCCGTGTAGAATTTGTTCACAACTTTCTTTATAACTTTTTACACTACTTTTTATGGTTTTTGTTGATTATTTAAGCCTTGTAATAGACCATGAACGAAATACAATTCAGATGTATAAGATTCTTGAGATTTCTCTCAAATATCCAAGGCTATTTTAGCTTTGTTATTCACCAAAAATCAAATTTATCAAAGATTGCATCTTTGTGGCGTTTGTCGATTGTTTTCGCACGGATTGTCAAAACAAGTTATTTGAAGGTTCGTATAAAATTCAGTTGTTCTTATCGTTGATATTTGTTGCTAAGTTTTAATCACTTAGAGGTGAATATCACAAATCGTTGCTAGTTTCAAAAGATCGAGACAACACAATCGATCCTTGTTCGTTATTGAATTGAGGCCGCGATTCTAATTAATCGTGTTTGCTTCTCATTCGTACGAGGATTCGTATCAGTTGCTCAACTACGACTGAACTATGATCCTACCAGTCCAACTGCATACAATGACATAGCGGTGCATGACAAACTGGACTCGGATCTTCTCACGTTGTAGATGGAGATCAAAAATTGGGAAATGGATCAAGAACTGATCATTCCAGAAGACTCCCAAGATTTTTCATCAGAAGAGCGAGCTGAACAATCAGTTCAAGAGCCTTCCAAGGAAACAGCTGCTGAATCTTCTCAACAAGCAACTGCTCCTTCCACTTCAGTTGCTAAATCATCATCATCTTCAGCACCTCCCTCTTCAATTGCTGATCCGAAGCTTTATTCAGAAGCTGAATTATCATTGGCCAATCTTGATGAGGTCATCAAATCAGTCACTTCTGATATTCAGCTGGGAACATCCAAATCAGTTAAATATGTTGTCTTGACTGAGGAACCATCAGATCAACCTATTATTTCTGAAGAACCGGCTGAGAAGACTATTTTTGGAGAAACTGAACAGCCAGTTCAGTCAGTTGTTATGACTAAACAGGCAGTATTTGAACAAACTGAAGAGGCTCAGCTGCACTCAGTTACAACTGAAGAAGTGTCAGCTGAAGAGCCAGTTATTCAACCAACTGAAGAACCTTCTACTACTTGTTTTCTTCCTAATGTCTCTTCTCCTCCCCAGCATCAACAGGAACATACAACTGAAAATATTTCAGGAATGATGATGCATGAAACCAAAGCAACTGACAGTACTTTGGTTGTCTTTACTCAACAGGAAAGGGTGCAGATTCCAGAAACTTCCGAAGCCATGTCTCCTGGTATTTCAGATACTGAAGCCCTGTTTGAAGAAATTTAGACTGTTCAGACCAACCTCGTCAGTATGATGAATGCCATTTCTGAAATACAGTCAACTCAACTTGCAAATTCATTGAAGCTTAGCTCTAACAATGAGTTTACCACGAACAGACTACAACAAATCAATCAAAATGTGACCTCTCTCTTTCTCCAGATGGAAGAAATAAAGAAAGATATACTGTCGACTGAATCTCATTTTCAAACTCAAGCATTAGTCGGCAGACACTTTGATTTTCTGGAGAGTACAGTCACCAAAAAGATTGATATGCTGCAAAACATTTTGATGAATGTTGTATCAGATATCGTAGCAGATGTTCGTATTCTATCCAAGAAAGTTGATGTGCTTGACAAAAAGGGGGAAATAGGAGACGGTTGTCTAACTGTAGATTAATGCGCAGTTTATCGAAGGAAACTGAAACCAGCTGACGAAGACAACTGACTGATCAGTTGATATATTCAGTTGTGAGCTTATCAGCTGATCATTCAGCTATACACGTCATCAATTGTTGAAAAAGACATTCAACCGACAACAGTACAAAGCAGACTGAAACTCATAGTGGAACGCCGCATTTCAGAGCTTAAAGTGTACGGTTATAATGATTCAAATTATATTTAATATTACCGTTGAAGAGAAGCCTATAAATAGGTGAGAAGTGCAGTTGAGTAATCAATCGATCTATCTATTCTCTCAAGCTTGCTGTTACCCTGCTGAATTTATCGCTCTTACTCAAGAATCAAAAATCTTACACTTATCTGATTTATTTGTCGCTTTCGAGGCTACTTTTCAAAGAACAAACCGTTTTATTGTTTATTTGATCTTAACTAGATCAGTTGTGCTAAGTTCAGTCGAATAACTGTGAGATATTCAGTAAACTAAGAGTTTCAGTTTTTACAGTGTTAAGTCCAAACTGAAGTGGGTCTGTACAAGTTTTGTATCGATCAAAGTATTTTAGTGCATATCTTATCTTTGTGATAGAAGGGGTGACGTAGGAGTTATTTCAATCTCCGAACATCCATAAATCTTTGTGTGTTACTACTTCAGTTATTTATTCTATCTTTCAGTCAGTTTATTTCTGCAACTGTTATAAGTTAAACTGATTGTCATTGACTAACAAAATTCCTAGTTTCAGTTTGTCACAGAACTGACACTTCATTCGAAAAGATTCTAAAATCATGAGTGTTTATTCAACCCCCCTTCTAAACATATCTCAATCAATCAACCGATCCTAACATGCAGGATGTAAGCTAGATCAAAAAAGCACCAGTGGATCATGTCAGTTTCTAGGAGACAGAATGATTTCATGGTTCAGTAAGAAGCAAACATCCATAGCAACTTCCACAACTGAAGCAGAATATCTTGATGCTGGAAGCTGTTGTGCACAACTGATCTGGATTCAGCCACAACTGAAAGACTTTGGAGTCATTGCAAAAGAATCACCAATATTTTTTGATAATACAAGCACGATTGCAATTACATACAATCCAGTTCTTCACTCTAGGACCAAGCATATCGATGTCAGGCATCACTTCATCGGAGATCATGCTCTGAAGAAAGCGATCAGGCTAGAATACATATCAATTGAACAACAAGCGGCTGCCATCTTCACCAAACCTCTACCAGAGACTAAGTTTTCTCTTTTACGCAATATTCTTAGTTTAATTGATTTGTCTTAATTATATCAATGATAATATTGTTATGTCAGTTGTTGTTAATTTTTATTTAGTTAGTCAAATATCAGTTAATAACTATTCAGTTAGTCTTTTTCAGTTAATTAACTGTTTGTCAACTGATATCAGTTCATATGCAAATAAGGAAATGACAATGAATCGAAACTACAATTTTATTGATAAAATCTCATCCAGATTACACGATTCAGTTCCCTTTCAATGGCATATTTCCAAAGGGACAACCAATTAGATAATTCATGAAAATTAATTTTTCTGAAGCCTTCTGAAGAAGAAATCTTTTCCAACACATTCCACTCCTTCATGAGCATCAGCTGAATAAGACCTTCATCAGTGGAAAGATCTGAAGTATGGATGACTTCAAGACGCCTCTTATACTTTCTCGCATTTGCTCTCTGCTTATGAGTAGCAACTAATCCATCACGTTGAATGGTTTGGAGCTCGTGTATCTTGGTCCAAGTGGACATGACCTTTAAAAAGACGAGTTCTTCGATAGTTTCCTTCAAACTCTCCAAACGGCGAGGTGTTAATGCAGAAAGAGGGATGTTGGAACTGCTTGAACTATCCATCGTGTTTAACTGTTATTATCGAATGACTTTACTCTTAATCATAGACAGACTGATATTGAAGAAATAGAAGAAGACGAAGAGACTCTAGTCAACTGAAAAGCCATTGACTTATTCAGACTAAGCTTCTCTTACCCTTTCTTTTATTTATATGCTTTATTGAGGGGGAATATCAGATATAAAAGGTTAACTGAGAAGACAATAGTCAGTTGGTGATTCAGCTTACAACTGATCACTCAGTTGCTGACCTAACTAATATTCTCCAATAAGTTAACTAATAAATCAATAAATATTCCATAATAAGTGATGTGACTGATAATTACGCATTTAATGGACGTCTTTCAATGAATAGTGTTTTAAAACGTGGCCCATTGTAGCCCATTTACATTCTACTCACGTTTTCATCACAAGTACACATGACTTTATTCAAATTATCTTGAAATGACATGTGTCCAAAGATTTGAAAAGTCACATACATATGTACTTGACCCCGCCCCATTTCAACTTTTCTTTACGCGCATCTCAGTTTACAGAACAAATCAATACTCAGAACTCTCTCTCACAGATAACCAATCTTTCAGCAATGGCAAATCAAATTCCGGCATACATGTTGAACGCAATGGCAATTGATTTTGATTCAGTCCTGATTGTCCAGGACGAGGATATTAAGAATATGTTCCTAAAACTGGAGGCTGTTGGACTGAAGAGATTTCTGGGACTATCTTCCCAATAAATCTATCCAAAAGAGATTCAGGATCTCTATGCAAATGAATTTATCTCTGCTGACGGCAACATCACTACCACCGTCAACGATCAGTTGCTGATAATCGAAGAAGACTCTTTCAGAAACATCTTTCAACTACCTACTGATGAATTGGATAAATCTCTAAGGTGAAAACCTCTGATGTTGAGGAGATTCATACTTTCCTATCTGCTGATGGACGAAAAATCATGGTTTCGGATCTCAAGAAGGAACTGAAGCCAGAAATCCAGTTGTTGGCTGACATCATGGCCAAAGGGCTACTTGCCAAAGCAGGATCTTTTGCTGCTTTCACTCTGGAAAAATTCAAGTCGTGACTGCTATCATGGCGGGAAAGAGATTGCAATGGTAATGTATCCTCTTCAACCTTCTGAAAAACATGTTTCAATCTTTGAAACAATCGAAGGGATTTGCAGTACCGCTAAGCTATCTGCTGAAGAACAAGAGTCAGGTGGGTGATTCCTCTGAAAGGTCATCCAAATTCAAGATTTTCAATGTCAAGAATGATCAGCTACCAAAGCTCAAACTGGACATCTCTCCTGAACAGTTCATCAAGATGAAAAAGGAGATTGGGACGCAGGGGGCTTCCACAGAAGTAAAGAAAGCCAAAATTACAATTCAGAAAAGGCAAACAAACGCAAACTAATTGTTAGTGAAACTAATTCTGAGAAGACTCCCTCCCCTAAAATCTCCAAGAAGCCTAGAACTCTGAAGACTAAACATGCAAATTTTCTGAGCACCATCCCAATTGATAGGCTGATACAATCAAGAGCTGAACAGCCTATCAAGGTTACTTCGTTGAGAGCAATACCAGTTTCATCTTCGATTAAAGTTCAGTTACCTTCTCCTGCTGCTCAACAGAAGAATACTATAACCGAATCTGGTGATAAAAAGAAACTTGCTGGAGTCAAAGCTCCACTTATCACTACACTGGCCCAATTTTTTTTCCATTTTCCAGACTAAAAGGGGTAGTGATTAGAGAAAATATTGATGCAACTGAGTCAAGACTGAGGATTCCTCGTGTTCTCACTGACTCAAAGGGCAAGGACAAAATGACAGAAGAGCCTAGACCCAAAAATGCAATTCAGACTCATATTGACCTAATCTGGAAAGAAGTCAATGAGTTTTCTGAGACTAAACTGAAGACTTTTGATTAATGGGTCAAGTTTAGGACTGAAATGTTTGCCATGAAACTACAAAAGAAGTCAGTTTTGAAGAAATTCAGTTGCCCTGGAGACTATCGTCCTGAAATTGGTCAAAGCGGCCTCAGTTGTTCAAGATTTGCAGAGGAAGGAAGTATTTTTTTTATCAAGTACGTGCAAAGAATTTAGGACAAATGATTGTTCAGCTACACCAAATCTATGATCCCACCAGTCCGACTACCTTTAATGACAAAGCAGTTCATGATCAGCTGGACTCGTGTGGGGACCCGGGCTCTAACTCAATTATTTTCGGGATTAATCGGATCCTTGTTCAAAAATACGGGTCAAAATTTTGCGTTTAACATTAAATCAAATGTTTACAACTCAAGCATAAGATGATTCTACATTCATTTCATTACAACAAACATAATATACATGCCTCGTTTTATTCATATTCTACGAACCAGTAATTAAATACAGTACATATCAAAAGTACAACTACTAGTTCATCTGCTACGCCCGTGATCACCACGCTATGTCCATCTCTCATCTCTGTCGCGACCCTGATCCTGCCCCATCTGTTGTTATGCACACATACAGACATAACAACAGCCGGAAACTCCGGTGAGAACAAATCTCAGTATAAAACATGTATACATGCTGATATAAAATCATAAATCATAATCAAAGCAATAATAATGGGCTTCATAGTCTATGAAACCAATCTATATAAACATGCAATTCAAATCAAATCATGTCTTGAATCGACTCGACTCTACTCTAGGGATCCCGGTGTGAATAAGACGTCACTGTCTGTCACCTACCCTCCCAATCGGGGTAACTGTACGTATTATTCCTAGACTTCGGTCATGTCTGTATCGAATGTCTACAATCGGAGGATGTCTACTCCTATGCGTCGATACACCGAACGTCTAGAAGTTTGGCAAATCTGCCAATGACTCTCCTATCTCAAATGCATGAATATAAATCTATAAATGCATAATCATATCAAAAGATTTGAATATAATCTATAAACAAATCATAATCATATCAAAAGACAAGCAACTAATCTAGTATGTGATTTTGTTGGGAAACTCAAATTGAATCTTATTTGAGTTGTGTCTTCCCCAAACAAAACATGCATTATACCTTTCGTCGCACAATCTGTCGTAGTCGAAGTGTCGAAGACGAATCTGTCAATATCAAATCTGAAATAGAAATGTTGATACATATTCTATCAATCTCTAATCTCAATCAACACATATCCAATTCAATACTTGACCTCGGTATCATTTGACGGCATAACGACGTAATTTCTCAATACCGGTCAATCCAACTCCCACATATATCAATAATTCATAGGTCTCAACTCATAATCATCATCATAAGCATATGATAGTACTCAAAATCTGCACAAGTTAACTCTAAACATGCTGGAAAATAGTGACAATAGCATACAACGTCCGTTCTTCGATCTGGTTGCGTTTCTACGATATCAATCATCTCAAGAACATATTATAGAACTCAATTCATCCTTCTCCTAACACATATATATCAAAATGTGCTGGAATCGAATGAAACTTACATCTTCTTGTAGCTAGTGATGAGAGGAACTCAAAACCAAAATCGGATTAAAGTTTGGATGTAAAAATCTTGTACAAGCTAGTTTCAAAAGTGAAAGAACTTTCCTTTTCCTTGATCCCTTCTCCCTCTCGATTCTCAGCTGTCCAGAAGAGGAAATGAAGACACATAATATATTTATCTTGCATGTTGAGGGGCAAGTGTCATATTTTTCAAGTAACACGCATGACCGCGGGTGCGGTAGTTCATGAACCGCGGCTGCGCTCAAGCTTCGGCGGTCCATCCATATTTGCATAAACGTCGACCGCGGGTGCGGTCAGTTCTGCACCGCGGGTGCGGTGTCATTTCTGTACATAATCTCCAACTCTCTGTCCATCAACCGCGGGTGCACTCTTTCTTGGACCGCGGGTGCGGTGACCCTATTGTAAAATGGCCAACTTTCTGCCTATCCACCGCGGGTGCGGTGCTTCTCTAGGCGGGGGTGCGGTCTCTTTCTTCAAGTAACACTTCATCTTTTCATTTTATCCACATACAATCTAGGGCATTAAATTTCTCCCCCTCTTAGATATTAGTTCGTCCTCGAACGTGAAATCAATTAATCAAAGTATGTACAAACAGCAGTAAAATCAAAAGCTGAATAAATACTCACATCACGAGAATAACTCGGGATATTTCTGTCTCATATCTGCTTCTGTCTCCCAAGTCGCTTCCTCGGTGCCATGACGACTCCACTGGACTTTCACTAGTGGAATAGTCTTCGTTCTGAGCTGTTTCTCTTTCCGATCAAGAATCTGTATCGGTTGTTCAATATAACTCAACGTTTGATCCAGCTCAGCTTCGTCAGGCCGAATGACATGAGAATAATCTGGCATGTATCTACGCAGCATCGATACATGAAAAACGTCATGTATCCCGGATAAAGAAGGAGGAAGAGCCAGTCGATATGCTCGATCGCCAATCTTTTCAAGAATCTCGTATGGACAGATGTATCTAGGAGACAATTTCCCACGCTTGCCAAATCTGACAATGCCTCTGAAGGGAGAAATCTTCAAGAATACTCTGTCTCCTTTTTCAAATACAAGCGGTCTACGTCTGATATTGGCATATTTGGCTTGCCTATCCTGTGCCGTCTTCATTCGCTTCCGAATGATCTTCACCTTCTCAGTCATTTCCGGAATCATATCAGGCCCAAGTTCTGGTACTTCAGATATATCATCCCAGTACAACGGAGATCTGCACTTCTTGCCATACAATGCCTCAAACGGTGCCATCTCTATGCTCGTTTGATAGCTGTTGTTGTACGAGAATTCACACAACGGTAGTGAATCTTGCCAACTAGTGCCAAAGTCTAGCACTACAGCTCTCAGCATATCCTCTAAAGTCTGGATAGTCCGCTCTGACTGTCCATATGTCTGGGGATGATAAGCAGTGCTCAGGTTCAATGTCGTACCTAAAGCCTGTTGCAGACAGTGCTAAAAGTGAGAAGTGAATCGTGGATCACGATCTGATATGATAGACTTCGGCACACCATGTAATCTGACTACCTCTCGAACATATATCTCAGCCATCTGATCATGTCTGTACGTCATTCTGTATGGAATAAAACACGCTGATTTGGTTAATCTGTCTATCACAACCCAAATCGCATCACAACCCCGGGATGATCGAGGTAACTTCGTCACGAAATCCATGGAAATGTGATCTCATTTCCATTCAGGAATAGACAAACTCTGAAGTAACCCTCCGGGCTTCTTTCTTTCGGCCTTCACCTAGTTGGCAATTTAAGCACTTAGACACATATTCGGCAATATCTGATTTCATCTATTTCCACCAGAACTGTGTCTTCAAGTCGTTGTACATCTTTCTACCACCAGGGTGAATGCTGAACCGACTACAGTACGCTGCTGACAATATCTGTTGTTTCAACTCTGAAACATCTGGCACGACAATACGGTTATTCACATACATGACAAAATCACGTACCTGATATTCAGACTGATGTCCTGATCTGACCATCTGAATTGACTGCTGTATATTCTGATCTGTTCTTTGAGCTTCTTTGATTTTCATAATCAAATTTGGCTCAACTTGAATCGTGGCAAATCTTAATGGTCTACTATCTGTGTCAAATGCTAAACCAGACAAACAACAATCTTCAACTAAATTCGAAACACCTGTCGTCGATAAGGATAAGGAACATACCTTTCGACTCAAGGCGTTCGCTGCTGCATTTGACTTTCCAGGATAGTACTTGATCTCGCAATCAAAATCTTTCAGTAGATCAAGCCATCTACGCTGCCTCATGTTCAACTCTGACTGAGAAAACAGATACTTCAGGCTTTTATGATCAGAATAGATCTCAAATTTCTCACCATAAAGATAATGACGCCAAATCTTTAAGGCAAATACGATAGCCGCCAATTCAAAATCATGAATGGGGTATCGAATCTCGTGTGGCTTCAGCTGTCTAGAGGCATATGCGATCACATGACCCCGCTGCATAAGAACACATCCCAGCCCTCTGTGAGATGCATCACAATATACAACTGAAATCGCCAGTACCTGAAGGAATCATCAAGACAGGTGCACTGGTCAGCCTCTTCTTCAACTCTAGGAAGCTGGATTCACAATCTTCAGACCACACAAACAGCGCATTTTTCTGTGTCAACTGGTTAATCAGCTTCGCAATACTGGAGAAATCTTTGATGAATCGTCTATAGTACCCTGCTAGACCCATGAAACTTCGTATCTACTGGCACCGAAGTCGGTCTCGGCCAACTGATCACAGCTTCCACTTTACTCGGATCCACAGAAATACCATCTCCAGATATGATATGACCCAAGAAGACAACCTGTCTCAGCCAAAACTCATACTTTGACAGTTTCGCATATAATCTTTCATTTCTCAATGTTTGCAACACAATTCTCAAATGATTGGCATGCTCATTCAAATTCTTTGAATACACCAAAATATCATCAATAAAAACAATCACAAACTCATCTAAATATCTCTGAAAGACGCGGTTCATCGGTCCCATAAATACCGCTGGAGCATTTGTTAAACCAAAAGGCATGACAATAAATTCGTAATGTCCATACCTGGTTCGAAATGCTGTCTTTGGTATATAAATATCTCGTACTCGCAGCTGGTGATATCCAGATCTCAGATCGATCTTGGAATAGATAGATGATCCATGCAACTGATCAAATAAGCCGTCGATACGAGGCAAAGGATATTTGTTCTTTATTGTTGCCTTGTTCAGTTGCTTGTAATCTATACAGAATCTCATAGAACCGTCTTTCTTTCGCACAAATAGCACTGGTGTGCCCCAAGGAGATACACTAGGTCTGATATATCCCTTGGCTAGAAGATCTTCTAATTGTGCTTTCAATTCTTTCAATTCTATTGGCGCCATCCTATATGGAGCTCTCGAAATAGGAACGGTACCTGGAATAAGATCAATGCTAAAATCTACCTCTCGGGCTGGAGGTAACCCTGGAATCTCGTCAGGAAATATATCTGCAAACTCCCGTACTACTGGCAAATCTTCCAATGCCGGGCTCGATTTCAGTAAATCTACTGAATAAATAAGGAACCCTTCTGCTCCTTGTTGCAACAATCTACTCATAGTCAGAGCAGATACTAATGGAATCCGAGATCTGGAACCCTTACCGTAGAATTTCCACTCCTCTGTCATTTCAGGTCTGAATCTGACAATCTTGTGAAAACAATCTACGGTAGCTGTGTACTTGGTCAACGTGTCAATCCCGACAATACAATCAAAATCAGATAAGCCAAGTACAACACAGTCTAAATCAATCTCATGTCCCTCAAACTGTAGTATACAATGTCTAACTGAAGTTACAGATATCAGACCACTCCCCAATGGAGAAGAAATAGACACTACAGTAGACGATGACTCGACAGGCAATGTATGTCAATGCAAAACATTCTGATATGAATGTATGTGATGCACCTGTATCTATCAATACATATGCAGGATAACCGCAAAGAAAACAGTTACCTGCAATAACATCATCTGGCGCATCCTGGGCTTGCTCCTCGGTCAGTGCAAACACCCTAGCCTGTTGTCTGGGAGGTTGGCTCACTGTCTGGCCACCTCTGGCTCGAGGTTGAGACTGTGTAGGCGTGGGCTGGAAGGAATGGACAGACGAAGCTTGCCTCTCAGGCTGAGTCACTGATGCTGATGACCCTGCACTCTGAAATCTCTGGGCACCTCTCTGGGGACAAACTCTGGCGAAATTTCCATGTTGCTTACATATGTTACATCTGCCCATCACTCCCTGACACTGCTCTGTGGCATGTCGGCCTCCACAAGTAGTACAATATACACCTGTCACATCTGTACTCTGGCCAGGACCTCTCTGTCTTGACCCAACTGCTCCCTGCTCTCTTGAACTGCTTACCCTTAGTTTTCAAAGAATCTTTCTTCCCACTACTACTGATTCCACTATCAAATCGAGGAGGAGGTGGTGGAAACTGTGTGGCGAACGGTGGCGGTCTCTGACCCTGAACACTATAGGAAGCTCCTCACTGCCTAATCAAGCCAGCCTCTGCTCCCTTCGCTCGATTCAGCGCCTCAGAAAAAGTGTTGGGTCGCCCCGTGTTCACTAAGGTGAAGATATCCGGATTCAAACCATTTATGAACTGATCGGCAACTGCCTCATCATTCCCTGCTACATGAGATGCAAATCGAAGCAAGGACGAGAATTTGGCAACATACTCCTCTATGTTCCATTGCCCCTGTCTCAAGTTGGCGAACTCTGCCCCTTTGTCTTTTCGGTATGACACTGGAAAGAAACGTTGATAAAATTCATCTTTAAAAACTTTCCGAGTAATATCAATACCTCGATGTTCTAAGGCTCGTTTCGCCGTTAGCCACCAACTCTTGGCCACTTCTTGCAATTGATGCCCAACCAGCTTCACTCTACGTTCATCTGTATAGGCAAGTGATTCAAATAACATTTCTATATCATCCAACCAGCTTTCACAATCCACTGCATTTTCTGTGCCCTTCAAGGTAGGTGGATGGAATGATTGAAATCTCTTCAACAAAGTCTCCATCGGTGTCGCAGTAACATCCATATGAGTACCTGACGTACTACCTTGTTCTAGCACTTGACCTGCAGCTGGTTGTGGTATTCTTCTAAGCGGCATATCTGATTATCAAACAGATTAGGATACAATCTATACAATCTTTCTCAGCCCTCTTCTGATCATATACCACTGATCCAGAATCGGTTCTGATTCAGTCTTTACAAGTATATGCTGTAAATCAACTCAGATACAATACAACATATAATAGGGAAAGCATTAAATCATGCTAGCACATCAAAAGCAAGGAAGAAGACTCGATCTACCCCGCTCACTTCTATTCTATCTCAGTCTACAGAACCTACTGCTCTGATACCACCTGTTGTGGGGACCCGGGCTCTAACTCAATTCTTTTCGGGATTAATCGGATCCTTGTTCAAAAACACAGGTCAAAATTTTGCTTTTAACATTAAATCAAATGTTTACAACTCAAGCACAAGATGATTCTACATTCATTTCATTACAACAAACATAATATACAGTGCCTCGTTTTATTCATATTCTACGAACCAGTAATTAAATACAGTACATATCAAAAGTACAACTACTAGTTCATCTGCTACGCCCGTGATCACCACGCTATGTCCATCTCTCATCTCTGTCGCGACCCTGATCCTGCCCCACCTGTTGTTATGCACACATACAGACATAACAACAGCCGGAAACTCCGGTGAGAACAAATCCCAGTATAAAACATGTATACATGCTGATACATAATCATAAATCATAATCAAAGCAATAATAATGGGCTTCATAGTCTATGAAACCAATCTATATAAACATGCAATTCAAATCAAATCATGTCTTGACTCGACTCGACTCTACTCTAGGGATCCTGGTGTGAATAAGACGTCACTGTCTGTCACCTACCCTCCCAATCGGGGTAACTGTACGTCTTATTCCTAGACTTCGGTCATGTCTGTATCGAATGTCTACAATCGGAGGATGTCTACTCCTATGCGTCGATACACCGAACGTCTAGAAGTTTGGCAAATCTGCCAATGACTCTCCTATTTCAAATGCATGAATATAAATCTATAAATGCATAATCATATCAAAAGATTTGAATATAATCTATAAACAAATCATAATCATATCAAAAGACAAGCAACTAATCTAGTATGTGATTTTGTTGGGAAACTCAAATTGAATCTTATTTGAGTTGTGTCTTCCCCAAACAAAACATGCATTATACCTTTCGTCGCACAATCTGTCGTAGTCGAAGTGTCGAAGACGAATCTGTCAATATCAAATCTGAAATAGAAATGTTGATACATATTTTATCAATCTCTAATCTCAATCAACACATATCCAATTCAATACTTGACCTCGGTATCATTTGACGGCATAACGACGTAATTTCTCAATACCGGTCAATCCAACTCCCACATATATCAATAATTCATAGGTCTCAACTCATAATCATCATCATAAGCATATGATAGTACTCAAAATCTGCACAAGTTAACTCTAAACATGCTGGAAAATAGTTACAATAGCATACAACGTCCGTTCTTCGATCTGGTTGCGTTTCTACGATATCAATCATCTCAAGAACATATTATAGAACTCAATTCATCCTTCTCCTAACACATATATATCAAAATGTGCTGGAATCGAATGAAACTTACATCTTCTTGTAGCTAGTGATGAGAGGAACTCAAAACCAAAATCGGATTAAAGTTTGGATGTAAAAATCTTGTACAAGCTAGTTTCAAAAGTGAAAGAACTTTCCTTTTCCTTGATCCCTTCTCCCTCTCGATTCTCAGCTGTCCAGAAGAGGAAATGAAGACACATAATATATATATCTTGCATGTTGAGGGGCAAGTGTCATATTTTTCAAGTAACACGCATGACCGCGGGTGCGTAGTTCATGAACCGCGGCTGCGCTCAAGCTTCGGCGGTCCATCCATATTTGCATAAACGTCGACCGCGGGTGCGGTCAGTTCTGCACCGCGGGTGCGGTGTCATTTCTGTACATAATCTCCAACTCTCTGTCCATCAACCGCGGGTGCACTCTTTCTTGGACCGCGGGGTGCGGTGACCCTACTGTAAAATGGCCAACTTTCTGCCTATCCACCGCGGGTGCGGTGCTTCTCTAGGCGCGGGTGCGGTCTCTTTCTTCAAGCAACACTTCATCTTTTCATTTTATCCACATACAATCTAGGGCATTACAACTCGGATCTTATATCACTACAGATGGAGACTAAGCATTGGGAACTGGATCAAGAACTAACTATTCCAGCAGATTCCCACAATCTCACATCAGACGAGCAAGGTGAACAATAAGTTCAACCGAAAGAGCCATCCCAGAAACTAGTTGCTGAATTTTCCTGAGCAAGTAATTGTTTCTTCTTCAAAGGATGTGCAACTGTCAACTTCTGCTCCTCAATCCTCAACTGCGGAACTTCAACTTTATACTGATGTTGAATTATCATTGGCAGACATCGACGAAGTGATTAAATATATTGCCACTGATATTCAGCTGATCACTACAAAAGCAGTTGAAGAACAAATCGCAACTGAAGAGCCAGCTTCACAAGCTATTTTTAAACCAACTGAAGAACCAGTTCATTCGACTGCCACGACTGAACATGCAGTTGTCACAGAAACTGAAGAGCCAGTTCAGTCATCTGTCGTGACCGAACAAGTAGTTCTCACAATAACTAAAGAGGCTCAGCCACACTTGGTACAATATGAAGAGGTTCCAACTGAACAGCCAACCACAGTCTCAGCTGATCAAGCAACTAAAGAACCAATTTCTGAATCAGCTGAGCAACCAACTGAAGAACCAACTGCTGATTCAGCTGATCAACCTACTACAGAGCCTTCAGATTCCACTGATGCTCCGAATCTTTTTTCTCCTTCGAAGCTTCAATAGGAAGCTATACCAGACGATGTTTTAGAAATGGGTAATCTTGAAACTGAAACAACTGACAGGGCTTTGTTGACTTCAATCAAGAAAAAAGGGAACAGGAACCAGAAACCTCTGGAGCCATGTCTCCTGGTATATCAATAAAAACTGAATCTATGTTCGAAGAAATTCAGGCGATTCAGACCAACCTTGTCGGTATAATGGATTCCATTTTTGACATCAAGTCAACCCAATTCTTGCATACTATGTAAGCTCGACTCAGTAAAGGAATACACTATGGGGAGACTTCAGCAAATCACAAAGGATGTAACTGCATTATTCTTCCAAATGGATGAACTTAGAAAAGACAGAGCATCATCTGAAGCACACTTCCAAACTCAGGCCTTGTTCTCAAGATGCCTTGATTTTTTGGAAAACACTGTCTCTAAAAGAATGGATTTGATGCAAGAAATCCTGATGAACGCAGTTTCAAACCTCTCCTCGAATGTTCGCATATTAACCAAGAAGGCTAATGGGTTTGACAAAAAATGGGAAGACAAAGAAAAGATCAGCATGAGCAATCAACAAAAAGAGAATCTACAACAAACTGAAGATATTTGGCATATTTTTGAAGATTATTTTAGTCAGTTAAAATATTCTTTTATTCTTTCATTTTCTGTACGAATCTGTATATTGAAAGAGTTGTTAATAAAAGGTTATTTTATCTACAATGAGTTCAGTTGATCAGTTCATACTTTTTAAGTTTTGTCAAACACCAAAAAAGGGGAAATTTTTGGAAACTGAATTTCGGAAGTTTGACAAACTGAGCGCTTAAGAGATTGAACTAACTGATCAAGAAGACTGATAGTAACTGATCTAAAGTACGCAAACTATCAGTTTCCCATAACTGAAGATGAGTACGAATTTTTTTTGAAGACAACTGACTGATCAGTTACTACTAACAAACTGAACTACGCAGACAACTGACTGATCAGTTGGAACTGATCAGTTACTACAAACAGTTGTGAGCTTATCAGCTACTTCCTATCAATTGATCTTTCAGCAGTACACGTCATCAGTGAAGGAAAAGGACGTTCAACTGACAAAAGCTGACTGCAACAAGTAGTGGTATAGCCGCATTATAGAAAAGCTGCAGTATATGACTGTCAGAAGAATGTTGACGTGGCAAACAACGGATAGAAAGTTTCAAATCACATTCAATATTATCGTTGGAAGCAAAGCCTATAAATAGCATAGAAGAGCAGCTGAGAAACATACAACACTATGAATCTCAACTCCGAATCTGAATCAACCCGATTGATATACTGTTACTCTGCTGAAATCTTTGCAAACATCAAAGCTCACACTTATTGCATACATTCATAGCATTCAAGGCTATACTTCGAGCTCACAAGTACAAACTATTATTGCTTTAATACTTGATCTTGAAGAGATCAGTTGTGCTAAATTATTTCAGTCCAATCGAGTATTGTAAACTTTTTTGTAACTAAGAGTTTTAGTTTAGAATTGTTAAGTCCATAACTGAAGTGAGTCTGTACAACTCTTTGTATCGATCAGAGTCTTTTAGTGAATATCCTATCTTTGTGATAGAAGGGGTGACGTAGGAGTGTTTGAAATATCTGAACATCCATAAAATCTTGAGTCTTTTATTTCAATTTTATTCTATCTATCAGTCAGTTTATTTCCGCACTTTTATTGTTAACTGATTGATATCGACTTACAAGATTCCCGAGCATCAGTTTATCACTAAACTGACTCATCAAAAGGGAAAAGGTTGTGAAAATTGTTAGTTTTATTCAACCACCCCTCCCCCCCATTTTAAAAAAGCTTTCACCTTTACCTGATCCTATCAAATAATAGTCTTGTTTGAACAGTTATCCTAAACTGAACAAAGACTTGGGGCTAGCATTGACAGTCTACAGGTTATCCTTGGCTCCAAACTACAATAAATGATGGATCATATTCAATGGGTTGGTGCCAAAAAAAAGGGAAGAACAACAAAGGCATGAGGACGTCAGACAGTGACATGATGAAGCTAGAAGAGTTGTTGAAAAGGAGAAGAAAAAGAAAGATCAACCCAAGAGAGGTGGTGGATCAGGAGGTGGTGAAATTTCCTGGTTTAGGAGTTAGTACATGTTTTACTTTCATGCACGGTGATGCATTAGGTTTTGCTATTTTCCTTCTACATTGTAACAATAAAATTCATTATCTCAATGAAATTAATTTTTTTAAAGCATATGATGTTTTTAAGGCTTAGGTTTTGTCATTACCAAAAACGAGGAAACTGTTAGATCTATTAGTTTTAGTAATAACTAACAATGACTTATTGTATTAGATCAAGTGACATTTTCATGTATTACATGTATTCGAACGTTCTATTGAAGATTCAAAATAAGTTATTTATCAGTCTCAAGATGCAAATCTATCTAAACGCTTTAGTCTTAGCATCATATTTGATCAACTTAACTGCTTTTGCTTACAAAAGTCTATGGCAAAATACCACTCAACTATTCATTATATCGAAACATATTTGAAAAATGTTGAGTAATATATCTTCATATTCAATCCACGAATCTTACAAAGATCTTACTTACTTTGTAAGAAAATTTGACTGATAATCATGGACTACAATCAGAGCTTCAGTCGAACGTTGAACCGATCAATGTAAAGATAACTATAAATAGAGGATGTCAAGAAGAACTTTACAAGTAATTGATACACATTCGAAGCAATTTTTCAAGCTTGCATTCTCTGAGAGTTTTCTAAGCACTCTTCATACTCATATCCACTACTCCTCAACAGCTATTGCTTCAAGAACATCTATCAGATCATCAATGATCATCTAAGTCTTATGTCACCTACTGAACCGTTTCTTTCAACACTGTTTGAAGAGTTGCTCGATAGTTTGAATTTGAGGACTCATTTTTTCTGAATAATTGTGTTGTATTGGTTGTGAGCCTTGTGTCTCAATCTTTGGTGAAAGTTAACTAGGAGTTTCAGCTTAGACGGTAGATAAGTCCTAAGGTTTAAGCATGTTGTTACAAAAAGTTGTAAAAACAAAGTCTTTTAATGAATTCTTTTCTAAATGGAAGAAGGGTAGACTAGAAGAATATGGCCTTTGAACTTGAGTATATCTTGTGTCATTTCAGTTATTGCACTTATTTATTTAGTCGTCTTGCTATATTTGAATATAAAAGCTTCATAAGAACCATCATACCATTTTACATTTTGTTTGTGGTTTCACGATTTGTAAGTGTTGAGAAATTTAATTTTTGTATAGCTAATCTTATCAAAACTGATCACATTATTTGTTAGTATTTTAGAGAAAATTTTAAAGTTCTTATTCATCTTCTCTAAAATTTATCTTCGATCCTAACACATTATGGTACAAACCTTTTGATTTATATCTAAGACTAATCTTATTTTTTATTATTATTTTAATTAATATATAAATGACTAAGATATTGATTTTTTTAAAAAAATAATTTCAATTTTTTTCTAAATATTATAAATATTTAATAATTTTTTTTATTATTGTGTAATATTCTTTAGAAAATAAAATTATTATTGTTATTTCAATTTAATAACTAAGGGTACAATATCTATACAATATAGTTATTCAAATGAATATTTTCGGTTTTAAAGATACTATTCATAACAGTTTGAATGAAGAATATGATTTACCTGAAAATTTAGATTTATTGAATAAATGGACTATTCCTAAGATAGAATCTAAAATGATCTATAAGTTAGGAACCTTTGAAAGAATTGGTTTAAATAGGTAGTTAAAACTACAGAATCATCGGTACCTCTTCATAATAATGAAATGGTTATTAGATTGTTAAAAACAATAAAGATATTTTGCCTTATAGGAAAAATTATAGATTCATATATATATGTTTAATTCAAATTGCTTTTAGACCTTTAACATTAGAAGGACTACCAGAAAGCTTCATAGCAGCTTTAAGAGATGGTAGAAATTTGAATTGGAAACAATCCCTTATGGGAATAATTCAATCTAGTCTGGCACATGGTCCAGTATATTTTGATGTTTATCCGAATTTATCTTTATCTTTGTCTGATATTAATATATTAGATTCTTTAACATTAAATGTTAAAACTCATGGTTATAATTATACTCCTGGTACAGAAGTAATATGTATCTGTTATCGTATAAACCTCTATTTACACTGAATCCTATGTATAAAAGAATAGATAAAAAATTAAATGAAACTATTCTTATAGAAACTAATTTTAATAGATCTAATATTACAACCCGTAGATCTATAAAATGGGAAGAAATTGAATTTCCAGAAAACTGGATAATTGAACAAGCTTGTAGAACCCGAAAAAAAAAATCAAAATCCGTATGAACCATGCATAATTGCTACTATTTAAATTAAAAATGAATATGATATATAAATATGAAGTGTTTGAATTATTTTAATAAATGTTAAGTCATGATTATTTATTTTAAAGGTAGAGGTTTAGTTTTATCTTTTCAAGATAAATACGCGAGGTCGGACCAGGAGTTTAGAGGTTTGAGATAAGATTCATAATAAGACAACTATTCCTAAATTTAATTTAAGGCAAGAAATAGTTTAATTTGAAGAAAAAGAATGTTTTAGGATTTATTTAATTAATGGGAATCAAATTAGTAAATAAATTCTATTAGGTTCAATATTTAACTAAAGTTTAAGTAAAATGTGTAAACAATTGAGGATGAACTAATATAGGGTAAATATATTCAAGAAATTAAACATAGCATTTAAACATTTAAATTGAGGTCATGTATGCCATGCAAAAGTTCTAAGCAAGATGCTAAACTAAATTAATTTGTTAATGCATTAAAATAAATATAAGGAAGGTTTAAAATTTTAAACAATTAAAATGCAAGGTTTAAATAAAAAATATACAATGCAAATTAATAATAATAACCAACATTTAAAATATTTCAAAGGTTGGGAGCCCTCAAGTCAAACCATCTCTAATTGCACTTCTATGGTGTATTCATTCTCCACCTTTAAGTCACCAATTATGATTAATTCAAATACTATAATGCACCTTAATCCTACTCAAGCCACTAACCTAGCAAATCAGCGTGTACATGCAGTAAAATAAGAACAAAGCATCGGCTGTTATGAGCAAGAAGAAGTATTTCAAATTCCCTCAACCCCTAGACTTGTAACCCCCAACTTAATTGATATTATTACACCTTTAAGACCTCCCATATCATTCACTTGCATCCCTTACACTTCCTACAACCTTAAGTTTCAAAAATATCAGAAAGATCAGCAGCTTAGGTCGTGAATGTAGCAGAAAATCAGTAAGAGATCAAGAGGGAAGCCAACTCCGATCCCGTCGCGTCGTATTGTCGTTTTGATTTGTTTTTCTTCAAAACAAATTCCAGGCATGTATATGTTGTTTCTTTTCTCTTCAATCAAGTCCTATAGATATTTTAAAACCATCATATATGCATGATTCAAGACATAAACCGAAATAGACAGCAACACTCCAAGCAATAAGTTGTACAGAATTTTCGGCTCCCTTGTTTTCCACTTCACGGTTTGCTGATATTTGTTGCTTACAGGAGGTTGCTCGATTCCAGGCACTCAAGGCTGCTTCTAGGCATAATTTAGAGTGTGTTAGGGTGTTATTGGTCCATTGGTTTCAGTCCATACCCTCAAAGAATGAAGCAATGACAGCAACTTTACATAAGCTGCAGAAATGAGTCACAATTTGCTGTCCTTGAGTTGCTTGAGGGATGTTCGAATCTTGGCTGTCCTGGGGACCATAGCCATGGTTCCTACAACACTCCACCATGTCTAGATCGATCCATGGGCGATAAAATGGCCCTTGGAACGAGACAAGACAGTAAAATGGTTCAATACAACACACTATGCAGCAAGTGGTGTTCTTGGTTGCTATGCTGTAATTGTCCTAGGTGTTTCCTTGGATTGTGGTTGGATTCTAGCCCTTAGCCATGGTCCAAGACATGCCTTAGGATGTTGGTAAGAGTCCTTGGGCAGTGGTTCAAGCCCATAGTCATTTATTTTGGAATTTTCACCACAAGCAAATAAACTACTGCTGCTGCACTTTTCCAGCAGCTTTGAACTTCGGTTTTGGTACTTGTTTGAGCTCTTGGTTGGCTTTTATCCCATGGCCTTGGACTAGACAGTACCTCAATGAGTTAGGAAAGTCATGTTTTTGGCCGTTCGTGATTTGGTCGAGTTTAGAGGTCGTACGAGAATTTACGGCGAAAGGTGCCAAAATGACTCTCGAAAGAGCGTCTTATGTTTTTGGATTCCTTTCGCCTTTTTCATGTGTTACAGTTATTGTGCAAATTTTTCAGTATGTTTGGGGTATTTTTAATCATGGTTAAACGTCGGTTTAATGTTGGTTCGGATTGGTACGAAGCCACGGTTAAAAATCAAGCTGTTGGTCCGAATAGTCTCGTTTTTGGTTCTATTGCTAAAATTTTGTCAAATTAAGATTTATTGCATGTGTCACATATTAGTAGTAAGTCGCAGCAAGCCTGGGAACGATCCAACTCATCTGGTAAAAATAAGATTATAATTATATTACGTGCATAAAAATTCAAAATGTTTATTTTTGAGATATATGCTATATGTCTTGTGGCCACTTTATGCTTATTGGTTTGGAAGTCGGTAGGCGCAACCGAGGACCTCTCCGCCCGGTGACTTACGATCGGTTTATGATTATGTATGGGTACGGACATCCAGTCCAAGAGCTGTGATTGATCTCTACCGCCCAGTATACTGTGGTTTAGTCTAATCAGACGCTTACGCTATGTTATGGGCAACTTGCTTAGAAACATTATCTTACCAGAAAATTATGATATGTTATGACAGAGCTCTATTGAGCAAAGCTTTCACGGATGATTTTTAGATATGCACGTAGTTATAATTATTCACGTTATGATTTTCACCATGCACTTTACGATACATTATTTTTACGTTGCATGCGATTTTATGATATATTTACTTGTTATTCACGATATATACATGTTGAGTCTTTAGACTCACTAGACTTGATTGTTGTAGGTGTTGATGAGGTCGAGACCGCGGGCGGAGACCAATGAGCGATCTTGGGACAGCAGTAGTAAACTCGAGGACCTCATGATTTAGTTTATGCACTTTTCATTATTCAAACTCAGTTTTAATACGTTGGATTATTTTAAATTGATGTTTACGTTGGATTATTTTTAAATGGTTGGTTGAAAACAGTATTCGCTTCCGCTTTTATTTTAAAGTTAAAAAAAAAACATTTACATATTTATTTTAATTAAATGAGATAAGATAATTATTTATTTAGAAATTTTTTTTATAATTCCGCAAAATTTTGAATACGAATTACGGGCCTTTACAAAGCTAGTTCCTAGAAATCCTATAATAAATAGGGATTTATAACAAGTTATTCAGAATAATGAAGGATCTGTTCAAATACAGTTTAATAATGAACAAAGAAGATTATTACCATCTTCTATCTATACTAGATCAAGACCTAGTCATTCTTATATTTCGCCTTTAGATTATTTGGTGGATATTCCTCAAACTTCTAGAGCTTCTACTTTCTCAGATAAGAGAAGATGTTGAGTCTCCTGTACAAGATACAGTAGATGAATTAATCATAAATCAAGACAATATTGTTCATAAAAGTAACTTTCAGAAAGTTAGAGAAACTGATACAGTTTCAGAAATGAATTTTAGTATTTAATGGATAGTAAACCTAAAATTGATTTTACTAAAGGATCTCTTGCTAGAGCAAAGATCGATGCAAAATTTTATTTACCCAAATGAGAATCTTTCAGAAATTGGTACTTTAAAAGTTTTTCTGAAGATGAGTTTGATTATATTGTTGCGGAATTTTATAAATATTGTGAAAACCAAAATAAATTAATACATTTTGTTCCTTGGTTTTTTAAAACTTTTATCATAGATTATATTTCTATTCTAGAAAGAAATTATAAACTTTCTTCTGGACAGATTCAAAAATCTGTTTATCCTCCTCAACAATCTTTTATTACAGAAAAGAATTTTTTTTTTAAATTTTACCTGCTTTTTCAAAATTATTTGAGAATGATATGTTGCAAATCACTGTTAAACATATTGATCAGATAATTGAAAAACAGAATTATACGAATTTGTATCTTACAATAATAGGTGAAGAGATAGTTTCTCTTAAGGATCGTATTGATAAAATTATTCTGGCTATTAATCAAATTAAACCAGATGTTCATATTCAATCCAAAGAAGAAGAAACTAATATTGTTTCTATTGCTACTTCTTCTATTCAATCCCCTCCAGATATAAAAGATTTAAATTTAAATCTTCTGTTTCTGATATAGAAAAATTATTAGAAGAAAAATTTAAAAATCTTAATTTGAATACTCTTAATGAAGAGTTTGATAATGATGAGAATCATTCTGAAGAAGAAATTAATAAAATTAAATGGGCAGATAAACCTACCCAAAATAAATATTATTATAATAGACCTACTCCCATGGATGTTCTTATTGAAGAACAAGAATATATATTTGCTAATAGTAATAATGAGAAAAGTATTTATGAATGGAATATTGATGGTTTTAGTGATAAGCAAATTTATAATACTGCTCACAGAATGCTTATGTATAGTACTGTGTATAAAACTTCAGGCAATACTAATAAAAATATTGCTAAAATGATTATATCAGGATTTACTGGCCAACTTAAAGGTTGGTGTGATAATTATTTAAATCAATTCCAAAAAGAAGATATTATTAATTCAATAAAAATTGAGAATAATATTCAATCAGAAAATGTAGTATATTCTTTAATAATGACAATGATTGAACATTTTACTGGTAAATTCACTGATGATAGTGAAAAGATTCGTACTTTATTAAGTAATCTAAAATGTAAAACACTTACTGACTTTAGATGGTATAAAGATACCTTTTTATCTCGAATTTATGAGATACCAGATTGTAATAATAGTTTCTGGAAAGCCAAATTTATAGATGGTTTACCTTTTCTATTCGCTGAAAGAATTAGAAAAGTATTAAGAAAAGATGAAATTAATATTCCATATGATAATTATACTTATGAAAATTTAATTAATACTTGCATTAAATAGGGTTTAGCTCTCTGTAATGAATTAAAATTAAATAATCAAATTAAAAGACAGAATTTACTTGAGAAAAAACAATTAGGTAAATTTTGTGATCAATTTGGTATGGACTTACCTAATAAAGGTAAGAAGAAAATTAAAGAAAATGATGAAAAACTTTATAGAAAGAAAAGACATTTGTCTGATAGGCAAAAAGATAAAAAGAAGAAAAGAAAAGAAAGCCGTAATTTACGGAAAGAAGAAAAATACAAAAATAAATTAATAATTTGTAGAAAATGTAAAAAGTCAGGACATTATGCTAATCAATGTTGGGCTAAAAACAAAATTAATAATTTAGACATAGATGATAATCTAAAAGAAACATTATTTAAAATAATAATGGATTCGAATAATAATTCTGACAGTGAAACTGAGAATTCTTCAGAATCTTATATTTCAGATGAAATTATAAATAGTGAATCAGAAATTTCTAATAATTTAGATAAACGTAATAATTGTATACAAGGAAAATCTTGTATTAATCATTTAGAAGATAAAAATGATGAATTTTATAAACTTATGTCTCAATTTCAGGATTTAAATATTAACGTGTTAACCAACAATAATATTTTAGAATTCCTTAAAATGATTAAGGATCCAGTATTAAAATTTACAATTATTGATCAAATGGAAAATACTGCTTCAACTAGCAATAATAATAACATTCTTGTTAAACAAGAACAAGCTTATTTTATGAAAGAAGTTAAAAATCTTTTACAACAGAAATATAGTAAACAAAATCCAGTTACTATACATGATTTAATAAAGAAAATTGATAATCTTAAAGAACAAGTAAAAATTTTACATCACAATAATAATAGTTTAAATTAGCGTATTTCAATTATTGAAACTAATAATAAATTTTTCCATCATATTAATGATTTAAATATTTCTTTAAATCTTTTTAATTTTTTCCTTGATCCATCTATTGAAAATCATCTCGTAAATTAATATTAATAAATAATAAATATCACGGGAGTGGGCCCCACTGCCATAAAATATTACACCTTTCCAATCGCGAAGCCGAGGCAATCTGCTTGCCTGACATGAATCCTTCAGATCAAAGCAAAGAATCCAAATCACAACCAGCCGGCTGTATGAATCCTTCAGATCAAAGCAAAGAATCCAAATCACGACCAGCCGGCGCCGGCGCCGCTGCAGCCGGCGGTGGCCAGCATGTTTATTACGCTCCCTATCCAAAATTCGAGCCAGACGACGCCGCTCCTGTCCCCAATACATGGAGCGCCAATCCGTCGGGATCAGTTGCTAATGAAACTCCGAGGTCCCCTTCTTCGCAGATCCCTGGAGGATATGCTACCTCCATGCCGCCGGAATCCAATCCCTACGTCTCTTCAGCTCCTGCACCAAAGAGTATTTTTCTTTTTCCCCCGTCCTCTTGACCTCATTTTATCTACGATAATTAGTTAATTGAGTAATTTTCCAATTAATGCTCCTTTTTTTTTTTTAGTTTCTTATGTTGTTTAGTTGGAATTTTGGTGGTTTGATTTTAGAAAACGTGGAGAAGGTTAAGGATGTTTTAGGTAAATGGGGAAAGATGGCTGCAGAGGCCACTAAGAAGGCTGAGGATTTGGCTGGAAACATGTGGCAGCACTGTGAGTTTGTTTTCGTTTCATTTCTTTGGTTTGATTCCATCTTTTCCGGGGTTACATGACAGGGATTTAGCGGAGGCTGGAAAAAGAAGCATTTTTTTGGATTGGGGATATCCATAAATTGTGCATGTTTTTGCCATTATCTCCACCATTTAATGTTGTCAGGGCTATTATGTTTTGGACATGACAAAAGTTTAACCTTATACTTGAAGGAGGTAGCGTTGAAGCAAAATATTATATATCATTTAGGATGATCCTAACTCCTAATTTATAGATATGCAAAGAATGATCCTAACTTAGTGATATGGAAAGGATGATCATTCTGGATGATCCTAACTTCAACGCTACCTTGTATATCATTTAGGAGTTAGGATAATCCCTCAGTTTTCTTTAATCTGCCACTTGGTCAATTATATATCATCCTAGCTCCTAATTTACAGATATGCAAAAATTAAAAATCTCCCCAATCCTAGGACTCACATCTCTTAACAAATTTTCTGAAAGCACTCTTTATTTATCGACAATAGCACTTCGGCTGATGTGAATCCCCGTACGAATAAGTAGCAAACACGATTAAAATCGAATCGCGCCCTCTATTCAATAACGAACAAGGATCGATGTGTTGTCCCGATCTTTTGAATCAAGTGTGTGTGTTGTGATTTTCACCTCTAAATTATGAAAAGTTTAGCAACAAATAATCACGGAATAAACAATCGAAAACTCGACGAACCTTCAAAGAACAAGTCGAAGATAATCCGCACAAGCACGATCGACAAACGCCACAAAGTAAAACTTTGATAAGTTTGATTTTGATTTACAAAGCAAAGCCTTGAAAGAATTTGAGAGAAAACTCAAAAGTTTGTATAAACTCAGAATAATGATTAAAAAGTGTCCCCAATTTCGTGCAATATGTTTACATGTAATCAAAGATACCAAATCTAGTTATCAAAATAATGCAAACTCTAAAATAGGAAAAATCTGCGCCGCGCGCATATGCGCGCCCCAACTCGCGCATATGCGCGAAAGTCTCTGCCTATGTCGCGCATGTGCGCGCCACAACTCGCGCATATGCGCGCAAGTCTCTGTTAAAATCTTCGGTGTCCAGTACCCCTCGCGCATATGCGCGCCCCTTGTCGGCGCATGTGCGCGAGCTTGCGCATATGCGCGCCTTTCCTTCGCCCTTGTGCGCAAGATCTTCTGTCCAGATTTGCGCTCCGTTTTGCATGGATACTTGAATAATGTTCATATGATTCCCATGCATCACGAACCTTTCATCACTCTGTACTTCGCTTGTAAATCCGTCTTCGTTGCTCATAAGCCCATTCAATGCTTCTTTGAACCTCTTCAGACGTCCCCTCGTGATTGGTCCCTCCGGCAACTCTAAAGGGTCCCATGCTTTCCTTGGGGCTTGACCTTCCGTGTTCGCATCATCCTTTCCTTCTTGAAAAGGATTTGTCCTCAAATCTAGTTCGTCACCTCCATCAAACAATGACAAGTCACTAACATTAAAAGTAGAACTCACGCTATACTCACCTGGTAGATCGAGTTTGTAGGCGTTGTCATTTATCCTTTCAAGGACTTGGAATGGTCCATCTCCCCTAGGTAGTAGTTTCGAGCGTCGCTTCTCAGGAAACCTTTCTTTCCTCAAGTTTAGCCTTACCCAATCACCCTTCTCAAAGACCACCTTCTTCTTCCCCTTGTTGGCTTGTTTGGTGTATTGCTCATTCTTCTTCTCTATGTTGGCCTTGACCTTTTCATGCAAGCTCCTAACAAATTCAGACTTCTTTTTGCCATCCATGTTTAACCTTTCACTCACAGGTAAAGACATCAAATCCAACGGAGTCAAAGGATTAAAACCATACACAATTTCAAATGGCGAATAATTTGTAGTTGAATGCATGCTACGATTATACGCAAACTCAACAAATGGCAAACGATCTTCCCAATTCTTTAAGTACTTTTTAAGTATAGCACGCAAAAGTGTTCCTAAAGTCCTATTAACAACTTCAGTTTGCCCATCCGTTTGAGGATGACAAGTGGTAGAAAACAACAATTTTGTGCCAAGTTTAGCCCATAACGTTTTCCAAAAGTAACTCAAGAATTTAACATCGCGATCAGAAACAATAGTCCTAGGCATGCCATGCAACCTAACGACTTCTCTAAAGAACAAATCCGCAATGTTAGATGCATCATCAGTTTTGTGACAAGCAATGAAATATGCCATCTTAGAAAATCTATCAACAACAACAAATATTGAATCCCTCCCCTTCTTAGTCCTAGGCAAACCCAAAACAAAATCCATAGAGATGTCAATCCAAGGCTCACTAGGAACAGGAAGTGGCGTATACAATCCATGCGGTTGTGTTCTAGACTTAGCTTGCCTACAAGTTATGCACTTATCACACACACGCTCAACATCACGTTTCATATGTGGCCTAATAGAAATGTTCATGCAATGCTCCTAAAGCTTTGGCCACCCCAAAGTGCCCCATTAGACCACCCCCATGTGCCTCCCTAACAAGTAATTCACGAATTGATGACTTGGGAATGCACAATTTGTCTTCTTTAAACAAGAAACCATGATTCAAATAAAATTTGTCATGTGGACCATGCATACAAGTTTCAAACTCACTCTTAAAATCATCATCTAACACATATAACTCTTTTACATGCTCAAACCCCAAAAATTTTGACTCCAATGTAGAGAGTAGTACGTACCTCCGTGATAGTGCATCGGCCACTACGTTTTCCTTACCTTGTTTGTATTTTATGATGTAGGGGAATGTTTTAATGAATGCCATCCACTTGGTATGCCGCTTGTTCAACTTCTGCTGCCCCTTAAGGTGCTTAAGAGACTCATGATCTGTATGAATCACAAATTCCTTAGGCCTCAAGTAGTGCTGCCACGTCTCTAGAGTCCTCACAAGTGCGTAGAACTCCTTATCATACGTGGGATAGTTCAGGGCTGCTCCATTGAGCTTCTCGCTAAAGTACGCCACTGGCCGTCCTCCTTGCATCAAAACTCCGTCAATACCTACACCTGACGCATCACATTCAATTTCAAAAGTGCTTAGAAAAATCAGGCAAAACAAGTAAAGGAGCATTAATTAATTTTTGCTTGATAATATTAAAGGACTTCTCTAGCTCCTCGCCCCAATGGAATGGAACGTTCTTCTTGATTACCGCCGTCATTGGTGCTGCCAATGTGCTAAAATCCTTTACAAACCTGCTATAGAAGCTTGCAAGTCCATGGAAACTTCGGACTTGGCCAACAGTAGTAGGCGATGGCCAATCTCGAATAGCACTTACCTTGTCTTCATCCACTTGTATCCCCTGTGAGCTTACCACAAAACCAAGAAAAACAAGTTTGCTTGTACAAAAATCACATTTCTTTAAGCATATAGATTTTCAGCCCTTAGTGTGATTAGCACAAGTTTCAAGTGACCAACATGCTCATCCAAGTCTTTGCTATATACTAGGATATCATCAAAGTAAACAACAACAAATTTTCCTATGTATGCACGCAAGACATGGTTCATTAACCTCATAAAGGTGCTAGGAGCGTTAGTTAAGCCAAAAGGCATGACCATCCACTCATATAACCCGTACTTGGTTTTAAAAGCCGTTTTCCACTCATCACCTTCCCTCATCCTAATTTGGTGATAACCACTCTTCAAATCAATTTTGCTAAATATACAAGCACCATGCAATTCATCTAACATATCATCTAGTCTAGGTATGAGATGCCTATACTTGATGGTTATATTATTAATTGCCCTACAATCCACACACATACGCCATGAGCCATCTTTCTTAGGAACTAATAAAACAGGTACAGCACAAGGAGACATGGACTCACGCACAAAACCCCTATCTAACAACTCACTTACCTGCCGTTGAAGCTCTTTAGTCTCCTCCGGATTGCTCCTATAAGCTGGACGATTTGGCAATGCACTCCCGGGTACCAAATCAATTTGGTGTCCAATCCCCCTCAATGTTGGTAGTCCTTGAGGTAGCTCCTCTGGAAATATATCATCAAATTCCTGCAAAAGTGAAACAACAATGCTCAGAAGGGACCCGGCTATATCACTTAGTGTTTAGGAGGATCTCGTTATAAACAATTAACACAAGTGGTTCATGTGTGTGCAACAATTGTTTCAACTCACCTTTTTGGGCCATATATGATTTCTTCTTGGCCTCTTTCCTCTCAATTTCTTTTCCCTCAATTTCTTTCCTCTCATTTTTCTTTTGCATGGCTATCTCACTCTTTTTATCACTCTTTTTTTCAGCCATTTCATTTTTATTTTCAAAGGCCACCTCACTTTTTTGTTCACTCTTTTTTCCGGCCTCATGTCTCATTTTCTTTTTTAATTGGTCCTCCAACACTTGCTTTGGGGACAAAGGAAGCAATACAATGGATTCCTTCTTCAATACAAATGAGTACTTATTCTTGAACCCATCATGTGTCACCCGCCTATCATATTGCCAAGGTCTACCCAACAAGATATGACATGCATGCATTGGTACCACATCACACAAGACCTCATCCACATACTTCCCAATAGAAAAAGACACCAAAGCTTGTTTGTTCACCTTCACCTCCGCACAATCATTCAACCATTGAAGTCTATATGGTTGAGGATGCTTTAATGTAGATAAACCCAATTTTTCGACCATCTCACTACTAGCCACATTGGTACAACTCCCCCCATCTATAATTAGATTGCAAACCTTTTGATTTACAAAACACCTAGTGTGGAACAAGTTCTCCCTTTGGTTAGTATCCTCCGCCTTGACTTGGGCACTCATGATTCGCCTAGTCACTAATGCTTCACCTAGGACCGCCTCATACCCCTCATCAGGATCCTCTAACGCAGGCATCTCTTCATCATCACCCTCACTTTGAGACTCATATTCACCATAGTCATTTAAAATCATCACCCTTTTATTAGGACATTCACTCGAAATATGCCCTAACCCTTGACACCTAAAACATTTAGTATCTCTAGATCGATGAGAAGGAGTCTCAGATTTACCTTGTACTCCTTGTTTAGGCCGCCTCTTGTTTGGTTTCAACCTTGGGCTTGGTCACCAACTTGCTTTCATCACGTTTTGCCCCATTTGGTCGCCAAGAAGTTGACGAACTCCCACTTTGATTGGTGCGGCCAACTCCTCGCCTCTTGAGTTGTTGCTTCACTTTTACGGCCATTTGCACCATCTCGTCTAGATCCAAGTAGTGCCTAAGCTCCACTTGATTTTGTATCTCCCTGTTCAAACCACAAAGAAAACGTGCCATGGTTGCCTCACTATCCTCCTCAATATTTGCCCTAATCATGACTACTTCCATCTCCTTATACTAGTCCTCCACACTTTTCAACCCTTGCCTCAAGGTTTGTAGCCTTTTAAACATCTCCCTATAATAGTGATTGGGCACAAACCTCTTCCTCATTACCCTCTTCATCTCTTCCCAAGATTCAATAGCTCTCTCATCATACCTCCTTCTAGTGGTCACTAGTTGATCCCACCAAATGAGAGCATAGTCTAAGAATTCAACCACCGCCAACCTCACCTTCTTTTGTTCGGAGTAGTGGTGACATTCAAATACGAACTCTACCCTCTTTTTCCATTCTAAGTACGCCTCCGGGTCAGATTTCCCATGGAATGCTGGAATCTTCATCTTAATACTACCCATGTTACCATCTTCCCTTATTCCCATCATATCTACCCCGTACGGCTTCTCTTTTTCCTCTACCGAATCCTCTACCTCTTCCATTCCTACCCCAATTTTCATTTTGGCTCTCCTCATCTCCTCCCAAATCATACTCCTCCTCTTCTTCTCCTCTACCCAAATCTTTAGACTTAGCTTTTCCCCCATTAGTACTAACTTCAAGCCTACTCATCCTCTCATGTAATGGCTCCAACTCAACTCTCATCATTCGACTAAAATGCACAAACAACGCCTCCATTTGAACCTTAGACAACCCCGGGTTCGAACTATCTCCTACCTCCCTCTCCATTTAATTTCAAATTTGTATCTGCAAGAAAACGTTAGTAGAAAACAAAATGATCCTCACCCAAATGCTCACGGTCACTCCAAAAAAAAATTCACTCGTCTCTCCTCTCTTATTTTTTGCTCACAACAAATACTCACCGTTCCCTCCAAGGAAAATTCACTCGCACTCAAGTAATGTCACTCAAATTCGAGAGTTCTCTCTAGGTGCTCAAGCTTTGTATTTGAGTATATCAAACAATCAAGTTTCAACTCGTGAACAAATGTGATCGACTCACTTGGACTGCGTAGACAAGCAATTTGAAGATAAATAAATTATTTTTTTTTTTACTGTGAGTGGCAATTGAATATGACTCTATAAAGGAAATAGAACAAAATACCACAAAGAAATAATAGGGAATTTTCGGATTTTTGGTACTTTTTTCTTTTTTCTTTTTTTTTTTTTTTTGCTCTAAGAATTCCGAAAATTCAAAGAAAAAAATAAGACACAAAATTTGTGTATCACATATTCACGAACGACGAAGAATAATAAAACAAATCAGATATGAAAGCGGAAAGAAAGAAAATTTAGATCTGATAATAGAACGAAGGGTAAACTTACTTGAATTCAACGAGCCAAAGCTCTGATACCAAATGATGTGAATCCCCGTACGAATAAATAGCAAACACGATTAAAATCGAATCGCGCCCTCTATTCAATAACGAACAAGGATCGGTGTGTTGTCCCGATCTTTTGAATCAAGTGTGTGTGTTGTGATTTTCACCTCTAAACTATGAAAAGTTTAGCAACAAATAATCACGGAATAAACAATCGAAAACTCGACGAACCTTCAAAGAACAAGTCGAAGACAATCCGCACAAGCACGATCGATAAACGCCACAAAGTAAAACTTTGATAAGTTTGATTTTGATTTACAAAGCAAAGCCTTGAAAGAATTTGAGAGAAAACTCAAAAGTTTGTATAAACTCAGAATAATGACTAAAAAGTGTCCCCAATTTCGTGCAATATGTTTATATATAATCAAAGATACCAAATCTAGTTACCAAAATAATGCAAACTCTAAAATAGGAAAAATCTGCGCCGCGCGCATATGCGCGCCCCAACTCGCGCATATGCGCGAAAGTCTCTGCCTATGTCGCGCATGTGCGCGCCACAACTCGCGCATATGCGCGCAAGTCTCTGTTAAAATCTTCGGTGTCCAGTACCCCTCGCGCATATGCGCGCCCCTTGTCGGCGCATGTGCGCGAGCTTGCGCATATGCGCGCCTTTCCTTCGCGCATGCGCGCAAGATCTTCTGTCCAGATTTGCGCTCCGTTTTGCATGGATACTTGAATAATGTTCATATGATTCCCATGCATCACGAACCTTTCATCACTCTGTACTTCGCTTGTAAATCCGTCTTCGTTGCTCATAAGCCCATTCAATGCTTCTTTGAACCTCTTCAGACGTCCCCTCGTGATTGGTCCCTCCGGCAACTCTAAAGGGTCCCATGCTTTCCTTGGGGCTTGACCTTCCGTGTTCGCATCATCGGCCCAAAGTGAAATGTTTAGCTTACAAATTTGGTATTCTTGGAAAATGGTTTCTGATAATGATCTAGATTTAACATAATTGAATCAGTGAAAACGGGCCCAAGCATGGGAGAGGCAGCTGTTGCGCGAATAGCACAGGGTACCAAGGTTTTGACAGAAGGTGGATATGAAAAGGTTTTTCAGCAAACATTTGACATTGTTCCGGGGGAAAAACTTCTGAAGTCTTATGGATGCTACTTGTCTACTTCTGCTGGACCTGTTGTGGGAACCTTGTATTTGTCAACAGCAAAAGTAGCATTTTGTAGCGATAATCCTCTTTCTTACAAAGTTTCTGAAGAGACATGCTGGAGCTATTACAAGGTATGATGTAGTTTAGGCCAATATTTTATTTTTTAAAAAATGATTTATGCACATGAATCAATTTGTCTCGAGTTCTATTTCCTTCTCATGTCTGACGTTACAGACTACTTTAATGAAATCACATTTTCTGGCTAAATGCTTTTATGAAGTTTTTATCTTTTTTCTTATATATCTTAACATCTTATCATGCCTATTTCTCTCTCTTTGATTTTTGCTTCTCGATTTGTGGCATTTGAGTCTAGTGATGACTTACTGGAATCTGTAAAATAATCATTGAATGCCTATTGATGTATTTGTAATCCCATGAAATAAGACAGCCGCAGAACCGCATCTCCAGTTGTACTATATGCAAAAGGGAATTGGATTGTACTGCCTCCATCCCATATTAATGGATTTCACCTCTTGTTTGTTTCCTTTGAGAACATTCAAAGTGATTTTTTATGAAACAAATGCCTTTCATCTAAAATTCTATCATTGTGAAGTGCAAATACTCTCAAATTATGTCATTAGTTTACAGACTTGTGACAAGAAATGGTTCCATTTTCTTTGAAATGTTCAAGTTTGAATCTACATATGCTGCTTGTTTGTCTTTGAACCTTTAAAGTACGAATTCATTGTGGTGCCCTGTCTCCGTTTTTCTGTTTGACAACCTGAGGATAAATTTGTGGCTATATTTCTGAAAAATAGTACAACCTTGCTATTTCTGTAATTTCATTCTTGTTGTGGCATGCTTTCGTTTTGTACACAAGTGTTGAACATTTGTCAAAATTATTGTGTTCTATCATTGATCATATGTCTTGATTGATTGAGATCGATTTTTACGTGATATCTGGTTATCTTACAGAACCATGTTTGACCATCACTTAAATTTCCGAAGATTTTCATATATCTATATCGGTTTAATCAGTCCACAGAATTTCACTTGTTTTTTTTTTTTTCATATATCAGATTCTCACTTATTCTTATCTTATGCATCAGGTGATTATACCATTGCATAATATGAAAGCGGATTAATTCTTCAACTAGCAAATTAAATCAAGCCGAAAAGTACATCCAGATCATTTCTGTCGATAATCACGAGTTCTGGTTCATGGGATTCTTGAACTACGATAGTGCAGTGAAAAGTCTGAAAGATGCATTGCAATCACCTCCCTCTGCACCTTATTAATACAGACAATTCGGTATCCTCTCCCATGTTACGTCTGAACGGGTAGATAAAAAGTACTATTGGATTTGTGTGAAGATACGTTGTCTCAAGCAACGAGTTACCGTTATTTATGAACCTGGTAAATGGAAAGATGCATTACTCATTGTATTACATTGTGTGTTTCTTGTGAGAGCTTAAACAAATTACGTCAAAAGGGTATAAATATTTTGTGAAACTGCATCGTTTCAATTCATTTTCAACTCATATTAGTTCTCTTTGTAACTTAAATTCGAATTTGTGAGTTCAATTCATTTCTATATTTTTTAAGTGTAAAATTACAATAAAACCATACAAGATGTCCCAAAAAGTATGATTAAGTAGTTTTTTGGGGTATTTTTATTTTAAAATATAAAAAATAACATGGAACACCAGTTCGCACAAGAAAAGGCGGAAGAAAAACTAATTTATATGGGACTTTGAAAAATATGTGAGGCACCTGTCCAATAAGTTATTTAAAAATTTTGACATACAGATAGGCTTGTCAAATTGGGTTAGATCCGTCGGATCGGCCCGCTCCGCCATAAAAATTGAGCGGGTTGGGTTGATAAAATAGCAGCCCGTTTGGAGGTGGGCCAAACGGGTTGAGCCCGTTTGGGTTGCGGGCTGGCCCGCCAAATAGGGTAGAATTTTATATTTTTAAGTTTTTATATAAAAATTCATATTTCTTCCTTATTTTTTCTCATGTGCCTAAGCCCGTCAAATTAGGGTAGAATTTTATATTTTTAAGTTTTATATAAAAATTTTATTTCTTCCTTATTTTTCTCATGTGCCTAACTTCAATCACTCTGATAAAATCTCTATTCTTCTATTTTTTTTTGAAGATGTTATACTTTCCAGTCTCCTCCCTTTTTTTAATGTTTAACTCGAACTAATCCAGAATTATCGAAATAAATATAGTAAATAAAGTAATTATGCGTATTGTTGAACACATAATATTTTTTGAAATTTACAACCGTCTGTTTCCTCGACCTTCTGTTATCTTCCAATGTTTCTCACTTTTTAAGAAAATGTGGATGGTAAGAGCTAGGTGTCTTGCGCGGACAAACCCTTAAGATCGTTAATTTTTTTTTTCTTGTGAGGACAAATCCTTAAAAAACTGGAGAAATTGTATACTAAAAAAGATTTGGAATTCACATTTAAAGGTTTCATTGTATTTACGGTTGGTGATATTACATGAGTTAATTTTTAGTACATGTGTACGATGAAATCTTGTGTGAATTAGAATAAGCACTTTATTTTTTTATGAATTATGTTGATTGTTGTATGCTTTCAGTGTCTTATTTCAATGTTTTTAAGTTTTTTATGAAACTATTTGACTGAAATATATTTTTCTTCTATGTTTATTTTAATATTGTTTAGTATTTTTTTTTTAAAAAAATAATAAGCGGGTTGGCCCGCCTAACCCGCGGCCCAAGGTGGGTTGGGCTGGGTTGGCCATTTAGAAGCCCGCCAAAATGGCGGGCTGACCCGCCCCGCCCCGCCTAATGGCGGGTTGCGACGGGTTGCGAGCTGGCCCGCCCCGTCAACCCGTTTTGACATTTATACATACAAACTCGGTGTGAACGAATAAAAAATTGGTAATATGTAATGCCATGTTGCTTGTAGGATAATTATATCTATTATCTATTTGTGTTATTAAATTGCTTAATAGAAACAAATAATTTGGTGTCATGATATATTTTGCTTTTTTATTTTTATTTTTAAATTTATCATTTCACTTTCACAATTATGATATGATCCTTATATTTAAATATAATATTACTCATATTTGAATATAACTCAAAATAAATTAAATAAAATTATACAAATATGCAACACATGTCTGAATACTAATATTAAAATGGTGCGGACTTGGTTAACATATCCCATGTGTATATCTATTTCTTTAGATGAAAATGAGTAGAAAATTTTGAGACTGCTCATTTTAAAATTCTATTGAACATTTTTTTTTTAAAAAATACAATGGCCGAAATAATGTCTACGTAAATCCATAAAATTCCAAAATATGCATTTTGTAAAATCATCCACTGCTGAATACAATAACTACAGTTAATGTAACGAACCGTATTCTTTACTACTTAAAATTTGCGGAAAAATTAAAAATTTTCTTGAATATAAACATCCATACGGTCGTCAACTCATTGTTCATAAAAATATCTTTGAAATCATCCAACACCAATAAAACTTGCTAACAAAATACTTGTCCCAAACATCTCTCACCGAAACATAAAAAAAAATCAGAGTATTTTAAACTTGCATAAAAAAATTAAAATAACGTGGGCGGTCCTCGGGTCTAGCCTTCCGCTCAGTCCAAGCCTGCCCCTTGGTCGCCACCTCCGGTCTCCTCATAAACATCCTCACCTGCATCGATCAAGTCTAGTGAGTCTAAAGACTCAACACGTATAAACTAGAAATAGCGAGTACTACATAATAAAACCACATGCAACTTTAAAATAGAACATACATACTTGAAGATTGGATTTGAAATGAACTTGAACTTGCATACGTACATAGACGTGCCATAACTTGAAAGCTTTCATAAACATGCTTACATACTTGATCATACTTAAACATACATGACTTCATTTTTGCGTAGAGGATGTTTCAAAGCAAGTGACCCATACATAATAAACGCCTGATCAGAAAAACCATAGTACTGGGCTGACAGGGACGTATCCACTGCCACATACATGAGATCACCGTTCATAATTTAACGGTGGTCCCCGTTCATAATTTAACGCTTTACAACCACGATCTAACCCGTTCATAATTTAACGGGGTGGAGAGATCCTCGGCCACGTTCACCGACTTCCAAACCCTATTCATAATTTGGTCACAAGACAATTAGCATACCTCAAAAACATAAAATATTTTCTTGCACGTCAATATACTTACTTGGCGTTGAGGGATTCGTTGGACTTCGATCGGGGTCGTCGCTGCTGTACATACTAACATGAAACTGCATACTAAACTTGCATAGCTTAGACGTATCAATCCTACTTACTTACAAGTTAATTCAATTCCTTAGGACGTTCTAAAATTCCCATTCGACCTTATAAATCAGTGTACTAGACCATGACATCAAACCTCAAGGCATACTATAGAATTTTTTCCAAAATATGAAAGACACGGACCCCGTGCCTACCTCCGTGTATGGGTCCGTGTAGGTTCGAGTGAGAAGAATTTGAAAGGAGGGGTGGACACGGACCCCGTGTCCGGGTCCGTCTAAAGGTCCGTCTAGACTCTGTAAAAAGACACCGAAGGGAAACAAAGGCACTGGACCCCGTGTCAGGGTCCGGGTAGACATCCGTGTAGGCACTGGAAAAAAGTACACTAAGTGAAACCCAAAGGCACGGACCCCGTGCCCTCATCCGTGTAGGGGTCCGTGTAGCTACTGTGAACGCGTACCTACGAGAATTCAAGTGCTTGTGGCTTCCTCTTCCTATTTCGATCACCCAACCGTGACTAGACACCTCGAGACCCGTCCTAGAGCGTCACGACATTGTACCAAACCCAAGTAAGCCATTATAATTGTTCCCAAGTGTGACAATCCACAACTAATGACACAACTCGAAGTTCGACACCATTTTCCTCCTCGACTCTTGATTCCACTTGTTGCCTAACGACACGAAAAGAGACACCAAAAATCATCCCAACATCGAACTAAACATACCTAGACGCAGCAACGATCACCCATCGATTCCCAACGAAGCCTGCAACAATTAAACTTCAAGAACACAATTTACGTAAAAGTCGCAGTTTGAGCAGTCCCACGAATAACGCTATAACTCACTCAATTTTTGTCCAAGAATCTCGAATCATATATCAAATCGAAGGTATCAAAAAGCTCTACGTTTTTCACGTTGAAAGTTTTCTCAAAATCTCGACCGAAAATTCGCAGTTTAAAGAAGAACAGTAAAAACGTGATTTAGATCTAAAAATTTTCTTTTAAAATCGATCCAATCAATTATCCGCTCAAACTATGAACATCATACATGGATTTTACGCATAAAATAACGCAACGCATAATATGACATGATCGACGCAGCAAAAGAGTGATTATACGTGCCTTATGATATCAAACGTTACCGAAACGACGATATCGAAGCGGAGACGGTGCGAGGCTCGATGCGGGACGACTTGGCTCGATTTTTCTGGCAATAAAGTTGCCAAAAACTTGTTGGAAAATAAAGGGGAAGGGGGCGGCTGCTCTTGGGGAAGGAGAACCCTAGGTTTTGCTTCTTTTCAAAATAATAAAATTCTGAATGTGTGTAAGTGTGTGTGTATCGATGTGTGTGTGCGCGTGTGTTAGGTGTGTGTAAAAGTGTGAAAATCGTGTAGTGTGTGTGTGTGGCTAGATTAGGGGATTAAAATTTGGCTTAATTAAATAATTAACATACTAATAAAATGCTAATTTAAATGCTAGTTAAAGTGTTACTCAATTAACAAATTAAATAGAATACTATCTCTACAACCTTTTTAAATATAATCCCCTAATTAGAATAAAAACACACTAAATTTTAAACAAACTCCTAATTTAAAATAACACACATCAAAAGACTAATTTTAAAAAGTTTTAAACTCTTAAACCACTAAATACATAATTTAGTCTTTAAAATGCTAAGCTAAATAAATTTATTTAAAATGTCCCATCCATAACTTAAAATAAAATACCACATTTTAAATTGCCAAAAATCGTCACCAGGTCTTTTCCTCAATCCCGCCTCGAATAATCGCCTAAAACAGGAAACTAGGAAAATATTTTAACGTGCATCATCATAAACATGAATAATTTAAAATAATGCATTTTCATAAATTATGCATGGCTAAAACTCATTTAAAATTAATTAAATAGATGCATGGGTTTTACGTGTATTGATTCTTGGGCACTACAGTTCCTCCCCCACTTATAAAAATTTCGTCCTCGAAATTAAATCTTACCGAACAACTCCGGGTAGCGACTCCTCGTATCTGATTCTGGCTCCCAAGTGGCCTCCTCCACTGATTGGTTTAGCCACTGGACTTTGATTAGCTTAGTCACCTTGTTCCGGAGTCTGCGCTCCTGCCTGTCTAGAATTTGAATCGGTCGCTCCTCATATGACAGGTCTGGAGCAAGCTGCAACGGCTCATAGCTCAGAATGTGCGAAGGATTCGCAAGGTACTTCCTCAGCATAGAAACGTGGAAAACATTGTGTACCCCGGTCAGATTCGGCGGAAGGGCTACACGGTAAGCTACTGTCCCAACTTTGTCCAGAATCTCGAACGGCCCAATAAATCTCGGACTCAGCTTGCCTCTCCTCCCAAATCTCATTACACCCTTCATAGGTGCTATCTTGACGAATACGTGATCTCCTACGGTAAACTCGAGATCTCTTCTCCTCTTATCGGCATAGCTCTTCTGACGGCTTTGGGCGGTCTTCATCCTGTCACGAATCTTGACCACCACATCTGTAGTTTTCTAAACTATCTCTGGACCAAGATCTGCTCTCTCACCTAACTTCATCCCAATGAACTGGTGATCTGCACTTCCGTCCATACAACGCCTCATAGGGAGCCATACCTATAGATGATTGGAAGCTGTTGTTGTAGGTAAACTCCACTAGTGGTATCTTAGACTCCCAAGTCCCCTGAAAATCAATCATACAGGCTCTCAGCAAATCCTCCAGAATCTGAATCACTCGCTCAGACTGGCCATTTGTCTGCGGGTGAAAAGCTGTACTAAACAGCAACTTTGTCCCCATGGCTGCATGTAAGCTCTTCCAGAAGGACGACGTAAACCTCGGGTCCCTGTCGGACACAATCGAAACTAGGAACCCATGTAAACGTACTATCTCCCTGATATAAAGCTCCGCATACTGCGTCATGGAGAAAGTCGTCTTTACTGGCAAAAAGTGCGCTGACTTCGTGAGTCGATTCACAATAACCCAAATGGCATTAAAGCCTCTGACTGATCTAGGCAATCCAACGACGAAGTCCATAGTGATATTCTCCCATTTCCACTCTGGAATAGGGAGCGGCTTAAGCATCCCTACTGGCCTCTGGTATTCAGCTTTCACTTGCTGACAAGTAAGACATTCTGATACGAATCTGCGGATGTCTCTCTTCATCCCTGGCCACCAATACAGGATCTGCAGGTCCTTGTACATCTTAGTACTTCCTGGATGAATAGAATACAGGGATGCATGTGCTTCTGTCAGAATATCCTGTCTGATCGAATCAACACTAGGCACCCACATTCTGCCCCTGTATCTCACGATACCATCTGACACTGAGTAAAGAACACTTGCCCTTGGCTTCGTCTTTCAGTCTCCATTTCAGTAATTGCTCATCTGAAGACTGACCTGTCCGGATACGGTCTAGCAGAGAAGACTGGACTGTCAGATTAGACAGCCTTGGTGCTCTGCCCTTACGGTATACTTCCAAATTAAACCTCTGAATCTCAAACTGAAGAGGTCTCTGCACTGATAACTGAGCTATGACTGCAACTTTCCTGCTCAAGGCATCTGCCACAACATTAGCTTTTTCCCGGATGGTAGCTAATCTCGCAATCATAGTCCTTCACCAGTTCCAACCATCGCCTCTGTCTCATGTTTAGTTCCTTCTGCTGTGAAGAAGTATTCCAGACTCTTGTGGTCAGTGAAAATCTGACACTTCTCTGACACTTCTCGCCATACAAGTAGTGTCTCCAAATCTTCAACGCAAAGACGACTGCGGCTAATTCTAAATCGTGCGTCGGGTAGTTCTTCTCATGCACCTTCAACTACCTGGAAGCATAAGCTATAACCCGACCTTGTTGCATCAACACTGCGCCTAATCCGAGCTTAGATGCATCGGTATAAAGCACAAATTCACCTTGCCCTGTTGGCATGGCTAGCAATGGCGCCGAAAGAAGAGCTTGCTTCAAAGTATCAAAGCTCTTCTGACATTCGTCACTCCACACGAATTTAGCATTCTTCTTGGTTAGTGAAGTGAGTGGCACTGCTATGGACGAAAATCCCCGAATGAACTTACGGTAGTAACCGGCTAAACCCAAAAAGCTGCGGAATTCTGATGCATTCTTCGGTTCAACCCAATCCTTAACGGCTGCTACTTTTGCTGGATCCACTTCAATGCCACTGCTAGACACTATATGCCCCAAAAACGCTACTTTCTGCAACCAAAACTCGCACTTACTGAACTTCGCAAATAACTTGCGACTCTGCAAAACCTGCAACACTGTCCTCAAATGCTGGCTATGCTCCTCATGGCTCTTCGAGTATATGAGAATATCGTCAATAAACACTATGACGAACTGATCAAGGTAGGGCTGAAATACTCGATTCATGAGGTCCATGAAAATTGCTGGAGCATTCGTCAATCCAAATGGCATTACTAAGAACTCGTAATGCCCATACCTGGTCCTGAAGGCCGTCTTGTGAACGTCTGCATCCTTCACCTTCAGCTGGTGATACCCTGATCGAAGATCTATCTTAGAGAACACTGTAGCTCCCTACAACTGATCAAACAAGTGTTCGATTCTAGGGAGTGGGTACTTATTCTTGATCGTTACCTTGTTCAACTCTCGGTAATCGATGCACAGCCTCATACTCCCATCCTTCTTCTTTACAAAGAGCACTGATGCGCCCCATGGTGAGAAACTAGGGCGGATAAATTTCTTGTCGAGGAGCTCCTGAATCTGCTGTTTGAGCTCTAACATCTCAGCTGGAGCTAGTCGGTACGGCGCCTTAGAGATTGGCACTGTGCCTGGCATGAGATCAATGGTAAACTCCACCTCTCTCTCTGGTGGAAGACCTGAAACATCGTCTGGGAAGACGTTTGGGAATTCATTGACTACTGGCACGTCGGATAAAGATGGAGTGGGCACATCAGGCGCTGAAATAATATTGGCCAAGAAGGCCTGACACCCCTTGGAAATCATCCTCCTCGCTTGCATGCACGAAATCATGCGAGGGAAGCTTCTCCAGCTGTCTGGCTCAAATAGAAACTGTTCCATGCCCAGCGGCCTAACCAATACTGATCTTTTCTGGAAGTCAATCAGGACCCTGTTCTTTGTCAGCCAGTCCATTCCCAAAATAATGTCGAACTCTGGCATCGGCAGTAGAATCAAATCTGCATATAATAGATGGCCCTGCAATTCCAGATCGATATCTCTGATCACGCTGGTTGCTAACAGCTCTTCCCCGGATGGGACTGTCACCGAAAATTCATGTCTAGGCCAATGGACTTAATGTCCAGATGATTAGCAAAATTCTCCGAGATAAAGGAGTGAGTGGCTCCTGAATCTATTAGTGCCGTTGTGGCTAATCTCTTAATGAAAATATTCCCTGAGATGCGTTAGCACAACAAACTAACTTATATCCTAAAAATTCTACCGTAAACCTCATGCAATAAAAGACACTCAAAATTCCAACTAAAACACTAGTATTCCCAATTAAAACTAAACATGCAAGGCAAAGAAATAAATACTGTACTGAATTAAATAAATTACCAGTCAAAAGGGTAGTGTCTGGGTTCGCCTCTTGAGCATGCATGGCGAAAACTCTCCCTTGCATTGGTTGCTTCCATTGTGGGCACTCCTTCAACATGTGGTCCGTAGCCCCACATTTAAAACATTTCCCGGATCCCCATAAGCACTGACCGGGATGCTGGCGATTGCATTTCTGACACACTAGGAAGTTACCGGGCTTCTGAGGCGCCCCCTGCTGCTGGATAGGACCCTTCCCTTTCGGCGGTCCCTGATAGGGTTTCTTTCCCGGTTGCCCCTGGTAAGGTTTCTTGAAATGAGGCCTCTGATGCTGTTGCTGCTGCGGTGGGGCCTGATAGGGCCTCTTGCCCTGCCTGTCTGCCTCAATATCCCGCTGGTCTTGTTCTGCCGCCAAAGCCCTAGAAACGGCAACTGCGTATGTAGTAGGGCCAGCTACCCTCACATCACGGCGCAAGATCGGCCGCAAACCATCCATAAAATGCCTCAGCTTTGCCTGGGCATCATTCTCAATGAGAGGCACGAAGTAACATCCCCTCTCAAACCTCCTAACAAACTCTGCAACACTGCTATCTCCTTGTCGCAGCATCATAAATTCCCTAGTCAGCCGGGATCGTACTTCCTCAGTGAAGTACTTGGCAAAGAACGCTTCTTTGAATCCATTCCAGGACAACGTCGGCAAATTAACTGCCACCGACGCACTGTCCCACCAACGTCTGGCATCGCCTGTTAAAAGGAATATGGCACAACGGACTCTGTCTGCATCCTGCAGCTCCATGTAGTCAAAGATCACTTCGATGGACTTAATTCATCCCTCTGCTACCATCGGGTCAGTAGATCCCGAACACTCCTTAGGATTCATCCTCTGGAACCTCTCATACACCGCTTCTGGTCTAGGCCTCTCACCCGCGCCAACTGCAGCCTGATTCCTCGCAAACTATGCGAAGAACTAAGTCATTCCTGCCAGCATCTGCGCTTGCATATCTGGCGGTGGAGGTGGAGGATTGGCTCTCTCCTCATTTCGGGTCTCTCGATCCTCTTCCCTTGCTTCTCGGTCAACCACACGTCTAGAAGGCATTCTGTCCCATCAATTACCCAACACGTGAACCCACTATGCATGAACATGATATCAATGACACAGGATGCACGAAATCTAAACTCAAAACATGGATATGCTGAATTCATGATTCAATGCTTACTACATACATAATGCAAAAATTAAAACTTATAGACTTGAGGTGTGACTTCGAGAGCTTCTTGCGACTGGCAGTAGGCATAACCCTTTATAGGAACACCGCTCTGATACCAACTGTAACGAACCGTATTCTTTACTACTTAAAATTTGCGGAAAAATTAAAAATTTTCTTGAATATAAACATCCATACGGTCGTCAACTCATCGTTCATAAAAATATCTTTGAAATCATCCAACACCAATAAAACTTGCTAACAAAATACTTTTCCCAAACATCTCTCACCGAAACATAAAAAAAAATCAGAGTATTTTAAACTTGCATAAAAATGTTAAAATAACGTGGGCGGTCCTCGGGTCTAGCCTTCCACTCAGTCCAAGCCTGCCCCTTGGTCGCCACCTCCGATCTCCTCATAGACATCCTCACCTGCATCGATCAAGTCTAGTGAGTCTAAAGACTCAACACGTATAAACTGGAAATAGCGAGTACTACATAATAAAATCACATGCAACTTTAAAATAGAACATACATACTTGAAGATTGGATTTGAAATGAACTTGAACTTGCATACGTACATAGACGTGCCATAACTTGAAAGCTTTCATAAACATGCTTACATACTTGATCATACTTAAACATACATGACTTCATTTTTGCGTAGAGGATGTTTCAAAGCAAGTGACCCATACATAATAAACGCTTGATCAAACAAACCACAGTACTGGGCTGACAGGGACGTATCCACTGCCACATACATGAGATCCCCGTTCATAATTTAACGGGCTGGTTGGTCCCCGTTCATAATTTAACGCTTTCCAACCACGATCTAACCCGTTCATAATTTAATGGGGTGGAGAGGTCCTCGGCCACGTTCACCGACTTCCAAACCCATTCATAATTTGGTCACAAGACAATTAGCATACCTCAAAAACTTAAAATATTTTCTTGCACGTCAACATACTTACTTGGCGTTGAGAGATTCGTTGGACTTCGATCGGGGTCGTCGCTGCTGCACATACTAACATGAAACTGCATACTAAACTTGCATAGCTTAGACGTATCAATCCTACTTACTTACAAGTTACATTCAATTCCTTAGGACGTTCTAAAATTCCCATGACTTGACATTGTAAATCATTGTACCAGACCATGACATCAAACCTCAAGGCATACTATAGAATTTTCCCCAAAATATGAAGGACACGGACCCCTTGCCTACCTCCGTGTATGGGTACGTGTAGGTTCGGGTGAGAAGAACTTGAAAGGAGGGGTGGACAAGGACCCCGTGTCCGGGTCCGTCTAAAGGTCCGTCTAGACTCTGTAAAAAGACACCGAAGGGAAACAAAGGCACGGACCCCGTGTCAGGGTCCGGGTAGACATCCGTGTAGGCACTGGAAAAGTACACTAAGTGAAACCCAAAGGCACGGACCCCGTGCCCTCATCCGTGTAGGGGTCCGTGTAGCTACTGTGAACTGCGTACCTACGAGAATTCAAGTGCTTGTGGCTTCCTCTTCCTATTTCGATCACCCAACCGTGACTCGACACCTCGAGACCCGTCCTAGAGCGTCACGACATTGTACCAAACCCAAGTAAGCCATTATAATTGTTCCCAAACGTGACAATCCACAACTAATGACACAACTCGAAGTTCGACACCATTTTCCTCCTCGACTCTTGATTCCACTTGGTGCCTAAAGACACGAAAAGAGACACCAAAAATCATCCCAACATCGAACTAAACATACCTAGACGCAGCAACGATCACCCGTCGATTCCCAACGAAGCCTGCAACAATTAAACTTCAAGAACACAATTTACGTAAAAGTCGCAGTTTGAGCAGTCCCACTGAATAACGCTATAACTCACTCAATTTTGGTCCAAGAATCTCGAATCATATATCAAATCGAAGGTATCGAAAAGCTCTACGTTTTTTGCGTTGAAAGTTATCTCAAAATCTAGACCTGAAAATTTGCAGTTTTAAGAAGAACAGTAAAAACGTGATTTAGATCTAAAAATTTTCCTTCAAAATCGATCCAATCAATTATCCGCTCAAACTATGAACATCATACATGGATTTTACGCATAAAATAATGCAACGCATAATATGACATGATCGACGCAGCAAAAGAGAGATTATACGTGCCTTATGATATCAAACGTTACCGAAACGACGATATCGAAGCGGAGACGGTGCGAGGCTCGATGCGGGACGACTTGGCTCGATTTTTCTGGCAATAAAGTTGCCAAAAACTTGCTGGAAAATAAAGGGGAAGGGGGCGGCTGCTCTTGAGGAAGCAGAACCCTAGGTTTTGCTTCTTTTCAATATAATAAAATTCTGAATGTGTGTAAGTGTGTGTATCGATGTGTGTTTGTGCAGTGTGTTAGGTGTGTGTAAAAGTGTGAAAATCGTGTAGTGTGTGTGTGTAGCTAGATTAGGGGATTAAAATTTGGCTTAATTAAATAATTAACATACTAATAAAATGCTAATTTAAATGCTAGTTAAAGTGTTACTCAATTAACAAATTAAATAGAATACTATCTCTACAACCTTTTTAAATATAATCCCCTAATTAGAATAAAAACACACTAAATTTTAAACAAACTCCTAATTTAAAATAACACACACCAAAAGGCTAATTTTAAGAAGTTTTAAGCTCTTAAACCACTAAATACATAATTTAGTCTTTAAAATGCTAAGCTAAATAAATTTATTTAAAATGCCCCATCCATAACTTAAAATAAAATACCACATTTTAAATTGCCAAAAATCGTCACCGGGTCTTTTCCTCAATCCCGCCTCGAATAATCGCCTGAAACATGTAAACTAGAAAAATATTTTAACGTGCATCACCATAAACATGAATAATTTAAAATAATGCATTTTCATAAATTATGCATGGCTAAAACTTATTTAAAATTAATTAAATAGATGCATGTGTTTTACGTGTATTGATTCTTGGGCACTACAGTTAAAATTATGAAAAGAGCAACCAACCTAAACAATTATTATTTTAAAAATATAAAACGTTCAGCATGTGAAAATTTTGTCAAATCTTCAACAAAATAAAATCATCAACTATTTAAAAAACTGTTTAAACGTGTTCCCATAAAATCATATTTTTGCGGAAGAATACAAGGTCCTCGGGTTAACGTGCTCCACCGGCTCTACCCGTTCAGTCATCATCACCTCCAGTCTCCTGATCAAAATGCTCACATGCATCATTCACACCTAGTGAGTCTAAATACTCAACACATGTGTAACGTTAATAGAAAGTAATATACATAATATGCAACAATGAAAAATACTGTAATCATCATATATTTCATGATCTTAAAAACGTGAATGTAAACATATCGTAACAAAGCATAACGTGTCAAAACATGTCTCAACATATCATCATATACATGTTAATTTTATTTAATTGAACTCAGTTCATTAGTTGTGACTTTCGTATCAACTATATCGTATCAGCTCTATTCGATGGTCCATCTATGTATATCGATGGTACCGGTGGCAGAGACATCAGCGACACTATTACCCATCCACTGAGCCTTGGCCTTACATGTCATCGTATTATCGTATTCGTATTAATCACAAATAACTCCCATCTTTCAAAACATGTCATCATATTAATCACTTATAAAATCATGCATATACGTAATTTTCCTTAAAATCAAGCATGCAATGTATTTTTCATAATTACACAAAATTCGTGTTCATGATAGCATATACATTACAAACGTGTAGTTTTGTGATCAGGGAGCTGCCGGGACTGCTTACTTGAACCGGGTGCAAAATGACCATTTTGCCCCTACAAACCCTAATTGACCGTTTTACCCTGGACCTCAAAATTTCGACCCGAAATCAACCAAACACCTTAAAAAACCTCAAAACATATTTATAATCGTTCTTTAGACGTAAACTCGAGCTCATTTCATAACTTATACGATCCGTTTTAAAACTTGGACCGGGGTCCCGGTTTTTAATCTGAATCAACCCCTGAAAGTTGCTGGACTTTCGGCACTTTGATTTCCTACAAATCCTAATGCGTCAAGCCCCCTATATTTCGATCCTAGAGCTAACCGACTCGCACTAGACTTGAGCCAACGTCACCTAGGACCAAGATAACACTAAGGACGCCCTACTGGACCAACCCTGGCCACACACACTGCCCATACAACCCATCCCACACGATACACCAGAAACAAGTCCAACCTTAACCATTCTCGGTACAAGCGCAACGACCGACCTCTACAACAAGACCAACCATGGTTGAGCCCTCCTAGACAATGTCTCAACTCCCCTTAGGGACTGCACCATGGCTTGGATAGGCTCCCCCTGCAGCCGGTTCTCATCCCCAAGCTCGACCTAGCCGCAAACCTCGCCAACATGACCTATGTTCGATCGGACCACATCATGGTTCAACTGACCCTCGACTCCAGCACTTAAATAACTTAACCCTGGACGTGTTCAGCCCCATAGTATCACCAATCGGCAACCCCTTACACGACAACAACAAAAACGTGAGTTACATGAAAGCAAATGCATATTTTGTGACAAACGATGCATAAACGATTCCACATAAAATATTCATGCATTACTCATGCAAACACACACACACCAGCATAACATAGCATGAATGATGAGAAAAATGAGATTTATGGCGAGCCATTGGGAATAAACGCTCGAAACCTTAGATATCTTCGCGTAGGACGAGCACCAGAGAGGCGAGGAATGATTTATTTTAAGAACTTAGTGAAACCGATGGATTGCTGCTGGAAAATCACAAAGGGGATGCTGCTGAAAGGAATAGGGGTGGCCGAAATAGTGATGGTAGGTTTAGGGTTTTAATTGTAGTGTTTAGGTTGTATAATTATGCACTATTGGGGCCTAAACAAAAATTTTAAAGGGGTTAAAAGGATTTTTGGCCCATTATGCAACAAAGTAATCTCATTGAGCCCAATAACACTCCCGTAAAATATTTCGTTTAGGTACTTTTTTGAAAATATTGCCCCAACCCTCAAAAAGTCTCCCAACTCGCTAAAATTTGTGTACCGGTTAAAAGTATGATTCGACGAGTAAAATATTCCACAAAGTCCCATTCTCAAAAATCTCACTTAATTACACAATATATTAATTAATTAAAATTAATTATTTAATAAAATAGTTTTCCTCAATTATCTCTGGTCTCCGTTCCTCGTTCGAGCGCGAACAACTACTAAAAGCCCTTATGCATGAGACTTTAATAAACCATGCAATAATCATGCACTCAATGCATTAAAAATAAATTAATTAAAATGCATAAGAAATTTGATAACCTGCATGCATGTGGTTCACGTGGACTTTCAAATTTTTGAGACGTTACAAAATAGTTTAGTAAAAAGTCTCTTTATTTTCCTAAAATATCCTTATTCATGTTTTATTTATATTTTATGTCCTAATTTTTGTTGTTTACATCTTATTCATCGTCGTTGTTGTTAAAGTTAAACCCTTATATTAAATATTTCGGTTTGTTTATGAAGTCTTTTATAAATATCCCAATAACTTCCAATTTTCACTACTTTCAGTTTCTCTTATTTCTCTACCTCTGATATGATACTGGAAAGTGGAAACCAACAAAGGCCAACACGTATGAAAGGAGCACCGAGACAATTGGTGGATTTTATTAGCCATAAATAATACTAGAATGAAATGTTAAGCCTCACTGTGTATGTAAACAAATAATTTTGTAGAGCATAGAAGAGAAAACACGATTTTGTTTGTAAAGCAATTAAAGCAACAAACTTTGTACTGAAGTATAAATAGTGAAATAAAACGAAGGAAAAAGAGGATAATTGTTGACTCCACTCTCTGTTCTTCTTTGTATTCTTCTAAAGTTCTACACTCCCTCTGTGAAGTATCTTTCTTAATCGGGTAACCGCTCGACATCGAATCAAAGGAAGTGGTGCTCTAACATTGGTGCTCTCGTCTTCAATGGCGGAATGAACTAGGTTTGCTCGACTGGAGGAAAATCTAACAAAGCTCGCTGAACTTCAGGAATCATAAGTGATTCTTATTGGAAAACAGAATTTGAGTCTCGGTTCATTGACGACTTCAGTGAAAGAGCTTACTGTTGGATTGCAGGCACTCGACGGTAAGGTTGAGCAGCAATGGAGACAAAATTCTTCGATGTCGATGTCGATTCCACAATCGCCTCCTGAGTTCCCTTCGGACATTGCTCGTGAGTTTCCACAATTCTCTAAGTCGATGCGTGTGGATATTCCAAGGTTCTCGGGAGAAAATCCCTCAGCTTTGGTTGCACGCATCCAGAGGTACTTTGATTACTACCAAACACCCGAACCTAAGCTCTTAATTGTTTCTTCTTTTCATTTGGATGGGGATGCTTTGGATTGGTTTGAATGGATGAGTCGAAATGGTTTGATTCACGGATGGTCGGAATTTCTAGTTGCGATCACGAAACGTTTTGGTCCATCCGAGTAAGAGGATCATTTTGTGAAGCTTAGTAAGCTCACACAAACAAGAACTTTGGCTACCTATCAACATCAATTCGAACAACTTGCTAACAATATTCTAGGAGTGTCAGAACATGTATTGATTAGTTGTTTTGTCTCGGGGTTACGTGGTGATATTCAGAAGGAAACCCAAGTTTATAGGCCACAATCATTAATTCAGGCTATGGGGTTGGCTAAGTTGTTGAAAGGGGATCGATTAAGGTGCCCGAATGTGCAACGGAAGTTGAAAAAATAATTTTCATGAGAAAATCGAGCACCCTAAGCCTATAATGTGTATCAAATAAAAAAACACCAAGATGTAATACATAGGGTGTTTAGAAATATATACCTATCAATCTTAAAAGATTGATGTTGGCTCCAACTTAGTTGATATACAACTAAGCTCTTCAATGACAATACCTTCTACAAGCTTCCTTTCTCCAAAATTAGGCCCACCACCAACTAGCTAGAACCCTTCTTATTTTGCACTAGAAAAATAAGAAGATTTTTCAAAGAGAAGAGTATGAATTCCTCAACAACTTGAAGAACAAAAATTGGAGAGAAGTGAAGGAAATATTTCGGCCATTTCATTGTGTAGGAGGAAAGGGAAGACTTTTCTTGGTCCTTGAAAAAGTTGAGTTAAGCATGTGCATGCCATGCCTTGGTTGTACAAAAAGTTGTCTCCCAACTCTTCACCTCCCTTGCATGCCTTTTTGAGTGGGCTTGTAACAATTACAAGGCCCATGGACTTTAATTTAATTGTCTCAAACATATTTGAGCCCAATTAAACTTTACTTGATTTTACTCAAGCCCACTAGTTTAATAATTATTTCTAATTGGGTTCTACAAGGCCCAATGTTATTTAATTAATTCAACACTTGAACTAATTTAATTATTTGGACTCTACTAGGCCCACTAGTGTTTAATTAATTCAATACTTGAATTAATTTAATTTAGTCCATAATAATGTTTATGAAAATCACAATTTTCAAATACATTATTTATTTGGCCAACTTTTAATTTAGGAACACATTCATAAACTAAAAGTTACATTTCTCTCATAGAAGTCTTACTTCTATTTTTCCTCAAGCTTATTAACTCCTTTATAAGCCGTTCAACACATTGAACTACTTTTACTTCTCAACGGGATCTAGAAAGCTAGTACTTGTGTGGCCCTCAATGGTTCATTGATACAACTAGCCATGGGTTCACATCTCCATGTGATTCGGGTTAAACATGTCCTTATACGAGCATACCCCAATTGCTCCATTCTTACTTATCAACTCCTTGATAATAAGAACGTCAGAACCCAAGTCTGATAGTACCCAACCAATCATGTTAAACGCCTAGCAGCATCGCTTACATGATTCCCTAGGTATCAAATGATAGTGCCTGCAAGAACCATTCAATTATGGTTAGCATACAGTACGGTCCCTTCAACTCATATATCCCGACCGATTAGACAACCATTGGTTTATCGAGAGTTGTCAATGAATCGATACTATGTGTCATGTCGTAGTTGCATCGATGGTGTAATCTATGAAACCCCTTTGATAATTGCCACCATACTCTGATCAGAGATTTCAACCTACATACACATGAGAACACATAGGATATCCATACCCGAAGGTAAGCGGTGAATCCCCGACTACAATGCATCGAATCCTATATGTTTCGACAGAACACCCAACCTTGCCACCTGATGACCCCATGAGAGTCGGTAAACGAGTCAAAGTGTAATTCTAGCACATAGAGTCTCAATGTTGTCCCGGGTCATAAGGACTAATGGTGTACAACCATAAACTAGGACGTTTCCACTCGATAAGTGAGAACCACTTGGAAAGTCCTTTATGGAGGGTTGTTCAGTGCACTCTACCAGGAGCACATATCTGCATGCTCGGTCATCACAATGTCCCCTACCAATGAAACATGGTACTCACATCGCAGATACTAGTCTCGAACTCTAGCGGCCTATATCCTTCTTAGCGGCGGCTGAATCGACTAGGAACTGTTTAGAATATACAGTATTCCAAATATGAGTTTCATGATACTCATCATATGAGCATCTCATATTCTTTCTACTATTTGTATATTCAAGGGCTTTATCTATGCAACTAGCATGGGTATACAGATAAAGATTTGCCAAAACAATAATTTCAAATATTATTAAAATAAAGATTGCTTACACATAGAGTTTCATTGTGAACACTCGGCCAACACTTGGCTCGACGGGCACCTACTCTAACAATCTCCCACTTGCACTAGAGCCAACTACCCATATGCTTCAAACCCATTTATTCGCGATGCATCTCGAATAATGGTCCAGGTAAAGGCTTAGCTAGTGGATCAGCAACATTATCTACGGAGCCGACTGTGTCAATCGACACTTCTCCTCTTTCCACAATCTCTCGGAGGATGTGGATACTTTCTCAATACATGTTTGGACTTCTGATGAGACCTTGGCTCCTTTGCTTGAGCTAAAGCTCCCGTGTTGTCACACAACACCGGGAGAGGAGCAACTCCATTAGGAATGACATCCAACTCTTAGACGAAATTCCTTATCCAAACAGCCTCCCTTGCTACACATGATGCAGACAATGTATTCGGCCTCTGTGCTGGAATCCGCAGTATTGTCTTGCTTGGAACTCTTCTAAGAGACAGCAACACCATTTAGCATGATTACAAACCCAGAGGTTGACTTCGAGTCATCGATATCGCTTTGGAAGCTAGAGTCGGTATAGCCTTTCAATTTCAGTTCTCCAACCCATAGACCAAGAACAATTTATTGGTCCTTCTCAACTACTTGAGGATGTCTTTCACAGCTTTCCAGTGTGGAAGACCAGGGTTCGATTGATATCTACTCATTACACTTAGTGCGAAAGCCACGTCAGGACGTGTAGATATCATCCCATACATGATGCTACCAATCGCAGATGCATAAGAAATGCTTGTCATCGCCGCTATCTCTGCATCAGTCTTGGGAGACATAGACTTGGATAGGGACACGCCATGACACATTGGTAGATGTCCTCTCTTGGACTCATCCATCGAGAACCGCTTCACGATGGTATCAATGTATGTGGACTGGGTGAGACCAAGCAATCTTTTTGATCTATCTCTATAGATCTGTATTCCCAATACAAAAGATGCTTCACCCAAGTCCTGCATCGAGAACTTACTCGCTAACCATATCTTAGTTGATTGCAACATCCCTACATCATTCCCAATGAGTAGAATGTCATCAACATAAAGCACAAGGAATGTCACAGCACTCCCACTGACCTTCTTATACACACAGGGTTCCTCAGGATTCTTAGTAAAACCAAACTCTTTGATTGTACTATCGAATCTAAGGTTCCAACTCCTAGATGCCTGCTTTAGACCATAAATAGATCTATGAAGTTTGCATACCATATGCTCACTTCCGACAGATGTAAACCCTTCAGGTTGAGACATGTAAATCTCTTCCTTAATATCCCCATTAAGAAAGACTGTCTTGACATCCCTCTACCATATCTCATAGTCATACCATGCAGCTATGGCTAGCAATATCCTTATGGACTTGAACATTGCAACTGGAGAAAAAGTTTCCTCAAAGTCAACTCCTTGTCTTTGAGTATATCTTTTTGCCACCAATCACGCCTTGAAGGTCAATACCTTCCCATCCGCCCCAAGTTTCCTCTTGTAAATCCATTTACACCCTATAGGAACAATTCCCTCAGGTGGATCCACGAGATTCCTCACTTGGTTCGAATGCAAGGAATTCATCTCAGATTCCATCGCTTCAAGCCACTTGGATAAATCGGCATCAGATAACGCTTCCTTGAAGGTCCTTGGATCACATCCATGGTTAGGCTCATCATGGCCCTCTTCAAGAAGCAGACCATACCTCATAGGTGGTCTCGAGACTCTCTCGTATATTCTAGGAGCTTGTATCTCCTCTCTTGGCTCTTCGGGTGTGGGTTCTATAATTGTGGGTGTCTCTCGAACCTCTTCGAGTTCTATCATCTCCCCTTTTCTATCCAATAGAAATTCCTTTTCCAAAAAGGTTGCATTCCTAGAAACAAATACCTTTGTTTCTTGGGGATGATAGAAATTATATCCAACTGAATTCCTTGGATATCCCACAAAGTAGCATAAAATGGATCGACTATCCAATTTATCTCCTACTGCCTGCTTCATATAAGCAGGGCACCCCCATATTCTAAGATAAGAATAATTGGGAGGCTTACTCATCCATATCTCATATGGTGTCTGCCTTTGAATGGACATTTAGTGGAATATCTTTCAATTTTAAGTTATACAGATCGTTTTCATGTTCACCAGTACCAATCAAACATTCGTTCTTGTAAATATTGCAAACACCTTTGCTAAATAAACAAGAATATCCATTTTTATCAGCATAGAAATGGAAACAATGTTTTTCACAAAATTAGGTACAAACAAAACATCTCATAAAATTAACTTAAAACTATTGTTCAATAATAATTAAACATCTTCAACAGCCTTGGCAGCAACTCTTGCTCCATTGCCCATCCTCAAGAAGGTCACACCTTCCCTAAGCTTCCCACTTCTTCCCATCACCTGTAACTCATTACAGATATGTGAGCCACAACCGGTATCTAATACCCAAGAAGTAGAGTTAATTGAAATGTTTACTTCAATTTAGAACATACCGTTTCCAGAACTTTTCTGAGCAAGATATTCTTTGCAATTACGCCTCCAATGTCCAGGCTTCTTGCAATGATGACAAACATCACTAGTCTTGTCAGCCTTAACTGGTGTGGCTGCTACGATGGGATTCGGAGATTGCCTCAACAAGGGCACGTTCTTCTTAGGACGTTGGAAAGAACGCTTCTTTCCCTTCCCATGTGGATCAATCTTCGTACCAGATGAAGAACCCACATAAAGAACCAACTTCTCTTTCTTGATGGTGGATTCAAACGTAACAAGCATGTTAACCAACTCCTCAAGGGTCGGCTCTAGCTTGTTCATGTTGAAATTCACCACAAAAGGATCAAATGAGCTAGGCAGTGACAAAAGCAACACGTCGGTGGTCAACTCCAAAGGCAAAATCAGATCCATGCCAAAGAGCTTGTCCACGAGCCCAATCAACTTTAGGCCATGCTCATGGACCGAGGCCCCATCTCGCATGCGCAAAGTGATCAGCTCCTTGACGGTAGCATGCCTAAGAGGACGTATTTGCTCTCCAAAGAGCTCCTTGAGATGCAAATGAATGTCAGCAGCACTCTTTGCATCCTCAAAACGCCTCTGCAGCTCATCATTCATAGAAGCCTGCATATAACACCTAGCTTTCAAGTCATGGTCACACCATTCCTTGTAAGTCTGCAATTCCTCATGAGTGCAGTCAGTCGGAGCCTCAACCGGGGGCGACTCAGTTAGTGTATATGCTATCTTTTCTGAATTCAAGACAATTTTTAGGTTTCTTAGCCAATTGAGGTAGTTAGGTCCAGTTAATACGTGTTTGTCGAGTATTGCAGATAGCGGATTGCGAATCGAAGACATTGTCAAAAATTGTACTGAAAAGTATAACAGATAAATGTTAATGACTATTTTAAAATATTTAGTAAGATATAAAGTATGGACTTTTACTTTATAAATGTTTACTCCCACTGTTTTGACATCTTTCACTACCCTCTAGTGAAAACGGGAAACTTCTTTCCTCAGTAGGTACGCAAGGTCCATTTAGCGAATCATGATCCCGAATAATATCAGCCAATCACAATTCCTAAAAGGTAGTTTCCAATTGCATCACAATGCAACCCTCTACGTAAACTTTTGTCTCACGTTTGATTAGGACCCAATAATATGATGTCGTTCATCTTCACGTGTCAAGCCTTACCCATCGATGTTGAACCTTAATGGACGGTCGCCATGAGTTCCCCCAATAATATGAGCCGAAATCATGGGAGTTCCACGTAGTTCACATCACCATGTCAATGGATGTCACAGCTTTCCGGCACCCAGGGCCCCCCCAATAATATGAGCCGAGCCCCGAGCACGGGTAGCGTTCATCATGCACCCATTGTCGATGGAAGACATGAAAATTATAAACAAATTTATAATTCCCCTTTTCGGGCTTGATATTAATTTTGAATCTTATTCAAAATGAGGGTTTTTTAATTTTGAAAGGTCTCATCATTAATTTTATTTAAAAGCTCGCCATGTTTGATCGTATGTTTGCCGGATTCATGCAACTTTGTTATTATCATAATAATAACGCACATACTCATTATTTATAACATATCATGCATATATTATAAACAGTAAACAAACAAGGATGATCAATCGCCCCAACACTAATGGCCCGTGTGAGCTAAACACGGGCCTAGGTCCAATCCTAGGGAAATGCATGGGATGCAAATGCAACTATTACATAAGCTTCCAATATTTACATGTCTTCGATCTTCATAATCATCAAGGCCACCATCTTCCAATCTTGATCATCCACTATACTAATATTTACAAATAAATATCCATGGCAAATTGGGATACATCTCATGGGGTGGGAACGGGCCATAAACCAAGTCCACTTGAAATTTGATAATTATTACAATCATTCAACACAAAATATCCTAGCATACACCTAGCAAATTGGGCTTGGGCTTTTGATCATCCTTCATGCATAATATCACATATCATACACCATCAATTAATTATCACAATAATTAATTGATCCAATATTATATATCTTGATCAAATCACTAACCGTCAAGATTATAAACTAAATTAACAAAGTATACAAACACCTTTGTCTACTTTCTAATTAATTTATTTATAACCGAATTTCTTGTAAATCACCATTTACTATAAATAACTAAAGTCCAACTTCAATTATTTATTTTATGAGAAAATATTTGCAACTTTTGTAAATTTAAATTTAAGGGCCCAAAAAATCATTTTTCACCAAAAACATTTTGGCCCATTTAAAATTCACAAATATGTTAGCCATCCAATGGCCCAACAACTCAAGGCCCATGACACTTTGATATTTCAAAACACCTTTTGAAAACACTAGTCGTCATCACCATCGCCAGAGCTCCGTCGCCGGATTCCGGCCAACTTTGCACAAATTTTTTTTTTATTGAAATAGGGGGGCTGTACGGGCAGCCCAAGCCGCCCGAAATGGGCAGCAACTTGCTGCCCAAAAGCCGCCCCAAATCTGGTCTTGAATCGTTGCAACAAATCATCTCATGCGGTTAGAAATCGACCTCAATATAATATCTTGTATAAGCTACACAAAATAGTATCCATAGGTCATGATACCACTTGAAAGGGGATCGATTAAGGTGCCCGAATGCGCAACGGAAGTTGAAAAAATAATTTTCATGAGAAAACCGAGCACCCTAAGCCTATAATGTGTAGCAAATACAAAAACACCAAGATGTCATACATAGGGTGTTTAGAAATATATACCTATCAATCTTAAAAGATTGATGTTGGCTCCAACTTAGTTGATATACAACTAAGCTCTTCAATGACAAGACCTTCTACAAGCTTCTTTTCTCCAAAATTAGGCCCACCACCAACTAGCTAGAACCCTTCTTATTTTGCACTAGAAAAATAAGAAGTTTTTTCAAAGAGAAGAGTATGAATTCCTCAACAACTTGAAGAACAAAAATTGGAGAGAAGTGAAGGAAATATTTCGGCCATTTCATTGTGTAGGAGGGAAGGGAAGACTTTTCTTGGTCCTTGAAAAAGTTGAGTTAAGCATGTGCATGCCATGCCTTGGTTGTACAAAAAGTTGTCTCCCAACTCTTCACCTCCCTTGCATGCCTTTTTTAGTGGGCTTGTAACAATTACAAGGCCCATGGACTTTAATTTAATTGTCTCAAACATATTTGAACCCAATTAAACTTTACTTGATTTTACTCAAGCCCACTAGTTTAATAATTATTTCTAATTGGGATCTACAAGGCCCAATGTTATTTAATTAATTCAACACTTGAAATAATTTAATTATTTGAACTCTACTAGGCCCACTAGTGTTTAATTAATTCAACACTTGAATTAATTTAATTTAGTCCATAATAATGTTTATGAAAATCACAATTTTCAAATAATTTATTTATTTGGCCAACTTTTAATTTAGGAACACATTCATAAATTAAAAGTTACATTTCTCTCATAGAAGTCATACTTCTATTTTTTCTCAAGCTTATAAACTCCTTTATAAGCCGTTCAACACATTGAATTATTTTTACTTCTCAACGGGATCTAGAAAGCTAGTACTTGTGTGGCCCTCAATGGTTCATTGATACAACTAGCCGTGGGTTCACATCTCCATGTGATTCGGACTAAACATGTCCTTATACGAGCATACCCCAATTGCTCCATTCTTACTTATCAACTCTTTGATAACAAGAACGTCAGAACTCAATTCTGATAGTACCCAACCAATCATGTTAAACGCCTAGCAGCATCGCTTACATGATTCCCTAGGTATCAAATGATAGTGCCTGCAAGAACCATTCAATTATGGTTAGCATACAGTACGGTCCCTTCAACTCATATATCCCGATCGATTCGACAACCATTGGAGAAAATAAGCTTCTAAGTCGCGAAGTCCAGTGCACTCGATGCCCGAGCAGTATTGTTTTACCGCCCGAGCGCCACTCTTTATGTCGAGTGTAGGTTTCCAGAAGACCTGACGCTCGAGCGGTAATATGTTACCGCCCAAGCACGGCCCCAGCTGGAAGAACGTTTGGTTTCCACTTATTTTCAAGTTCAAATAGTGAGTTCATGTCTTTTATTGTTGGGAAATATTCACACATCATTTTAGAGATTGTTCGGGGTTCGATGTCATGGGTTAGTATGATGATTTAACGAGGTCAATTCCCGAGTGATCTAGAATGTCATAAGCTATTTATGTACTTCGGTGATGAGCGCGATTACCTACCTCTAAGTTATGAAAGTTAAGTGCTTGCAATGTGTTAGTATATGCAGCAGTGGCCTCAAGAGAGATCCAACGAATCCCTTAACGCCAAGTAAGTATGTTCGACGTGCAAAAGAAAATATTTTTTTTAAGTTTTTGAGGTATGCTAAATGTCTTGTGACCAAATTATGTATGGGTTTGGAAGTCGGTGAACGTGGCCAAGGACCTCTCTACCCCGGTAAAGCATGATCGGGTTTAGATCAGGATTGGAAAGCAGTAAAGAATGACCAAGGACCAATCCACCCGTTAAAGCATGAACGGGGATCTCATGTATGTGGTAGTGGACTTTCCCTGCCAGCCCAGTACTGTGGTTTAGTCTGATCAGGCGTGTTTATGCATGTGTCACTTGTTTTGAAAAATATCTCTACGCAAAATGATGAAGTTCATGTATGTCCAAGTATGTATGTTGCAAGCATGTTTTAGAAAAGTTTCACGTTATGGCACATCTATGTTATGTATGTAAGTTCAAGCTTTTACACGCATGTTCAAGTTTCAAGTATGTACGCTCTATTTTAAAGATTTCATGTGGTTTTACTACGTAATACTTGTTATGCCCAGTTTATGCATGTTGAGTCTTTAGACTTACTAGACTTGATTGATGCAGGTGAGGATGACTTTGAGGAGACGAGAGGTGAGGACCAGTGATGTGGGGACCCGAACCTAATTCATCTTCTTAATCATTATTAGGATAATTTAATTAATCTGGGCATAAATTTTTTTTTTAAAATACATAAGTGCGGAACATAATGAAATCCATCTGATATACATATCAACATAAAGTACAAGTCTTGTACAACATATGTTTATCTCAACTAAAATTCAGCCACTACATCAAGTACCGAAAATCAATCTACTCTAAGTCCGGATCTCCACGCTTATCTTGAATCTCTCATCCTCTTCGTGACCCTGATCCTGTCCCACCTGTTGTCATGCACACATACAAACACAACAACAGCCGGATAACTCTGGTGAGATATAATCCCAGTATAAACAATGTATACATGCAATCATATAAACAGTTATAAAAACATGAAACAGATATCAATAGCATGTATCAAATCTGAAAGACATGAATCGATATAAAGCTGTAAATAAACTCTGGACTCGTCATCTCAGACTCAACTCATCTCTAATCTAGGGATCCCGGTTCCTGGACATTGTCACATATATCGAATCTCAGCGATAGGAATGAATCAACTCCTAAGCAACATCGATATAGATTACACATCCAATGTCTTGGCGACTCAGCCGAAGACTTGGCACATCAGCCAAAGACTAGGCACATCAGCCCATTACTCGACACATGCTCTGCTATAACTCAATAGACTAATCATATCAAAACATAAGAAAACTTACGTCAAGTTGAAGCTCTCGTCGATAGAAACACGGTACTGAAGTCGGATTGAAATTCTGACGGTTGGATTGTCCTGTAAATCACAATCTATGATTTTAAAACTTGAAGCTTTCCCCTGAAGTTCCTCTCGATTCTCTCTCTGAAGTTTGAAGGAAATGATGAAGAATTATATATTTAAGTGCATGGTAAGAAACGTGGCTCATCCTTTAGGCTGCACGTCTCGCGCATATGCGCGACCTCCTTCGGCGCATATGCGCGGGACACTATGTCTCGGCGCGTATCTTCACGGCAGCTCGCGCATATGCGCGCCCTCGCCCGGCGCATATGCGCGAGGTTCTCTACCATACTCGCGCATATGCGTGGTTCATGTCGCGCATATGCGCGAGGTTCTCTGCCTACTCCGCGCATATGCGCCCGGCTTGGTCGCGCATATGCGCGAGGGCTCATCCTCGCACATAATTCCAATCTTCTTTCTGACTTTCCCGGTCCGATCCGTTCCGTCTAAAATCACATCAATTATCAACAAATCATTTCAGATTATAATAACAAAATTCTCGGGCATTACATTTCTCCCCCCCAAGATCCGTTTTCGTCCCCGAAATCACAGGCAATCAAATCAGATATCAAATCAGATACAATAAGGAATGGAGAATAGAAGCTAAATAATAAGACTCACATCAATGAAATAACTCTGGGAATCTCTATCTCTTATCTGATTCAGTCTCCCACGTAGCTTCTTCAATGCCATAGAGACTCCACTGAACTTTCACAAGCGGAATAATCTTCGTTCTGAGCTGCCTTTCTTTACGATCACGAATCTGAATCGGCTTTTCAAAATAACACAGAGTTTCATCAAGTTCGGCCTCGTCTAGCTGAATAATATGAGATGCATCAGGGAGATAGTTCCGCAATAGAGATACATGAAAGACATCATGTATTCCAGATAGCGAAGGCGGTAAGGCGAGTCGATAGGCACGATCTCCTATCTTCTCGAGAATCTCATAAGGACCGATGTATCGTGTAGACAACTTCCCTTTCTTGACAAATCTGACAACGCCTCTGAAAGGAGAAATCTTCAACAATACTCGATCTCATGCCTCAAATACCAATGGTCTACGTCGAACATTGGCATATTTAGCCTGTCTGTCTTGAGCTGTCTTCATTATCTTCTGAATCAGCTTCACTTTTTCTATCATGTCTCGAATCATATTAGGTCAACTCTCAGGAACCTCAGAGATATCTTCCCAATAAAGAGAGGATCTACACTTCTTACCGTACAACGCTTCAAACGGTGCCATCTCAATACTCGTCTGATAGCCGTTGTTGTACGAAAACTCACAAAGTGGCAAAGATTTTTGCCAACTAGTGCCAAAATCAAGCCCTACATCTCTAAGCATATCCTCCAGTGTCTGGATAGTCCACTCTGACTGTCCGTCGGTCTGTGGATGATATGCGGTACTCAGATGTAACTTCGTACCTAGAGCCTGCTGCAAACTGTGCCAAAAGTGCGAAGTAAACCAAGGATTACGGTCTGATACAATCGACTTCAGCACTCCATGCAATCTGACCACCTCTCTGACATAGATCTCTGCCATCTGGTCATGTCTGTACGTCATCTTGTACGAAATAAAGCATGCTGATTTGGTTAATCTGTCAATTATGACCCAAATCGCATCACAACCTCGGGAGGATCTCGGTAGATTCGTTACAAAATACATGGAAATGTGATCCCATTTCCATTCAGGAATAGATAAGCTCTGTAACAGTCCTCCTGGTTTCTTTCTTTCGGCTTTCACCTGTTGGCAATTCAGACACTTGGATACAAATTCAGCAATATCAGCTTTCATCTGTTTCCACCAAAATTGTCTTTTCAAATCATTGTACATTTTTCTGCCACCAGGATGAATACTGAATCGACTACTGTGCGCTTCTGACAATATCTGTCGTTTCAAATCTGAAATATTCGGCACAACAAGACGATTATTCACATACAGTACACCATCACGTACCTGATACTCCGACCGATGCCCTGCTCTTACCATCGATATTGAGTTCTGAACATTCTGATCAATTTTCTGAGCCACTTTAATTCTCAAAATCAGCTCTGGTTCGACTTGAACATCATATAATCTCAATGGCTTACAATCTATTTCAAATACTAATCCAGACAAACAGCAATCTTCAATCAAATTTGAAACACCAATCGTCGAAAAGGACAAAGAACATACCTTTCGACTTAGTGCATCAGTCGCTGCATTCGATTTTCCTGGATAGTACTGGATTTCACAATCAAAGTCTTTAAGCAAATCAAGCCATCTTCGCTGCCTCATATTCAGCTCTGACTGTGAAAACAGATATTTCAAACTTTTATGATCAGAATAAATCTCAAACTTCTCACCGTATAGATAGTGTCGCCATATCTTTAGGGCAAATACAATGGCTGCCAATTCAAGATCATGCATTGGGTAGCGAGATTCATGTGGCTTCAACTGTCTCGAGGCATAAGCGATAACATGTCCTCGCTCCATCAAAACACAACCCAACCCTCTGTGAGAAGCATCGCAATAAACCACAAAATCATCGGTACCTGATGGAATAGTCAGTATCGGTGCACTGGTCAATCTCTTCTTCAACTCTAGAAAACTGGACTCACACTCCTTAGACCAAACAAATGGAGCATTCTTCTGAGTCAGCTGAGTAATCGATTTAGCAATACTGAAGAAATCTTTAATAAATCGTCGATAATATCCTGATAAACCCATAAAACTGCGTATTTCTGGCACTGATGTAGGTCTCGGCCAACTAATCACAGCCTCAACCTTGCTAGGATCAACAGAAATCCCATCTCCAGATATAATGTGACCCAGAAATACAACCTGTCTCAACCAAAACTCACATTTCGACAGCTTAGCATACAATTTCTCAGCCCTCAGAGTTCTCAAAACAATTCTCAAATGCTCAGCATGATCAATCTTATTCTTCGAATATATCAGAATATCATCAATGAATATAATCACAAACTCATCAAGGTACTTCTGAAACACATGGTTCATCAATCCCATAAATACAGCTGGAGCATTTGTTAAACCGAACGACATGACAATAAACTCATAATGGTCATACCTAGTTCTGAAAGCTGTCTTCGAGATATCAGAATCTCTGCCTCTCAGCTGATGATGTCCAGATCTCAAATCGATTTTGGAATAAACCGAAGAGCCCTGCAACTGATCAAATAAATCATCTATACGAGGAAAAGGGTATTTGTTCTTTACCGTAGCCTTGTTCAGTTGTCGGTAGTCAATGCAGAGTCTCATTGAACCGTCTTTATTTCTCACAAACAGTACTGGAGCACCCCAAGGAGAAACACTCGGTCTGATGTAACCCTTGGCCAGTAAATCTTCCAACTGATCTTTCAACTCTTTCAATTCAATTGGTGCCATTATGTACGGAGCTCTAGAAATCGAAACTGTACCTGGTACCAATTCAATGCTGAAATCTATCTCTCAAATCGGAGGCAAACCCAGAATCTCATCTGGGAAGACATCAGCAAACTCACATACCACTGACAAGTCAGCCAATGATGGGCTCGATTTCAGTAAATCAACTGAATACACAAGGAATCCCTCTGCTCCTTTCTGTAATAATCGAGTCATAGACATAGCAGATATCAAAGGAATTCTCGATCTAGAACCCTTACCGTAGAATTTCCACTCATTAGCCATCTCAGGTCTGAATCTCACAATCTTCTGGAAACAATCAACGGTAGCTCTGTACTTGGTCAGCATATCAATACCAATAATGCAGTCAAAATCAGACAACCCAAGTACAATACAATCTAACTCAATCTCGTGCCCGTCATACTATAGCATACAATGTCTAACAAAATTCACTGGTATCAAACCTTTCCCCAAGGGAGAAGAGACAGATACTACAGATGATAATGACTCCACAGGCAATGCATGAATCACTGCAAATCGTTCAGAAATAAAAGTATGAGAAGCACCTGTATCAATCAATACATAAGCAGGATAACCACATAAGGAACAGTTACTTGCCACAACATCATCTGGTGCTTCCTGAGCCTATTCTTCAGTCAAAGCAAATACTCTGTCCTGCTGTCTCGGAGGCTGGCTCACTGTCTGGCTTCCTCCTGGTCTCTGCTATGACTGAGGAGTAGTCGGTGGTGGCTGGAAGGAGTGAACAGCTGATGATCGTCTATCAGTCTGAGCCACTGATCCAGATGATTCTGCTCCTTGGGATCTTTGAAAACTTCTCTGTGGACATACTCTCGCAAAATGTCCCTGCTGTCTGCAGATGTGGCAACTAAAAAATACTCCTTGGCATTGCTCTGTGGGATGTCTCCCTCCGCAAGTTCTGCAATAGACCCCTGTACTACTCTGGCTCAGTCGGGAACCACCGGAACTAGATGAACTGCTTCCTGACTTCTTGAATTGCTTTCCTCGGGCTTTCAAGAAATCTTTCTTCCCACCACTGCTACTGCCACTCTCAAATCTGGGAGGGGGTTGCTGGGATGGAGTAGAAGTTTGCTGCTGTCTCGGTACTGGAGGAACATACGAAGCTTCTTTCTGTCTCATCAGACCTGCTTCTGCTCCTTTTGCTCGGTTTAGGGCATCAACAAAATTATTTGGTCGCCCAGTGTTCACCAATGTAAAGATCTAAGATTCAGCCCATTGATGAACTGATCAGCAACAGCTTCGTCATTCTCAGCAACATGTGGAGCAAATCATAGCAAAGTAGAGAACTTGGCCACATATTCTTCTATATTCAACTGACCTTGTCGCAAGTTTGCAAACTCTGCGCCCTTGTTCTTTCTGTATGATATTGGAAAGAATCTTTGATAAAACTCAGTTTTAAAGACATTCCAAGTAATTTTCGTACCTCGATGCTCCAATGCTCTCTTTGTAGTGATCCACCAATTTTTCGCAACATCATGCAATTTGTGCCCTATCAGTCTAACTCGACGCTCATCTGTGTAATCCAATGAGTCAAAAAACATTTCTATATCATCAAGCCAACTCTCGTACTCAACAGAATTCTCTGTACCCTTCAAAGTCGGCGGTTTGAATGACTGAAATCTCTTCAGTAACGTTTCCATCGGTGTTGCTATAACATCCATCGGATTAGCTGAGGTACTACCCTGTTCTGGGACTCTTCGAGGAGGCATATCTCATTATCAAAAGGATTAGTAACCAAATACAACAGACCTGTTTCAGTCTTCCTCTGATCATCTTACTGCTGATCAAGAATCGGTTCTGATTCATTTCTCAGTAACACATGTTTCCAATCAAATCAGATAATCAGGTAAACATGCATTTCAAAGCAATAAAACATGCTAGCAATCAAAAGCAGGGAAGAAAACTCATTCTACCCCGCTCACTATCTTCTATATCAGTCTAAGATAACCTACTGCTCTGATACCACCTGCTGTGGGAACCCGAACCTAATTCATCTTCTTAATCATTATTAGGATCATGTAATTAATCTGGGTCTAAATTTTTTTTATAAAATACATAAGTGCGGAACATAATGAAATCCATCTGATATACATATCAACATAAAGTATAAGTCTTGTACAACATATGTTTATCTCAACTAAAATTCAGCCACTACATCAAGTACCGAAAATCAATCTACTCTAAGTCCGGATCTCCACGCTAATCTTGAATCTCTCATCCTCTTCGTGGCCCTGATCCTGTCCCACCTGTTGTCATGCACACATACAAACACAACAACAGCCGGATAACTCCGGTGAGAATATAATCCCAGTATAAACAATGTATACATGCAATCATATAAACAGATATAAAAGCATGAAACATATATCAATAACATGTATCAAATCTGAAAGACATGAATCGATATAAAGCTGTAAATAAACTCTGGACTCGTCATCTCAGACTTAACTCATCTCTAATCTAGGGATCCCGGTTCCTGGACATTGTCACATATATCGAATCTCAGCGATAGGAATGAATCAACTCTTAAGCAACATCGATATAGATTACACATCCAGTGTCTTGGCGACTCAGCCGAAGACTTGGCACATCAGCCAAAGACTAGGCACATCAGCCCATGACTCGACACATGCTAAGCTATAACTCAATAGACTAAGCATATCAAAACATAAGAAAACTTACGTCAAGTTGAAGCTCTCGTCGATAGAAAACGGTACTGAAGTCGGATTGAAATTCTGACGTTTGGATTCTCCGTAAATCACAATCTATGATTTTAAAACTTGAAGCTTTCCCCTGTAGTTCCTCTCGATTCTCTCTCTGAAGTTTGAAGGAAATGATGAAGAATTATATATTTAAGTGCATGGTAAGAAACGTGGCTCATCCTTTAGGTTGCACGTCTCGCGCATATGCGCGACCTTCTTCGGCGCATATGTGCGAGACACTATATCTCGGCGCGTATCTTCACGGCAGCTCGCGCATATGCGCAGCCCTCGCCTGGCGCATATGCGCGAGGTTCTCTGTCTACTCCGCGCATATGAGCCCGGCTTGGTCGCGCATATGCGCGAGGGCTCATTCTCGCACATAATTCCAATCTTCTTTCCAGCTTTCCCGGTCCGATCCGTTCCGTCTAAAATCATATCAATTATCAACAAATCATTTCAGATTATAATAACAAAATTCTCGGACATTACAAGTGAGCTGGCTTGAACTTAGCGGGAGGCTAAACCCGAGGACCGCCCATGTTTCTTTTTAATTTTTATGCAATGATTAAACTACTTTGATTTCATGTTTTTGGTTACGATTTTTAAACAAGTGTTCTTAGAAAACTTCATTGACACTCTTTTATTGCAATTATTTTGGATGAACATTTTATTTCAAATCGAAATTTGAGAGTTTATTTCTTATGTAAGAAAATTTTTATTTTACCGCAAATTTCAAGTAGCTCAAAACACGGTATGTTACAGTTGGTATCAGAGTGGTGTTCTTGTAAAGGGTTATGCCTACTGTCAGTTGCAAGAAGCTCACGAAGCCACACCTCAGGTCTGTAAGTTTTAAGGTTTTGAATTATTCCATGTATTAAGCACTAAGTCATGATTTCAGCATGTCTGTGTTTTAAGTTCAAATTACGTGCATCTTATGATATTGATATTATATTTGTTGAAAACCAGACTCTAAATTCTGGAGTTTGACAAACTGATCAACCAACTGATACGTGAGATTATATTCAGCAACTGGACTTAACAACTGAAATCAGCTGATCTAATAAAGAAAACTGATCTGGAGTTTGACAAAATGATCAATCAACTGATACGCGCGATTATATTCAGCAACTGGACTTAACAACTGAAATCAGCTGATCTAATAAAGGAAACTGATCAGTTGGAAACCGATCAGTTGATACATTCAGCCGTATGCTTTTAAACTAAGCATCCTTCAACTGAACATGTCTCGGAAAAGAACACTCAACCGAAAAGAGACATAGAAGACTGCAACTGAATATGAAACGCCGCACTTCAATCAATACAGCTTAGAACAACGTATTTCGGCTAAAGCAGTTAAGACGCCGCATTACAATAAATGAAGCAAACAAAAATGAAGTGGCAATCAACGGATACAAAAATTCAAAAATATCTCAAGTTAACGTTGGAAGGGAAGCTTATAAATATGACATAAGAACAGCTGAAAAAGAGGAGATCACTCTATTCAAAGCTTGTTGTTACTCTGCCAAAATCTTAGCTCACTCTTACTTGATTTATTTGTAGCAGTTAAGGCTACAATTTGAGCTCACTAGCACTTTGTAATATTCGTTAAATTCAATAGTGCTAAGATCAGTTACGCACTGAGAATATTTTGTAATACTAAGAGTTTCAGTTTTTGGCAGTGATAAGTCCAAACTGAAGTGGGTCAGTACAAATCTTGTATTCGATCAAAGTCTTTTAGTGGAAATCCTATCCTTGAGATAGAAGAGGTGACGTAGGAGTAATTGAAATCTCCGAACATCCAGAAACAATCCTTGTGTATTTTATTTTCGTATTCTATCTTTCAGTCAGTTACTTTCCGCAACTACTTTAGTTTAACTGATTGTCATTGACCAACAAAATTCCGAGAATCAGTTTTTCACCAAACTGAACTCAAAATTACGAAAAGATCAGTTTTAATTGTGAGTGTTTATTCAACCCCCCTTCTAAACACTCTTGATACGTTAATCGATCCTATCAAGTGGTATCAGAGCGGTTGAATCTTGTTCTTGAATACTTTTGATCTATAAACTTGCTAGCATGACTTCATTCAACAAAATTCCTATGTTCTCCATAGAAGAATTTGATGATTGGAAAATCAGAATGCATGCTCATTTAGCTGCACAAGATGATGACATGTGGTATGTCATAACTGATGGACCCATGAAGATTCTAAAACAAATACAACAGTTGCCATAACAGAAGGGGCACCACAAAGAATATCAAAGCCCAGAGATGAATGGACAACTGAAGATAAAAGAAAAGCAAATTTTGATAATGTGGCTAAAGACATTCTGTACAAAACGCTGGACAAAGTAACCTTCAGCAAAATAAAGATGTGTAAGACAGCCAAAGAAATTTGGGAAAAGCTGATCCAGCTGTTTGAAGGAAATGATCAAACCAAAGAAAATAAACTTTTTGTTGCTGTTCAAAAGTTTGATAACATCAAAATGAAAGCAGGAGAATCAATGCACGAGTATGATGAAAGAGTAAGCAGTATCGTCAATGAGTTAAATGCACTTGGAAAAGTGTATACCAACAAAGAGATTGCACTGAAGGTAATGAGAGGTTTTCCCAAGGAATGGGATGTCAAGACCATGGCAATGAGGGAGTCCAAAGATCTGAACCAGATTGAACTTCATGATATGTTTGCTGATTTAAAGGCTTATGAATTTGAGCTGCAGACCAGAGAAGGAGAACCATCTACCCCTGCAGCCACAACTGCCCTAGCTGCTGTCAGAACAGAACCAATCAATTCAGTCGAGAAATTTGCTGATCAGTTGAGCAGTGATGCTAAGTCATTGTTCATCAAAAAATTTGGAAGGTTCATGAGAAAGAATCAAGGAAACTTCCAGAAGCCATACCAAAGAAACAGCTCCAAAGATGAATCAAATGCCTGCTACAATTGTGGCAAATCAGGTCACTTTATTGCTGATTGTCCTAAACCCAAGAAGGATAGTCAAGGCTCAACTGATAGAAGAAAGAAATCATATGAGCACAAAAGAAGACCCAAGGAAGATAAGAAGTCCTTCAGAAAGAAACATGAGGTACTCTTAGCTGAAGAAAACAAATCTAAATGGGCAGAAACTGACAGTGAAGAGTCAGAACCAGAAAGCTCATGCAGCTCTAGTGATGATGAGGAAGTCAAGTGCTTGATGGCTAATGATGCAGAAGAAGAATCATCTAGCCAACATGTATTTGATTTCAGCTCAACTGATTTCACACGAGAAGAACTCATTCTAACACTACATGACATGGTAAATGAGTATCAAAAGCTTGCATCATCATTTGAAAAAATCAAAGCAAAGCAAACTGATCCCACAGACAATAAAACGAAAACTAATGAATCAGTTGATGGTTGAGTCTAAAAAGGGAAATTGCTCAGTTAAAAGCAGAAAGAGACAAAAATCATTCATTAATCCAGAAGTTGATTCTTGAAAACTCAAAACAGACTGAGCTCATTCAATCTTGGAACAAGTCATCTACTGCACTGAATGAGATGCAGAATTCACAAAAATCAGTTTCTGATAAAACTGGTTTAGGGTTCAACACTCAAGGAGAAATGTATCCAAATGATACTCAACCAAAGCTAAAAACAGACAAAGGGAAATACATTCACTTTGTCAAAACAGCAGAGGTACAAGAACAAATTGAGCCCAGTAAACTGATTGAGCAACCTACTGAGAATATGAACAAGGCTAGAAGATATGGGATTGGTTATAATAAAAAATTCTCAAATGATTCACAAAGTCAGTCATCAAAGAGGTTTCACAAGAACTATTCGACTAGCTATTTCAATTACTATAACTGCAAGCCAGTTCACAAGAGATATAGACTGAACAATCAGTTGAATAAAGCTAAAACACATATTGTATCATCTGTACACTACACACCAAGCACACAAAAGCCGAGAAAAACCATTTGGAATACATCTACTAGAAAGTCTGTTAGACTAATCCAAGTGTGGGTTCCTAAGGGACTAATCAGTTCAGGACCTAAATAGATATGGGTACCAAGTTATATTATGTGTGTGATTGCAGGTAACAGGTACAAACAAGAACTCAATATGGTATTTGGACAGTGGATGTTCGCGACATATGACAGGAGATGCAAGTGCGTTATCTCAACTGATCAAATACAGTGGTTCAAACATCAGTTTCAGGGACGATTCCAAAGGTAGAACTTTGGGTAAGGGTAAGCTTATCCATGGTAACTTTACTTTTAAAGATGTTCTATTAGTAGAAAACCTGAAGTATAACTTGATTAGCATCAGTCAGTTATGCGACAGTGGATTCTCAGTACAATTTGACAAAAATTCATGCTCAGTCAAAACTTCAACTGATAAAATCATACTAACTGGCAAACGTTGTGGAAACACATATAAAGTCAGTTGGAATGATCAAACATATGCACCAGTTTGTTTTATTGCTTCCAAATCGTCTAAAAACTCGTTGTGGCATAAGTGACTAAATCATTTAAACTTTAAAACCATTGCCTATCTGAGTAAACATGAACTTGTACTTGGTTTGCCCAAAATAGACTTTTCAAAAGAAAAAACTTTGTCAGCATGTCAGTATGGTAAACAAGTACGATCCTTTATTAAAAACAAGGGCTGCAAATCTTCATCCCGATGCTTAGAACTGTTGCACATGGATCTCTTTGGTCCTATACCAGTCATGAGCTTAGGGGGAATGAAATACACCTTGGTAGTCGTAGATGAATTTTTCAAGATTTACTTGGGTTATTTTTCTCAAATCTAAAGACCATACTACTTCGCAACTAATAAAGCTCTTCAAAAGACTTTTAAATGAAAAATCAGTTGAAATTGATCGAATCAGATCTGATCGAGGAACTGAATTCATCAATCAAACTCTTTCAAATTTCCTAGAAAATGCTGGAATTAAGCATGAGCTTTCAGCAGCCAGAACTCCTCAGTAAAATGTTGTAGCTGAGAGAAGAAATCGGACCCTTAAAGAAGCTGCTAGAACGATGCTTGCTGATTCTGGTATTTCTCAAAGATTTTGGGCAGAGGCAGTAAACACTGTGTGTTACACTCAGAACAGATCAATGATTAATAAAAATCATATGAAAACACCATATGAGATCTGACGTGGAAGAAAAGTATAATTACTTATTTCAAAATATTCGGCTGCAGATGTTTTATTCTTGATAATGGTAAAAATTATTTAAAAGCGTTTGATGCTAAATCTGCAGAAGGAATATTTCTTGGATACTCATCAGTTAGCATAGCTTATAGAGTCTTCAACAAGAAAACCCTAAATGTTGAAGAATCTGTTCATGTTGATTTTGATGAAACTGAACTAACTGATAAGCCAACTGATCATGTTGAGCTAGTTGATCGATTTACAGATATCAGTTTGGAAGATGATGACAAAAATGAAAGTCATGGCAATCAAAACATACTTCAAACACCTGAACCAGAAGTACTGGACCAATCAGATGTGCAGGAAGTCGTTGCTGATGATAAGTTGATAGAGCATAATGATAACATTCAAATACCAGTTGACGAAGCACCAACTGAGACTGAAAACTGTGTTCAGTTACCAACTGAAGAAATTGCTGATACAACAAATACTGAGTACAGATGGAGAAAATCACATCCACCTGAACTGGTAATAGGAAATCCATCTGATCCAGTAAGAACTCACAATCAAATGCTAAATTTATTTATCTATTCAGCTTTTGTTTCACAAATAGAATAAAAGAAAACTGATGAAGCTCTTGTTGATCCTAACTGGGTAAATGCAATGCAAGAAGAGCTAAATCAGTTCACTTATAACAATGTCTGGAACTTAGTTCCAAGTCCAATTTCAAAAATTATTATAGGTACAAAATGAGTATACAGAAATAAACTGAACGAGAATGGTTCAGTTGTGCGCAATAAAGCAAGACTCGTAGCACAAAGATATAGGCAAGAGGAAGGAATTGATTACGATGAAACATATGCACCAGTTGCAAGACTGGAGGCAATCAGAATATTCCTTGCCTATGCTTCATTCAAGAACTTCAAAGTCTACCAAATGGATGTAAAAAGTGCATTCCTAAATGGCCAGTTGCAAGAAGGAAGTATGTGTTGAACAAACTCCAGGTTTTGTAAATCACAACTTTCCTGATCATGTATATCATTTGAACAAAGCCTTATATGGTCTTAAACAAGCTCCCAGAGCTTGGTACGAAACTCTTTCAAAATTTCTAACTGATCATGATTTTTCTGTTGGATCAGTTGATAAGACCTTGTTCAAATTTGACAAGAATGATCACATTTTATTAGTTCAAATTTATGTTGATGATATTATATTCAGGTCAACTAATCCCAAATTATGCGAAAAGTTTTCTAAGCTAATGCAGAATAAGTTTGAAATGAGTATGATGGGTGAACTGACATTCTTTCTTGGACGGCAAGTGAAGCAACTGGAGACTGGTATATTCATCAGTCAAACTAAATATACAAAGGAGCTGCTGAAGAAATTTGGCATGGAATCATGTTCAGTTGCAAATACTCCCATGAGCTCATCAGTAAAATTGGACACTGATCAAGGGGGAATATCAGTTGAGGTGACATTATATCGAGGTTTAATATGTTCATTGTTGTACCTAACTTCCAGTCGTCCTGATATTGTATTTGCTGTCTGCATGTGTGCTAGATTTCAAGCAAATTCTAAACAATCACATTTCTCAGCTGCTAAAAGAATTTTAAAATATCTTAAGTGTACACAAAATGTTGGGTTATGGTATTCTAAAGACTCTATTTTCAATTTAGTTGGATATTCAGATGCAGATTATCAGGATGTAAGCTTGATCGTAAAAGTACAAGTGGATCTTGTCAGTTTCTAGGAGACAGACTGATCTCTTGGTTCAGCAAAAAACAGACATCCATAGCTACCTCAACAACTGAAGCAGAATACCTTGCTGCTGGTAATTGTTGTGCACAACTGATTTGGATCCAGTAACAACTGAGAGATTATGGAGTAATTACAAATGAATCGCCCATATTTTGTGACAATACGAGCACAATTTCCATCACCTATAATCCAGTTCTTCACACAAGGACCAAGCATATAGATGTCAGGCACCACTTCATTAGAGATCACGCTTTGAAGAAGGACATTAGACTGGAGTATATTTCAACTGAGCAACAAGCAGCTGACATCTTCACCAAACCATTACCCGAGACTAAGTTTTCTTACTTTCGAAATATTCTTGGTTTAATTGACTTGTCTTAAAATTATTATTGATGCTGTTTTACTAATAAAATTCTTTGCAGAAAATAAGAATACAAAAACAAATTGGAAATGATACTTTATTAAGAATAAAATCGATTCCATCTTACAGAAGATAACTTAGAACCAACTGAATCTTGCCATTCTGTAATCAAATTATTCAACTCATAAATTCGGATTCTAGAAAATGATTTAGTTGTAGAAATCTTCTCAATCACATGCCATTCCTTCCATAGCATTGCTTGTAACAGAACATTGTCATCATCCAGGTCTATAACATGCCTAACTTCAAAACGATCAATGTATTTTCTTGCTGTTGCTGCTTGAGCACGAGAAGCAGCAGCACCACTACTACTTATCCTCTGCAAATCATGAATTTTGAACCATGTTGACATCACTTTAGTCAAGACATATTCCTCCATCGTGGACTTAATTGTTCAGTAACTTGAATATGTGTACTGCTGCATGCTACAGAATTACTTGAATCCGACATATTGAACTGTTATTGTCTCACATTTTATCTCTCTCGTCTTGTTTATAGACAAATGACATTAAATGTTGAAGAAACCAAAGAGTCTCAAGTCAATCCAAGCGTTTTTCTCATTTACCCAGGCTTCTTATTTATCAGTTGTTCATTATCAACTGATATCAGTTTGTTATTTATTACTTAATGCTTAACTGATTTCAGTTCATAGTCAACTTATATAAGTTAGCCTTTCATCAGTTCATCTGCTTAAGTTCGCAATTCATATATAACAACTGATGAAATTTATCATTTGCAGGAAAGAGAAAAACAAAATTAAGCTTATATAAATACTTCATTCAACCATAAACGTTTGCACGGATTACATCATCATATTTTTCCTCTACAACAATTATCCACATTTTCAACCAAGTGGATAAAGGTGCGGTAGATGTCTTGACAAAGCTCTGAGAAACAGCTATGCGCTTAAGGATTTTCAGTTCCTTTCGAAGCATTAGCTGATAGATATGACCATCCTTAAAGATGTCTACCCACACAGCTATGTTCAAGTGCTCCCGCACTCTTTTCAACTCTGCCACTAGTTCGGGAGTGGTAGCATCTCCAGTATTATACAGGAACTCAAGCTTCTGTAACTTTTCCCAGTAGTGAAGACTCTTATAGAAGACTTCATCTTCTATAACAGTCTTCCTGGTCTCCAGAGCAAACGGCGAAGCACTCGAGCTACTCGTATCTGCCATTCTTTTTGTCTTGAATATTTTCACCAATATGACTGAAACTAACCATGTTACTTCTATTTATAGCTAAAAATCATGGAAGCTGAAGGGCCGTCAACGTTTCAGCAAACGATAATCTTTCTAACCTTTAAATTTATTTTTATATCGTCACTTTAATTATTCTATGCACCGATTAAGGGGGAATATCAGTTTTTAAGAGGTTAACTGAGAAGACAAATGTTAGTAAACTCTCAACTGAAAGGACACAGTCTTACAACTGATCGTTCAATTGAGAATTTCACTAATCTTCTCACATAAGTTAACTTATTAATCATATTATATTCCAAATCAACTGACATGACTGCAGTTTCATAACGTGGCCTATTTTAAACCGCTCACTTTTTTGCACACACGATTACAGCACACATACACATATTTTTATTCAAATTTTTTCATGGACTGACACGTGTCCCGAATTTGAACAGTCACGTACAAATGTACAATGCCCGCTTCAATTCAGTTTTCCTTCTTACGAATACAATCAGTTCTTAAAAGCATACTAATTCCAGAGCTTATCTTTTACGAATTTCAGATCGTTTTATCTTTCGAAATGGCGAATCAAATCCCAGCTCACGTGTTGAACGCTATGGCCATTGATTTTGACTCAGTTTTATCAGTTCAAGAAGCTGAAATTAAGAAAGTCTTTCTGAAAATTGAATCTGCTGGTCTCAGGATGTTTTTGGGACAATCTTCGCAGGAGATATACCCCAAGGAAGTAAATGAATTCTATCTGAAGGGTTTTGTCACTACTGATGGAAGTATCTATGTAACTGTCAATGATCAGCTGTTGATCCTATCTGAAGAGGCCTTCGGAGAAATTTTCTCTTTGCCAACTGATGGGTACGTCAACTTCTCTGAAGTCAAAACATCTGACATTGAGGAAATGCAATCTTTACTGTCTGTTGATGGGCGGAAAATCAAAGTTTCCGATCCAAAGAAAGAGCTGAAATCAGAAATTCAGTTATTAGCCGACATTGTGGCGAAGGGCATATTGGCTAAGGCAGGCTCTTATGCTGCCCTTACTTTTGAAAAATTCCAAGTGATGACCATCATCATGGGAGAGAAGAAAGCTAACTGGAGGCATATTATTTTCAATATTCTGAAGAACATGCTTCAATCTACCAAACAATGAAGAGGCTTTGCTATTCCAATCAGTTATCTTCTGAAACTAAAAGGAATGGTAGCTGACAATGCTGGAAAATCATCAAAGTTCAAGGTATTCACTGCCAAGAACATCTTGCCGCCAAAAACCAAACTGGACATTTCTCCCAAACAGTTTTTGAAGATCAAGAAAGAGATTGGGACGCAACCACCTGCTCCAACACCAGTCAAGAAGGCCAAAACTTTGGCCCAACTGAAGACTGCAAAACGAAAACTAATTATCAGTGAATCAGATTCGGAGAAAACTCCTTCTCCTAAGCTTGTCAAGAGACCAAAGACGCAAAGAACTAAACCAATAACGACGGTGGAATTCATTCCAACTGAGAGATTGACTCAATCACCTGCCCAACAGCCTATACAGGCTATCCCTTTGCAGGCTATTCCACCTGATGATTCAGTTACTGAAGAAAAGGCACCCACTAAAGTAAGAGCTCCCTTGAATCATGTAAATCGCCCTATCATTTTGCCTCCGGCCAGATCTAAAGGCATTATATTAAGGGAACAAGTGGACACCACTAACTCTGGTTTGAATATTCCTCACATTCTCACTACTGAAAAAGGAAAGGGCACGCTAGTTGAAGAGCCAAGACCATCTAATGCTATTAAAACTCACATTGACCTGGTTTGGGAACAGATAAATTCATTTGACACATCGAAACTAAAATCTTTTGATAGTTGGAAGAGTTTTAGGACTGAGATTTTTGCCAAAGAGCTGAAGCACAAATCCCAATTGAAAAAGTTTATTAAACTTGAAGCGATTGTGTTGAATATAGTCAAAGCTGCTACTATTGCCCAGGAATGGAGAGGAAAAAATATTTCTTTAATCAAATTCGAGCCAAAAAGCTGACTAGAATGGTTGAAAAGCTGAAATCCAACTACAATCCCATAGGTCCAACTGCATATCATGATAGAGCTGTGTTCACCCAACTGGACTCAGATCTTAGTGGCCTACAAAGGGAAATCAGATTTTGGGAACTGGATCAGGAGTTAGTTTTTCCTGAGAAAGCCTCTGAAGAAGAAGAAGAAGAACCCTCCTCTCAGCAGAAAGAGCCATCCTTAGAACAAACTATTGTTACAACTGAAGAAACAGTTCAGGATGTGCCACAATCATCTGCTGATAAACACATGTATTCCGAGGCTGAATTAACTTTTGCCAATATTGATGAAATCATTCAGACAGTAGCCTTGGAAGCTCAGCTAGAAGCAATAAATTCTGAATCAGTTGCTCCTTCAACTGAGAAACCAGAACAAGAGGTTAAGATATCATCTGAAGAACCAGTTGAGTCTCTTGTTGCTGAAGAATTAATTCAGCAAGAAATATCTGCTGAGACTGAAAAACAAACTGAAGTGCCCATCCAAACTTCAGAAAAAGGACTAACTGAATCGAAGGAAACTCAATTAATCGTTGAAAATCTTCCAACTAAAGAGCAAGCCCCAGATTTGATGCAAGAACAACAAGAGGCAAAAATTTTTGTAGTTACAACTCAGACTGCAGAAGAAGTCATTGAATCAGAGTCCCTGATCTTACAACTGCTGAAACTGAAATCCAGAACAGGATTCTAGTAATTTCTGATCAAGCTTCTAAAGAACAAACAAAGGGAACATCTGATTAGTCAACTCCTCTTCAATCCATAGAAATGGATCTTGTCCTTGAAGAAATCCAGAATATGCAGCAGATGATTACTAAAATCAAGAAAATTCAATCCACACAATTGTCTCATACTGTCAAATTGGATTCTTCAATTGAATCAGCAAAACTGAAAGCCATTCAAGCAAACATGGAGTCTCTTACCCGAACTGTGCTTGAGATGAAAAATAACAGAGGTTTGGCTGAGAGTCTCTCCATCACTCAAGATGTTATCAGCAAACGAGTTGGGCGATTGGAAACTTCTGTTTCTAATAAAATGGAATTGTTGTAGACTCTTTTACAATCTGCTGTCTCAAGTATCTCCTCAGATGTCAAAATTCTTTCCACTGACGTTCGAAGAGTATCTGAGAAGATGGATTTGTTTGACAAAAAGGGAGAAGAAATCAAAGAGTATCTTGAGAAACAGCAGAAGAAAACCATCTTGTTAAAAAGCAGTTAATTAGATTATTAGATTCAACAATTAATCAGATTATTAGATTCAGTTGTTATTGAATCAAGACCTCTATCAGTTCAAGAAATTCAGATCTTATTTTATCCACATAAAGTTCAGTATTCAGTTATTATTATTTGCTAAGTTTTGTCAAACACCATAAAGGGAGAAATTGTTGAAAACAAGACTCTAAATTCTGGAGTTTGACAAACTGATCAACCAACTGATACGCGCGATTATATTCAGCAACTGAAATTAACAACTGAAATCAGCTGATCTAATAAAGAAAACTGATCTGGAGTTTGACAAACTGATCAACCAACTGATACGCGCGATTATATTCAGCAACTGGACTAAACAACTGAAATCAGCTGATCTAATAAAGAAAACTGATCAGTTGGAAACCGATCAGTTGATACATTCAGCCGTATGCATTTAAACTAAGCATCCTTCAACTGAACATGTCTCGGAAAAGAACACTCAACCGATAAAGAGACATAGAAGACTGCAACTGAATATAAACGCCGCACTTCAATCAATACAGCTTAGAACAACGCATTTCGGCTAAAGCAGTTAAGACGCCGCATTATAATAAATGAAGCAAACAAAAATGAAAGTGGCAATCAACGGATACAAAAATTCAAATATATCTCAAGTTACCGTTGGAATGGAAGCTTATAAATATGACAGAAGAACTAGCTGAAAAAGAAGAGATCACTCTATTCAAAGCTTGTTGTTACTTCTGCCAAAATCTTAGCTCACTCTTCCTTGATTTATTCGTAGCAGTCAAGGCTACAATTTGAGCTCACTAGCACTTTGTAATATTCGTTAAATTTGATAGTGCTAAGATCAGTTACGCACTGAGAACATTTTGTAATACTAAGAGTTTCAGTTTTTGGCAGTGGTAAGTCCAAACTGAAGTGGGTCAGTACAAATCTTGTATTCGATCAAAGTATTTTAGTGGAAATCCTATCCTTGAGATATAAGGGTGACGTAGGAGTAATTGAAATCTCCGAACATCCAAAAACAATCCTTGTGTATTTTATTTTCGTTTTCTATCTTTCAGTCAGTTACTTTCCACAACTACTTTAGTTTAATTGATTTTCATTGACCAACAAGATTCCGAGAATCAGTTTTTCACCAAACTGAACTCAAAATTCGAAAAGATCAGTTTTAATTGTGAGTGTGTATTCAACCACCTCTTCTAAACACTCTTGATACATTAATCGATCCTATCAATATTCATGCACATTGGGTTACGTGTTGGGTAAATTGTCGGAACAGTATGCCTCCTAGACGCATGATTAACCGAGAAGCAAGGGATGAGGGACAGAGAGGCTCGAAAGGAGGGGAGAGACGCTCCTCCTCCTCAACCGCCAGATATACAGGCACAGATGCTTGCATGTATGACTCAGTTCTTCACACTGTTTGCGGGAACCAGGCGGCAGTGGACATGGGGCGAGGCCTAGGTCAGAGGCTGTGTACGAAAGGTTTAAGAGGATGAATCCTAAGGAATTCTCGAGGACTACTGACCCGATGATATCCGAAGGATGGATTAAGTCCATCGAGGTGATTTTCGCTTTTATGGAACTGCAAGAAGCAGATAGGGTAAGGTGTGCCACATTCCTTCTGACAGGGGACGCCAGACTGTGGTGGGATAGTGCATCGGTGTCAGTGAACTTGCAAACACTGACGTGGAATGGGTTTAAGGATGTATTATACTCCAAGTACTTCACTGAGGAAGTACGATCCAGATTGACTAGGGAGTTCATGATGCTGCGACAGGGAGACAGCAGCATGGCAAACTTTGTCAGGAAGTTTGAAAGGGGGTGTCACTTTGTGCCCCTGATAGCTAATGATGCCCAGGGGAAGCTGAGGCTTTTCATGGATGGTTTGCGGCCAATCTTGCGTCATGATGTGAGGGTTGCTGGTCTGAATACATATGCCGTTGCCGTGTCTAGAGCCTTGGTGGCAGAGCAAGACAAATGAGACATCGAGGTTGACAGCAAGGGCAAGAGGCCCTATCAGGCACCGCAGTAGCAGCAACAAGGACCGCAATTCAAGAGGCCTTACCAGGGGCAGCCAGGGAAGAAGAAATTTTCGGGACCACCAAAGGGCAAGGGTCCTGTTCCATAGCCGAAGGCTCCCTAGAGGCCGTGTGAGTACCCGGTGTGCTCGAAGTGCCACCGCCAGCATCCAGGACAGTGTTTATACGGATTATGCAAGTGCTTTAAGTGCAGAGCCAGCGATCACATGTTGAAGGAGTGCCCACAGTGGAGGCAGCCGACTCAGGGAAGGGTATTCGCCATGCATGCTCAGGAGGCGAACCCTGACACGACATTATTGACCGGTAAACTCATTTAGTTAAGCACTGTATTATTTACCATGCATGTTTAAAATTTTATTTGGGATTATTAGTGTGCTAGTAGTATTTTTGGTGATTTGTGTAGAGATTCTTCAACTGTGCTTGAGGTTAAAATTAGAATTTTTGGGATATAAGTTCTGTGTTGTGCTAACGTCTCTCAGGGAATATTTTCTTAAAAAGAGTCACCAAGAAGGCCTTGATAGATTCAGGGGCCCCCCACTCTTTTATCTCAGAGGCGCTCACCAATCATCTAGACGTCAAGTCTATTGGACTCGACGTGAGCTATTCAGTGACAGTCCCATCATGGGAAGAATTATCAGCTACTAGCATGCTCAGAGACATCGATCTTGAACTGCAGGGCCACCTAGTGTATGCTGATATGATCGTGTTGCCGATGCCAAATTTGATATCATTTTGGGAATGGACTGGCTGACGAAGAACAAAATTCTTATCGATTCCAGAAAAGGTCAGTGTTGGTAAGACCGTTGGGCATGGAGCAGTTTCTCTTCGAGCCAGCGAGATGGAGGAGTTTCCCTCGCATGATCTCTTGCATGCAGGCGCGGAGACTAATGCACAAGGGTTGTCAGGATTTCTTGGCCAGTATTGTGTCTGCACCTGACGTACCCACTTCGTCAATAGCTGATGTACCAGTAGTCAAAAATTTTCTCGACGTCTTTCCGGATGACGTCACAGGCCTTCCACCAGATAGAGAGGTGGAGTTTTCAATTGATCTTTTGCCAGGCACCGTGCCAATCTCTAAGGCACCGTACCGTCTAGCTCCAGCGGAGATGTTAGAGCTCAAGCAGCAGATTCAGAAACTTTTAGACAAAGAATTCATCCGCCTTAATTTCTCACCATGGGGCGCACCAGTGCTCTTTGTGAAGAAGAAAGACGGGAGCATGAGGCTGGGTATCGATTACCGAGAACTTAACAAGGTAACGATCAAGAATAAATACCCACTTCCAAAATTCTAGGACTTGTTCGATCAGTTGCAGGGAGCCACACTGTTCTCTAAGATAGATCTTCGGTCGGGGTATCATTAGCTGAAGGTAAAGGATGTCGATGTTCATAAGACAGCCTTCAGGACTAGATATGGGCATTACGAGTTCTTAGTAATGCCGTTTAGACTGACGAATGCTACAGCGATTTTCATGGACCTCATGAATCAAGTATTTCAGCCCTACCTAGACCAGTTCGTCATAGTGTTCCTTGACGACATTCTCATTTACTCGAAGAGTCATGAGGAGCATGTTCAGCATTTGAGTACAGTGTTGTAGGTTTTGAAGAGACACAAGTTGTTTGCAAAATTCAGTAAGTGTGAATTTTGGTTGGAGAAGGTAGCATTTTTGGGTCATATAATATCTAGCCGTGGTATCGAGGTGGATCCAGCTAAGGTAGCAGCAGTTAAGGAATGGGTTAAACCGAAGAATGCTTTAGAAATCCGCAGTTTCCTAGGCCTAGCAGGCTACTACAGGAAATTTATTCAGGGATTTTTTCCGATAGCAGTGCCACTCGCTTCATTGGCCAAGAAGAATGCTAAATTCGTATGGAGTGATGATTGTCGGAAGAGTTTTGACACTTTGAAGCAAGCTCTTATTTCAGCGCCAGTCTTAGCCATGCCAGTAGGGCAAGGTAATTTCGTGCTGTACCTTAATGCATCTAAGCTCGGGTTAGGCGCAGTGTTGATGCAGCTGGGTCGAGTTATAGCTTATGCTTCCAGGTAGTTGAAAGCACATGAAAAGAACTACCCGACTCATGATCTTGAGTTAGCTGCAGTTGTCTTTGCGTTGAAGATATGGAGACACTATCTGTTTGGCGAGAAATGTCAAATATTCACTGATCACAAGAGTATCAAGTATTTCTTCACGCAGAAAGAGCTGAACATGAGACAAAGACGGTTGTTGGAGTTGGTTAAAGACTACGATTGTGAAATTAGCTACCATCAGGGGAAAACTAATGTTGTGGCAGATGCATTGAACCGTAAAGTTGCAGTCATAGCACAGATGTCAGCACATAGATCTCTTCAGACAATGATTCAGAGATTTGGGTTAGAGGATTATCCTAAGGGCAGAGCTCCTAAGCTGTCTAATCTGACAGTTCAGTCTTCGTTGCTTGACCGAATCCGTGCAAGTCAGCCTTCCGAAGAGCAATTGCAGAAATGGAGACTGAAGGATGAAGCCAAGGGCAGTATAATCTACACAGTGTCCGATGGTATTGTGAGGTACATAGGTAGGATGTGGGTACCTAGTGTTGATTCGATCAGAGAGGATATTCTGACAGAGGCACATGCATCTCCGTACTCCATTCACCCAAGAGGTACCAAGATTTACAAGGGTTTGCAGATCCTGTATTGTTGGCCAGGTATGAAGCGGGATATCCGCCGATTTGTGTCTGAATGTCTCACTTGTCAACAAGTGAAAGCAGAGCATCAGAGGTCAGCAGGAATAATTAAGCCACTCCCTATCCCCGAGTGGATGTGGGAGAATATCACCATGGACTTTGTAGTTGGTTTTCCGAGGTCAGTCAGAGGATTTAATGTTATTTGGGTTATAGTGGATCGACTAACTAAGTCGGCACACTTCTTGCCAGTGAAGACGACTTTCTCCATGACGCAGTATACGGAGCTCTATATCAGGGAGATAGTTCGACTGCACGGGATCCTAGTTTCTGTTGTGTCCGACAGGGACCCGAGATTTACATTGTCCTTCTGGAAGAGTTTGCACGCAGCCATGGGAACGAAGTTGCTATTCAGTACTGATTTCCATCCTCATACACATGGCCAGTCTGAGTGAGTGATTCAGATTTTGGAGGATTTGTTGAGAGCTTGCGTGATCAATTTTCCGGGGAATTGGGAATCAAAACTACCTCTAGTGGAGTTTACCTACAACAACAGCTTCCAATCTTCTATAGGTATGGCTCCCTACGAGGCAACGTATGGGAGGAAGTGCAGATCGCCGATTCATTGGGATGAAGTCGGTGAGAGATCAGAACTTGAACCAGAGATTGTTCAGCAGATTGCAGATGTGGTGGTCAATATCCGAGACAGGATGAAGACCGCCTAGAGTCGTCAAAAGAGTTATGCCGACAAGAGAAGAAGAGATCTAGAGTTTGCCGTAGGTGATCACATTTTTGTTAAGATAGCACCCATGAAGGGTGTTATTGTTAGAGTAGGTGCCCGTCGAGCCAAGTGTTGGCCGAGTGTTCACAATGAAACTCTATGTATAAGCAATCTTTATTTTAATAATATTTGAAATTATTATTTTGGCAAATCTTTATCTGTATACCCATGCTAGTTGCATAGATAAAGACCTTGAATATACAAATAGTAGAAAGAATATGAGATGCTCATACGATGAGTATCATGAAACTCATATTTGGAATACTGTATATTCTAAACAGTTCCTAGTCGATTCAGCCGCCGCTAAGAAAGATATAGGCCGCTAGAGTTCGAGACTAGTATCTGCGATGTGAGTACCATGTTTCATTGGTAGGGGACATTGTGATGTCCGAGCATGCAGATAGGTGCTCCTGGTAGAGTGCACTGAACAACCCTCCATAAAGGACTTTCCAAGTGGTTCTCACTTATCGAGTGGAAAAGTCTTAGTTTATGGTTGTACACCATTAGTCCTTATGACCCGGGACAACATTGAGACTCTATGTGCTAGAATTACACTTTGACTTGTTTACCGACTCTCATGGGGTCATCAGGTGGCAAGGTTGGGTGTTCTGTCGAAACATATAGGAGTCGATGCATTGTAGTCGGGGATTCACCGCTTACCTACGGGTATGGATATCCTATGTGTTTTTCATGTATATGTAGGTTGAAATCTCTGATCAGAGTATGGTGGAAATTATGAAAGGGGTTTCATAGATTACACCATCGATGCAACTACGACATGACACATAGTATCGATTCATTGACAACTCTCGATAAACCAATGGTTGTCGAATCGGTCGGGATATATGAGTTGAAGGGACCGTACTGTACGCTAACTATAATTGAATGGTTCTTGCAGGCACTATCATTTGATACCTAGGGAATCATGTAAGCGATGCTGCTAGGCATTTAACATGATTGGTTGGGTACTATCAGACTTGGGTTCTGACGTTCTTATTATCAAGGAGTTGATAAGTAAGAATGGAGCAATTGGGGTATGCTCATATAAGGACATGTTTAGTCCGAATCACATGGAGATGTGAACCCACGGCTAGTTGTATCAATGAACCATTGAGGGCCACACAAGTACTAGCTTTCTAGATCCCGTTGAGAAGTAAAAATAGTTCAATGTGTTGAACGGATTATAAAGGAGTTTATAAGCGTAAGGAAAATTAGAAGTATGACTTCTATAAAGGAGAAATTAGTTCAATGTGTTGAACGGCTTATAAATGAGTTTATAAGCGCAGAGAAAAATAGAAGTATGACTTCTATGAGAGAAATGTAACTTTTAATTTATGAATGTGTTCCTAAATTAAAAGTAGGCCAAGTGAATAATATATTTGAAAATTGTGATTTTCATAAACATTATTATGGACTAAATTAAATTAATTCAAGTGTTGAATTAATTAAACACTAATGGGCCTAGTAGAGTCCAAATAATCAAATTAATTCAAGTGTTGAATTAATTAAATAACATTGGGCCTTGTAGAGCCCAATTGGAAATAATTATTTAACTAGTGGGTTTGAGTAAAATCAAGTAAAGTCTAATTGGGCTCAAATATGTTTGAGACAATTAAAAAGTCCATGGGCCCTTTGTAAATGTTACAAGCCCACTAGGGTTTGCATGCTTGGGAGGTGAGGAGTTGTGAATACTTTTGAATAAAATATTGCATGGCATGCAACTTTTGCTTTTTGCTTTTGCAAGACCAAGACACAACATTCACTCCCATTCTAGCATCTCTCATGGCCGAAATATTGAAGGGAATTCTCTCAATTTTTCTTTTATTTTTGTGTTCTTCAATTGTTGGAGAAAACACTCACTTCTCAAAGAAAAATCCTCTTAGTTTTCTAGTGCAAATTAAGAGAGGATCTACCTAGTTGGTTGTGGGCTTAATTGTTGAGCAAGGAGTGCTCAAAGGAAGCTAGAAGATAGTTTCTACCATTGAAGAGCTAAGGTGTTTACACCTTAGTTGGAGCCATACATCAATCCTTGTGATTGATAGGTAAACTTCTAAACACACTATGAATGTCATTTTTGTGTTTTATTGTATTTGCTACACATTATAAGGGGTGGCCGAAAATTTTGATGAAAAATTCGATTTTTAAACTTCCGTTGCGCTTCCGGTCACCGTAACCGATCCTCTTTCAAGTGGTATCCGAGCTATGGTTACGATTTTGTGTAGCATTTACAAGATATTATATTGAGATTGATTTCTAACCGCATGAGAACAAAATTTTGCAACAAAATCAAGGCCACCTTGGGGCACATTTCGGCAGCTTGTTGCTGCCCGTTTCGGGCAGCCCCTCGGGCAGCTTGGGCTGCCCGAAACCCCCACTTTTAAAATAAAAAAAAAATTTTGTTGCCGGAATCTGGCGATGGAGCTCCGGCGACGGCGATGACGACTAAGATTTCCAAAAGTGTTTTGGAATATCAAAGTGTCATGGGCCTTGAGTTGTTGGGCCATTGGATGGCTAACATATTTGTGAATTTTAAATGGGTCAAAATGTTTTTGGTGAAAAAATAAGTTTTTGGGCCCTTAAGTTTAAAATTACAAAAGTTGCAAATATTTTCTCATGAAATAAATATTTTAAGTTGGACTTTAAATATTTATAGTAAATGGTGATTTACAAGAAATTCGGTTATAAATAAATTAATTTGAAAGTAGACAAAGGTGTTTGTATACTTTGTTAATTTAGTTTATAATCGTGGCGGTTAGTGATTGGATCAAGATATATAATATTGGATCAATTAATTATTGTGATAATTAATTGATGGTGTATGATATGTGATATTATGCATGAAAGATGATCAAAAGCCCAAGCCCAATTTGCTAGGTGTATGCTAGGATATTTTGTGTTGAATGATTGTAATAATTATCAATTTATAAAGTGGGCTTGGTTTATGGCCCGTTCCCACCCCCATGAGATGTATCTCTATTTGCCATGGATATTTTTTGTAAATATTAGTATAGTGGATGATCAAGATTGGAAGATGGTGGCCATGATGATTATGAAGATCGAAGACATGTAAATATCGGAAGCTAATGTAATAGTTGCATTTGCATCCCTTGCATTACCCTAGGATTGGACCTAGGCCCGTGTTTAGCTCACACGGGCCACTAGTATTGGGGTGATTGATCATCCTTGTTTTGTTTACTGTTTATAATATATGCATGATATGTTTTAAATAATGAGTATGTGCGTTATTATTATGATAATAACAAAGTTGCATGAATCCGGCAAACATACGATCAAACATGGCGAGCTTTTAAATAAAATTAATGATGAGACCTTTCAAAATTAAAAACCCTCATTTTGAATAAGATTAAAAATTAATATCAAGCCCGAAAAGGGAAATTATAAATTTGTTTATAATTTCCTTGTCTTCCATCGACAATGGGTGCATGATGAACGCTACCCGTACTCGGGGCTCGGCTCATATTATTGGGGGAGCTCTGGGTGCCGGAAAGCTGTGACATCCATTGACATGGTGATGTGAACTACGTGGAACTCCCACGATTTCGGCTCATATTATTGAGGGAACTCATGACGACCGTCCATTAAGGTTCAACATCGATGGGTAAGGCTTGACACGTGAAGATGAACGACGTCATATTATTGGGTCCTAATCAAACGTGAGACAACAGTTTACATAGAGGGTTGCATTGTGATGCAATTGGAAACTACCTTTTAGGAATTGTGATTGGCTGATATTATTCGGGATCATAATTCGCTAATTGGACCTTACGTACCTACTGAAGAAAGGAGTTTCCAGTTTTCACTAGAGGGTAGTGAAAGATGTCAAAACAGTGGGAGCAAATATTTATGAAGTAAAAGTCCAAACTTCATATCTTACTAAATATTTTAAAATAGTCATCAACATTTATCTGTTTTTTACTTTTCAGTACAAATTGACAATGTCTTCGATTCGCAATCCGATATCCGTAATACTCGACAAACACATATTAACTGGACCTAATTACCTCACTTGGCTAAGAAACCTGAAAATCGTCTTGAATTCGGAAAGGGTAGCATATACACTGACTGAGTCGCCCCCTGTTGAGGCTCCGACTGACTGCACTTCTGAGGAATTGCAGACTTACAAGGAATGGTGTGACCATGACTTGATAGCCAGGTGTTATATGCCGACTTCTATGAATGATGAGCTGCAGAGGCGTTTTGAGGATGCAAAGAGTGCTGCTGACATTCATTTGCATCTCAAAGAGCTCTTTGGTGAGCAAACACGGCCTCTTAGGCATGCTACCGTCAAGGAGCTGATCACTTTGCGCATGCGAGATGGGGCCTTGGTCCATGAGCATGGCCTGAAGTTGATTGGGCTCGTGGACAAGCTCGTTGGCATGGATCTGATCTTGCCGTCGGAGTTGACCACCGACGTGTTGCTGTTATCATTGCCTAGCTCATTTGATCCTTTTGTGGTGAACTTCAACATGAACAAGATGGAGCCGACCCTTGAGGAGTTGGTGAATATGCTTGTTACGTTTGAATCAACCATCAAGAAAGAGAAGTTGGTTCTTTATGTGGGTTCTTCATCTGGTACGAAGATTGATCCACATGGGAAGGGAAAGAAGCGTTCTTCGTGTCCTTGTTGAGGCAATCTCCGAATCCGAATCCTGTTGTGGCAGCCACACCAGTTAAGGCTGACAAGACTAGTGATGTTTGTCATCACTGCAAGAAGCCTGGACATTGGAGGCGCAATTGCAAGGAATATCTGGCCCAGAAGAGTTCTGGAAACGGTATGTTCTATATCGAAGTAAACATTTCAATTAACTCTACTTCTTGGGTATTGGATACCGGATGTGGCTCACATCTCTGTGATGATTTGCAGGCGATGGGAAGAAGTAGAAAGCTTAGGGAAGGTGTGACCTTCTTAAGGATGGGCAGTGGAGCAAGAGTTGCTGCCAAGGCTGTTGAAGATGTTTACTTATTGTTGAACAATAGTTTTAAGTTAATTTTATGAGATGTTTTGTTTGTACCTAATTTTGTGAAAAAACATTGTTTCATTTCTATGCTGATAAAAATGGATATTCTTGTTTATTTTGCAAAGGTGTTTGCAACATTTACATGAATGAATGTTTGATTGGTACTGGTGAACTAGAAAACGATCTCTATAACTTAAAATTTAAAGATATTCCATTAAATGTCCATTCAAAGGCAGACACCATATAAGATATGGATGGGTAAGCCACCCAAATATTCTTGTCTTAGAATATGGGGGTGCGCTGCTTATGTGAAGCAGGTAGTGGGAGATAAATTGGATAGTCGATCCATTTTATGTTACTTTGTGGGATATCCAAAGAATTCGATTGGATACTACTTCTATCATCCCAAAGAAACAAAGGTGTTTGTTTCTAGGTATGCATCCTTTTTTTGAAAAGGAATTTCTATTGGATAGAAAAAGGGAGATGATAGAACTCGAAGAGGTTCGAGAGACACCCACAGTTATAGAACCCACACCCGAAGAGCCAAGAGAGGAGATACAAGCTCCTAGAAGATCCGAGAGAGTCTCGAGACCACCTATGAGGTATGGTCTGCTTCTTGAAGAGGGCCATGATGAGCCTAACCATGGATGTGATCCAAGTACCTTCAAGGAAGCGTTATCTGATGCCGATTCATCCAAGTGGCTTGAAGCAATGGAATCTGAGATGAATTTCATGCATTCGAACCAATTGTGGAATCTCGTGGATCCACCTGAGGGAATTGTTCCCATAAGGTGTAAATGGATTTACAAGAGGAAACTTGGGGCGGATGGGAAGGTATTGACCTTCAAAGCGCGATTGGTGGCAAAAAGATATACATAAAGACAAGGAGTTGACTTCGAGGAAACCTTTTCTCCAGTTGCAATGTTCAAGTCCATAAGGATTTTGCTAGCCATAGCTGCATGGTATGACTATGAGATATGGCAGATGAATGTCAAGACAACCTTTCTTAATGGGGATATTAAGAAAGAGATTTACATGTCTCAAACCTGGAGGGTTCACATCTGTCGGAAGTGAGCATATGGTATGCAAACTTCAGAGATCTATTTATGGTCTAAAGCAGGCATCTAGGAGTTGGAACCTTAGATTCGATAGTACAATCAAAGAGTTTGGTTTTACTAAGAATCCTGAGGAACCCTGTGTGTATAAGAAGGTTAGTGGGAGTGTTGTGACATTCCTGGTGTTTTATGTTGATGACATTCTAATCATTGGGAATAATGTAGGAATGTTGCAATCAACTAAAAAATGGTTAGCAAGTGTGAAGCATCTTTTGTATTGGGAATACAGATCTATAGAGATAGATCAAGAAGATTGCTTGGTCTCACCCAGTCCACATACATTGATACCATCGTGAAGCGGTTCTCGATGGATGAGTCCAAGAGAGGACATCTACCAATGTGTCATGGCGTGTCCCTATCCAAGTCTATCTCCCAAGACTAATGCAGAGATAGCGGCGATGACAAGCATTCCTTATGCATCTACGATTGGTAGCATCATGTATGGGATGATATCTACACATCCTGACGTGGCTTTCGCACTAAGTGTAGTGAGTAGATATCAATCAAACCCTGGTCTTCCACACTGGAAAGCTGTGAAAGACATCCTCAAGTAGTTGAGAAGGACCGATAAATTGTTCTTGGTCTATGGGGTGGAGAACTGAAATTGGAAGGCTATACCGACTCTAGCTTCCAAAGCGATATCGATGATTCGAAGTCAACCTCTGGGTTTGTATTCATGCTCAATGGTGCTACTGTCTCTTGGAAGAGTTCCAAGCAAGACAATACTGCGAATTCCAGCACAGAGGCCGAATACATTGCTGCATCAGATGCAGCAAGGGAGGCTGTTTGGATAAGGAATTTCGTCTAAGAGTTGGACGTCATTCCTAATGGAGTTGCTCCTCTCCCGGTGTTGTGTGACAACAAGGGAGCTTTAGCTCAAGCAAAGGAGCCAAGGTCTCATAAGAAGTCCAAACATGTATTGAGAAAGTACAACATCCTCGGAGAGATTGTGGAAAGAGGAAGAAGTGTATTTTGACACAGTCGGCTCCGCAGATAATGTTACTGATCCACTATCTAAGCCTTTACCTGGACCATTATACGAGATGAATCGCGAATCAATGGGTTTGAAGCATATGGGTAGTTGGCTCTAGTGCAAGTGGGAGATTGTTAGAGTAGGTGCCCGTCGAGCCAAGTGTTGACCGAGTGTTCACAATGAAACTCTATGTATAAGCAATCTTTATTTTAATAATATTTGAAATTATTGTTTTGGCAAATCTTTATCTGTATACCCATGCTAGTTGCATAGATAAAGACCTTGAATAAACAAATAGTAGAAAGAATATGAGATGCTCATACGATGAGTATCATGAAACTCATATTTGGAATACTGTATATTCTAAACAGTTCCTAGTCGATTCAGCCGCCGCTAAGAAGGATATAGGCCGCTAGAGTTCGAGACTAGTATCTGCGATGTGAGTACCATGTTTCATAGATAGGGGACATTGTGATGTCCGAGCATGCAGATAGGTGCTCCTGGTAGAGTGTACTGAACAACCCTCCATAAAGGACTTCCCAAGTGGTTCTCACTTATCGAGTGGAAAAGTCCTAGTTTATGGTTGTACACCATTAGTCCTTATGACCCGGGACAACATTGAGACTCTATGTGCTAGAATTACACTTTGACTTGTTTACCGACTCTCATGGGGTCATCAGGTGGCAAGGTTGGGTGTTTTGTCGAAACATATAGGAGTCGATGCATTGTAGTCGGGGATTCACCGCTTACCTACGGGTATGGATATCCTATGTGTTTTTCATGTATATGTAGGTTGAAATCTCTGATCAGAGTATGGTGGTAATTATGAAAGGGGTTTCATAGATTACACCATCGATGCAACTACGACATGACACATAGTATCGATTCATTGACAACTCTCGATAAACCAATGGTTGTCGAATCGGTCGGGATATATGATTTGAAGGGACCGTACTGTACGCTAACCATAATTGAATGGTTCTTGCAGGCACTATCATTTGATACCTAGGGAATCATGTAAGCGATGCTGTTAGGCGTTTAACATGATTGGTAGGGTACTATCAGACTTGGGTTCTGACGTTCTTATTATCAAGGAGTTGATAAGTAAGAATGGAGCAATTGGGGTATGCTCATATAAGGACATGTTTAGTCCGAATCACATGGAGATGTGAACCCACGGCTAGTTGTATCAATGAACCATTGAGGGCCACACAAGTACTAGCTTTCTAGATCCCGTTGAGAAGTAAAAATAGTTCAATGTGTTGAACGGATTATAAAGGAGTTTATAAGCGTAAGGAAAATTAGAAGTATGACTTCTATAAAGGAGAAATTAGTTCAATGTGTTGAACGACTTATAAATGAGTTTATAAGCGTAGAGAAAAATAGAAGTATGACTTCTATGAGAGAAATGTAACTTTTAATTTATGAATGTGTTTCTAAATTAAAAGTAGGCCAAGTGAATAATATATTTGAAAATTGTGATTTTCATAAACATTATTATGGACTAAATTAAATTAATTCAAGTGTTGAATTAATTAAACACTAATGGGCCTAGTAGAGTCCAAATAATCAAATTAATTCAAGTGTTGAATTAATTAAATAACATTGGGCCTTGTAGAGCCCAATTGGAAATAATTATTTAACTAGTGGGCTTGAGTAAAATCAAGTAAAGACTAATTGGGCTCAAATATGTTTGAGACAATTAAAAAGTCCATGGGCCCTTTGTAAATTTTACAAGCCCACTAAGGTTTGCATGCTTGGGAGGTGAGGGGTTGTGAATACTTTTGAATAAAATATTGCATGACATGCAACTTTTGCTTTTTGATTTTTGCAAGACCAAGACACAACATTCACTCCCATTCTAGCATCTCTCATGGCCGAAATATTGAAGGGAATTCTCTCAATTTTTCTTTTATTTTTGTGTTCTTCAATTGTTGGAGAAAAAACACTCACTTCTCAAAGAAAAATTCTCTTAGTTTTCTAGTGCAAATTAAGAGAGGATCTACCTAGTTGGTGGTGGGCTTAATAGTTGAGCAAGGAGTGCTCAAAGGAAGCTTGAAGATAGTTTCTACCATTGAAGAACTAAGGTGTTTACACCTTAGTTGGAGCCATACATCAATACTTGTGATTGATAGGTAAACTTCTAAACACACTATGAATGTCATTTTGGTATTTTATTGTATTTGCTACACATTATAAGGGGTGGCCGAAAATTTTGATGAAAAATTCGATTTTTAAACTTCCGTTGCGCTTCTGGTGACCGTAACCGATCCCCTTTCAGTTATGAGATTCGGGAAGAGAGGCAAACCTAGTCCGAGGTTTATTGGACCGTTTGAAATTCTTGACAGAGTTGGGACACTAGCTTATCATGTTGCCCTCCCACCGAACCTGACCGGGGTACACAATGTGTTCCACCTCTCGATTCTGAGGAAGTACCTAGAAAATCCCTCGCATGTTTTGAGCTACGAGCCGTTGCAATTTGTTCCAGATCTGTCGTATGAGGAAAGGCCTGTTCAAATCCTAGATAGACAAGAGCTGAGACTTCGGAACAAAGTGACCAAGTTGGTCAAAGTCCGGTGGCTGAATCAATCGTTGAAGGAGGCAACTTGGGAGACCAAGGTAGAGATGAGGAATCTCTACCCGGAATTGTTTAGTAAGACTTAATTTCGAGGACGAAATTTATATAAGTGGGGGAGGAACTGTAGAGCCCAAAAATCAGTACACGTAAAACCCATGCATTTATTAAATTGTCAAATTGTTTATTTAAGTTTAAAATGACTTACAGCGATGCATGATCTATTTAATTTGTATTATTTTAAATTATTTATGTTTATGTGATGCACGTTAAATGTTTTCTTGAGTTTAATGTTTCAGACGATTATTCAATGCGAGATCTAGGAAATGAGACCGGCGACGATTTTGACAATTTAAAACGTGGTATTTTATTTTAAGTTAAGAATGTGGCATTTTAAATGATTTATTAAATTTTAGCATTTTTAAAGCCTAATTTAATTTATTAGGTGATTTTTATGATTTTAAACTTTTAAAGACTTAGTACATGTGCATTTTATTTTAATTAATGGATTTTTGGTAAAGTTAGTGTTTGATTAATATTTAATTAGTGGTTAATTTTTAATTAAGCAAATTTTTTTATTCCCTAATTATTACCTAAACTCACGCACACACACAATTTTACACACACCTATACACGGCCTACACACACACACTTCATTATGTTTGTTCCACTTCATATTTTGAGAGAAAATTAGGGTTCTAAGTCTAAGTAGCAGCCGCCCCTCCCTCGTCAAGGAATTCAGCAATTTTTGTTACTTTTCTTCAAAGAAAATCGTTCCACGTTCATCCCGGATAAATCCTCGCACCGTTCCCGTTTCGGTATAGTCGTTTCGGTATTTCAAATCATCAAAAGGCATGTATATTCTTTCGTTTCTGCATCGATCTTGTTATAGTAATAGTTTTGACGTTTATTGTAAGAAAACCATGTGTATGTTATGTAAGAGTTTGAGCAAATATAGTTGGATCACTTCTGAAACGGTTTTTGGATCTCAAAACTCGAATTTGCCTTTTAATTTACTGCGACTTTTAGATCGATTTTCTGGATGGTTGGATCATTCTGAAACGGTTTTTGGATCTCAAAACTCGAATTTGCTGTCTTTTAATTTACTGCGACTTTTAGATCGATTTTCTGGAAAATCTTTCAAAGTATGAAACGTAGAACTTTTTGATATCTTCGATTTGATATAAAATTCGAGATATTTGGATAAGAATTGAGTGAGTTATGTAAAGACCCTAAAACTTCTTGCTTGAAAATTTGCGGAAAATTAAAAATTTTCTTTTTAAAAAAACTTAAATGGCCTCATTCATAAAATCACTGGTGAATCAAGTTCAATATGTCAAAATATTGCAGCGGAAGAAAATAAAGTTTACCAAAAATCACAATTTAAAAATATCCAACGACTGATAAAATGTTTGCGGAATAAAATAGCAACTGCTGCTCTGAGGTCCTCGGGTGCCACTACTGCCGACCCAAGCTGGCTCACTGGTCCCCGCCCTCGGCTCTGGCCTAATCAGTACCTACAACAATCAAGTCTAGTGAGCCTAAAGACTCAGCATGCATATATCGCAGGTAACGAGTAAAAATCTGAATTAAAATATGCATGAGATAACATATCCTGTCCTGAGGCATGCTGAAAATAATCTGTACTGAGCAATTATAATACGTGCATAACTGAACTGATAATCACAGTAAAAAAAAATATTTGCTCCTTGGAGCCTGTACTGAAATAACTGGTAAAATTTTCTATTGAGATTATGTTTTACGCCTGTGGCCACTGCACTAAGCTGAACTGATCGGTAACTGGCTACCGGGGAGTCTAAAACTGAATTGAGCTGGCCGGTCACTGGCGACCGGGTGGTACCAAACTGAACTGAGCGGTCACTGGCGACCGTATAATACTCCCACATAGTGAATGAACCACAAGCCATATCGCATAAATCTCAAAAATAATCATTTTCTATTTAATGCACGTAAAATAATTAACTGGCATAATGAAAATGTCCCGTAATTTTACCAACTGGATTGGATTGGATCGTCCTCAGGCTCACTGCAACCTAACTGTGCCATGAAAAATATGCAATAGCTTAAACTTGACCAACTATGCAATTTAGTTCAAAAGATGCGACTATGACGCCTAATGACTTCGCATTTAATCATGACTCCGAGCCAACCTGAACCAACACCGAACCGACGTATAGTCATGATTAAAATACGCCGAAAAATCATAAAATAATGCTCCTAAAATGATAGGGTCGAAATCTAGGTGGAATGGAGGCCAAAACACGAAACACTTTTTCGAGAGTCAATTTGGCACATCGCACCGTAAATTCTCGTACGACCTCAAAAATGATCCGAATCACAAACGGTCGAAAACATGACCTTCCCAACTCAAAGGGGCACTGTATAGTCCAAGTCCATAGGCTAAAAGCCAACCGAGAACTCGAACGAGCCACCGAACCGACACAGCAACTTGCTGTAAAATTCCAGCAACTGTACCATTGCGTAACTTGTGTTGTTTTCGAGACTACCGGCCATTGGAGGCGTGAACCACCGACCAGAGACTCTTACCAACATCCCAAGGAGTGATTTGAACCATGGCTAAGGGCCTTAGGCCAGCCACAATCCGCGTCACACCATAACTCAACCGAAACTCCAACCGAGAACCAACGTGCATGCGTGTGTAGTGTTTTGCTTTGATCGATGTCTTGCGTCGTTCCAGTGGCCATTTGATTTACCATAGCACGATCTAGACATCTAAGAGCATGGTATGAACCGTGGCTATAGGCCATAGGCCAACCAAGATCCATACCAAGCAACCCAAAACCGAAATGCATATGCTGAAATTTGAAGGGGCCGAAGGGACATGGGGCTGTTGTGATGTTTTTATTAAAACCGATGAGCCATGGACCAAGCCACCAAAAGGGCGACTTAGTCACGTCTTAGACATGCTAGGGGAGTGATCTAACCATGGATATAGGCCCTTGGGGCAGCCAGGATCAGATCTATCCTCCTTGCCATCAAAACTGAATTTCGAAACTCATAATGGACCAAATGAGAGGTTGCTGTCGATTTCTGAATTTCCAGCAGCCAGGGGCTTGAACGAATGGACAAATCTGATCCTAATGCATCCTATTACGTGTATAGATGTCGCCTTGGGAGCCTGGAATCGAACCAATCACCTGAAACAACAAAACTCAGAAAAATGTGAAGCTTGTCATGAAAGGGCCGAAATCTGCATGCATTATTTTCTGAAAATTCTATGATGTATTTCGGTTTTTGCATGATAAAACATGATCATGTACTGAAAAATAATTGATAATATGACTTGATTGAGGTTTGAAAGAAATCTAGACATGCCTGGTTTCGTTTCGAAAGAAAACGAACGAAACGACGACGACGCGGCACGGAGGAGTGGAACGCTACTCTTGTTCTTTCTAGTTCTCGATTTTTCTGCCTTTCTCCCTAGCTATTACTCACGTTTTTTCTACTGAAAAGGGGTCTGATTTCGGTGGGGAGGGAGTGTGATGGAGTGGTTACGAGGGGTGAGGAGGATGGTGCAAGATATAAGGATCATATCAAGACCAAGTCTTCATGCATTTGAATTTTGAATTTGAATTGCTATCAAATGATCTCTTGGGTGATTCTAGAGTATAGTGGTCGATTTCTCTCTTGTTTCTAGACTAGGATATGTCCACTAATTAATTACATGGTGCTCCCAAAAATCCTAGATTTATCCTACTAATTACATGCAAAGAAATGGTCAAAGTTGATGAGTTGGCAATTGAATCCTCTAGTAACCAACGGGTGGCCGAAATCTACTAATAAAATGAATGTGGAGTGTTGTTTATTTACTAGATTAATAACTCTAAAAAGCCTCATTAATCCCTTAATTAATTTATTGAATAAATCCCTAATTAAGTAACTCAAATGAGCTTATTTTATACTCACCTCAAGTTGCATAAATAAATCCCCAAATCTCCTTATTAACTTAAATTAACTTACTTGCTAGCTAAATTAACTTCTGGAAATATTTCTCAAATCCTAAATTCTATCTCAAAACTTCAACTCCAGTCCGGCCTCACTGAAATAACTGAAATGATAAAAATCAAACCACTGCAATGAAATAATAAAATAATTAACTTCAAACAAATGCATTTAAAATAATCATACGATGAAGTCAACTAAATTTTAAAACCTAGAATTATGCATGGCTTATACGTCTACTGATTTACGGGTTCTACAATTCTTCCCCTCTTAAAATAAATTTCGTCCTCGAAATTAGAACTTACCGAATAACTCGGGGTATCGATCTCTCATCTCCGGCTCAGACTCCCACGTAGCTTCCTCCTCTGAATGGTTGAGCCATTTGACTTTGACTTGCTTAACCAACTTGTTCCGAAGTTTCTTCTCCTGCCGGTCTGGGATCTGCACGGGTCTCTCCTCATAAGATAAGTTCGGAGTAAGCTGCAACGGCTCGAAATTCAGCACATGCGAAGGATTTGCCATATACTTCCTCAGCATGGAGACGTGAAAGACATTGTGTACTCCGGCCAGATTCGGCGGAAGAGCCACACGATAAGCTAGCGTCCCAACTCTGTCAAGGATCTCAAACGGTCCAATGAATCTCGGACTGAGCTTCCCTTTCTTGCCAAACCTCATGACACCCTTCATAGGTGCCACTTTCACAAAGACATGATCGCCCACTGCAAACTCTAAATCTCTCCTCCGCTGATCGGCATAACTCTTCTGTCGGCTCTGAGCAGTCCTCATCCTATCACGGATCTTGACTACTACCTCTGCTGCCTGCTGGACAATCTATGGACCCAACTCTGCTCTCTCTCCTACCTCATCCCAATGAACAGGAGATCTACACTTGCGGCCATACAGTGCTCCATACGGAGCCATACCTATAGACGACTGGAAACTGTTGTTATAGGTGAACTCAACCAGTGGCAAGTTCGTCTCCCAACTCCCTGAGAAATCGATGACGCACGCGCGAAGAAGATCCTCCAAAATCTGAATAACTCGCTCCGACTGCCCATCTGTCTGCGGATGGAAAGCTGTGCTAAACAGCAACTTCGTACCCAAAGTCGAATGCAAACTCTTCCAAAATGAGGAAGTGAATCTGGGATCTCTGTCGGATACGATAGAAACTGGAATACCATGGAGTCGGACTATCTCTCGGATATACAGCTCTGCATACTGAACCATGGTGAAAGTCGTCTTAATAGGCAAGAAGTGCGCTGATTTGGTAAGACGATCTACAATCACCCAGATGGCATTCGATCCTCTGGCTGACTTCGGCAACCCGGTCACAAAATCCATGGTAATGTTCTCCCACTTCCACTCGGGAATAGGAAGAGGCTTGAGCAAACCTGCTGGTCTCTGATGCTCGGCCTTCACTAACTGGCAAGTCAGGCACTCGGATACAAAACGCCTGATGTCCTTCTTCATCCCTGGCCACAAATACAATAGCTGCAGATCTTTGTACATCTTTGTACTCCCAGGATGAATGGAGTACGGGGACGTATGGGCCTCTGATAAGATGTCTGCTCGGATAGAATCACTGCTAGGAACCCATATCCTGTCTCGGTATCTCACAATACCGTCGCTGACTGAATACAAAACACTGCCCTTGGCTTCATCTCTCTTCTTCCACTGTGCCAACTGCTCATCTGCGGCCTGACCACTGCAAATACGGTTCCAAAGGGAAGACTGAATGGTCAAGGTAGATAGACGAGGAACTCTACCTCGAGGGTAAGTCTCAAGATCAAACCTCTGCAACTCAATCTAAAGAGGTTTCTGAATCGTCAAGTGAGCCATCACTGCGACTTTTCTGCTCAAAGCATCCGCAACTACATCAGCTCCTTCTGCGTAAAGAAATACTTGAGGCTCTTGTGGTCGGTAAAGATCTGACACTTCTCTCCATACAGATAGTGCCTCCAAATCTTCAAAGCAAAAACTACGGCCGCTAACTCCAGATCATGGGTAGGGTAATTCTTCTCATGGATTTTCAGCTGTCGAGAAGCATACGCTATCACTCTCCCATGCTGCATCAAAACTGCACCTAAACCAAGCTTCAAAGCATCGGTATAAAGGACAAACTCACCAGATCCTGACGGTACAGCCAAAACGGGTGCTGAGATAAGAGCTTGCTTCTAAGTATCGAAGCTCTTCTGACACTCCTCGCTCCACACAAATTTCACATTTTTCTTGGTCAGTGCTGTGAGTGGAATGGCAATGGATGAGAATCCCTGAATGAACTTCTTGTAATATCCTGCCAACCCAAGAAAACTGCGGATCTCGGATGCATTCTGAGGCACAACCTAATCTCTGACTGCTGCCACTTTTGCTGGGTCTACCTCAATACCACTGCTGGATACAATGTGGCCTAAGAACGCCACCTTCTCTAACCAGAATTCGCATTTACTGAACTTTGCGAATAATTTGTGCTTCTGCAATGTCTGCAACACTGTGGTCAGATGTCTGTTGTGCTCCTCCCGACTCTTGGAGTAGACGAGAATGTCATCTATGAACACTATCACAAACTGGTCGAGGTATGGCTGAAATACGCGATTCATGAGATCCATGAAGATCGCTGGCGCATTCGTCAGTCCGAACGGCATCACAAGGAACTCGTAGTGGCCATAACGAGTCCTAAAAGCAGTCTTCGAGACATCAGCATCTCTCACCCTCAACTGGTGATAACCGGAACGCAGATCTATCTTGGAGAAAATCGAAGCTCCCTGCAACTGGTCAAACAGATCCTCAATCCTCGGAAGTGGGTATTTATTCTTCACCGTAACCCTGTTCAACTCCCGATAGTCAATGCAAAGCTTCATCGAGCCATCCTTATTTTTCACAAATAAGACCGGCGCGCCCCATGGAGAAAAGCTCGGGCGAATGAACTCCTTGTCGAGAAGTTCCTGAATCTGCTTCTTAAGCTCTGCCATCTCTGTCGGTGCTAATCGGTACGGCGCTTTGGATATCGGAGCCGTACCTGGCATAAGCTCAATGGAAAACTCCACCTCTCTCTCGGGTGGCATACCAGAGACGTCTTCGGGAAAAAAGTCTAAGAAATCTTTGACAATCGGAACATCTGAGGCTGACTGGCTGGGTTCCTCGGGGACAGATAAAAAGGTCGCTAGAAATGCCCGACACCCTCTATGCATGAGTTTCCTAGCCTGAACATAAGGAATAATGCGCGGTAAAGGAAAGTACCTGTCCGGCTCAAATAAGAACTGCTCCATTCCAGGCGGTCGGACAAGAACAGATCTCCGCTGGAAGTCTATCAACACTCTGTTCCTCAATAGCCAGTCCATCCCTAGGATGATGTCAAATTCTGGCATCGTTAGCACAATCAGATCCGCATAAACAAGTTTACTGTGCAACTCAAGGTCTATATCTCGGATAACGTTGGTAGCTGCCATCTCCTCGCCTGACGGCAACACTACTGAAAAGGCTGTATCTAGCACAATGGTCTGGATCTTGAGAAAGTTTGCAAAGACCTCCGAAATAAACGAGTGAGTGGCCCCTGAATCTATCAAGGCCTTGGTAGCGGAACCAGATATAAAAATTCTCCCTGAAAGAGCGGAGCTCTAAGTTGAATCCAGTAGTTACAAGAACTAAACTTATAGACATGCAATGGTCAAAGTTCTTCTAACTTAAATCTCCAAAATACTACTGAGTAGAGCATGCAATCCTATCACAGTTCTAAGTTCAATCTTAATCCTTATTCCCAAAGCACGGAAATTCAAATAATAACTTAAAGTTTAAAGGTACCTGTCAACAACATAGTCTCAGGGTTGGTTTCCGCGGCATGGAGAGCAAAAACCCTGCCCTTAGTAGGCAGATTCCTCTGAGGGCATTGCAGCAACATGTGGTCTGGACTGCCGCACTTAAAACACTTTCCTGATCCAGCCATGCATGCTCCAGGATGGCGACGTGAGCACCTGGGACAGACGGGGTGCTCCTGAGTCCTCGAGGCTGGGCGTCCCCGCTGCTGCTGCTGCTGGCCTCGGTTCCTGGGCGGTCCATGAAAAGTCCTCTTATTCTGCTGCTGATGCTGATGAGGAGGAGGGCGGTGTGGTGCCTGGACTGGGCGCTTGCCCTGGCAATCCCTCTCGATATCCCGCAGATCCTGCTCTGCGGCTAAGGCCTTGGAGACGGCAATCTCATAAGTAGCAGGGTCAGATACCCTAACATCCCGGCGCAAGATCGGTCGTAAACCCACCAGGAAGTGCATCAGCTTGGCTCTGGCATCATTCGCGATCAGGGGCACAAAGTGACAGCCCCTCTCAAACTTACGGATGAACTCCGTAACCGTCATATCCCCCTGTCTCAGACTCATGAACTCGGTGGTCAGCCTGGTGCGAACATCCTCAGCAAAATACTTGGAGTAGAAAACTTCCGTAAATCGGGTCCATGAAAGTGTAGCCAAAGTCAAGGCTACCAAAGCTCCTTCCCACCATAAGCGGGCGTCTCCAGTGAACAGGTAGGTGGCACATCGGACTCGGTTTGCATCTCCCAGCTCCATAAACTCGAAGATAACCTCGAGGGATTTGATCCATCCCTCGGCAACCATGGGGTCAGATGTCCCAGAGAATTCCTTCGGGCGCATCTTCATGAATCGCTCATAAACAGCCTCGGGCCTTGTCGGCCTGGCTGCGGCTGCGGCTACGGCTGCGGCTACGGCTGCGGCATTGTCCCCCGCAAACTGTACGAAGAATTGTGCCATCCCAGCTAACATCTGGGCACTCATGTCCGGTGGGGGCGGTGGAGGAGGTGGTAGGTCTCCCTCCGGTCTACGCTCCTCCCTGTCCTCTCGGCGAGGCTCCTCCTCTCTGTTGCGCTCTAAAATGCGTCTAGGGGGCATACTGTTCCAACATAACCCATACGTAACTAACATGCATAATTCCATAATTTATTTTAAATGAACACTGAAGTACTGAAAATCTGGTCGAAACTATTTCACGAAAGCATGCTGTCAAAATAATTCATGCTTTAACTAAAATGCTGAACAAAATGCTGAACTGTAAAACTTACAGACCGAAGGCGTGGCTTTGTGAGCTTCTCGTGGTCAGTAGTAGTGTAACCCTATACAAAACCACCGCTCTGATACCAATTGTAAAGACCCTAAAACTTCTTGCTTGAAAATTTGCAAAAAATTAAAAATTTTCTTTTTAAAAGAACTTAAATGGCCTCATTCATAAAATCACTGGTGAATCAAGTTCAATATGTCAAAATATTGCAGCGGAAGAAAATAAAGTTTGCCAAAAATCACAATTTAAAAATATCCAACGACTGATAAAATGTTTGCGGAATAAAATAACAACTGCTGCTCTGAGGTCCTCGGGTGCCACTACTGCCGACCCAAGCTGGCTCACTGGTCCCCGCCCTCGGCCCTGGCCTCATCAGTACCTACAACAATCAAGTCTAGTGAGCCTAAAGACTCAGCATGCATATATCGCAGGTAACGAGTAAAAATCTGAATTAAAATATGCATGAGATAACATATCCTGTCCTGAGTCATGCTGAAAATAATCTGTACTGAGCAATTATAATACGTGCATAAATGAACTGATAATCACAGTAAAAAAAAAATGTTTGCTCCTTGGAGCCTGTACTGAAATAACTGGTAAAATTTTCTGTTGAGATTATGTTTTACGCCTGTGGCCCCTGCACTAAGCTGAACTGATCGGTAACTGGCTACCGGGGAGTCTGAAACTGAACTGAGCTGGCCGGTCACTGGCGACCGGGTGGTACCAAACTGAACTGAGCGGTCACTGGCGACCGTATAATACTCCCACATAGTGAATGAACCACAAGCCATATCGCATAAATCTCAAAAATAATCATTTTCTATCTAATGCACGTAAAATAATTAACCGGCATAATGAAAATGTCCCGTAATTTTACCAACTGGATTGGATTGGATCGTCCTCAGGCTCGCTGCAACCTAACTGTGCCATGAAAAATATGCAATAGCTTAAACTTGACCAACTATGCAGTTTAGTTCAAAAGATGCGACTATGACGCCTAATGACTTCGCATTTAATCATGACTCCGAGCCAACCTGAACCGACACCGAACCGACGTATAGTCATGATTAAAATACGCCGAAAAATCATAAAATAATGCTCCTAAAATGATAGGGTCGAAATCTAGGTGGAATGGAGGCAAAAACACGAAACGCTCTTTCGAGAGTCAATTTGGCACATCGCACTGTAAATTCTCGTACGACCTCAAAAATGATCCGAATCACGAACGGTCGAAAACATGACCTTCCCAACTCAAAGGGGCACTGTCCAGTCCAAGTCCATAGGCTAAAAGCCAACCAAGAACTCGAACTAGCCACCGAACCGACACAGCAACTTGCTGTAAAATTCCAGCAACTGTACCATTGCGTAACTTGTGTTGTTTTCGAGACTACCGGCCATTGGAGGCGTGAACCACCAACCAGAGACTCTTACCAACATCCCAAGGAGTGATTTGAACCATGGCTAAGGGCCCTAGGCCAGCCACAATCCGCGTCACACCATAACTCCACCGAAACTCCAACCGAGAACCAACGTGCATGCGTGTGTAGTGTTTTGCTTTGATCGATGTCTTGCGTCGTTCCAGTGGCCATTTGATTGACCATGGCACGATCTAGACATCTAATAGCATGGTATGAACCGTGGCTATGGGCCATAGGTCAACCAAGATCCATACCAAGCAACCCAAAACCGAAATGCATATGCTGAAATTTGAAGGGGCCGAAGGGACATGGGGCTGTTGTGATGTTTTTATTAAAATCGATGAGCCATGGACCAAGCCACCAAAAGGGTGACTTAGTCACGTCTTAGACATGCTAGGGGAGTGATCTAACCATGGCTATAGGCCCTTGGGGCAGCCAAGATCAGATCCTTCCTCCTTGCCATCAAAACTGAATTTTGAAACTCATAATGGACCAAATGAGAGGTTGCTGTCGATTTCTGAATTTCCAGCAACCAGAGGCTTGAACGAACGGACAAATCTGATCCTAATGCATCCTATTACGTGTATAGATGTCGCCTTGGGAGCCTGGAATCGAACCAATCACATGGAACAACAAAACTCAGAAAAACGTGAAGCTTGTCATGAAAGGGCCGAAATCTGCATGCATTATTTTCTGAAAATTCTATGATGTATTTCGGTTTTTGCATGATAAAACATGATCATGTACTGAAAAATAATTGATAATATGACTTGATTGAGGTTTGAAAGAAATCTAGACATGCCTGGTTTAGTTTCGAAAGAAAACGAGTTGGAGATCACTTTTTCAATCTCCAAGGCTTGGCATCCTAAAAGTGTTTTAGCTTTTTACACTACCAAGACTAGTCTCCCTCCCCTTCATTCTACCATAGATGGCCGAAATTCCCTAGAATTTTCTCTCCATTTTTCCTTTCTTCAATTGTTGAGGAATTGATATACTTCTCTTTGAAAAATCATCCTATTTGTCTAGTGCAAAATATGAGGGGATCTACCTAGTTGGTGGTGGGCTTGATTTTGAAGAAAAAAGGACAAGGAGAGCTTGTAGATTTGTCTTGCCTTTGAAGAGCCAAGTTGTTTACAACTTGGTTGGAGCCATTACATCAATCTTTGAGATTGATATGTAATTATCTTAACACCCTATGTATGTTATAGTTTGTGTTTTGTATATGTTACAGACTAGTACATGAGGTGTTCAAGAAATTTTTTCCCTTAAAATTTCGGTTTTCATGCACTTAAACAATTTTGAACTTCCGTTGCGCATTTGAACACCCAAAAACCGATCCTCTTTCACCTTATTGGATATTATGACGCAGATTATGAAAGTTGCAAGATTGACGAAAAAAGCACATGTGGATAATGTCAATTTCTTGGAGATAAATTGATATTTTGGTTCAACAAGAAGCAGACATCAATAGACACTTCAATCGCTGAAGCAAAATATGTCGCAGCTGGAAGTTTTTGTGCATAAATCATATGGATTCTACATTAGCTCAGAGCCTATGGGATCTGGTCAAGTGAAACTCTTATCTTCTGTGATAACACATGTGCTATTGCCATAAAATAAAATCTCGTTATGTATTCTAGAACAAAGCATATTGACATAAGACATCATTTTATATGAGATCGTGTTATGAAGAAGGAGATTTCACTAAAATACATCTCAACCGACCAACGGGCAGTAAATATTTCTATGAAACTGCTACCTCTAAGGTTTCTTACTTTAGAAATATTCTTGGTTTGGTAGATTTATTTTAGTGCATATGTTTAGGAAGAATATTCTTTGACATTTCATTGCATTGTAATGAAAAAAAATGTGCCAAGCTTGATAAAAAAATCGTCCAGTCAGTACATAAATCTTTGATCAACACAGTTGAATTATTCGTAAAAGTCATGACTTTATCCGACTGCTAGAACTTAATGTCTTCATTATTATATTTAAATTGATTTGAGGAATAAACAACTCATATTCTTTTTAATTTTGCCGATGACCGACAATTTTTGTTGGGAATAAATCTAGCAAGCGGACTAGGTCAAGTAATAGTAATTGGATGTTGAGTCCAAGTATCGTACCCACAGAGATCGATGTTTAAATACTAGAATATGAATTATTTTTCCTAATTTAGACTAATCAAATTCAAGTGAGATGTGATAAATTAATTGGAATTAATTTAAAAAATTTAAATAAATTAACTAAAGCCAAAAATAATCCAAGATATTAATTTAGACGAAACTTCAAATTATTTAAAAATGATTAAGGCGTACAACGGTATCGAGACAAACTTATAATTCACATGTCAAATTTAAATTCAATAAATTAATTATTTCATTCACGATGAAATTCCCAAAATTATCTATTAAACGATTTCTCGAATTAATAAATCTAATTAAATCTAAAAGTCCAATTATTCCTAACTGAATTTAATTAGATTCAAACGCATTAAGTCGCTGTGAAATTCCAATTTTTCAACCTAAAGTCGAACATTAAAATCGGATATTATTTCTAGTCGGTTTAACCATGTGTTGATTGATTTATGAAGCATATATAATCCATCGCCTTTCAGTTTTAGATTAATAAACAAATATTCAATTTAATTGGTCAAATTAAAAGAACACATGATAAACGATATCAATCAATGAATTAAAAAAATAGAATTCAATCAAACTCAAAACATCAAAAATAATTTGTCTCGGCTCTATCGAGGCCGTAGTCTATAAAAGTCTACTTCATAAATTCAAAACAAAAGTGCAACTCCATGTTTAAAATTAATGAAAAAACATAGTTGAGAAAGAATGAAAGAAATTCTCATTGATTTGGCGTGTGTTGAGAAATTCCTCCTGCTTCTGTCTTCAATTCTTCTTCCGCGTTGTTGCTCTTCACTGTAGCCTTCTGTTCTGCACTTCCTCTCCCTTCCTCTGATGTTACGGCTCTCCTATCTGTACGCTTCTGCCTCCTTGTATTCTTAACCAACTGATTGCTGTTTTTGTACAATCCGTTTGGTAATTGAGTGATCGGTTAGACCTTTATAACATCCGAATTTTCCAAACGGACGTGAAATATGACTTGTTCCAAATTGAGTTTTATGATCATTCATGTTGGCGGGATTGTCATTTGAATCATCCAGCTGAGAGATATCTTCAAAACACCGAAACTTGCCAGAAATTCATTTTGTGCAGAATTCAGTTTCAGCTTGCTTCTTGTTTTAATAACTTCACACTTGAGTAAATATGTTAGAAACACAACAACAAGTTTTATTAACATCAAAATCAAGATTGCGAATATGAAATGTTCCAACAATCTCCCGTTTTTTTATGATCACAAAACTTGGATAAACAATCGATTCAACTAACATATTTCTCCCCTTTTTTGTGTGAATCAAAAAATAATATTTTCAAAACATTTTAAGAACAAAATTTTCTCCCCCTCAATATTTAAAAATAATCTCTCCATTAAAATTATAATGAGTTCTCCCCCTATATTTTTGAAAGTTTGAAAATAATAAAAGAAGAGAGATAACTAATCAATTTTCTCCATGGCTCATTTTCTGCTGCAGCACATATGCTCTGCCTTCAACAAATAAACTTCTTTATCTCGAGCATAAGTAGGCTGCAAATTTTATACCGATGTAATCCTCTACAAGTCTAGTTTGCAACGCAAAAAGCGGTTCGTCATTTCGACACTCGAGTTCCTCGGGTTCCTACTACTGCCGACCCAAGCTAGCTCACTGGTCCCCGCCCTCGGTCCCGACCTCATCAGTACCTACAACAATCAAGTCTAGTGAGTCTAAAGACTCAGCATGCATATATCGTAAATAACAAGTAAATATATCATAAAATTTCATGCCGTGAAAAGATGTCATATCGTAAAGCGTAACGTGAAAATATCTTGACATGATTAATTATAAATACGTGCATAACTGAACTGAAAATCGTAAGTGAAATGTTTGCTCGATAGAGCCTTGTCATGAAATAACATATAATAATTTTCTGTTGAGAATATGTTCTACGCAAATGGCCCATAACATGAACTGAATCGTCTGATCAGACTAAACCACAGTATACTGGGCGGTAGAGATCATCACAGCACTTGGACTGGATATCCGTACCAATACATGAACATGAACCGGTCAGTGACCACCGGATGAAGTAATAATCACATGATAAGCTGCAATCCCATGAGTGTGAAGTGGCCACAAGCAATATCGCATATATCTCAAAAATGAACATTTTATATTTTTATGCAAGTAATATAATTAAATATCCTGTTTTATTTTACCAAATGGGTTGGACCGTTCCCAGGCTTGCTGCGACCTAATTCTAACATGAAAAACATGCAAATAACTTAACTTGACAATGCAAATAACTTAACTTGACCAACGCTTCAAAATCGAACTAAAAACGAGACTATTACGCCCAACAAACTTAATATTTAACCATGACTCCGTACCAACCCGAACCAACATCGAACCATCATTTAGTCATGATTAAAATACACCTAATATATTGGAAAATAAATCCCTAGGGCTGTAATATACGAAAATTATGCATGGAGGCCAAAATCATGAAACGCTCTTTCGAGAGTCACTTTGGCACATTGCACCGTAAATTCTCGTACGACCTCTAAACTTAACCATATCACAAACGGCCAAAAACATGACCTTTCTAACTCCATAAGGCACTGTTCAGTCCAAGGCCATAGGCTAAAAGCCAACCAAGAACTCAAATGAGCCTCTGAACCGAAGCACAAATTTGATGTCAAGAAAATTATAGCAGCAGCTGTTGCGCTTCTTTGCGTCGTTTGCAAGGCTAATGGCCATTGGGGCTTGAACCACCAACCAGAGCCTCTTACCAACATCCTAATGTATGGTTTGAACCATGTCTAAGGGCCCTAGTCCAACCACAATTCCAGCCAATACCTACGACAATACAAGTTTCACCCGAGAACACACACATGGCACGCGTGGGGGTGTTGCTTGTTTTGCTGTCAAATGAAGGATCCAATGGCTATGAGGTTAACCATGGTCCCTGCTAGACATGCTAAGGTGTTGTATGAGTCATGGCTAAGGGCTAGAAGCCAACCATAACCCACTTGACACCTCAAAACCGAAACTCAACACACTCAACAAAAACCAGAATTTTAAAACCGAAGGGGGCTGTTCTTGTTTGTTTTGAAAACCGATGGGACCATGAACCAAGCCATGAAAGGGCATCTTGGTCACGTCCTAGATATGTCAAGGAGAGGTTCTAACCATGGCTACAGCCCCTAGGACAGCCAAGATCAGAACACTTGCCTTAGACAAGCAACACAAAAATTCGAGACTCATAAATTGCCATAAGAAGAGTTGCTGTCAAATCTCTTCCTCCAGCGTGTAGGGGCTGGTACCAATGGACTAACACGACCCTAACATGCCCTAGTACATGTCTAGATGCAGCCTTGGGTTCCTGGAATCGAGCCAACCTCCTGAAACCACAAAACCAACAAAAATGTGAAGCACAAGTGGGAGGGCCAAAAAAATCTGTGCAGAATTTTTATAACACTTGCTGTACCTTTTCGGTTTATGCTCCATGAAACATGATCATATTATGTTTTAAATTACTTATATGGCTTGATTGAAGAGAAAAGAAACGTATATACATGTGGGGACCCGGACGCTAGTTCATGTCTTAATCATTATTAATATCAAATATAACAATTAAGAAAAGTGGGACTAAATTTTTCTTTCTTTTTAAATTATAAATGCGGAAAACGTAACAGTAATCTATCTGACATACATGTCAATATCAAAGTACAAGTTATGTACTACAAGCCTCTATCTCAACTAGGTTCAACAACTATACATCCAGCGCTGAATCCTATTCTGCTTCTGGGCCCGGATCTTCACGGCTAATTATAATCTCTCATCCTCTTCCTGATCCTGATCATGTCCCACCTGTTGTCAAGCACACATACAAACAAGACAACAGCCGGATAACTTCGGTGAGAATTACATTCCCAGTATAAATCATGTATACATGCATGTCATATAAACAAATATACAAGCACGAAACAGATTGTCATAACATGTATCAAAATCAGAAACATGAATCAATATAAACTCTGAATCACATGAATCAATACAAACTCCGAATCACACTCCGTGATTCTTAGACTCTAACTCGACTCTTCCTAGTCTAGGGATCCTGATCTGAATAAGAACATACACCCACCTACACTTCCGATCGGGGTGGTGGCACGTTCTTATTCACGGACTTTGGCTATTTCCATATCGAACATCAGTAATAGAAGAAACTCCAATTCTATCCACTTCGATATAAGCAAACATCCGGTGTCTTCGCGAATCAGCCACAGACTAGGCACATCAGCCCTGGCATATCGGCCAAACCTCTATGACAATGTGCAATGGCCCAGTGACAATTCCATCACTATCGGGTACCTCTGTCAAGAGATCAATCGTCTACGACTAGGCGTATCAGCCCATGACTCAATGTATAAATCAATATACCAAAAAATGACAATCACATCAATTGTAAATAATCAATGCAATAAGATGAAGTATGTGATTTTGGGAGACTCAAGTCGAATCGGAATCGAGTTGTGCAATCCCGCATCAACATCAATTTATACCTTTCTCTTCTCGGTCTGACGAAGTCGAAGTCTCGAAGTCAAATCTGTCCATATCAAATCTGAAATGACAATATCGAATACACTGTATCAATGTATAACTCAATTCAAAACATGTTCTGATCAATACTCAAATCAAACATAATCTGATACAATCCCAATCCATACTGAATCTGATCAAAATCAATCTACTGATATTTCGACGGCATAATAATACAATCTCGATAACCCCGTCAATCCCAACATCACCGATATAAATCACAACTCATAATCGATATCAATACACTCATAATCTCAATAATAACAGATCGTAATATCAAATCTGCGCAATCTCAGTCATATCACTTCCGAAAATCATAACAATTATATAACCAGTCTGTTCTTCGATCTGACTTCAATTATATACTGATCAGTATACCCAGAACACATAATATCAGTCAAATCACAATTCTCCCAATATCATAATTTCAAATGATACCAGAATTCAATAAAACTTACGTCCTGTTGTAGCCTACGTCGATAGAAACACGATACCGAAGTCGGATTACAATTCGAACGGACGGATTTCTCGCGAATTGAATTCTACGATTAAGACTTGAAAAATCTCCCCAATTCTTCTCGGTTCTTCCTTTCCCTGTTCAGAAGAATTTGAAGACTTTTGTATATATATATATATATATATACACGTTGCATGTAAGGGGCAAGTGGCACTTTTTCATTCTGCTTGACTCGCGCATATGCGCGCCCAAGCCCCGCGCATATGCGCGAGACCTATTGTCTCGGTGCATTACAACTCGCGCATATGTGCGCCTCCATCAGGCGCATATGCGCCAACTTCTCTGCCATGCTCGCGCATATGCGCCCATCCATGTCGCGCATATGTTCCAACTACTCTGGACTTCCTTTTGGCTTCTCGCATGGCTCGCGCATATGCGCGAGGTCTTCTGCCACTCTCGCGCATATGCGCTGCTCCTTGTCGCGCATATGTGCGAGGTGTTCTGCCCTCGCACATATTCCGTGTTTTCTTTCGTCTTTTCAGTCTAATTCATTCTGTCTATAATCCTATCAATTATCCTATCAATTATAACCAAATTATTTCATATTACGGTAATCAAATTCTCGGGCCTTACATTTTCCCCCCCTCCTAAGATCTGATTTCGTCCCCGAAATCACAAGCAATCACTCGTATCTCACAGGTAATCATAGCAGATACCAAATCAGGTACAAGAAGGAGGTATATACCTGGATTAAGTAGAAAACTTACCTCAATGAAACAATTCTAGAATCTTTATCTCATCTCGGATTCTGTCGTCCAAATAGCTTCTTCAATATTCTAACAACTCTATTGAACAGCAGAATAGTCTTCATTCTGAATTATCTTTCTTTTACTGATTCTGATTTCAATCTGGAATAATACGTCAAGAAATATAATATCATAATATAACTCGAAGTAACTCTAATAAAATTAATCTCAAAATACTGGCTATACAACATCCGTATATACCAATCAACAGCTCATAATAAATCAACATCATCCTCTGCCATCCAATCTGTTTAGGCTAAATCAATTCAATATTCAATCTCCTATATCAAATACCATTGGTCGTCGTCTGACATTGGCATATTCAGTCTATCTATTCAGAGCTGTCGTCATTCTTTTCTGAATCAGCTTCACTTCCTCAGTCATATCTCTGATCATATTAGGTCCAATTTCAAGTATCTCAGAGATATCATTACAATAACAAGGGGATCTACATTTCTTGTCGTACAACGCTTCAAACTGTGTTATCTTCATACTCGTCTGATAGCTATTTCTGTATGACAAATCACATCATGGTAATGAATCCTGCCAATTAGTGCTAAAATCCAGCACTACAACTCTAAGCATATTCTCCAAAATTCGGATAATCTACTTTGACTGTCCGTCAGTCGGTGAATGATATGCAGTATTCAGATATAATCTTGTACCCAACTCTTGCTGTATACTCTACCAAACGTGCAAAGTCAACCAAAATCACGGTCTAATATAATCAACTCTCGACACTCTGTGTGATCTAATCACTTTTCTGACAGAATCTCAGTAATTAAATCATATTTATACATCTTCATGTACGAGCTAGCACATGCAGACTGGGTAAGTCTGTCACTCCTAACTCCATCAATGCTCAATTCCGAGAGGAATGCGGTAACTTCATAACGATATCCCTAGAAATGTAATCTCATTTCCATTCAGGAATCGATAAGTTATATAACCAATCTCCTGGTTTCATTCTTTTAGTCTTTATCTGCCTGGTAATTCAGACATTTCAAAACAGATTCTTCCACATCTGATCTCATCAGTTTCTATCAGGATAAATGCTGAATCAACTATTGTGCATTTCTGACAACATCAGTCATTTCAAATCCGAAATATCTGGCACAACCCATCGGCTATTCATATACAATGCAGTATCACATACCTGATATTCTGATCGATACTTTGTTCTAACTATCGATAATCAAATTCTGTCCCATTCTGATCAACTTTCTGAACTGTTTCAACTCTCAACATCAGCTTTGATTCGGCTTGTACGGTATCGAGTCTCAACTGTATACAATCTGTATCAAATACTGCTGTAGAAAATAATCATTCTCAAGCAATTCAGAATAACAATCAGATACAGTAGCCTGCTAACTCATGCAACTACAAGTTTCTGACACTGATGTCGATCTCAGTCAACTAATCACAGCTTTACTGTACTAGAATCAACAGATATATCATCTTCAGATATAACAAACCCTGTATACAATCTGTCTCAACCAAGATGCACATTTCAACAATTTCTGTATACCACTTTCCAGTTCCCAGAATATTCAATACAATACTCAAATATTCAACAAAATCAGTCATAATCTTCGAATATACCAGAATATCATAGATCAACTAATCAGAGAATCCTCAAAATATTCTGAACACAGAGTTTATCAACCACCAATATAGCTGATACATCGTGAACGAGAAACATTCAATCAGATGTAACTCTCAGGCCGTAAATCTTTTAACTGATCTTTCAATTTAATTAGTATCATTCGGCACAAAGTTCTAGAGATAATAATAGTACCTGATATCGAGTCAAGGCTGAAATCAATCTTCTTGATTAAAGGCAAACCCGGAAGCTCATCTGGGACGACTTTAGCAACGCTTCTGTCACTAGCAAATCAGTCGATGATACGCTCCATCTCAGTAAATCAACTGAATACATAAGGAATCACTCTGTTTCTTTCGATAATCATCGAGTCATGAACATCACATATATCAAAGGTATTCTAAATCCAGAATCCTTACCGTACCATGTTCATTCTTCGGCCGTTTCAGGTCCGAATCTTACCATTTCCTGGAAATAATCCGCGATAGCTCTGTACTTGGCCAACACATCAATATCAATAATGCGGTCAGAATCAGATAAAACCAGTACAACACAAGCTAACTCAATCGCATTCTTATCCTATTGCAGTATCCGATGTCTCACGGAATTCACTAATATCAAACCTCTTTCCCAACAGGTAAGGAGATAACTACAGCAGTAAATACGGACTCAACAGATAAAGCATATATCAATGCAATTCATTCAGAAATCATATACAGGATGTACTAATATTTCTCAATATATATATATACGCAAAATAATCATAAAAGATCGATTACCTGCCACTACATCCTCAAGTGCATCTTGGATTCATTCCTCGGTTACTACCACTACTCTGGCTTCCTTCTGGCCCTGGTTCTGTCTGAGTAGAGGGTGGTTGGAAAGAGCGAGCAACAGAAGATGATCTATCGATCTGAGTCACTGATCCAGATGATTCTGCTCCCTGGAATCTTCGAGAACCTCTCTGTGGACAAACTCTAGCAAAGTGTCCTTGCTGTTTGCAAATGTTGCAACTACCATACACTCCTTGGCATTGCTCTGTGAGATGTCTTCCTCCACAGGTTCTACAATAGACCCCGGTATAACTCGGGCTAGAACTACTGGAGCTAGATAAACCGCTCCCTATCCTCTTGAACTGCTTCTTTAGAGCTTTCAACTGTTCTTTCTTCCCAATATTACTACTACCAACCTCCAATTTCAAAGGGGCTTGTAGGAATTGGACTGGAGATTGTTGCTGTTTCTGAGATTGGATCACATATAGCCTTTCTTGTTGTCGAATCAAACTTGCATCGGCTCTCTTTACTCTATTCAAGGCGTCGGAAAAAGTATAGGGTCGCTCCACATTTACCAATGCAAGTATTCCAGGATTCAATCCATTGATAAACCGGTCAGTTACAACTTCATCATTCCCAGCAACGTGAGGTGCAAAACGTAGCAATGTAGAGAATTTAGCAACATATTCTTCAATGTTTAGCTGTCCCTGTTTCAAATTTTCAAACTCTGCCCTCTTGTCCTCTCGATATGAACCAGGGAAAAAACTTTTATAGAATTTAGCTTTAAAGACTTTCCATGTAATCAATGTACCATGATGTTCTAGGGTTTCTTTGGTTGCGATCCACCAACTCTTTGCGACTTCCCGTAACTGGTGCCCAATCAGTTTAACTCTCCGTTCATCTGGGTAATCGAGTGAATCAAATAGCATCTTGATGTCGTCAAGCCAACTCTCACAATCAGTCGTCGTCTCAATACCCCTCAAAATCGGCGGTTGCAAGGATTGAAACCTCATCAACTGTGTTTCCATCAAAGTTTCTGACACATCCATCTGATTAGTCACCCTACTATCTCGTTCTGGAATTCTTCGAGGACGGATATCTGATGATCACAAGAGTTAGCAATCACATGAGACAAATCCGTCTCAGTCCATTTCTGATCAGCTTACCTCTTATCAAGAATTGGTTCTGATTCATTCTCAAATAATACACATTACCAAATCTACTCAGATATTCGGGTAACTTGTATCTTTAAAAACAGTAAACACATATTGCAATATTAGCATATACAATGTAATTCAACATTATAATAAATCAGATGCTAGCAATCACATGCAATCACTAGCTTCTGTCTTAGTCTCAAGAACCGAAAATTCTAGACCTATTGCTCTGATACCACCTGCTGTGGGGACCCAGACGCTAATTCATGTCTTAATCATTATTAATGTCAAATATAACAATTAAGAAAAGTGGGACTAATATTTTTTTTCTTTTTAAACTATAAATGCGGAAACGTAACAGTAATCTATCTGACATACATGTCAATATCAAAGTAAAAGTTATGTACTACAAGCCTCTATCACAACTAGGTTCAACAACTATACATCCAGTGACAATTACATTCCCAGTATAAATCATGTATACATGCATGTCATATAAACAAATATACAAGCATGAAACAGATAGTCATAACATGTATCAAAATCAGAAACATGAATCAATACAAACTCTGAATCAATACAAACTCCGAATCACACTCCGTGATTCTTAGACTCTGACTCGACTCTTCCTAGTCTAGGGATCCCGATCTGAATAAGACCATACACCCACCTACACTTCCGATCGGGGTGGTGGCACGTTCTTATTCACGGACTTTGTCTCTTTCCATATCGAACATCAGTAATAGATGAAACTCCAATTCTATCCACTTCGATATAACCAAACGTCCGGTGTCTTGGCGAATCAGCCACAGACTAGGCACATCAGCCCTGGCATATCGGCCAAACCTCTATGACAATGTGCAATGGCCCAGTGACAATTCCATCACTATCGGGTACCTCTATCAAGAGATCAATCGTCTACGACTAGGCGTATCAGCCCATGACTCAATGTATAAATCAATATACCAAAAAATGACAATCACATCAATTGTAAATAATCAATGCAATAAGATGAAGTATGTGATTTTGGGAGACTCAAGTCGAATCGGAATCGAGTTGTGCAATCCCGCATCAACATCAATTTATACCTTTCTCTTCTCGGTCTGACGAAGTCGAAGTCTCTAAGTCAAATCTGTCCATATCAAATCTGAAATGACAATATCGAATACACTGTATCAATGTATAACTCAATTCAAAATCTGTTCTGATCAATACTAAAATCAAACATAATCTGATCCATATCAACGATATCATGATACAATCTCAATCCATACTGAATCTGATCAAAATCAATCTACTGATGTTTCGACGGCATAATAATACAATCTCGACAACCCTGTCAATCCCAACATCACCGATATAATATCACAACTCATAATCGATATCAATACACTCATAATCTCAATAATAACAGATCGTAATATCAAATCTGCGCAATCTCAGTCATATCACTTCCGAAAATCATAACAATTATATAACCAGTCTGTTCTTCGATCTGACTTCAATTATATACTGATCAGTATACCCAGAACACATAATATCAGTCAAATCACAATTACCCATATATCATAATTTTGAATGATACCAGAATTCAATAAAACTTACGTTCTGTTGTAGCCTACGTCGATAGAAACATGATACCGAAGTTGGATTACAATTCGAACAGACGGATTTCTCGCGAATTGAATTCTACGATTAAGACTTGAAAAATCTCCCCAATTCTTCTCGGTTCTTCCTTTCCCTGTTCTGAAGAATTTGAAGACTCTTGTGTGTGTGTGTCTATATATATATATATATATATATATATACACACACGTTGCATGTAAGGGGCAAGTGGCACTTTTTCATTCTGCATGACTCGCGCATATGCACGCCCAAGCCCCGCGCATATGCGCGAGACCTATTGTCTCGGTGCATTATAACTCGCGCATATGCGCGCCTCCATCCGGCGCATATGCGCCAACTTCTCTGCCACGCTCGCGCATATGCGCCCATCCATGTCGCGCATATGCGCCAACTACTCTGGACTTCCCTTTGGCTTCTCGCATGGCTCGCGCATATACGCGCACACTTATCGCGCATATGCGCGAGGTCTTCTGCCACTCTCGCGCATATGCGTTGCTCCTTGTCGCGCATATGTGCGAGGTGTTCTGCCCTCGCACATATTCCGTGTTTTCTTTCGTCTTTTCAGTCTAATTCATTTGTCTATAATCCTATCAACTATCACCAAATCATTTCAGATTACGGTAATCAAATTCTCGGGCCTTACAATACATGCCTTGGATTTGTTTGAAACGAAAACAAATCAATACGACTACGCGACGCGGACGAGACGGAGTGTTCTTCTGTTTTTTTTGCTTTTCTCTCTTGTTTTCTCCCTAGGACTCACGATATTTTTCTGAATTTTCTGCTGATGTTTGCTACTGAATTCGAGAGAATGGAGAGGGGAGTGGCTAGGGAAAAATGAAGGGAAAGTTTGCAAGATAAAGGGAGAGAATAATTCTAGCTATCTTTTTAGTTTGTGAGATAAGGAAATGGTTAGGATATCAAAAGATTTGAGGGATAAATTGGAGGTGAATGGCCCATTCTTGCTCATCAAATAAGGTAGATAATTGCTTAATTTTTTAATTATTGATGATTAAAAAGGTGAGGAATTATCTCCAAGAAAAGATTAAGGAATGATATCAAATAATAGTGAGTTGTCGAACTAAATGAAATCTTTTAAATGAGGGGCCGAAAATTGCTAGCTAAACATGGTAGAAATATTGCTTAAATATTAATTATTGGGGAATTAAAATTGTGGGAATTATTCTACCAAGAAGGGGTTAGGAAAGATATCAAAGATGGAGTTGCTAAAATTAAATCAAATTCTCATTAAGGTGGCCGAAAATTGCATGGTAAATGGAGGGAAAAATATTTCTTAATTATTCAATTTTAAATATTTAGTGTTTTATCTATCCATTAAATATTTTAGTAAATTAATAAATTAACTATTGAACCTAAATGAACTTATTTATTACTCACCTCAAATTACTTAAATAATTCCTTAAACATTCTTTTACATTAAAATAAATTATTCTTTATCTTAAATTAAGTCTAGGAATATTTTCTCATTATTAAAATTTATCTCATTACTCCAACTCCAGTCCGGCCTCGCTTATTTAACTGAAAAGACAAATTTAATCTCATGCGATTTAAAATAAATAACCAAGACTAAATAACTTTAAAATGCCAAAAAAATAAAGAAATCATTTTTAATTTAAATTCTAGAAATTATGCATGGCTTATACGTAGTTTGATTTAACGGGTTCTACAACTCTCCCCCCCTTAAAAGAAATTTCGTCCTCGAAACTAAAACTCACCGAATAACTCGGGATAACGACTCCTCATCTTTGGCTCAGATCTGCACTGGTCTTCTCTTCATAAGACAGGTTCTTCTCCTGTCTGTCTAAGATCTGCACTGGTCTCTCTTCATAAGACAGGTTCGGAGTGAGCTGCAACGGCTCGAAGTTCAAGACATGCGAAGGATTTGCCATATACATCCTCAGCATAGAGACGTGGAACACATTGTGTACTCCGGCCAGATTCGGCGGAAGAGCAACACGATAAGCTAACGTCCCAACCCTGTCGAGGATCTCAAAGGGTCCGATGAATCGCGGACTGAGCTTTCCTTTCTTCCCGAATCGCATGACACCTTTCATAGGTGTTACCTTCACAAAAACATGGTCGCCAACGGCAAACTCTAGATCTCTCCTCCTCTGATCCGCATAGCTTTTCTGTCGACTCTGAGCAGTCCTAATACTGTCACGGTTCTTGACTACTACATCGGCAGCCTGCTGAATAATCTCTGGACCCAACTCTGATCTTTCCCCTACTTCATCCCAATGAACAGGCGATCTGCACTTTCGACCATACAATGCTTCAAACGGAGCCATACCTATAGACGACTGGAAACTGTTGTTATAGGTGAACTCTACCAATGGAAAATTCGACTTCCAACTCCCTGAAAAGTCGATGACACAAGCACGGAGAAGATCCTTCAAAATCTGGATAACTCTCTCTGACTGTCCATCTGTCTGAGGATGGAAAGCTGTGCTAAACAACAACTTCGTACCCACTGCTGAATGCAGACTCTTCCAAAATGCGGAAGTGAATCTAGGATCTCTGTCAGACACAATAGAAACGGGACTACCATGAAGTCTGACTATCTCTCGGATATACAACTCTGCATATTGAATCTTGGTGAAAGTCGTCTTAATAGGCAAGAAGTGCGCTGATTTGGGAAGACGATCAACAATCACCCAGATAGCATTCGATCCTCTGACTGACTTCGGCAACCCGGTCACGAAGTCCATGGTGACATTCTCCCACTTTCACTCGGGAATAGGAAGAGGCTTGAGCAAGCCTGCTGGTCTCTGATGCTCTGCTTTCCCTAGCTGGCACGTCAGACACTCGGATACGAAATGCCCGATATCCTTCTTCATTTCAGGCCACCAATACAACAGCTGCAGATCTTTGTACATCTTTGTACTCCCAGGATGAATAGAGTACGGCGACATATGGGCCTCGGATAGAATATCTGCTCGAATAGAATCACTGCTAGGAACCCACATTCTGTCTCGGTATCTCACAATACCGTCGCTAACTGTATACAAAACACTGCCCTTGGCCTCATCTCTCTGTTTCCACTTTGCCAACTGCTCATCTGCTGACTGACCATTGCGAATACGGTCTAGAAGGGAAGACTGAATCGTTAAAGTAGATAGACGGGGAACTCTACCTCAAGGATAAGTCTCTAGATCAAACCTCTGCATCTCAGACTGAAGAGGTCTCGAAATCGCCAAATGAGCCATCACTGCGACTTTTCTGCTCAATGCGTCTGCAACTACATTAGCTTTACCCGGGTGGTAGCTAATGTCATAGTCATAGTCCTTCATTAGCTCCAATCAAGGCCTCTGATGCATATTCAGCTTTTTCTGCGTAAAGAAGTACTTGAGGCTCTTATGGTCGGTAAAGATCTGGCACTTCTCTTCATACAAATAATGCCTCCAAATCTTCAAGGCAAAAACTACGGCGGCCAACTCTAGATCATGGGTCGGGTAGTTCTTCTCATGGATTTTCAACTGTCGAGAAGCATACGCTATCACCTTCCCATGCTGCATCAACACTGCGCCTAAACCGAGCTTCGAAGCATCGGTATACAAAACAAATTCTCCAGGCCCTGACGGCATGGCCAAAACTGGCGCTGATATAAGAGCTTGCTTCAGAGTATCGAAGCTCTTCTGACACTCATCGCACCACACAAATTTAACATTCTTCTTTGTCAATGATTTGAGTGGAACTGCGATGGAGGAGAATCCCTGAATAAACTTCCAATAATATCCTGCTAGGCCAAGGAAACTACGGATCTCTGATGCATTCTACGGCACAACCCAATCTCTGACTGCTGCAACTTTCGCTGGGTCTACCTCAATACCGCTACTAGAAACGATGTGGCCTAAGAACGCCACCTTCTCTAACCAGAACTCGTACTTACTGAACTTGGCGAATAACTTATGCTTTTGCAGGGTCTGCAAAACTGTGGTCAGATGTCTGCGGTGCTCCTCTTGATCCTTTGAGTAGACGAGGATGTCATCTATGAATACTATCACGAACTGATCAAGATACGGCTGAAATACGCGATTCATGAGATCCATGAAGATCGCTGGCGCATTCGTCAGACCGAACGGCATCACAAGGAACTCGAAGTGGCCATAACGAGTCCTAAAAGCAGTCTTGGAAACATCGGCATCTTTCACCCTCAACTGGTGATAACCGGAACGCAGATCAATCTTTGAGAATACCGAAGCTCCCTGCAACTAATCAAACAAGTCTTCAATCCGCGGAAGTGGGTATTTGTTCTTCACTGTAACCCTGTTCAACTCCCGGTAATCAATGCAAAGCCTCATTGTACCATTCTTCTTCTGCACAAACAAGACTGGCGCGCCCCATGGTGAAAAACTCGGGCGGATGAACTCCTTGTCAAGAAGTTCCTGAATCTGCTTCTTAAGTTCTGCCATCTCTGTCGGTGCTAATCGGTACGGTGCTTTGGAGATCGGAGCCGTACCTGGCATAAGCTCAATAGAAAACTCCACCACTCGCTCGAGTGGCATACCAGAGACGTCCTCAGGAAAAACATCTAGAAAATCCCTGACAATTGGAACATCTGAGGCTGACTGACTGGGTGCCTCGGGGACAGATATAAAAGTCGCTAAAAACGCCCGGCACCCTCTATGCACGAGCTTCCTAGCCTGGAAACAAGATATCAAACGCGGTAAATGAAAGTACCTGTCTGGTTCGAATAAGAAATGCTCCATCCTGGGCGGTCGGACTAGAACAGATCTCCGCTGAAAGTCGATCGAGACTCTGTTCCTTAATAGCCAGTCCATACTCAGAATGATATCAAACTCTGGCATCGGCAAAACGATGAGATCCGCATAAACAAGATTGCCATGAAGCTCGAGGTCTATGTCTCGGATCACATTAGTAGCTGCCATCTCCTCTCCCGAAGACAGTACTACTGAATAGGCTACATCTAGCCCGATGATCTTGACCTTGAGAAAATGAGCAAAGGTCTCCGAAATGAATGAATGGGTAGCCCCTGAATCTATCAAGGCTTTCGTAGCTGAACCCGCTATAAAAATTCTCCTTGAAAGGTTGGAACGTCAAGCTGAACCCAATAATTACTAGAACTAACTTATAGACCTGCAAAGGTCAAAGTTCTTCTAACCTAAATTCCCGAAATAACGCTAATTAGAGCATGCAATCCTATCGCAATTCTAAGTTCAAAACCTCAACCCAAAACATAAATTCCCCAAAACATTGAATGTTGAATATTAACTTAAAGCTTTAAGATACCTGTCATGAGCATGGTGTCTAGGTTCGTCTCCGCTGGATGGAGAGCAAAGACTCTGCCTTGAGTAGGCAGACTTCCCTGTGGGCACTGCTGCAGTAGATGGTCTGGACTACCACACTTATAACACTTCCCTGAGCCATACATACACGCTCCAGCATGGCGGCGTGTGCACTTAGGACAGACTGGGTGCTCAAAAGTCCTCGGGACTGCGCGTCCCCGCTGCTGCTGCTGTCCTCTGTTCCAGGGTGGGACGTGGAAAGGCCTCTTATTCTGGGGCTGCAGCTGAGGAGGAGGGCGGCGTGGCACTTGGACTGGTCGCTTGCCCTGACGGTCTCTCTCTATATCCTGCTGATCCTGCTCCGCAGCTAGAGCTCTGGAGACAGTGACATCATATGTAGTAGGGCGAGCCACCCTAACATCGCGGCGCAAGATCGGCCGTAGACCATCCAGAAAGTGTCTCAGCTTTGCTCCGGCATCGTTGGCAATCAGGGGCACAAAATGGCAGCCCCTCTCAAACTTACGGATGAACTCCGTAACAGTCATATCTCCCTGCCTCAGGGTCATGAACTCCCTGGTCAACCTGGCACGCACCTCATCAGTAAAATATTTGGAGTAAAATACCTCCGTGAAGCGCGTCCAGCTCAGAGTAGCCAAGTTCAAAGCTACTGATTCTCCTTCCCACCATAGGCGTGCGTCTCCTCCAAATAGATATGTCGCACAACGAACTCTGTCCGCATCCTCAAGCTCCATAAACTCAAAGATAACCTCGAGGGACTTAATCCAGCCCTCGGCAATCATAGGATCGGAAGTCCCTGAGAACTCCTTCGGCCTCATCTTCATGAAGCGCTCATAAGTAGCCTCGGGCCCTGTTGGCCTGGCTGTCACAGCGTTGTTCCCCGCAAACTGTGTGAAGAACTGAGTCATCCCAGCTAACATCTGGGCATTCATGTTCGGTGGAGGTGGAGGTGGTAAATCTCTCTCCTGCCTCTGATTCTCACCGTCCTCCTGGCGAGGCTCATCCTCTCTCGTGCGCTCAAGAATGCGTCTAGGGGGCATACTGTTCCATACATAACTCATACGTAACTAACATGCATAATCTCTATTATTTCTTTAAATTTAAATAAATATTGCATGATCATAATCTGAACATAAAATTATTTCATGAAAACATGCTGTTAAAATATTTCATGTTGTACACAAAATGCGTAAACGTAAAACTTACAGATCGAAGACGTGACTCCGTGAGCTTCTCGAGGTCAGTAGTAGTACAACCCTTTACAAGAACATAGGCTCTGATACCAGCTGTAGAGGCCCGAAATTCGTACTTGAAAATTTGCGGAATAATTTAAAATTTTTCTTTAAAAGTAAATAAGTCGCCTCATTCATAAAATAAACTGATGAAAAGATTTAATGTTCAAAGTAGCAGCGGAAGTAAATATCTGTTTCAAAACAACAACTTAAAATAATTCATCATGATAAAAATGAGTTTGCATAAAAATGATAAGTAAAATGATAAATTAGGTCCTCGGGTTCCTACTACTGCCGACCCAAGCTAGCTCACTGGTCCCCGTCCTCGGTCCCGACCTCATCAGTACCTACAACAATCAAGTCTAGTGAGTCTAAAGACTCAACATGCATATATCGTAAATAACAAGTAAATATATCATAAAATTTTATGCCGTGAAAAGATGTCATATCGTAAAACGTAACGTGAAATTATCTTGTCATGAGTAATTATAAATACGTGCATAACTGAACTGAAAATCGTAAGTGAAATGTTTGCTCGATAGAGCCCTGTCATGAAATAGCATATAATAATTTTCTGTTGAGAATATGTTCTACGCAAGTGGCCCATAACATGAACTGAATCGTCTGATCAGTTTAAACCACAGTATACTGGGCGGTAGAGATCATCACAGCCCTTGGACTGGATATCCGTACCAATACATGAACATGAACCGGTCAGTGACCACTGGATGAAGTAATAATCCCATGATAAGCTGCAATCCCGTGAGTGTGAAGTGGCCACAAGCAATATCGCATATATCTCAAAAATGAACATTTTATATTTTTATGCCGTAATATAATTAAATATCCTGTTTTATTTTACCAAATGGGTTGGACCGTTTCCAGGCTCGCTGCGACCTAATTCTAACATGAAAAACATGCAAATAACTCGACTTGACTATGCAAATAACTTAACTTTACCAACGCTTCAAAATCGAACTAAAAACGAGACTATTACGCCCAACAAACTTAATATTTAACCATGACTCCGTACCGACCCGAACCAACATCGAACCATCATTTAGTCATGATTAAAATACACCTAATATACTGGAAAATAAATCCCTAGGGCTGTAATATACGAAAATTATGCATGGAGGCCAAAATCATGAAACGCTCTTTCGAGAGTCACTTTGGCACATTGCACCGTAAATTCTCGTACGACCTCTAAACTTAACTAAATCATGAACGGCCAAAACCATGACCTTCCTAACTCCATAAGGCACTGTCCAGTCCAAGGCCATAGGCTAAAAGCCAACCAAGAACTCAAACAAGCCTCTGAACCGAAGCACAAAGTTGCTGTCAAGAAAATTACAGCAGCAGCTGTTGCGCTTCTTTGCGTCGTTTGCAAGGCTAATGGCCATTGGGGCTTGAACCACCGACCAGAGCCTCTTACCAACATCCTAAGGTATGGTTTGAACCATGGCTAAGGGCCCTAGGCCAACCACAATTCCAGCCAACACCTACGAAAATACAAGTTTCACCCGAGAACACACACATGGCACGCGTGGGGGTGTTGCTTGTTTTGCTGTCAAATGAAGGATCCAATGGCTATGAGGTTAACCATAGTCCATTCTAGACATGCTAAGGTGTTGTATGAGTCATGGCTAAGGGCTAGAAGCCAACCATAACCCACTTGACACCTCAAAACCGAAACTCAACACACTCAACAAAAACCAGAATTTTAAAACCGAAGGGGGCTGTTCTTGTTTGTTTTGAAAACCGATGGGACCATGAACCAAGCCATGAAAGGGCATCTTGGTCACGTCCTAGAAATTTCAAGGAGAGGTTCTAACCATGGCTACAGCCCCTAGGTCAGCCAAGATCAGAACACTTGCCTTAGACAAGCAACACAAAAATTCGAGACTCATAAATTGCCATAAGAAGAGTTGCTGTCAAATCTCTTCCTCCAGCGTGTAGGTGCTGGTACCAATGGACTAACACGACCATAACATGCCCTAGTACATGTCTATATGCAGCCTTGGGTGCCTGTAATCGAGCCAACCTCCTGAAACCACAAAACCAACAAAAACGTGAAGCACAAGTGGGAGGGCCAAAAAAATCTGTGCAGAATTTTTTTAACACTTGATGTACCTTTTCGGTTTATGCTCCATGAAACATGATCATATTATGTTTTAAATTACTTATATGGCTTGATTGAAGAGAAAAGAAACGTATATACAAGCCTTGGATTTGTTTGAAACGAAAACAAATCAATACGACGACGCGGCGCGGAGGAGACGGAGTGTTCTTCTCTTGTTTCTGCTTTTCTCTATTGTTTTCTCCCTAGGACTCACGATATTTTTCTGAATTTTCTGATGATGTTTGCTACTGAATTCGAGAGAATGGAGAGGGGAGTGGCTAGGGAAAAATGAAGGGAAAGTTTGCAAGATAAAGATAGAGAATAATTCTAGCTATCTTTTTAGTTTGTGAGATAAGGAAATGGTTAGGATATCAAGAGATTTGAGGGATAAATTGGAGGTGAATGGCCGATTCTTGCTCATCAAATAAGGTAGATAATTGCTTAATTGTTTAATTATTGGTGATTAAAAAGGTGAGGAATTATATCCAAGAAAAGATTAAAGAATGGTATCAAATAATAGTGAGTTGTCAAACTAAATGAAATATTTTAAATGAGGGGCCGAAAATTGCTAGCTAAACATGGTAGAAATATTGCTTAAATATTAATTATTGGGGAATTAAAATTGTGAGAATTATTCTACCAAGAAGAGGGTTAGGAAAGATATCAAAGATGGAGTTGCTAAAATTAAATCAAATTCTCATTAAGGTGGCCGAAAATTGCATGGTAAATGGAGGGAAAAATATTTCTTAATTATTCAATTTTAAATATTTAGTGTTTTATCTACCCATTAAATATTTTAGTGAATTAATAAATTAATTATTGAACCTAAATGAACTTATTTATTACTCACCTCAAATTACTTAAATAATTCCTTAAACATTCTTTTACATTAAAATAAATTATTCTTTATCTTAAATTAAGTCTAGGAATATTTTCTCATTATTAAAATTTATCTCATTACTCCAACTCCAGTCCGGCCTCGTTTATTTAACTGAAAAGACAAAACTAATCTCATGTGATTTAAAATAAATAACCAAGACTAAATAACTTTAAAATGCCAAAAAAATAAAGAAATAATTTTTAATTTAAATACTAGAAATTATGCATGGCTTATACGTAGTCTGATTTAACGGGTTCTACAGTAGGTCTATACCAAATTGATCACAAAATTTACCTAATTGTTTTTTCTCAAATAAATTCTGTCTTTTAATTTGATTATTTAATTTTAATTCATTACAGAGAGCTAAACCCTCTTCAATACAAGTATTAATTAAATTTCTATAAGTATAATTTTCATATCGAATATTAATTTCATCTTTTCTTAATATTTTTCTAATTCTTTCAGCAAATAAAAAAGGTAAACCATCTATGAATTTGGCTTTCCAAAAACTATTATTACAGTCTGGTATCTCATAAATTCGAGATAAAAAGGTATCTTTATACCATCTAAAATCAGTAAGTGTTTTACATTTTATATTACTTAATAAAGTACGAATCTTTTCACTATCATCAGTGAATTTCCCAGTAAAGTGTTCAATCATTGTCATTATTAATGAATATACTACATTTTCTGATTGAATATTATTCTCAATTTTTATGGAATTTATAATATCCTCTTTATGGGATTGATTTAAATAATTATCACACCAACCTTTAAGTTGGCCAGTAAATCCTGATATAATCATTTTAACAATATTTTTATCATTATTACCTGAATTTTTACACACAGTATTATACATAATCATTTTGTGAGCAGTATTATAAATTTGTTTATCACTAAAACCATCAATATTCCATTCATAAATACTTTTTCCCATTATAACTATTAACAAATATATATTCTTGTTCTTCTAAAAGAACATCCATGGGAGTAGGTCTATTATAATAATATTTATTTTGGTAGGTCTATCTGCCCATTTAATTTTATTAATTTCTTCATCAGAATAATTCTCATTATTCTCAAACTCTTTATTAAGAGTATTTAAATTAAGATTTTTAAATTTTTCTTCTAATAATTTTTCTATATCAGACACAGAAGATTTAAATTTATAATCCTTTATATCTGGAGGGGATTGAATAGAAGAAGTAGCAATAGAAACAATATTAGTTTCTTCTTTAGACTGTACATGAACATCTGGTTTAATTTGATTAATAGCTAAAATAATCTTATCAATACGATCCTTAAGAGAAACTATTTTCTCTCATATTATCGTAAGATATAAATTTGTATAATTTTGTTTTTCAATTATCTGATTAATATGTTTAACAGTTATTTGCAACATATCATTCTCAAATAATTTTTAAAAAGCAGTAAAATTTAAAATTTTATTATTTTTCTCTATAATAAAAGATTGTTGAGGAGGATAAACAGTTTTTTGAATTTGTCCAGAAGAAAGTTTATAATTTCTTTCAAGAATAAAAATATAATCTATAATAAATGTTTTAAAAAACCAAGGAACAAAATGTATTAATTTATTCTGGTTTTCACAATATTTATAAAACTCTGAAACAATATAATCAAACTCATCTTCAGAGAAACTTTTAAAGTACCAATCTTTGAAAGATTCTCATTTGGATAAATAAAATTCTGCATTAATCTTTACTCTAGCAAGAGATCCTTTAGTAAAATCAATTTTTGATTTACTATCCAGTAAATACTAAAATTCATTTCTGAAACTGTATCAGTTTCCCTAACTTTTTGAAAGTTACTTTTATGAACAATATTATTTTGATTAATGATTAATTTATCTACTGTATCTTGTACAGAAGATTCTACATCTTCTCTTATCTGAGAAGTAGAAGTTCTAGAAGTTTGAGGAACATCCACCATATAATCTAGAGGTGAAATAAAAGAATGACTAGATCTTGATCTAGCATAGATAGAAGATGGTAATAATCTTCTTTGATCATTATTGAATTGTATTTGAACAGATCCTTCATTATTTTGTATAACTTGTTGTAAATCTCTATTTATTATAGGATTTTTCTAGGAACAGCTTGTTCAATTATCCAGTTTTCTGGAAATTCAATTTCTTCCATTTTATAGATCTACGGGTTATAATATTAGATCTATTAAAATTAGTTTCTATGATAATAGTTTCATTTAATTTTTTATCTATTCTTTTACACATATGATTCAATGTAAATAATGGTTTATAATAAATACGATAACAGATACATATAACTTCTGTACCAGGAGTATAATTATAACCATGAGTTTTAACATTTAATGTTAAAGAATCTAATATATTAATATCGGACAATGATAAAGATAAATTAGGATAAAAATCAAAATATACTGGACCATGTGCCAGACTAGATTGAATTATTCCCATAAGGGATTGTTTCCAATTCAAATTTCTACCATCTCTTAAAGCTGCTATGAAGCTTTCTGGTAGTCCTTCTAAAGTTAAAGATCTAAAAGCAATTTGAATTAAACCTATATGAATAAATCTGTAATTTTTCCTATAAGGTAAAATATCTTTATTGTTTAACAATCTAATAATCATTTCATCATTATGAAGAGGTACTGATGATTCTGTAGTTTTAACTACTTGTTTAAAATCAATTCTTTCAAAGGTTCCTAATTTATAGATCATTTTAGATTCTATCTTAGGAATAGTCCATTTATTCAATAAATCTAAATTTTCAGGTAAATCATATTCTTCATTTAAACTGTTTTGAACAGTTTCTTTCATATCGAAAATATTCATTTGAATAAAATGCTAAATTATTTTCCAGACTATTTCCAAGCCTAAGATATAGGAACCACTTAAAAAAAACTTTGGTCATTTGAATAAATAGACTTAACAACCTTTTTATTTAAAGAAAAATTTCATAGAAAGACATTCATGTAATATTAACAACTTATTTTAAACTAATTGCAAAAAAAAGGCATCAAAATGAAATAGTGGTGGTGGAGACTTCTTTCTCTCGTTTCTCTGTGTTATTAGAGATGTGCTGTAAGCGGTGTGAAGCACTGTCCTATCAACTATAGTTTCTATTTGACATGTAAATGAATCTAATTGTTTATGTGTTATTCGAAGTTTGATTCGATAAAAATTCGTTTTAGCTTGTTTAATGAGGTTCGTTAAGATAAAGGAACAAAGCTCAAGCTTTACAATATTCGGCTCGTTAGCTCGTGAAATGTTCATTGATAAGTTCATGAGTCATCTCTTAAATAAAAAAAAAATTGATATTTGATTTATTGATTTTGTACATTACTTATAAAATATATAGAAAATAAATTTACAAATTTTAATAAAAATATTATATTTTTTTCTAAATATATAATTTATTTTTAATGAATTTAATGAAATTTTAAATATATAATTTATATTTATTAAATTCGTTTAAACATAATAAAAACTTAATATAGTATTCGTTAAATATATTGAAGAATGAGTCAAAGTTTATTTAGTTTACGTGTCATGCTTATGGCTCAAGTTTATTGCTTAGTCAATTTGGTTAAGATTTAGTGGATCTCATAGTTGGATTAGTGGCTTAGTGGTTAATATTTGTTTTACTCTGTTTTTATAAATAGCATATGTAAATGGGTCTTTAATTAATAAAGTTGAGGTTCACGTATACAGCAGAGTGTCTTTGTCCTCTTCTTTATTACACTTACTTTCTGCCTAATATTCTTCTTCCCCAACAAAATAAATTCGAACTCGACTAATTATAAAAATGAGTCAAACTCAAACGTTAAATTATCCACTCGATTACATCCATATATTTGGCTTCTTGCTGAGACAAGATTTCAATTGCAAACAAAAACTAGAATCTTGTCTTGTGGGTCTAAGAAAATTAATCGCGAGATGTTCAGGGTTAATTTATTCTTCAAGCGAAAAAAGCAGTGAATATTGAGATAATAGGTGATAATATATTTCTGTTGGGTTTTTCTTCTCGCTTTGATCGTAGTCGTGCTCTGCTCGATGGTCCTTGGTCCTTATTTAAGGATTTTGTAGTTTTTAAACCAACGGATCTGACCTTTGATGAAATTCCAATTTGGCTGCACTCATCTATTCTTCGTTGGTGAGTGAATTGGAAAAGTGATTGATGTTGATGCGGGGGAAGAAGGGAAAATGTACGGGAAAATTTGAACGAATCCCGGTTTCTATGGATTTCTGAACCTGAAGTAGAGAATTTGGGTTCAACTGGAAAATATGAAGGAAGAAATATGTATATTTTTAATGTATGAACGATTGCAAATTTTTGTCTCTCTTGTGGAAGACTAGGTCATATCCACGGAGACTATGCTAACAAGGGAAAGAGGATTCTAACCTTCAATTTGGTAACTGGATGAGGGCATCGTCAGTTGTAGGGGAAAGGAAACTATCTTATTTAAAACCCGATAATACCTACAGCAGTGGTTCACCAAGTGTTCCTTCTGTTGAGGCAGATGATGGAGTTGTTGCACCTCTCGAGGTCTACTACCTATGATGACTCATATTGGCAGTGTCTCTTCTAGAGAGGAGTAAAACAGAAAAAAAAAATATTTTACTTATATTAGATAGGTCAGAAGCTCATGAAAAATATACCTCAGAGATGGAAAACATTGAAGAACAGGTAATTCCTATCTATGTTCTAGGAAAGAGTCCCAAGCTAATCGACGTAGCTAGGCGCAATCCCGGTAAAATGCAATGGAAGAGTATGAACATGGGAACTCCTCCAAATCTTCAGCTGGTGATTCCACTATCAAGGTTCCATTAAAACGTCCTTTGCAAGATCAGAGTTTTTATTCTGATCAACAGAGAAAAATTTCGTGATGAGGTAAAGGTTGATAGTAAGCTTATTAATAGTTTGGCCATGGATGTGCTACATCCCCGCCAATCCCCATGAATTGCTTGGCGTGGAATGCACGAGAGCTTGGGAACCAACGCATTCCGGGAACTTCGGAGACTCATCGCTGAAATAAACTCATGTTTGCTTTTTCTTTGTGAAACTAGACTTTCTGCTAATCAGTGTCATACGTGGCGTAATTGTTTTAACTTCAAAGGACATTATTCTATTGACTGTGATAATCGTAGTGGGGGACCGCTTAAGATTTTTTAGACAGATTCTTTGATGTTACTATTAATCGTACTCACCTGGGCATATTGATTGTACTGTTATTCATGATCGTTATCGATGGAGATTTACCAGGTTTTATGGCAATCGAGTGGCTGTCAGACGACCATCTTCTTGGCAACTCCTTAGGAGACTAAGCTGACCTACAAGAATTCTAGCACATGTAAGAAATATGACACATACATGTTAAAAGACGTAACGTGTAGGAATTGACAACGACCAAAAAACTTACCATTTTTTACGAACATGCAGCCTCAAATTTTTGACAATTGAGACGGCATGCGCCTCTTCTTTTGACATTCATGCTCCCGACTTCTCACGTTGATGGTAAGAGAAACGTCTATAAATAGAGCGATTGAGGTCCTAAGCACACATATCTCATAAGAAATATATACCATCTACAGAGAACATGAAGTGCTTAGAAGGCTTCAATCGAAAGAAAATCAGAGAAATAAAAAATTTCAATGGCCGGAGTTAATTCTCGATCCGCTTCCGCGTATTAATTATCATGTTTATATATGTGCAGAAACATGATTTTTTAGAAAAATTCTGACATTTGGTATCAGAGCAATGATACATCTACCTTGAAAATTTTGAATCTAGGAATTTACGTATGAAAAATGAAAGTTGAAAATCGGATAAAATGATATTAAGAAACTTACCTGAGAATTTTGTTCTCGGCTGCACCCTGAAGTTCTTCTTTGAAATCTCAAAAAAAAAAAATTGTATATTTGTTTTCTGAAATTTTTTACGAAATGAGAGTAAAAGTTTGGAGCTAATTCAGAAAAGATTGAAGAAGGATTGTGGCAATTCATGAACGAAATGATTATATTAATCAATCATAACACATGCACTCCATTGAATGTAAAAGAGCCCATATGTCTTTGAACATGCAACACATTTCAATTTGTTAAAATTGTCGGTAATTGATTAATTAAGTTTTTTTATTATTATTAAAAAAAATTAATAATTAATGCGAGACCCACAATTAATTACGCGGGACCCACACTAATTTGAAATTTGATATCAATTGTCGGTTTTTATTATTATTGTTTTTAAATTAAAAAAATAATAATAAATAAATAATGATTAATGTGTTATTAAGTTATGTATAATTCGATATACATATAGAATTTGGTTAAATAATTTGTACACATTAAAATAATTTCAAGTTTGACGTAATTTCTAATATATGTTTAGAAATTAATTTTGCATGTTAGATATAATGTCAAATATTATGGATAAGTGTTTGATGTGTACATGCAAATTTAATATTATGTTTGCATTTATTTTTTGAAATTTAAAATGCAAATAATATTGAAAAATAATTAATACACCAATATTTACATTATGTTCAAATTAAATTATATTAATTTTTTATAATTTGAAATGAACATATCAAGTAAGATGTGAATATAATAAAATATTTCAGATATTCACAAATGAGCAAATAATCCTCACTTTATCCACTCTGATAAAAGAGAAAAACTGATGAGGAGCCCACATTTTCACGTAAATGTGATAATCACTTTATCACTACTCTTAATGAAAAGAAAAACTGATGGAAAATGTATTTGTTCATATTAAGTAAAAATGTGAGTATGAAGTTATTTAATGAAAATTTTTTGGCTTATAAAGATTCACATAAATGTATATAATTAAAGTGAATAATAATTATAAGGTGACATGAGAAAACATGATCTGGGGAGTTTCATATATCGGTTTAAACTGCCTTTACTAGCCACTGGTCTCCCTGAAGAACGTTGCTCTGACTAGGAATTAGGTATTTAAAGGGCCTCAGCACTACCTATCTTTCTTGGGAGCACTATTGAAAAATGTTGATTATGTTACTAAATAATTATTATATATAGTATTAAAGTAAAACCAAAATTTTGTCCTGTTAACCGTATAATTTTAAATAATTGAGGAATAGCCACAGCATCCTTAATTATAAAAAAAAATTATGCATTAAATGGATTTGGATCACATAATGGACATCAATTATAATTAATTATATAAACATAATAAATTTTACCCCACATAGATTTTTATTATATTTATATAACTAATTAGGTTAAAATATTAAATTATATTTTTCTTAATTTACTCACAAGAGTTAAGGAAAATACATTTTGATAGTTATATCATAAAGTTACAGAAAAATCTTATTGAATTAAAATTTTAGCCCACCGACAAATTTTATGTCACTAGATTTTTAAACATGAATTACATTGGTAAAACATGATATTGTCTCAAAAAATTTAAGCATATTATATTTTGTGCAGTTATGCAACCTGCGAGTTTTTTCTGATATGAAATGTGACATTTCCGAACTAAAGGGCGATAACTATAAAATATGGATAGAAAGAATTCTTCTTCAATTGGAATGGATGGATATTGATTATGCTATAGTGGAAAGACGAACCATCTGCTATTACTGAAAACAGCATTCCAGATGATGTTGATCTTTATGAAAAATGGGAGCAATCTAATCGACTCTGAGTAATGTTCATGAAGACAAAAATCTCTGTTGGCATACGTGGTTCTGTCGATCAGCATAATAATGTCAAAGAATTACTGAAAGCTATTGATGAACAGTTTCAGTCTTCAGATAAGGCACTTGCCAGTACCCTAATTATGGAATTCTCTTCATTAAGGCTCACCAGTGTGAAAGGTGTGCGAGAGCACATAATGAAAATACGGGACATAGCGGCTCGGCTAAAGACACTAGAAGTGGAAATTTCTGAAACTTTTCTTGTGCACTACATTTTATGCACTCTTCCACAAGAATATGGACCCTTCAAAATTTCTTACAACACACATAAGGATAAATGGTCAATCAATGAATTAATGACCATGTGTGTTCAAGAGGAAAGAAGGTTGTTAATGGAGACGAGCGATAATGTTTTTATGACTACACAAGGAAAGTATAAGAAGCAATCCAAAGTCAAGGGAAAAGAGAAAGGAATAATTCCACCCCAACCTGACATTAAAAAAGAATCCAAATGTTTCTTCTGTAAAAAGACGGGACACATGAAGAAGGATTGCAATAAATTTAAGGACTGGCTTGAAAAGAAAAATATTCCTACTTCATTTGTCTGTTATGAATCTAATATGATTTATAACACATGGTGGATTGATTCTGGTTCTACAATCCATGTTACAAATACCTTTCAGGGTATGCAAAACCTAAGGAAGCCAAAAGAAAATGAGCGGAGCATCTATTCAGGAAACATGATGTCTTCGCATGTGGAGGCTATTGGGACTTGCTGCGTAGTGCTGAATAGTGTTATATTTTAAAATTAAAAAAGACTTTTTATGTTCCTATTTTTTCTAGGAATTTAAATTCAGTTTCAAAACTTGTACCCCTTGGTTATTCATTTCAATTTTTGGATAAATCAATAAATTTGTTTTATAAATCAAATCTTATTGGAAATGGTACGATGGTTGATAGTCTTTTCACTATTTCTTTACAAAATAATAACACCACTATGCATGTTCAAGGAGGTATCAAAAGATGTGTTATAAATGAAGATTCCTCTATATTGTGGCACAAGAGATTGAGACACATCTCCATAGAGAGAATTAAAAGATTAGTAAATGATGAAGTACTCAGTACTTTAGATTTTACTGATTTTTATGAGATTTGTGTGGACTGTATTAATGAAAGCAGACCAATAAGTCTAAAAAGGGTGCCAAGAGAAGTATAGAAATATTAGAAATCATACATTCAGATATTTTTTGTCCAGATATGGACATGAAAATTACGAAATACTTCATCTCCTTCATTGATGATTATTCACGATACATGTATATCTACATGCTTCATAACAAAAACGAAGCACTTGAAGCCTTTAAGGTTTTTAAGACAGAAGAGGAGAAGCAATGTGAAAAACATATTAAGATTGTGAGAACAGATAGAGGTGGAGAATATTACGATAGATACACTGAGAATGGACAAACACCTAGGTCCGTTTGCGAAGTTTCTCCAAGAACATGAGATTGTTGCCCAATATACTATGCCTGGTTCTCCAAACCAAAATGGCGTAGCTGAGAGGAGAAACTGAATATTATTGGACATGGTGAGGAGCATGTTTAGTAGCTCTAAACTTCCTAAATCCTTGTGGACTGAAGCTCTCAAGACAAGCTGTGTATGTATTAAATCGAGTTCCAACTATGGCTCTCCCAAAGACGCCATTTGAGTTATTAAAAGGTTGGAAATCGAGTTTGCAACATATACGCGTTTGGGGTTGTCCTTCTAAAATAAGAGTTTACAACCCACATGAAAAAAAACTGGACCCAAGAACTATAAGTGGATATTTCATTGGGTATGCCGAAAAATCCAAAGGGTACAGATTCTATTGTCTATCTCACAACACTAGAATTGTGGAATCAAGAAATGCAAAATTTCTTAAGAATGATTTTATTAGTGGGAGTGATCATTCAAATGACGTAGTTTTTTAGAATGGTCACATTAATTCACAACCCTTTTATTCAAATGATAGATTGGTCGTTATTCACATCTCTCAAGACCAAATGGGTGTTAGACAACCAGTTATAGAAGTTCCACAAATCGCTGATGAAATCCAGTAGATCAAGTTGTTAATGAAGAACAACAAGAAATTTTTTATCAACCAAACAAACTAAGGAGATCTACTAGAATAAGAAGATCAACTATATCTAGTGATTATGTTGTGTATTTACAAGAATCAGATTTTAACATTGGAGCCGAAAATGATCCTGAAACGTTTTCACAAGCCATGAGTTGTAATGAGTCAAAACTATGGTTTAATGCTATGAAAGAAGAGATGAATCTATGAAAGTTAATGGAGTCTGGGATCTTGTTCAATTGCCTGATGGTGTAAAAGCCATTGGATGAAAATGGGTCTTCAAAACAAAGAAAGACTCATTAGGCAACATTGAAAGGTATAAAGCAAGACTCGTTGCTAAAGGATTCACTCAGCAGGAAGGAATTGATTATAAGGAGATTTTTTCTCCTATATCTAAGAAAGATTCTCTCCCTATCATTCTAGCATTATTTGCACATTTTGACTTAGATTTACAACAAATGGATGTAAACGGCTTTTCTCAATGGAGAACTAGAGGAATAGGTTTATATGAAACAACCTGAAGGATTCTTCTCTAGTAATGGTGAGTAATTGATTTGTAAGCTTAAGAAATCTATATATGGATTGAAACAAGCTTCCCGTCAATGGTATTTAAAATTTCATTAAGTTATCTCTTCATTCGGATTCGTTGAGAACCCATGGATCAATGTATATACCAGAAGGTCGGTGGGAGCAAGATTTGTTTCCTTATTCTACATGTGGATGATTTATTACTTGCAACCAATGATAAGAGTCTGTTATATGAGGTGAAAAAATTCATCTCTAAAAACTTTGATATGAAAGATATGGGCGATGCATCTTATGGCATTGGCATTAAGATACATAGAGACAGAATTCGAGGTATTCTAGGTCTCGAATTCTGTCTCAAGAAACCTATATCATCAAAGTTTTAGAGAAATATCGGATGAAAGAATGTTCACCAAGTATAGCTCCTGTTGTGAAAGGCGATAAATTCAATTTGAGCCAATGCCCAAAGAATGATCTAGAGCGGGAACGAATGAAAAATAGTCCTTATGCTTCTACTGTCGGAAGCTTAATATATGCTCAGGTTTGCACTAGACCTGGCATTGCATTTGTTGTTGGGATGTTGGGAAGATATCAGAGTAATCCAGGTTTAGACCATTGGAAAGCTTGCAAAGAAAGTGATGAGGTACATTCAAGGTACCAAAGATTATATGCTTATGTTCAGACGAACTGAGAATTTGGAAGTAATTGGATACTCTGATTCAGACTACGCTGACTGCATTGATTCACAAAAATCCACTTCAGGATATATTTTTATGCTAGCTGGTGGACCTGTATCCTGGAGAAGTGCAAAGCATACATTGACTGCTACTTCCACGGAAACGTCTGCCCTTTTTATTGCTTAAAATGTACTAGAGTTTTTTTTTTAAACACTCAAATTTCGGCCATGACATATAACACATGGAAATATTTTTATAAAAATATTTTACCTTTTAAAATAAAATCTCAACCAACTAGCATTTTAAAAATCAAGTGCAATAGTCATAATATGAAATCGTCAACTGTTTTAGCAACCCTAAAAAGCAATAAGTTTGAAAAGTATAGCCTATACTAAACCTCTCAAAAATCTCTCAAAAAGCATAAATAAATAGTCTTAAAATTTTTAACATAAATCATAAGTCATAATCGTAATTGCGAAAAAAGTAGAAGCGCTGGTCCTCGGGTTGTGTGCGCCTTCAGTCCAGTCAAATCACCCGTCAAGACCTCCCTCAACCTCACCTGCATTCATCACACCTAGTGAGTCTAAAGACTCAACACACCATAATCTTGGTAACAAGTAATACGTAATACAGTCAACATATAACAGTGAAAAATACTTGTACTTAAAGTATCGTTTTCATGAATATGCATAAACTTCAAACATGAACATTTTCATAATCATTTATATGATGAATGAACTTTAAATAGAAACATTTTCATAAAGATGCATAAAATTTAAGCATAAATATTTTCATGACATGCATCACATAAACCTTAACATTTTCCTTTCTTTTTCCTTAACATGACATGACATAAAACCTTTTTAACATGATCATAAACATTTTCCTTATCCTTTTCCTTTGTTGAATTCAGATCGTTAATTGTGACTTTTCTCATCATGACATAAACCTTAAAAGTCGATGGATCTATTTACATAAAACCGCAGTACTGGGCGGCGGGGGACACCAGCAACAATCTCACCGGTCAACTGGGCCCTGGCCTATCCTCATCGAATAGAAATACGATCGTCGGGGTTCCCTCTGGGTCCTTCTCCCACAAATGGGCTTCCTCTGAGGCCTTCTCCCCTCACGATATTCCCATTTTTACCTCAAACCTCATATTCGTAATAATGGAAACACGATCGTCGGGCTCCCACTGGGACCGTCGCCCTCACGATATCTCCAATATTAGCGAATTAGTCACAATCACTTCACTTTCTTCAACGTTTTACATTCTCATTACTTTATAAAAATCATGCATAGCATAACATTTTTGCTTTTGAAACCAAGCATGCAACACGTCTTTTAAATGTCAACCTTAAATCATAAAAATTCATGGACATTTAAATAAATCACAATTTAATCATGAACATCTCATAAACATTCAAAAATAGTCATAATATCATAAAATAACATTTAGGGCACTGCCATGACATTTACTAATTTTTGGTGTAAAAAGACCGTTTTACCCCTGAACTTGACAATTTACGTTTTTGACTTTTTTCATGATTTTATGACTTTAACATGTCTCAAATATTTATTTAAGCTTAAATTAATTTTTCCATAATTTTATTTAGCTTAAATATTCGACTTATTCATTTATCTTTGATTAATTGTTTTGACGGTGTTTTAATCCCGAAAAATCCCAAACTTTAATATAAAATTCCTAAATTCTAAATTTAGTCTTTTTATATTATTTTAGCCCTTATGAACCATGACTCGACCCCCGTGAGCCGTTTTTCTTAGTTAAAAACCCTAAATTGACACCTAAACTTCGACCCCGAGCCAACTTTCGGTTTTCAGGAGTTACCCCCGAACCATACTGATCCAAAACTTGACCAACATCCTAAAGTATCCTACTGGACCCTTAAACCACTAAGGACCCATACTGAAACCCAAAAACGTACGCTGGAAGTCACCACATGCTGCAGCCGAGAATCCCTAGTGTGGTAGGACTCTATGATTTGGTGTCTAGGACCTAAACCGACACCCCAGCCCTTGAACCATCACGTTGTGCACCTTATTAGGACCCTAGTGAGACACCCTAGCCCAGCCCGTGCCCCACACACTCGAGTCCTAGCTTTGCTAGGACTCTCCCCCTGACCCATGACAGCCCCTGGCCGAGCCCTGGCCCAAGCCAAGGCCAAGCCTCCCCCTTGAACAAGGAACCCGATCACCCCAACCCTTGACAGCAAGTTTTACGCTTTTCCTGGTTCTATAGCTTTCTGCCGTGGTTTAGATGATTGGTTAGGACTCTAGTTCACATAATAGCTTTTCTTAAACATAAAAGACATCATGGCAGCCCCTTTAGTATAAAAAAAACGTGAATCGTGGCCTCAACAGATGGCATAAAAATCGTGCACATGAGAAGAAACGAAAACAGCAAGTTCTAGGCTTCATGTTTTCATACAAACTATTTTTAAAACTATATTATGACATGATGGATGAGAAAAGAAGATGTATGGCGTGCCTTTGCGTTATATACGCATGAAAAATCGTTGACGACGAAAAACAGGACGCAACCTTGGCTTTGTTTTCCTTTCAACCTTCGAAAAACCCCTTGGATGATATGTATGTGTGCCATGTGTGATGTATCGTGTAAGGGAGAGAGTTTTCAAAATTTAAAAGAGAGTGGCCGATTGTTGATTGTCAAGTGAGGGTTTTAGGTGTTTTATATACATAAAATATACTAATTAATTTACTAACTAGGCCTTAGGCCTATTAAGCCATTAAATTAAGCTCATTAGTCTAATTAGGATTAAATAAATTATTGACAAAGTTTTTGTTAAAATAAATTTGTGAATTTATTAGCGGGGTTGCCAAAAAGCTCGCATTTTTGTTGAAAAACTAACAACGATAAAATTTACGTCCCGGCGTATAAAATCACCTCAAAACCCCTTATTTTAAAAAATACTGAAAAACATCAACTATATTTTAAATAATTAAAAATAATTATTTAATAAAAACATTTTACGTTTTTCAGCCCTCGGTTCCCGTTCCTCGATCGCAACTTGAATATCCCTAAAAATGCAATTTTATGCATGATGATAGTAAAATCATATTTAACATGTAAGCATGTATGTCACATAATCAAATAGTAATTAAAATCAGTTAATTACTCATTTTCCATTATTTTCTAGATTTGCATGTAGTTGGATTACGTCGTCTTAATTTTGGACCTTACAATTCCTCCCTCCCCTTAAATAAAATTTCGTCCTCGAAATTAGAACTTACCGAATAGATCAGGATAGCGACTCTTTAGGTCCCTCTAGTTTTCCCAAGTAGCTTCCTCTTCCGAGTGATTCAGCCACTTGACCTTGACCATTGGAATGACTTTGTTTCGCAATATTCTTTCTTGCCTTGCTAAGATCAGGACATGTCTTTCCTCATAGGTCATGTTTGGAGTTAATTGGAGTGGTTCATAATTAAGCACATGTGACGGATTCGACATGTACTTCCGCAGCATTGAAATATGGAACACATTGTGAACTCCTGAAAGCGCTGGTGGCAACGCCACTCTATAGGCTAGTGTCCCAATTCTCTCCAAAATCTCGAATGGACCAATAAATCTTGGACTTAGCTTGCCCTTCTTGCCAAAGCGCATAACACCCTTCATGGGTGCTATTTTCACGATTACATGATCGCCCACTGCAAACCCTAAGTCCCTTCGTCTTTTGTTCGCATAACTCTTTTGTCGGCTTTGTGCAGTCTTCATTCTCTCACGAATTTTGACTACAAGCGCGGCAGTCTCTTCAATCACATCCGGACCAATATCTCTTCTTTCCCCAACCTTGTCCCAATGAATAGGAGATCTACATTTCCTTCCATAGAGTGCCTCAAAAGGAGCCATTCCGTTTGATGATTGGAAACTATTATTGTAGGTGAACTCCACTAGAGGTAACTTTGGTTCCCAACTACCTTGGAAATCGATAACACATGCTCGCTGTAGATCTTCCAAAATCTGTATAACCCTTTCTGACTGACCCTCGATTTGAGGATGGAATGCTGTACTGAACAATAACTTGGTCCCCATCGCTGCATGCAGACTTTTCCAAAAAGATGACGTGAATCTCGGATCCCTGTCAGAAACAATAGATACAGGAATCCCATGCAAGCGAACTATCTCTCGAATATATAACTCTGCATACTGAATCATGGTGAAAGTCGTTTTAATAGGTAGAAAATGTGCTGATTTGGTAAGACGATCAACTATCACCCATATAGCATTGAATCATTTAACTGTCTTTGGCAATCCCACAACAAAGTCCATAGTGACGTTTTCCCATTTCCACTCGGGAATAGGGAGTGGCTTAAGTTTTCCAACTTGTCTTTGGTGCTCTGCTTTAACTTGCTGACAAGTAAAACACTCTGTTACAAATCTTAGAATGTCCTTCTTCATGCCTGGCCACCAATATAACAACTGCAAATCTTTGTACATCTTCGTACTACCCGGATGGATGGAGTAAGATGTGTCATGGGCTTCTTTCATAATAAGATCTCTCAAAGAATCGTCGCTAGGAACCCATAGACGATCTCGATAATGAACTAAACCATCTACCACTGAATATAAATTCCGGCCCTTGGCTTCATCCCTAGCTCTCCACTTTTGCATCTGCTTATCAGTGGACTATCCATCCCGGATTCTATCTCTCAAAGTCAACTGTACCGATAATGTGGCAAGATTCGGGGCCTCGCCCCTAGCATACACTGTAAGCTCAAACCGCTGTATCTCGGACTGCAACGGTTTTTGAAGTGATAATTGAGTAATAACTGCTGCTTTTCTGCTCAACGCGTCTGCCACTACATTAGCTTTTCCCGGATGGTAGCTAATATCACAATCGTAGTCCTTCACTAATTCAAGCCATCTGCGCTCTCATATTCAACTCTTTTTGGGTGGAGAAGTATTTCAAACTTTTATGATCGGTGAATATCTTGCACTTCTCCCCATATAGGTAGTGTCTCCAAATTTTTAGCGCAAAGACTACTGCTACAAGCTCAAGATCATGGGTAGGGTAGTTCTTTTCGTGAATTTTTAGCTGTCTCGATGCATAGGCGATAACTCGGTCGTTTTGCATCAGAACTGCGCCCAAACCAAGTTTAGAAGCGTCGGTATAAAGAACATACTCCCCTTGCCTCGATGGCATAGATAACACTGGTGCGGATATCAAGGCTTGCTTCAACTTGTCAAAACTGTCTTGACGCTCAGGTCCCCAAATAAACTTTGCATTTTTCTTTGTCAGGGTGGTCATGGGTACCGCTATAGATGGGAACACCTGTATAAACTTGCGATAGTAGCCAGCTAGTCCCAAGAAACTGCTGAATCTCGGTGACACTCTTTGGTACTGGCCATTCTTTCACCGCTTCCACTTTACTCGGATCAATTTCCACGCCGTCACTAGAAATGATGTGGCCTAATAACGCCACTCTATTAAGTCAAAACTCGCACTTACTGAACTTTGCATATAGCTTTCTGTCTTGCAGTACCTGTAGTGCGATCCTCAAGTGACGGCTATGCTCCTATCTGCTCTTGGAATAGATCAATATGTCATCAATGAAGACAATAATAAACTGATCCAGATGCGGCTGAAATACGCGATTCATGAGATCCATGAAGATCGCTGGCGCATTGGTCAACCCGAATGGCATGACCATAAACTCATAGTGCCCATATCTCGTGCGAAATGCCATCTTGTGGACATCTAACTCTTTTACTTTCAATTGATGGTATCCAGATCGCAGATCAATCTTAGAAAATACCGATGCTCCTTGCAATTGATCAAATAAATCCTCAATTCTTGGCAGTTGATACTTATTTTTTATAGTAACCCTATTAAGCTCTCGATAATCAATGCAAAGACGCATGCTACCATCTTTCTTTTTCACAAATAATACCGGAGCGCCCCATGGAGAGTAACTAGGGTGAATGAAACCCTTGTCTAGCAATTCTTGGATTTAATCTTTTAATTCTTTCATTTCGGCAGGTGCTAGACGATAAAGTGCTTTTGATATAGGAACAGTGCCCGGCATTAGATCAATAGAGAATTCCACTTCGCGGTCGAGCGGAATGCCAGAAACGTCCTCGGGAAAGACGCTAGGAAAATCTCTCACAATATCAACATCTTCTAACTTCTGACCGATAGATGGATGTGCAGTAGTGACACATGCTAGATAAGCTTGGCATCCACGCTTAATAAGCTTCATCGCACATAGACAAGAGATAATGTGCGGCATTTGCTTGTTTCTCGCCGCCTCAAAGACAAAATATTTACCACTAGGTGGCCTAATAGATACCGATCGCTGATGAAAATCAATCGAAGCTCCATTCGCTGATAACCAATCCATCCCAAGTATAATATCGAATTCGGGCATAGGAAGCACAATAAGATCTGCCCGAACAACATCTTTGAATAAACGAAGCTCCCGATTCTTAACAATCTTAGACGTGAGCATTTGATCACCGGATGGAATATAAACTTTGAAACCCAAACCCATATCTTGAGGAGTAATTTTCAGTCTTTTGATGAAGGTTTCGGATATAAAAGAATGTGTAGCTCCTGAATCTAGCAATGCATAGGTAGCTACACCTAGAATGATGATCCTCCCTGCGGTGAAAATATTTTAAATCTTTCCGTGTTGAAACTTAAGGATTTGCTATCATTAATTCCCAAAGTTATATGTAGATTGCGTGTTGAACTTAAGCATTTCTTGAAAAATTGCATTTTAGCCCTCCAATTTTTCGAAATTTGCATACTAGTCCCCGAATTTCGGATATTTGCATTATGACCGTTATTTTGTTCGAAATTTTTCATTTTAGCCCTTGAAGGTTCCGAAAATTACATTCATGGCCCTTTAAGAATTTGGTAATCGCATTTTGGTCCCTTAACTTTTTGAAAATTACAATTTAAATCCCAAAATTTCGAAATTCTTCCAAATCCCCTTTATCATGATTTTCTTTTAAATTTTGGCCCTAAAACTTTTTTATTTGGAATTAAACCATCCTTTACATAAAATAAGGCACAAAATTAACATCACTTCCTATGGCTTCTAAAATCATAACTTACATCCACTAGGGTAGAATATGCAACCTAAATTCCACTAGGTTAGATCTTGTTCCCAAATCAATTCTATTAACCAATTTAACATTTCATGCAATAATGAGCAATATAAAAATGTTAAATGACTAGGTTACCCGTGATGAGTGTAGTGTCTGCCTCTTCCTCAGCTTCCTCGGCATTCATAACATAAGCTCATGCCGTAGTAGCTACTTTCCTCTTTGGGCAGTCGTTAGCTTTGTGTCCATCCTCCTTGCAGTAGAAACATTTAAATGATCCCCATTCACATTTGCCAAGATGTGGACGGTTGCACTGTTTGCATGGTTGCCTCTCAGCAGGCTTTGGTGCTCCAGGATTCTGTGGCTTTGGTGGTGCTAGCTTCTTGACTGGACCTTGGGGCTTTTGAGGCCCTTGAGGTCAAGGAGGACCCGTATATGGTTTCTTATTCGGCTGATTATTATTCTGATGTTGTTGCTTCTTACGCTGTAACTCAAAGTCAATGTCCTTCAAGGATTGCTCAGCCTGGTATGCATAGGTAACTGCTGTAGCATGATCCACAGGACGCATCATCATAACCTTATCCCGAATGGTAGGTCGAAGGCCATACATGAAATGTCTAAGCTTTTCTTCCGCATCCCTGGCAATAAGGGGTACAAAGTGACAATCCCTATCAAATTTCTTCACGAAATCAGCAACAGATACGTCTCCCTGACGGAGAGTAATAAATTTCCTCTTTATTCGGCCTCTGACATCAGCAGTAAAGTATTTCTCATAGAATTTTTTCTTGAATTGAGCCCAAGTGAGTGTAGCAAGGTCTACACCATGCTCGGCTCCTTCCCACCATAAGGAAGCGTCATCCCTAAACAGATAAGTGGTACACCTCACACGATCCGCATCTCCCATATCCAGGTATCAAAAGTGTACCTCAAGTGAACGGATCCAACTTTCAGCAGCAAAGGGATCGGTAGTGCTAGAAAATTCCTTCGGCCCTAGCCTCCGGAACTAGTCATATATATCATGTTGTGGCCTAGGTGGCTGCTGCATCTGCTGTAACTGCTGTTGTAGTTGTTGCTGCTGTAATTGCTGTTGCTGTATCTGCTGCTCGAAGAGACGAGCCATCCCCTCAAGAGCAGGAGTAGCAGCATCTAGTGGTGGTGGTGGTGCATTTTCTTGATTATTCCCTTGGTGATTCACGCTGTTCTCTGCCTGATTCTCAATAACGGGAGCACGTCTAGGAGGCATTTTATCTGAACGTTTTCCAAATTCTAACGTAACCAACATGCATTTAAATCTAAGTTCTCTAACCATGTGACATATCCTAACTCGTTTTAGCAATTTAAGCATGCAAGGCATAAGTACTCAAAAAGCTAATAAACATGTAACGTAAACATAATATTCATATCGTCATGCAGGTAGCAACATATTAAATCACATAAAGCATGTAAAACTTACAACTTTGAGGCTTGACAACTGATCTTTCTAGCGCTGATGGTGGCACAACAATTTACAGGACTTTTGCTCTGATACCAACTGAAACGTCTGCCCTTTTTATTGCTTAAAAAATACTAGAATTTTTTTTTAAACACTCAAATTTCGGCCATGACATATAACACATGGAAATATTTTTATAAAAATATTTTACCCTTTAAAATAAAATCTCAACCAACTAGCATTTTAAAAATCAAGTGCAATAGTCATAAAATGAAATCGTCAACCGTTTTAGCAACCCTAAAAAGCAATAAGTTTGAAAAGTATAGCTCATACTAAACCTCTCAATAATCTCTCAAAAAGCATAAATAAATAGTCTTAAAATCTTTAACATAAATCATAAGTCATAATCGTAATTGCGGAAAAAGTAGAAGCGCTGGTCCTCGGGTTGTGTGCGCCTTCAGTCCAGTCAAATCACCCGTCAAGACCTCCCTCAACCTCACCTGCATCCATCACACCTAGTGAGTCTAAAGACTCAACGCACCATAATCTTGGTAACAAGTAATAAGTAATACAGTCAACATATAGCAGTGAAAAATACTTGTACTTAAAATATCGTTTTCATGAAGATGCATAAACTTCAAACATGAACATTTTCATAATCCTTTATATGATGCATGAACTTTAAATAGAAACATTTTCATAATAATGCATAAACTTTAAGCATAAATATTTTCATGACATGCATCACATAAACCTTAACATTTTCCTTTATTTTTTCTCAACATGACATGACATAAAATTTTTTTAATATGATCATAAACATTTTCCTTATCCTTTTCCTTTGTTGAATTCAGATCGTTAATTGTGACTTTCCTCATCATGACATAAACCTCAAAAGTCGATGGATCCATCTACATAAAATCGCAGTACTGGGCGGCGGGGGACACCAGCAACACTCTCACCGGTCAACTGGGCCCTGGCCTATCCTCATCGAAAAGAAATACGATCGTCAGGGCTCCTTCTGGTGCATTCTTCCATAAATGGGCTCCCTCTGGGGCCTTCTACCCTCACGATATTCCCATTCTTACCTCAAACCTCATATCCTCATATCCTCATATTCGTAATAATGGAAACACGATCGTCGGGCTCCCACTGGGACCGTCGCCCTCACGATATCTCCAATATTAGCGAATTAGTCACAATCACTTCACTTCCTTCAACATTTTACATTCTCATTACTTTATAAAAATCATGCATAGCATAACATTTTTGCTTTTGATACCAAGCATGCAACACGTCTTTTAAATGTCAACCTTAAATCATAAAAATTCATGGACATTTAAATAAATCATAATTTAGTCATGAACATCTCATAAACATTCAAAAATAGTCATAATATCATAAAATAACATTTAGGGCACTGCCATGACATTTACTAATTTTTGGTGTAAAAAGACCGTTTTACCCCTGGACTTGACAATTTACGTTTTTGACTTTTTTCATGGTTTCATGAATCTAACATGTTCCAAATATTTATTTAAGCTTAAATTAATTTTTCCATAATTTTATTTAGCTTAAATATTAGACTTATTCATTTATCTTTGATTAATTGTTTTGACGGTGTTTTAATCCCGAAAAATCCCAAACTTTAATATAAAATTCCTATATTCTAAATTTAGTCTTTTTATATTATTTTAGCCCATATGAACCATGACTCGACCCCCGTGATCCATTTTTTAAATTTTTTCTTAGTAAAAAACCCTAAATTGACACCTAAACTTCGACCCCGAGCCAACTTTCGGTTTTCACGAGTTACCCCCGAACCATATTGATCCAAAACTTGAACAACATCCTAAAGTATCCTACTGTACCCTTAAACCACTAAGGACCCATCCCAAAACCCAAAAACGTACGCTGGAATTCGCCACATGCTGCAGCCGAGAATCCCTAGTGTGGTAGGACTCTATGATTTGGTGTCTAGGACCTCAACCGACGCCCCAGCCCTTGAACCATCACGTTGTGCACCTTATTAGGACCCTAGTGAGACACCCTAGCCCAGCTCGTGCCCCACACATTGAGCCCATGAACTCCTGAAGCTGCGCGAACCTTGCACCAGCTTTGGACTATGTTCTCGGGTAGAGTCCTATCATGGCTAGGACTCTTCCCCAACCCCGAACTTGAGTCCTAGCTTGGATAGGACTCTCACCCTGACCCATGACAGCCCCTGGCCGAGCCCTGGCCCAAGACAAGGCCAAGCCTCCCCCTTGAACAAGGAACCCGATCACCCCAACCCTTGACAGCAAGTTTTACGCTTTTCCTGGTTCTATAGCCTTCTGCCATGGTTTAGATGATTGGTTAGGACTCTAGTTCACATAATAGCCTTGATTAAACATAAAAGACATCATGGCAGCCCCTTTAGTATAAAAAAAACGTGAATCAAGTCCTCAACAGATGGCATAAAAATCGTGCACATGAGAAGAAACGAAAACAGCAAGTTCTAGGCTTCATGGTTTCATACAAACTATTTTTAAAACTATATTATGACATGATGGATGAGAAAAGAAGATGTATGGCGTGCCTTTGCGTTATATACGCACGAAAAATCGTTGACAAAGAACGAGACGCAACCTTGGCTTTGTTTTCTCTTCAACCTTCGAAAAGCCCCTTGGATGATATGTATGTGTGCCGTGTGTGATGTATCGTGTAAGGGAGAGAGTTTTCAGAATTTAAAAGAGAGTGGCCGATTGTTGATTGTCAAGTGATGGTTTTAGGTGTTTTATATAAATAAAATATACTAATTAATTTACTAACTAGGCCTTAGGCCTATTAAGCCATTAAATTAAGCCCATTGGTATAATTAGGATTTAAATAAAATATTGACAAAGTTTTTGTTAAAATAAATTTATGAATTTATTAGCCGGGTTGCCAAAAAGCTTGCATTTTTGTTGAAAAACCAACAACTGATAAAATTTACGTCCCGGCGTATAAAATCACATCAAAACCCCTTATTTTCAAAAATACTGAAAAACATCAACCATATTTTAAATAATTAAAAATAATTATTTAATAAAAATATTTTACGTTTTTCAGCCCTCGGTTCTCGTTCCTCGATTGCAACTTGAATATCCCTAAAAATGCAATTTTATGCATGCTGATAATAAAATCATATTTAACATATAAGCATGTATGTCACATAATCAAATATCAATTAAAATCAGTTAATTACTCGTTTTCCATTATTTCCTAGATTTGCATGCAGTTGGATTACGTCGTCTTAATTTTGGACGTTACATCCACTATGGAAGATGAGTTCGTAGCTTGTTTTGAGGCAACCTCACATGGTGTATGGTTGAAGAGTTTCATTTCGAGGCTTAGAATCATGGATTCTATATCTAGGCCATTAAGAATATATATTGACAATTCAGCTGCTGTTTTTATGGCTAAAAATAACAAAAGTGGTAGTCGAAGCAAGCACATCGACATTAAGTATTTAGCCATACGAGAACGTGTTAAAGATAAAAAGTTACTTATCGAGCACATTAGCACTGAATTAATGATTGCAGATCCTTTGACTAAAGGCATGCCACCATTGAAATTTAAGGATCATACAGAAAGAATGAGACTTGGTTCTTAATGTAATTTTGTTGTAAGAACAAATTAATGAAACTATGATGTGATATTTTCTCATATTTGTTGTGCACACATTCATTGATTCGAGAAATATCAATAAAGTTAGGACCTCGAATAAACATACGGTTTATTCATTAAGTTATTTGAGAGATATAATACATTGTAATACATGGAAGATAATAATCATTTTTAGATGACATATCGTCATGATTCATGTATTTTATTTTCTCCTATGGTAAATGAGATATATGTGTCAAGTGGGAGAATGTAGGAAATATGACACATACATGTTAAAAGACGTAGCGTGTAGGAATTGGCGACGGCTAAGAAACCTACCATTTTTTACGAACATGCAGCCTCAAATTTTTGGCAATTGAGACTGCATGCGCATCTTCTTTTGACATTCATGCTCCCGACTTTTCACGTTGATGGTATGAGAAACGCCTATAAATAGGACGATTGAGGTCCCTAAGCACACATATCTCATAAGAAATATACACCATCTACAGAAAACGTGAAGTGCTTAGAAGGCTTCAATCGAAAGGAAATCAGAGAAATCAAAAATTTTCAATGGCCGGAGATAATTCTCGATCCGCTTCCGCATATTGATTATCATGTTTATATATGTGCAGAAACATGAGTTTTTAGAAAATTTCTGACAGCACATTCCTTCGAAAGTTGGGAGAGATTTTAATGAGATATTATTTGATTCCTAGAAAAAGATTGGTTTTGCGAGATCGAGGTCACAAATGCGGGCTTTTTCCGGAATGTTGGAAGAATGTGGTCTACATCATGATATAAGTTATAAAAAGGATCCTTACATTTGGTGCAACAAATGATGGGGACTGATTTGATTTATGCAAGGCTCGATAGGTTTGTTTCCAACCTTAATTGGCAGAATCTTTTCCCTAATTCAGAAGTCGAAAATTTGTCTTTCTTTGATCTTAGATCATAGACCGATTATACTTGAATTGCAACAGGCTTATTACAAACATCTGGCTAGGCATTCTAAGCGATTCCCCTTTGAACACAAATGGTTGTTGGAATAAGATTTCTTGGATTACTTCAATCAGAGTTGGGATGATGTTACAGGGATTTCTATCTTTCTTGCTGAACTTGCACATTTCAGTGCAAACTCATAAGTTGGGCAGGTGACCGCTGTTGGAATTATTTTGTGGGCTCACATAATTTAATTAATTATACATGGACAAGTTATCTAATAAAGGACCCAATAAAGTGATCTAATTAATTATGGGTTTCCGAAGTATCTAATAAAGGACCACCTTATGTGTAGAAACCCAGCCCAATTAGGTCTTCTACGATGGGTTGAAGACTCTAAGGTTATATAAGGTTATGGTCCCCAAGGCACAAAGGAAATATAACACAGAATATATACGGCGCTCATATTTTAGATCTCTCTCCTTCTCCCATCAAAGACAAGAATAAGTTGGTTGATTCTCTGTTGTCTTCGAAGATCCATAACTCTGACGCTATATCAATCAATGGATTCTGGTACGTTTTTACTGCTATTTAGATTTTCCGATAAGTCGACATGAATTCCTGGCGTGTTGTGACATATGGATTTAATCACATGATTTATAGATTTATTTTATTAAATCTCTAACAAGTGGTATCAAAGCCACGTTCATGTTGAATTATGAGAATTTTGTTAATTGATGGATCGAAACAAAAAATTTTCTGAATTTAGATCTGAATAAATTCATGGTCTTTGGATCTAGAATTTTCGAATTTTTCATTCCAAAAAATTCAGATTTCTTTTCGGATTGAAAAAAAATTCGAAATCTGATTTTCGATTTTGGGTTGGGTCGCCGGATTTTGGCTAATCGGCCGTTCTCCGGCACATTTCCAGGTGTAATGCCCGAATTTAAAAAAAAAATTATTGTTCACGGGTACTGTTCACGGTACTGTTCATGGGTACTGTTCAAGAGCTGCGGCGCTAGAATAGTAGCGCCTAGGCGCTAGAGGTGCGGCAATTTTGGCGCCTGGCGCTGAGGCGCTAAAAACACGAAAATTCAATATCTAAGTCCACTTTCACCTCCTCCAATCATTTTTCTCCTCCCTCACACAAACCCATATCCATTTCCTCTCCATTTTCAAACTTCTTTCTAATTTTATGGGAGATTTGCTCAAGAAAATTTGGAAATAAGGATAGATTTGTGATCATCTCTCCAAGATCTTCAAGATGGTGTAAGTATATTATATTTTTATGCAAGTTTGGAAGTGGGTTGAAGTTTAGAATTGATATTTGAGATACTAAGATGCTGAAGATGTTGTATTTGAGTTGGGTTGAATTTAAAATGGATATGAGCATGATTTCTTGTTTCTATGCAAGATCAGTTTTTATACCTACTGTATTTTGGATATATGGGACGGATCTATTTGGATTTTGATGTTATGGTCTTCATCAAACTTGTAGAGCATTAAGTTAGCTTCGATTTGGTTCAAGAATCACTCAATTCCATGAAGAATTGAAAGAGATATGCTATATTTACTAAACCTGGTCTAGAATCCCGAGTTTGTGTCAATGGCTTCTGTTTATTCGAATTCTGGTATTAGTCGGTTGGGATTCTGAATTTGGTGTTCAAATGAAAGTTATAGAACATTGTCTTGTCTTCAAAATGATATAAATTGGGCTTGATTCCATTGAGTATTGAGAGAGTTATGCTCCAAACACTAAATGGTGCCAGATTTGTACTGATGCAGAATTTTGAAAATTAAGTGGTATGTTTCAGATTATGAACGACTGAGTAAATGAATTTATTTGAAAAAAGTTTGTGAAGAAGAATTGTTGGGATTTGAGTTTTCTTTCATATCCAATTTGCGGATCTTGATTTGAAGCCGTATTGAATTAATATGAATTTTGTACAGAAATTGCTCTGTTTTGATAAATGATCCGAGTTCTTGAGTTATAGTAGACTTCAGAGGTTCAAGACTTCTTATCTACACATTTCGATCTTCTTTTGGTAATATTTGAAAGGTATGTTACGGTCAATAACATACGAGGTAAAAGTATCATTTTTATTTTAAATTGAAAATTCTATGGCTCGATGAATTACTTGTGATTTGATGATGATTGTGGCCTTGAGATGAGTTTATTATTATATCGAAATGATGATATTGATTTGCATCATTACATTGCATATTGAGCTACTTTTCGATTCAGATTTGATATGGCGGAGGTCGCCTTGATTTATTGATTTGTTGGACGTATGGGGCTATAGTTGAGTTGGCATAGTGTATGCGGAGGTCGCTGCTATGGCTTGAACACTCTCTATAGGCGCACCATAGTCCTGGGATTGTAGAACACAGCACCCCACCTCGAGCGGATGAGTCGGTGGATGTTGCTGGGGGATTCTCTTTCCTTGGGTACCCTATGACCAGATGATTCACTTGATCTTGAGATTTATTGATAGCCCACAGCTTCTGATCATGCATTGCATTATATTGCATCTTTATGAATTTATATGAAATATTTGGAATTTTAATTCTCATATGTTATTGATTGTATCATACTGGGTTTATACTCACCGGCATGTCCGGTACCTCTTGTTTTCATGTGCTTGACGGTAGGTGAGGCGAGGCTTGGGATGCCAGAGTCCAGCTCCAGGTGAGGAGATACGAGTTAGAGTGGGATTCTCGGGTCTTAGGAGCTATGTAATGATGTTTGGATTTTTTGGTTCACTACTTTATTTTGGCATGTTGAAAATTATATTTCAAACATTTGAGACAATTAAATTATTTTGACGATGTTTATGTGGATTTGTGAACTACAAATTATGTATTTTACTCAATCATTTGGTTTGTTACAATTATAATTATTAGCAATAGATATCGGACCCGAGGCCCCACATTAAGTGGTATCAGAGCGTAAGATATTTGGGAACAGGGTAGATCGAGTCAGTTCAAATTGCTTGATCATGTGATATATTTGATAGCATTTTCATTGTGCTATATTGTGAACTACATGATTTAAATTTAGATATTATATTGTTGAGCTTTATTCGAGATTTTTGAGATTGTTGAGTCTCAAGAGCCAGAGATGATTGATACAAGATTGAGATGATTATGATATTGTGATTTTATATGTGTTTGATCTATTTTATATCAGACATGGCTACTCGAGGTAGAGGTCGTGGTAGACATAGACAGAACGTACTAGTGGCACAAGATCAGGGCAGTGCTACTTATACTCAGATGGATATAACTCCTGACTCCGATGGAGATACTGTTAGCTAGATTTCAGTCTTTGCACCCACCGATGTTGAAGGGTACCAAGAATGAATTAGAGTGTGAGAATTGGTTGGAGAATATGGATCAATTATTTGAATCTCTTGAGTATCCAGATGATCGTAGAATCAAATTAGTTGATCATCAGTTATTGGATGTTGCTAAGAGTTGGTGGATCATGACCAAGAAAGCTTTAGAGGGTCGAGGTACGATTGTTACCTGGGATATTTTTAAATCTGAATTTTATCAGCGTTTCTTTCCTACATCTTACAGGAAAGATAGGGGAGCCGAGTTTGAAAATTTAAAGCTGAGAAATCTAAATATTGAGGACTATGTTGCTAAGTTCTCGAATTTACTGAGATTTGCTCCTCATGTAGCATCCGATGAAGAAGCTAAGGCCGATCACTTCATAAATGGTCCTTAACCCTGATATCTTTACCTTGGTTAATACCGGAAGGCCTAACACTTTTGCTGAGGCTCTTGATCGAGCCAAGAGAGCTGAAACCGGAATCATTAGGCAGAGAGGTTCTCAGATGCAACGACCCCAACAGCCACAAGTATAGACAGCAGTTCAGACAGGGTAATAATGGCGGTAACAGTGGCAACATAAGAGAGCAGGTTCGGGCTAGAGGCAAGCAATTTAAGAGGCATGGCAGTAATTTTTCGAGTTCTAGTGGATCGAGACAGTCTGGTTCAGTTCAGAGTACTGGTTATTCAAGTCCTACTTGTGGTCAGTGTGGTGGTAGATATTTTACCGATCAGTGTAGAGGAATCTCGGGAGCTTGCCACTTGTGTAACCAGGTGGGACACTATGCTCGAATGTGTCCTAACCGTGGCAGTGATATGTCTCAGAGTGGGGGATCATCGAGACAGACATCTCACCAGAATCATCAGAACCCTACAGTTCATTCCTATCAGCAGTCAAACCGGTCAGATCAGAACAAATAGAGTGGTAACCACAGGGTAGGACAGCCACCTAGACAGCAGGCTCGAGTTTTTGTACTCACTGAGGATGAGGCACATAATGCTCCAGATAATGTTATTTCAGGTAATTGTTTTCACGCAGGTTATCCTGCTTATGTTTTGATGGATACTGGTGCATCACATACTTTCATAGCTGAGCACTTTTTCACATTTCATTCGTTGAATTCTATGCCATTATCGTCTACATTATCTATTTCTACTCCACTGGGAAAAGTGATGAGGTCAGTTGAAATGATTAGTGGTTGTGAATTTTGTTAAGAGGATAATGTCATTGAGCTTGATTGTATTGTGTTGGAGATGTCTGATTTTGACTGCATAGTTGGTATTGACATGTTGACAAGATACAGGGCTACTGTAGACTGTTTTCAGAAGATTGTTAAGTTTAGGCCTGATATGACAGATCACTGGACATTCTATGGTAAAGGTTCTCGAGCTAAGATTCCTTTGATATCTATTTTTTCAATGACTCGTTTGTTGCGGAAAGGAGTAGAATGTTTCTTGGTTTATGCAATTGATATTTCAAGGTCGGTACCTAAATTGGCAGATATTCCAATTGTTAGTGAATTTTCAGATGTATTTCCAGATGAAATCCAGGATTTCCTCCAGTCCGAGAGATTGATTTCAACATAGAGTTGATGCCAGGTACACAACCTATTTCTAGAGCTCCTTATAGGATGGCGCCAATTGAACTAAAAGAACTAAAGGAACAACTTGAGGATCTATTGGCTAAAGGATATATAAGACCAAGTGTTTCACCTTGGGGTGCTCCGGTTTTATTTGTGAAGAAGAAAGATGGGTCTACGAGGCTTTGTGTCGATTATAGACAGTTGAATAAAGCCACAGTAAAGAATAAGTATCCTTTGCCAAGGATTGATGATCTCTTTGACCAGTTTCAGGGTTCTTCAGTATACTCTAAGATTGATTTAAGATCCGGATATCACCCAAGGATTGATGATCTCTTTGACCAAGTTTCAGGGTTCTTCAGTATACTCTAAGATTGATTTAAGATCCGGATATCATCAGTTAAGAGTTAGAGAGGCAGATGTGCCTAAGACTGCTTTTCGTACCAGATATGGTCATTTTGAATTTTTGGTAATGCCTTTTGGGTTGACCAATGCACCTGCGGTATTTATGGATTTGATGAACCGTGTGTTTCAAAGGTATATAGATCAATTTGTTGTGATCTTCATTGATGATATTCTTATTTATTCAAAGTCTGAATTTGAGCATGCCGAGCACTTGAGAGCTGTTTTGCAAATTTTGAGAACTGAAAAGTTGTATGCTAAATTATCCAAATGCGAGTTTTGGTTGGATAGAGTGGTTTTCCTTGGACATGTGATTTCAAGTGCTGGTATATCAGTTGATCCGAGTAAAGTTAAGGCAGTCATCAATTGGTCTAGACCGACATCAGTTCTTGAGGTACGTAGTTTTATGGGTTTGGCAGGCTATTATCGCAGATTTACTGAAGGATTCTCACAGATTGTGAGGCCAATTACCCAGCTGACACAAAAGAATGCACCATTTATTTGTTCGCAGGCATGTGAGGCTAGTTTTGTTGAACTTAAGCAGAGATTGACTAGTTCTCCAGTTCTGACTATCCCAACAGGTGTAGGAGGATTTACAGTGCACACTGATGCTTCACTTCAAGGACTGGGTTGTGTATTAATGCAGCATGACCGTGTGGTTGCTTATGCTTCACGACAGTTGAAGCCACATGAGTCTAAATACCTAGTGCATGACTTGGAATTAGCAGCAGTGGTTTTTGCCTTAAAGATTTGGCGTCACTATTTGTATGGGGAGAAATTTGAGATATTCACTGATCATAAGAGTTTGAAATACCTCTTTTCACAAGCGGAGCTGAACATGAGACAAAGACGTTGGTTAGAATTGTTGAAAGACTATGATTGCGAAATAAAATATTATCCAGGAAAGTCTAATGCAGCAGCCGATGCTTTGAGTAGAATAGTGTGCAATATGTCTTTGATCACTAGCAGTGTATCTGATCTAGTAGAAGAATGTTGTCTTTCTGGTTTGGATTTAATGGTAGATACTCAACCTATAAGAGTATTTATGATTCAGGCAGAGCCCGAGTTGTTTGTAAAAATTAAAGAGGCCCAAAGGTTGGATCAAAGCATTCAGAAATCAGTTGAACTAGTCAGATCAGGACATCGATCAGAATTTCAGGTCAATAATGAGGGTATTTTGTTTATGAATGATCGTATTGTAGTTCCTAATATTTCAGAGTTGAGGATGCAAAAGCGACCAGGAGGTTTTTTGCATAGCCTTAAGGTTCCAGAATGGAAGTGGGACCATATCACCATGGACTTTGTCACGAAATTGCCGAGGTCGTCAAGGGGTTGCAATGCAATTTGGGTTATAGTTGACAGATTAACCAAGTCTTCATGTTTCATTCCTTATCAGATGACATATAGGCATGATCAGATGGCCAGATTGTACATCAGAGAAGTTTTGAGATTGCATGGTGTGCCTAAGTCCATTGTATCAGATCGTGATCCCAGATTTTCTTCTCATTTTTGGCAGAGTTTACAAGAGGCCCTTGGTACTCGTTTGCATTTGAGTACAGCATATCATCCTCAGACAGACGGACAGTCAGAACGTACTATTCAGACATTAGAGGATATGCTGAGAGCTGTAGTGATGGATTTTGGTATTGGTTGGCAGGATTCGTTACCACTTGTCGAGTTTTCTTATAACAACAGTTATCAAGTGAGTATTGGAATGTCACCATTTGAAGCACTATATGACAGGAAGTGTCGATCTCCTCTGTTTTGGGACGATTTATCTGAAGTACCAATTGTAGGATCTGATATGATAAGAGATATGACAGAGAAGGTGAAATTGATTCAGAGTCGTAAGCGAGCTGCTCAGGATAGACAGGCTAAGTATGCGAACATCAGGAGACGGTCGTTGATTTTTGAGAAAGGTGACATAGTTTTTCTGAAAATATCTCCTTTCCGTGGTACAGTTAGATTTGGAAAGAAAGGTAAATTATCACCGAGATTCATAGGTCCGTATGAGATTTTGGAACGTGTTGGTGATTTGGCTTATAGATTAGCTCTTCCTCCCGCATTATCAGGTGTTCATGATGTTTTTCATGTGTCTATGTTGAGAAAATATCATCCAGATCCTTCTCATGTACTTCCACCCGATGAGGTTGAGTTAGATCAGACTTTGAGCTACATTGAGAGACTGATTCAGATTCTAGACAGAAAAGATAAACAACTCAGAAATAAATTGATACCGTTGATTAAAGTACAGTGGAACAGACATGGTGTCGAGGAGGCAACTTGCGAATTAGAAGATAAAATGAGACATAAATATCTAGAGTTATTCAAATGAAGTATGTTTCTATTTTCGGTCCTATTTTAAGTATTGATCATTATACAGTAAACTTGAAATTGATGATTTGATTTCGAGGACGAAATCTATTTTTAGAGGGGAGGAATTGTAATGCCCGAATTAAAAAAAAATTACTGTTCACGGGTACTGTTCACGGTACTGTTCATGGGTACTGTTTAAGAATTGCGGCGCTAGAATAGTAGCGCCTAGGCGCTAGAGGTGCGGCAATTTTGGCGCCGCGGCGCCAGAAAGTGGCGCTGAGGCACTAAAAACACGAAAATTCAATATCTAAGTCCACTTTCACCTCCTCCAATCATTTTTATCCTCCTTCACACAAACCCATATCCATTTCCTCACCATTTTCAAACTTATTTCTAATTTTATGGGAGATTTGCTCAAGAAAATTTGGAAATAAGGATAGATTTGTGATCATCTCTCCAAGATCTTCAAGATGGTATAAGTATAATATATTTTTATGCAAGTTTGGAAATGGGTTGAAGTTTAGAATTGATATTTGAGATACTAAGATGCTGAAGATGTTGTATTTGAGTTGGGTTGAATTTAAAATGGATATGAGCATGATTTCTTGTTTCTATGCAAGATCAGTTTTTATACCTACTGTATTTTGGATATATGGGACGGTTCTATTTGGATTTTGATTTATAGTCTTCATCAAACTTGTAGAGCATTAAGTTAGCTTCGATTTGGTTCAAGAATCACTCAATTCCATGAAGAATTGAAAGAGATATGCTATATTTACTAAACCTGGTCTAGAATCCCGAGTTTGTGTCAATGGCTTATGTTTATTCGAATTCTGGTATTAATCGGTTGGGATTCTGAATTTGGTGTTCAAATGAAAGTTATAGAACATTGTCTTGTCTTCAAAATGATATACATTGGGCTTGATTCCATTGAGTATTGAGAGAGTTATGCTCCAAACACTAAACGGTGTCAGATTTGTACTGATGCAGAATTTCGAAAATTATGTGGTATGTTTCAGATTATGAACGACTGAGTAAATGACTTTATTTGACAAAAGTTTGTGAAGAAGAATTGTTGGGATTTGAATTTTCTTGCAAATCCAATTTGCGGATCTTGATTTGAAGCCGTATTGAATTAATTATGAATTTTGTACAGAAACTGCTCTGTTTTAATAAATGATCCGAGTTCTTGAGTTATAGTAGACTTCAGAGGTTCAAGACTTCTCATCTACACATTTCGATCTTCTTTTGGTAATATTTGAAAGGTATGTTACGGTCGGTAACATACGAGGTAAAAGTAACATTTTTATTTTAAATTGAAAATTCTATGTGTAAAGGCCCGTATTTCGTATTCATAATTTTGCGGAATTATTAAAATTTTTCTAAATAAATAAATAACTTGCCCAATTTATAAAATAAACATGTAAATAATTTTAACTTTAAAATAACAGCGGAAGTCAACATTGTATTTCAAACAACAATTTAAAAATAATCCAACATGTTAAAATCGAGTTTGAATGATAAAAGGTGCATAAACTAAATCATGAGGTCCTCGGGTTTACTACTGCTGCCACAAGATTGTTCACTGGTCTACGTCCTCCGTCTCCACCTCATCAGTACCTACAACAATCAAGTCTAGTGAGTCTAAAGACTCAACATGTATATATCGTGAATAACAAGTAAATATATCATAAAATCGCATGCAACGTAAAAATTAAAGTATCGTAAAGCGTATGGTGAAAATCGTATCATGAATAATTATATCTACGTGCATATCTGAAAATCATACGTAAAAGCTTTGCTCAATAGAGCTCTGTCATATCATATCATAATTTTCTGGTAGAGATAATGTTTCTAAGCAAGTGGCCTATAACGTAACGTGAGCGCCTGATCTGACTAAACCACAGTATATTGGGCGATAGAGATCAATCACAACCCTTGGACTGGATGTCCGTACCCATACATAATCATAAACCGGTCATAAGTCACCGGGCGGAGAGGTCCTCGGTTGCGTCTACCGACTTCCAAACCCATAAACGTAAGGTGGCCACAAGACATATAGCATATATCTCAAAAATAAACATTTTATATTATTATGCACGTAATATAATTATAACATTATTTTTACCGGATGAGTTGGATCGTTCCCAGGCTTGCTGCGACTTACTACTAATATGTGACACATGCAATAAATCTTAACTTGACAAAATTTTAACAATAGAACCAAAAACGAGACGATTCGGACCAACAACTTGATTTTTATCCATGGCTTAGTACCAACTCGAACCAACATTAAACCGACGTTTAACCATGATTAAAAATACCCCAAACATACTGAAAATTATGCATCATAACTGTAAAACACGAAAATAGGTGAATGGAATCCAAAAACATAAAACACTCTTTCGAGAGTCATTTTGGCACCTTTCACCGTAAATTCTCGTACGACCTCTAAACTCGACCAAATCACAAACGGCCAAAAACATGACTTTCCTAACTCATTAAGGTAGTGTCCAGTCCAAGGCCGTGGGTTAAAAGGCCAACCAAGAACTCAAACCACCACCAAAATCATGACCCAAAGCTCCTTTCAAAAAGGCAGCAGTAACAACTTGTGTGTTTGTAGTAAAAATCCTTAAATAAATGACTATGGGCTTGAACCACCGCCCAAGGACTCTTACCAACATCCTAAGGCATGGCTTGGACCATGGCTAAGGGCTAAAATCCAGCCACAAATTGAGCCAACACATAGGACAATACAACATGTTAGCCAAGAGTGCATATTCTGTGCAGGGTGTAAATTGAATTGTTTTGTCATCTTAATCGTTCCAGTGGCTATATGATCAACCATGGCTCGATCTAGACATGATGAAGTGTTGTATGAACCATGGCTATGGGCTAAGAGCCAACCATAATCCACACATTATCCAAAAACCGAAAGTTCATATACACAGAATTTGAAGAAACCGAAATGCATTTGTGTTGTTGTTGTGAAATTCTGATGGATCCGTGTACCAATATTTGAAGGGTTGATTTGGTCACTTCCTAAACATGTTAAGGAAGGGTTCTTACCATGGCTACGGTCCTAGGACAGCCAAGGTTCGAACTCCCCACTTAAACAACTCAATGACAGCAACCAAGGTTCATTTCTGTACATAAGAAGAACTTGCTGTCATTTCCTTGTTCTTGGGTGTATGGACCAAAACAATTGAACCAAAAACACTCTAACACATTCTACTTAATGCCTAGAAGCATCCATGTATGCCTGGAATCGAGCAACATCCTGAAATCACCAAAACACACAACACCCGTGGAGCAACAAGCCAAGGCCGAGAAAGCTGTACAGATTTTTAAATACATGCTGTCAAAATTTTGTTTTTGCCTCACAAATCCTGAGTATATAATGTTTTAAAATATCTATAGGACTTGATTGAAGAGCAAAGAAGCAACATATACATGCCTGGAATTTGTTTTGACAAAAACAAATCAATACGACGAATACGAGCGGCAGAACAGAGTTGGATTCCTCTTCTTATTTCTGCTGCTGTTCACGAATTTTATCAGCTGGTTTCTTCGGATATTTTTGAGAATATGATGGTAGGAGATGTAGGTTATGAAGGTGAATGATATAATAGGTGTTAAAGGTGCCATAATATGCATTGAGGTGGGAGTTACAAGTAGAGGAGTTGAATGGTTTGAAATGTTTTCTTATTCCTTGCTAGCCGATTCTTTTCCCTCATTTTTGTTGCATACACACGTTGATATGCTAGGTAGTAAGTTGAGGATAAATGTGGTGTGCTATAATATTTGAATTACTATTACTTGGTGAATTAAGAGGGTAAATGAATACACCATGAAGTGTAATTAGGAATGGCTTAAATGGAGTGTTACTAACATTTTGAATTTGTTTAGGCATGGACCGAAATTCATCCACCATTTTGCACGGTATGACCTTGATTAATTCTTGTATTTAAATGTTTCGGGTTTAATACACCAATTATATATTTGAGTGAATTAAGACATTATTTAGAATAAATTCTTGCATTACATTGCATGGTTTAAAAATTTAAGTATTTAAATGCTATGTTAAATTTGTTGACTATATTATATCTAGATTACTTTATCCCCATTTGTTTACACATTTTATTTTAAGATTTAATTTAATATTGAAACTAAAAGAATTTATTTACTAACTTGATTCCAACTAATTTTAATAAATCCTAAAACATTCTATTTCTTTAAATTAAATTATTCATTGACTTAAATTAAATTTAGGAATATTTATCTTATTATTAATCTTATTTCTAATCTCCAAACTCCGGTCCGGCCTCGCGTATTTATCCTGAAAAGATAAAACTAAACATCTTCTTTTAAAACAAATAAAACACTTCATATTTTCTTAAAAATTCACTTTTAATTTAAATAATAGAAATTATGCATGGCTTATATGTAATCTGATTTTCGGGTTCTACAACTCTACCTCCTTAAAGGAATTTCGTCCCCGAAATTAAAACTTACCGAATAACTCGGGATAACAACTATTCATCTCTGGCTCAGATTCCCACGTAGCTTCCTCCTCCGAATGATTGAGCCATTTGACTTTCACTAACTTGACCATTTTGTTCCGAAGCTTTTTCTCCTGTCTGTCTAAAATTTGCACTGGTCTTTCCTCATAAGACAAGTTCAGAGTGAGCTGCAACGGTTCAAAGTTCAAGACATGCGATGGATTCGCCATATGCTTCCTCAACATGGAGACGTGAAATACGTTGTGTACTCCGGCCAGATTCGGCAGAAGAGCAACACGATAAGCTAATGTCCCAACTCTGTCGAGGATCTCAAATGGTCCAATGAATCTCGGACCAAGCTTTCCTTTCTTTCCGAACCGCATGACACCTTTCATCGGTGCTATATTCACGAAAACATGGTCACCAACAGCGAACTCTAAATCTCTCCTTCTCTGATCCGCATAACTCTTCTGTCTACTCTGAGCAGTCCTCATCCTATCACGGATCTTGACTACTATATCAGCAGCCTGCTGCACAATCTCCGGACCCAATTCTGCTCTCTCCCCTACTTCATCCCAATGAATAGGCGATCTACACTTACGACCGTACAGTGCTTCATATGGAGCCATACCTATAGACGACTGAAAATTGTTGTTATAGGTAAACTCCACCAACGGTAACTTTGATTCCCAACTCCCGGAGAAATCAAGAACACATGCACGAGAAGATCCTCAAAAATCTGGATAACTCTCTCGGACTGACCATCTGTCTGTGGGTGAAAAGCCGTGCTAAACAACAACTTCGTACCCATAGCTGAATGTAGACTCTTCCAAAATGATGAAGTGAATCTAGGATCTCGGTCAGACACTATAGAAACGTGAATACCATGGAGTCTAACGATCTCCTGGATATGTAACTCTGCATACTGGATCATGGAGAAAGTCGTCTTAATAGGCAAGAAATGAGCTGATTTCGTAAGATTATCGACAATCACCCATATAGCATTTGACCCTTTGATTGACTTCGGCAGACCGACAACGAAGTCCATGGTGACATTCTCCCACTTCCATTCGGGAATAGGAAGAGGCTTGAGCATGCCTGCTGGTCTCGGATGCTCTGCTTTCACTAGTTGACTTGTCAGACACTCGGACACAAAACGTCTGATATCCCTCTTCATTCCTGGCCACCAATATAATAACTGCAGGTCTTTGTACATCTTTGTACTCCCAGGATGAATAGAGTACGACGACATATGGACCTCAGATAAGATATCCTCTCGAATAGACTCGCCGCTAGGAACCCACATTCTTTCTCGATATCTGACAATACCGTCTCTAACTGTGTACAAGATACTGCCCTTGGCTTCATCTCTCTAGTCTCCACTTAGCCAATTGCTCGTCTGCTAACTGTCCACTGCGAATACGGTCTAGAAGAGAAGACTGAATCGTCAAAGTAGATAGACGAGGAACTCTACCTCGAGGATATGTCTCTAGATCAAACCTCTGCATCTCAAACTGAAGAGGTCTCGAAACCACCAAATGAGCCATCCCTGCGACTTTCCTGCTCAACGCGTCCGCAACTACATTAGCTTTGCCAGGATGATAGCTAATGTCACAGTCATAGTCCTTCACTAGCTCCAACCAACGCCTCTGTCGTATATTCAACTCTTTCTGTGTAAAGAAGTATTTGAGACTTTTGTGGTCGGTAAAGATCTGGCACTTCTCTCCGTACAAATAATGTCTCCAAATCTTCAATGCAAATACTACGGCTGCCAACTCTAGATCATGGGTAGGATAATTCTTCTCATGAATCTTCAACTGACGAGAAGCATATGCTATCACCTTCCCATGCAGCATCAATACTGCGCCTAACCCAAGTTTCGAAGCATCGGTATATAGAACAAAATCTCCGGGTCCTGAAGGCATGGCCAACACTGGTGCTGAAATAAGAGCTTGTTTCAATGTATCGAAGCTCTTCTGACATTCCTCGCTCCACACATACTTAACATTCTTCTTCGTCAATGATGTGAGTGGAACTGCGATGGAGAAGAATCCCCGAATTAATTTCCGATAGTATCCTGCTAGCCCATGCAAACTACGGATCTCTGATGCATTTTGCGGCACAACCCAATCTCTGACTGCTGCAACTTTCGCCGGGTCTACCTTGATACCACTGCTAGAAACGACGTGGCCTAATGAACGCCACTTTCTCTAGTCAGAACTCGCACTTGCTGAACTTCGTGAATAGCTTATGCTTTTGTAAGGTCTGCAATACTGTGGTCAGATGTCCACTGTGATCCTCTTGATTCTTTGAGTAGATGAGAATATCATCTATGAATACTATCACGAACTGATCAAGATATGGCTGAAATACCCGATTCATGAGATCCATGAAGATCGCTGGCGCATTCGTCAAATCCGAATGGCATCACAAGGAACTTGAAGTGGCCATAACGAGTCCTGAAAGCAGTCTTGAGAACATCGGCGTCTTTCACTCTCAGCTGATGATGACCAGAACGCAGATCAATCTTGGAGAATACTGAAGCTCCCTGCAACTGATCAAATAAATCTTCAATCCTCGGGAGTGGGTATTTTTTCTTCACTGTAACTCTGTTCAACTCCCGGTAATCAATGCAGAGCCTCATCGAACCATCCTTTTTCTTCACAAACAAGACCGGTGCGCCCCATGGCGAAAAGCTCGGGCGAATGAATTCTTTGTCAAGAAGTTCCTGAATCTGCTTCTTGAGTTCTGCCATCTCAGTAGGTGCTAATCGATATGGTGCTTTGGAGATCGGCGTAGTACCGGGCATAAGCTCAATAGAAAATTCCACCTCTCGCACAGGTGGTAAACCAGAGACGTCATCAGGAAAAACGTCTAGAAAGTCCCGGACAATAGGAACATCGGATGCTGACTGTTTAGGCGTCTCGGTAACAGATACCAGAGTAGCTAAAAATGCTCGGCACCCTCGATGCATGAGTTTCCTAGCCTGGACATAAGGTATTATACGCAGTAAATTAAAATACATGTCTGGTTCGAATAAGAATTGTTCCATCCCAAGCGGTCGGACTAGAACAGATCTCTGCTGGAAATCAATCAAAACTCTGTTCCTCAATAGCCAGTCCATCCCCAGAATTATATCAAATTCTGGCATCGGCAGAACGATAAGATCCGCATACACAAGATTACCATGAAGTTCAAGGTCTATATCTCGGATCACATTAGTAGCTGTCATCTCTTCTCCAGAAGGCAATGCTACTGAATACGCTATGTCTAGCCCAATTGTCTTGATCTTGAGAGAATTTGCAAAGGTTTCTGAAATGAACGAATGAGTAGCCCCTGAATCTATCTAGGCTTTCGTAGCTGAACCGGCTATAAAGATTCTCCCTGAAAGATTGGAATATCATGCTAAACCCAATAGTTTTACTAGAACTATGGTTATAGACATACAAAGGTCAAAGTTCTTCTAACCTAAATTCCCGTAAATAACACTGATTAGAACATGCAATCCTATCATAAATTCTAAGTTCAAAAGCTTAACCCAAAACATTAAACTTCAAATACAACTTAAAGATTTATGATACCTGTCATGAGCATCGTCTCCGGGTTAGTCTCTGCAGCATGGAGAGCAAAAACTCTGCCTTGGGTGGGCAGATTCTTCTGAGGGCAATTCTTCAATATGTGGTCAGTACTACCACATTTGTAACACTTTCCCGAATCATACATACAAGTCAAGCATGACGACGTGAGCACTTGGCATAGACTGGATACTCCACTGTCCTCGGGACTGCTTGTCCCTGCTGTTGCTGTTGTGGTCCTCTGTTCCTGGGTGGACCGTGGAAAGGTTTCTTATTCTGATGTTGCTGCTGCTGCTGAGGAGGGCGGTGTGGTGCCAGAAATGGTCGTTTACCCTGACGATCACGCTCAATATCATGCTGGTCTTGCTCTGCCGCTAGAGATCTGGAAACATCAACATCATAGGTAGTAGGGCCAGCCACCCTAACATCACGGCGTAAGATCGGCCGCAGACCATCCGCAGACCATTTAGAAAATGCCTCAATTTGGCTCCAGCATCATTAGCAATTAGGGGTACAAAATGACATCCCCTCTCGAATTTACGGATGAACTCCGTAACAGTCAAGTCTCCCTGCCTCAGGGTCATGAACTCCGTGGTCAACCTCGAACGCACCTCTTCAGTAAAATATTTAGAGTAGAATACCTCTGTGAAGCGCGCCCAGCTCAAAGTAGTCAAATCCAAAGCCACTGATGCTCCTTCCCACCATAGGCGAGCGTTCTCCTCCGAACAGATAGGTCACACACCGAACCCTATCTCCATCTTCAAGCCCCATAAACACGAAAATAGCCTCAAGGGACTTAATCCAGCCCTCGGCAACCATAGGATCGGACGTCCCTAAGAACTCCTTTGGTCGCATCTTCATGAACCGCTCATAGATAGCCTCCGGTCCCGTCTGTCTGGCTCCCACTGCATTGTTCCCCGCAAACTGTGCAAAGAACTGAGTCATCCTAGCTAGCATCTGGGCATTCATGTCTGGTGGAGGGGGTGGTGGTAAATCTCTCTCCTCATCCTCCCCTTGTCTCTGATCCTCAACGTCCTCATGATGGCGCTCATCATCACCTCTCGGGCGTCCAACACGGCGTCTAGGAGGCATGCTGTTCCATAATTATAACCCATACGTAACCAACATGCATAATTCCACTATTTCTTTAAATTTAAATAATGCATAATCGTAATCTTGACATAAAATCTTTCATGTAATCATGATGTAAAAATATTTCATGCATTAAAATAAATGCGTAATCGTAAAACTTACAGACCGAAGACGTGACTTCATGAGCTTCTCGAGAGCAGTAGTAGTACAACCCTTTACAAGATCATAGGCTCTGATACCAACTGTAAAGGCCCGTATTTCGTATTCATAATTTTGCGGAATTATTAAAATTTTTCTAAATAAATAAATAACTTGCCCAATTTATAAAATAAACATGTAAATAATTTTAACTTTAAAATAACAGCGGAAGTCAACATTGTATTTCAAACAACAATTTAAAAATAATCCAACATGTTAAAATCGAGTTTGAATGATAAAAGGTGCATAAACTAAATCATGAGGTCCTCGGGTTTACTACTGCTGCCACAAGATTGCTCACTGGTCTACGTCCTCCGTCTCGACCTCATCAGTACCTACAACAATCAAGTCTAGTGAGTCTAAAGACTCAACATGTATATATCGTTAATAACAAGTAAATATATCATAAAATCGCATGCAACGTAAAAATTAAAGTATCGTAAAGCGTATGGTGAAAATCGTATCAGGAATAATTATATCTACGTGCATATCTGAAAATCATACGTAAAAGCTTTGCTCAATAGAGCTCTGTCATATCATATCATAATTTTGTGGTAGAGATAATGTTTCTAAGCAAGTGGCCCATAACATAACGTGAGCGCCTGATCAGACTAAACCACAGTATACTGGGCGGTAGAGATCAATCACAGACCTTGGACTGGATGTCCGTACCCATACATAATCATAAACCGATCGTAAGTCACCGGGCGGAGAGGTCCTCGGTTGTGCCTACCGACTTCCAAACCCATAAACGTAAGGTGGCCACAAGACATATAGCATATATCTCAAAAATAAATATTTTATATTGTTATGCACTTAATATAATTATAACCTTATTTTTACCGAATATGTTGGATCGTTCCCAGGTTTGCTGCGACTTACTACTAATATGTGACACATGCAATAAATCTTAACTTGACAAAATTTTAACAATAGAACAAAAAACGAGACGATTCGGACCAACAACTTGATTTTTAACCATGGCTTCGTACCAACCCGACCAACATTAAACCGACGTTTAACCATGATTAAAAATACCCCAAGCATACTGAAAAATATGCATCATAACTGTATAACACGAAAATAGGTGAATGGAATCCAAAAACATAAAACACTCTTTCGAGAGTCATTTTGGCACCTTTCACCGTAAATTCTCGTACGACCTCTAACCTCGACCAAATCACGAATGGCAAAAAACATGACTTTCCTAACTCATTAAGGTAGTGTCCAGTCCAAGGCCGTGGGCTAAAAGCCAACCAAGAACTCAAACCACCACAAAATCGTGACCTTAAAGCTGCTGTCAAAAAGGCAGCAGTAACAGCTTGTGTGCTTGTAGTGAAAATCCTGAAATAAATGACTATGGGCTTGAACCACCTGCCCAAGAACTCTTACCAACATCCTAAGGCATGGCTTGGACCATGGCTAAGGGCTAAAAGCCAGCCACAAACCGAGCCAACACATAGGACAATACAACATGTTAGCCGAGAGTGCATATTCTGTGCAGGGTGTAAATTGAATTGTTTTGTCGTCTTAGATCGTTCCAGTGGCTATATGATCAACCATGGCTCGATCTAGACATGATGAAGTGTTGTATGAACCATGGCTATGGGCTAGGAGCCAACCATAATCCACACAACATCCAAAAACCGAAAGTGCATATACACAGAATTTGAAGAAACCGAAATGAATTTGTGTTGTTGTTGTGAAATTCTGATGGATCCGTGTACCAATATTGAAGGGTTGATTTGGTCACTTCCTAGACATGTTAAGGAAGGGTTCTTACCATGGCTACGGTCCTAGGACAGCCAAGGTTCGAACTCCCCACTTAAACAACTCAATGACAGCAACCAAGGTTCATTTCTGTACATAAGAAGAACTTGTTGTCATTTCCTTGTTCTTGGGTGTATGGACCAAAACAATTGAACCAAAAACACTCTAACACATTCTAATTAATGCCTAGAAGCAGCCATGTATGCCTGGAATCAAGCAACATCCTGAAATAACCAAAATACACAACACCCGTGAAGCAACAAGCCAAGGCCGAGAAAGCTGTACAGATTTTTAAATACATGCTGTCAAAATTTCGTTTTTGCCTCACAAATACTGAGTATATAATGTTTTAAAATATCTATAGGACATGATTGAAGAGCAATGAAGCAACATATACATGTCTGGAATTTGTTTTGACAAAAACAAATCAATACGACTAATACGAGCGGCGGAACGGAGTTGGATTTCTCTTCTTATTTCTGCTGCTGTTCACGAATTTTATCAGCTGGTTTCTTCGGATATTTTTGAGCATATGATGGTAGGAGATGTAGGTTATGAAGGTGAATGATATAATAGGTGTTAAAGGTGCCATAATATGCATTGAGGTGGGAGTTACAAGTAAAGGAGTTGAATGGTTTGAAATGTTTTCTTATTCCTTGCTAGCCGATTCTTTTCCCTCATTTTTGTTGCATACACACGTTGATATGCTAGGTAGTAAGTTGAGGATAAATGTGGTGTGCTATAATATTTGAATTACTATTACTTGGTGAATTAAGAGGGTAAATGAATACACCATGAAGTGTAATTAGGAATGGCTTAAATGGAGTGTTACTAACATTTTGAATTTGTTTAGGCATGGACCGAAATTCATCCACCATTTTGCACGGTATGACCTTGATTAATTCTTGTATTTAAATGTTTCGGGTTTAATACACCAATTATATATTTGAGTGAATTAAGACATTATTTAGATTAAATTCTTGCATTACATTGCATGGTTTAAAAATTAAGTATTTAAATGCTATGTTAAATTTGTTGACTATATTATATCTAGATTACTTTATCCCCATTTGTTTACACATTTTATTTTAAGCTTTAATTTAATATTGAAACTAAAAGAATTTATTTACTAACTTGATTCCAACTAATTTTAATAAATCCTAAAACATTCTATTTCTTTAAATTAAATTATTCCTTGACTTAAATTAAATTTAGGAATATTTATCTTATTATTAATCTTATTTCTAATCTCCAAACTCCGGTCCGGCCTCGCGTATTTATCCTGAAAAGATAAAACTAAACATCTTCTTTTAAAACAAATAAAACACTTCATATTTTCTTAAAAATTCACTTTTAATTTAAATAATAGAAATTATGCATGGCTTATACGTAATCTGATTTTCGGGTTCTACACTATGGCTCGATGAATTACTTGTGATTTGATGATGATTGTGGCCTTGAGATTAGTTTATTATTATATCGAAATGATGATATTGATTTGCATTATTACATTGCATATTGAGCTACTTTTCGATTCAGATTTGATATGGCGGAGGTCGCCTTGATTTATTGATTTGTTGGACGTATATGACTATAGTTGAGTTGGCATAGTGTATGCGGAGGTCGCTGCTATGGCCTGAACACTCTCTATAGGCGCACCATAATCCTGGGATTGTAGAACACAACACCCCACCTCGAGCGGATAAGTCGGTGGATGTTGCTTGGGGATTCTCTTTCCTTGGGTACCTTATGACCAGATGATTCACTTGATCTTGAGATTTATTGATAGCTCACAGCTTCTGATCATGCATTGCATTATATTGCATATTTATGAATTTATATGAAATATTTGAAATTTTAATTCTCATATGTTATTGATTGTATCATACTGGGTTTATACTCACCGGCATGTCCGGTACCTCTTGTTTTCATGTGCTTGACGGTAGGTGAGGCGAGGCTTGGGATGCCAGAGTCCAGCTCCAGGCGAGGAGATACGAGTTAGAGTGGGATTCTCGGGTCTTAGGAGCTATGTAATGATGTTTGGATTTTTTGGTTCACTACTTTATTTTGGCATGTTGAAAATTATATTTCAAACATTTGAGACAATTAAATTATTTTGACGATGTTTATGTGGATTTTTGAACTAGAAATTATGTATTTTACTCAATCATTTGGTTTGTTACAATTATAATTATTAGCAATAGATATCGGACCGGGGGCCCCACATCCGGCGGTGAATCTTTAGGCGTTTTGTTCTTCACACTTTTGTGCTCCATAACCCTCCATTAATTAGCCGTAAACGTTTCTGTATCGATCGAATTTCGTCGAGATATCATCATGAATCCCCATCTCATGCGATATTTTTCTGGCCATATTCCGGCCGATTTCCGGCCTGATGTTGAACGGATTCTGTTCTAAGGTGTCGCCGACTTATGGGCTATCTTTTTCCTGCAGTAAGTCGAAGTTCAGGCGGCGACCGCGGCGGCTAGTGGCATTTATTTGTGAGTTGGGTTAGGGTTTCAGGATTTTGGGGATTTTTTGGTGATTTAAGGCCTTGTTTGGTTTCTAATTTTGAACCAGGTTTTGAAATCCAGAATTTTGATCATTTATTAAATTTTTACTTCCGCAATTCTTATTTGTGAAATTAAATTCGACCATTTCAAAATTTAATTGCATGAAATAAAATTAATATGAAATTATTCTTTATTTTATCGTCTTTGTTTATTTCGATAAAATATTTGTGGATGAATAATTATAAGGTGCAAATATTTTATTTCTTGCATATTTGGTCTTTATGTTTTATTTGGCCCAATTAAAGTTAAATTAATATTTTGTATCTTAAATTTAGTTAAATTTAAATTACATGTTAATAAAGTGATTTTTTGAGATATGTTGATATTGTTCAAGTTCAAAATAAATTGTGTTTCAATTTATGCGAAAAATAGTCGGCCCAAAGGAAGACTATTTTTTTGTCAAATTTCAAACACAATAGATGATTTTAAAGTGCATCTAGATCTATGCTGAAATTAATCGGCCCAAAGGAAGATTATTTTCTGGCCAGATTTTATATTCAATATATCTTTTTCAAGTGCATTTATATCTATGCGAAAAATAGCCGGCTCAAAGGAAGACTATTTTTTGGCCAGATTCCAGACTTTAAACAAAAAAAATGTGTTTATATCTAGGCAAAAATAATCGACCCAAAAAAGGTTATTTTTTGGCCAGATTATAAGCACATAATTATGTGGTCTTAAAGCGTGTCAAAATTATGCAGAAATTAATCGGCTCAAAGGAAGATTATTTTCTTATCAGATTGTAGACACATTATATGATATTAAATTGTGTTAAATTTATGCGGAAAATGATCGGCCCAAAGGAAGGTCATTTTCTGGCCAAATTTTAGCACAATATGTGGTACTAAATATATGATATTTTCTTATCCATGCATGCAATTGTCGGTCCAAAGAAAGGCATATTGTTGGCCGGATTTATTATCAATATTTAATAACCATGATGTTTGAGTGTACCACTTACAAATTGTTATTTTTGTTCAAAGACTAAATATCAATGTTGTGCTAGGTATATTTTTTTATGGGCCCACCACTGGCATGCTTATATTTTGTGATTTATTTAATTTAAATATATGCATGGACTATATTTTATTGTGAGTTTTTTTTTTGTTCTATTTTGTTATAGCATCTTCTATATCTGTCGATCTGAACAACATTCCAGTATTTAATGGCTCAAACTTCAAGAAATGGAAAGAGCATGTTATGATAGTGCTCGGCTGCATGGATTTGGACTATGCTCTAAGGGAAGATCGCCCAGCACTTTTGACCAGTTCAGGAACTGCTGATCAAAAGGGTTCTTTGGAAAAGTGGGAGCGATCAAATCGCATTAGTCTGATGATTATGAAACATTTCCATTCCAGATACTATAAGGGGTGCATTTCCTGAAGAAAATGATACCAAAAAAGTTCCTTACTCAAATAGCAGATCGTTTCGCTGCAAACGAAAAGGTCGAGACAAGTACAATTCTAACTAAGCTTGTCTCAATGCCGTACAAAGCTAAAGGTAACATAAGGGAGTACATAATGAAAATGTCAAATCTTGTGACTCGCCTAAAAGCATTCAAATTGGAATTGTCGGAAGACATAGTCGTTCATTTAGTCTTGATCTCTCAGCCTGCGTATTATGCATTCTCAAGAGGCCCAAAAAAACCATGATCGAATCAATGCATTAGAGAAACAATTAGAAAACTTATCCGAATGGGAAGAACTTCATTGGAAACAAAGGTCCAGAGTGAATTGGCTGAAAAATGGGATTGAATTACTATGTTTTTCCACTCTTCTGCCTCCATTCGACAAAATACTAACTTTATTAAGGGGCTCACAAAGCCACATGGTGATTGGTGTACAGAGGGGCGAGGTATGGCGGATATTACTACTGAATATTTTGCTAATCGTTTTTCTTCTACTAGTCTGTGGCATCAGATATTGATGAGGTCAAAAGTGTGTATTGATCCAGTGGTTGGGCATTATATGAATGGTCTATTATGTGAACCTTTTTAATCAGATGAGATTCGTAAGGCAGTATTTGATATGTATCCTACTAAGGCTCCGGGCCCTTGGTTTACTGCTCTCTTTTACGAGAAATTAACTTGTTATTGGCAATGACATCACTCAAGAAGCCATTATAACTTTAATTTCTAAATTTCGGGAACCATCATACTTGAAAGATTTCCGACCTATCAGCTTATGCAATACGTGTTACAAAATTGTGGATGAACTATCACAAATCGGTTTAGAGCTGTAATCACCCAAGTTATTGATTCTTATCAGAGTGCGTTTATTCCAGAACGACTAATCTGGGATAATGTCATTGTTTGAATTCATGCATTGAATAAGGAACAATAAAAAGGCTAGATCAGGATTTGCAGCACTCAAGTTAGGCATGTGCAAAGCATATGATTGAATCGAGTGGAATTACATGTGTGATATAATGAGAAAATTCGGATTTTCATAGCAATGGGTCAATCTAATGATGAGATGTGTTACATCTCTCACATACTCTTTTCGAGTAAATCTGTCGGTCTTTGGGGCACTTTATCCTTCGAGAGGCCTTAGATAAGGTGATATGTTATCTCCTTATTTATTTGTGCTTTGTATGCAAGGTTTATCTTTGGTTTTCTCAAAAGCTGTGGATCGTTGTCTGTTTAAGGGGGTGATCATAGCCAATCCAAGTCCCGTTATCTTCACATTTATTTTTTGATGATGATAGTCTAGTGTTTGTTCGAGGGACGAGAGAAGATTGCATGTAAGTTCGCAATTGTTTACAGATGTATGAGCGCGTATCAGGGAAAATGGTAAACTATGATAAATTTGCTCTTACATTGAGTCCAAATATGCCCGCTCAGGCTATTGATGATATAAAAAAATTTACTATCTATGGAGATGGTTCAAGCTCATGATTTATACTTTGGATTGCCAACATTCTCTCTGCACAATAAACCACTCCAATTTGCCTATTTAAGAGAATCAATATGTAACAAAATTCGAGGATAGTCAGCTAAATTCTTCTCCATGGGAGGCAGAGAAGTTGTAAAAAAGGTGTGTTGCAAGCAATACCTTCGTTTGCCATGTCTTGTTTAAAACTGCCAATCTCGGTTTGCCATGAAATTGAGCAATTGTGTGAAAAATTCTTGTGGCCAGCAACTTCTGACAGTTGCTGACAAACGACGGATGCATAGGGTGAGATGGGATAAACTTTGTAAACCAAAGAGCCATGGTGAGAGAGGGTTTCAAAATTTTTTGGCTTTCAATAAAGCTCTCTTAGCGAAGCAAGTGTGGTGTGTCATCCAATACTCAATTTTTTGACGGCAAAAGTTTTTTAAGCGAGATACTCCACACACACATACATATAGTGGCAGATGTAGGATCCAATCTTTCTTATGTTTGGTGTTCCTTAATTCGAGGAAGGGAAATGATTCAAAAAGGTCTTTGTTGGTGTGTGGGTGATGGTCGTAAGATTTTAGTGAATTCAGATACTTGGATTCCTGGTATTCCATTCTTCAAAAGTAGGCCGATACTGTTGTGGATCAGAACATGACAGTGGCAAATCCTTTTACAGATCAAAGACAGTGGGATGAAGACATTGTAAGAATGTTTTCCAATCCATGAGGCAGAAGCTATTTTGGATATCGCATTATATAGGCTGGGAGGTAATGACACTCGATTTTGGAATGGGAGTTCAAATGGAAAGTAGTTAGTCAAGCTTGGCTATCTTTGAGAAGTTAATTCCCTGGCCCGTCTCCCTTCCAATCCTCATATCATGATAAACATAAAAACGGTACATTAATTAAATATTTTATAATATAAATATATAGTTTTTGTATTATTAAATGTTTAAATATTATATGTTTTGTAATAAATTGTATAAAATATAAGTTGTTGTGTAATTACAAGTTTTTACTTTTTTTACAGGTTCGATAAAACAAGAATAAACTTGGCGTTGCAAATGGGATTAAGATGATTCTTGGACATGTAGAAAGTTGATGTTAATATCTAAAATATTGGTGGCAAGCATGAGATAAAAATTGTAAAGTACCGTACTTTTCATACTCAAAATTTGCGGAAAAATTTAAAATTTTCTTAAACATAAAATAACCTTCAAAGTCTGCCATAAAATATCCCAACCAAGTCCCCCATAAGACATGGTTGTTCAAAATACTACAATAAAATTCGCTCACAAAAGATTTGCTCAAAGTGTTTCCCTCAAAACATGAAATCAGAGTAAATTAACATTTGCATAAAAACATAAACATTGCGGTTCTCGGGTTAGCCTCCCGCTCAGTCCAAGCCTGCCCCTTGGTCGCCACCTCCTGTCTCCTCAACAACATACTCACCTACATCGATCAACTCTAGTGAGTCTAAAGACTCAACACGTATAAACTGAGAAATAGCGAGTACTACATAATAAAACCGCATGCAACTTTAAAATAGAACATACATACTTAAACTTGAATTTGCATACTAAAACTTGAACATACATACGTAACATAGACGTGCCATAACGTGAAAACTTGTCAGAAAGATACTGCATACTAGAACATACATAACTTCATCATTTTGCGTAGAGGCATGTTTCAAAGCAAGTGACCCATAACATAAAAAATGCCTGATCAGACAAACCACAGTACTGGGCTGACAGGGACGTATCCACTGCCACATACATGAGATCCCCGTTCATAATTTAACGGGCTGGTTGGTCCCCGTTCATAATTTAACGCTTTCCAACCTCGATCTAACCCGTTCATAATTTAACGGGCGGATTGGTCCCCGTTCATAATTTAACGCTTTCCAATCCTAAACATAATTTGGTCACAAGACATTTAGCATACATCAAAAACTTAAAATATTTACTTGCACGTCAAACATACTTACTTGGCGTTTCGGGGTTCGTTGAACTCCGACTGGGGCCGTTGCTGCACATAATGACATGAAATTTCATACCTAACTTGCATAACTTAGACTTCGAAATCATGCTTACTCACATGCTCATTCTATCCCTTAGGATGTTTAGATTTTCCCATGACTCGACCTTGTAAAACATCGTATTAAACCATAGCATAAAACCTCAAACCGAACCTTAAGTGATAAAAGAATTTAACCCAAAACTGAAGGTACACGGACCCCGTGCCCAGGTCCAGCCCCGGGTCCGTGTAGGTTCGCTAAGTTATGTGCGTGAAGAAGAAGAAGGCACGGACCCCGTCTCTAGGTCCGGGTAAGGGTCCGTGTAGGTGCGGAAAAATGACACTCCTGAAGGAACAAAGGCACGGACCCCGTGGAGAGGTCCGGGTAAACATTCGTGTAGGCACTGCAAACATACATCGAGTGAAACACAAAGGCACAGACCTTGTGCCCCCATCCGTGTAGGGGTCCGTGCTGACTCACAAAAACGACACTGAAGGAATAACAAAGGCACGGACCCCGTGTCAGGGTCCGTGTACGGGTCCGGCTAGACACTGAACGACGAAACCTGCGTGCAAAACTTAGTGTGATGTTTCCTTCTCCCCAACCAAACCAAATGACCACGGATCGATACCCCGAGACACATCCTTGTACGCTACGGCATTGTACCAACCCAAGTAAGCCATTAAAATTGTTCCCAGGAGCAACAATCAACAACAACAACGACACGACCTGAAATTCGTCACCATTATTCTCCTTACGACTTTTGATTCAACCTGGTGCCCAACGACACGAACGGTGATCCAAATACCAACCCAACATCATAAAAATCATACCTAGACGCAGCAATGATCGCCCGTCGATCCCCAACGAAGCCTGCAACATAAAACTTCAAGAAACGCATCAATAACAAAATTTTCTGGAATTCACAGTTTGAGCAGTCTCACGAAAAACATCATAACTCACTCAATTTTCACCCAAAAATCTCGAATTTTATATCAAATCGAAGGCATCAAAAAGTTCTAAAATTTTCTAGTTGAAAGTTTTCTCAAAATCTCGAATAAAAATTCGAAGTTTCAACCAGAACAGTAAAATGTGATTTTTGATTCCTAAAATGGTTTCAAAAGTGATCCCAACACAATTGCTCAAACTTCTACACGTCGCACACATGGTTTTACGCATAAATTACAACACACGCATAATATGACATGATCGATGCATCAAGAACAGAATATACGTGCCTTTTGATATATAAAAATACCGAATGACGTCACCAAAGCGGAGATAGAACCGAGGTTGATCTGGGACGATTGTGCAACGATTTTCTTGCCACAAAATACACGAAACTCGCTGGAAAATTATTTGAGAAGGGGACGGCAGCTTTCTCCTCCAAGAACCCTAGTTTTCTTTCTTTTAAAAATCTGAAAAATAAAAGTGTGTTTGTGTGTTGTGTGTTTTACGTGCAGTGTGTGTGTTCGGCTAGATTAGGGGATTAAAATTTGGCTTAATTAAATAATTAACATACTAATAAAATGCTCATTTAAATGCTAGTTAAAATGTTACTCAATTAACAAATTAAATAGAATACTATAGACAATTCAATATCCACATGTTATTTTTTATATGAAGAAGCAAATTCGGAGAAGAAGATTTTCAAAAGTGATGTGTAATATATATAATATCTTGGAACACCAATGAAGACTTATGTGTAAAAAAATAATATTTATTTGTGGTTGTCTCCCCAAATTTGGCTATAAATAGGGGTCCATTGTAATATATTGAGATATCCCTCATTCTATGAACAAACCTTTGAGTTCATAATATTTCTCTCTATATTTTTCCTTTATTTCTTCATTTAAATATAATTAGCATGTTAATTTCATATTCAAAGTTTTACACTTTGAATAATGAATAGCTAACTTCCGTAAAGTTGAGAAGAAAAGGTGCAACTCTTGGCATGATAATAAAGTTACTAAAAGATAAGAATCTATGTTTTATATTATTTAATCATTATTTATTGTTTATGTTATATTTATTTCTTTAAGCATTTTTATACCCTACTTATAAGTGGGAGCTTTGATTTATTGTTGCTATATGTTTCACTAATTTTTTGGAACCATTTAAATGTTAGTTTGGTATTACCAACCATTTAAAGTGGATGCCTTGATTTATTATATATGAATATATTATAATATTAAATTCTTGGAACCATTTAATTGTTTGTTTGGTTTTACCAACCATTTAAAGTGGGAACCTTGATTTACAATATATAAATATATCATAATATTAATTTCTTGGTACCATTTAAATGTTAGTTTGGTTTTACCAACCATTTAAAGTGAGAACCTTGATTTAGTGTTTACAAATATATATATAGCACAATAAATACTTTGACACATTTATAAGTTTTGGTATATATTATATACTTATAAGATAATAATATATAACATAATATAAATATGATTATTAAGTGGATTTCAATAATGTTCGTTAATGTTAACTTTATTAAAATACCAAGAGTGGATCATTTAATCTCAACTACTTAATTAAAATTTGAACAATTAAAAATTACCAATTAAAGATTCAAAAAACTAAAAAAAATAAAAATAAAAAGACATTGTAGTGGACTTGTAATTACCTTAGCTTCCTCGTGGATACGATATTCGAACTCATCGAATTATACTACTTGTGGATAACCTGCTCTTGGGAGTGCAACAATCAAAGTCGCAACAAGTTTTTGGCGCCGTTGCCGGGGAATTATAATTTAATTTCAAGTCTATTTAATTTTGTTTATATTTTATTTTTCTTTATTTGAATTTTTATTGCTTTTGTGTGTTTTTATTCTTTTGCATTTGCATGAGCATTTGGTCACGTACACTTAGTGGTCGACTCATTCGAAATAACCCTTTATTTTTACAAAACATGGTGGAAGAACCCATCCAAGAAAATGAAGATGAAATTCAATCTCAACATGATCATGATAGACGAAGAACACTTAGAGATCACATGAATCCTACACGAACTAGTGCACCTTCATGTCTAGTTTTTCCCCCTGATGCATCTCATTTCAATTTTAAGCCTGGTATTATCCAACTTTTACCCAATTTTCATGGCTTAGATTCTGAAAATCCATACATGCATTTACGAGAGTTTGAAGAAGTGTGCAACACATATAATGATCTAAATTGTAGCATGAACACCATTCAACTTAAGCTTTTTCTTTTTCTTTAAAAGATAAAGCTAAAACTTGGCTAAAAAATCTTAGATCGGGATCCATTTGAACTTGGGATGAATTGCAACAACAATTTTTGAAAATTTTTTTTCCATCTCATAGAACAAATTCTTTCAAAAGGCAAATCATCACTTTCACTCAAAAACAAGGAGAAATTTTTTATCAGTGTTGGGATAAATACAAATAATTGCTTAATCTTTGTCCACATCATGGTTTTGAAATTTGGAGAGTTGTTTCTCAATTTTATGAAGGCTTAACACCTAAAGATAGGCAAATGGTTGAATTTATGTGTAATGGAACATTTGAAGATAAAGATCCAAACGAGACAATTGAGTATCTCGATTCATTAGCTGAAAATGCTCAAAATTGGGACACTATAGGTACAATCGAACCATCAAACAAGATTCAATCTCCTACATCTGGTGGAGGTATGTACACTCTCAAAGATGAACATGATCTTCAAGCTAGATTTACCTCTTTGGCAAGAAAAATTGAAGCACTTGAATTGAAAAAGAATGGTCAATTAAAATCTGTTCAAGAAATCGTGTGTCACATCTGTGATACAAGTGATCATTTTACAAAAGATTGTCCCACTTTGCCTTCTTTTAAAGAATGTCTCCATGAACAAGCCAATGTTTTGAACAATTTCAAAAGGCCAAATTTTGAACCATTTTCTCAAAATTACAATCCAGATTGGCGAAATCATCCAAATTTTAGTTGGAGGAATGATAATGCTGCACAATTTTCACAACCAAATTTCCAAAATCAACAAAATTTTCAAAATTATGCACCTTATGTTCCTCCACCTAAAAGAAATTTGGAAGATACATTGAATTCTTTCATTGCAAAGCAAGAGTCTATCAATACTCAAACTGCTCAAACCATGACAGATTTGAAAGATACTCTTACTAAATTTGCATCTGCACTTAATGTTCATGAAAAAGGTAAATTTCCTTCACAACCTCTGCCTAATCCCAAGGATCATCATTCACAAACTGGAACTTCTGGAACTCAACCGATGGATCAGGTAAAATCTGTTATTACCCTTCGAAGTGGTAAGGTTGTGGAAAAATCCATTCTTGAACCTTGTGAAGATGATGATAAATCAACTCCAAAGGATAAGGAAGTGGAACCCATAACTTGCGAAGAGGAGGTTCAACAGACAGTGTCACCACCATTCCCTCATGCATTGAAAAATACAAAAAAATCAAATTTGAATTCTGATATATATGATATTTTTAAACAAGTAAAAGTTAATATTCCTTTATTAGATGCAATAAAACAGATACCATCATATGCCAAATTTTTGAAAGACTTGTGCACCGTGAAAAGAAAATTGAATGTGAAAAAGAAAGCATTTTTAGCCGAACAAGTAAGTGCAATCATTCAAAATAATAATACTTTGAAATACAAATACCCTGGTTGTCCTACTATTTCATGTATTATTGGAGAATGAAAGATTAAAAAAGCCTTGCTTGATCTTGGAGCTAGTGTGAATTTACTTTCATATTCAGTTTATCAAGAACTCAATCTAGGCGAGTTAAAATCTACTTCGGTAACACTTTTACTTACCGATAGATCTGTTAAAGTGCCAAGAGGTATGGTAGAAGACGTATTGGTCCAACTTGATAACTTTGTATATCCTGTCGATTTCATAGTTTTAGATATACAACCTATCGAAGCTTGTAATGCAATTCCTGTAATTATGGGTCGTCCATTTTTAGCAACTTCTAATGCTCTTATAAATGGCAGGAATGGAATAATGAAGTTGTCATTTGGTAACATGACCTTGGAGCTCAATGTTTTTAATCTTTGTAAGCAACCACATGACAAAGGAGATGAAAGTGAAGATGAAAATCTTATCGAAACTCTTGTGGAAGAAAACATTCAAGAAGGGAGTACTCGTGATCAATTAGATATTTGTTCAATTGAAACTGTTAAAGAAAATATTGAAATTGATCTTGATGATTTTATCAGATATCACTCGTTACCAGGATCAGAAAAAGAATTTGATGCAAAATATGAGAACAAAGACGAACCACCCATATTGGAGTTAAAACCCTTGCCAGAAGAATTGAAGTATGCATTTTTCTTGGAGAAGATGAAACATATCCGTTGGTAATTTCTTCCAAACTAGAAAGTGATCAAGAAGGTAAATTAGTTGATATGCTTAAAAGACATAAAAATACAATTGGTTGGACACTAAAAGATCTCAAGGGCATTAATCCACTAATTTGCACACACAAAATTCATTTAGAAGAAAATGCTAAAACATCTCAACAACTACAAAGGAGATTAAATCCACACATGAAAGATGTTGTGAAAACTGAAGTTCTCAAACTACTTGATGTTGGGATTATCTACCTATTTTTAATAGTAAGTGGGTAAGCCCAACACAAGTAGTTCCGAAAAAATCTGGCATCACAGTGATAAAAAATGAAAAAGGTGAATTGTTAACAAGTCGAGTCCCATCTAGTTGGCGGATGTGTATTGATTATAGAAAATTAAATGACGCCACTAGAAAAGATCATTTTCCATTACCATTTTTGGATCAAATTTTAGAAAGAGTAGCAGGTCATCCATACTACTGTTTTCTTGATGGATATTCAGGTTATTATCAAATTCTCATTGCACTCGAAGATCAAGATAAAACCACATTCACATGTCCTTTTGAAACATTTGCATTTAGAAGGATGCCATTTGGATTATGCAATGCCCCAGCAACATTTCAAATTGTTTTCATGGATGATTTAACTGTCTTTGAGAATACATTTGATAATTGTCTTGAAAATTTGGAAAAAAGTTTTAAAAAGATGTAAGGAAAAATGTCTTATTTTAAATTGAGAAAAATGTCATTACATGATTACTTCTAGAATTGTTTTGGGACATGTCGTGTCATCTCATGGAATTGAAGTTGATAAAGCAAAAGTTGATGTCATTGCCAATTTACCCCCTCCAAAAACCATTAAAGAAATTCGCTCATTTTTGAGACATACTGGATTTTATAGGAGGTTTATAAAGAAATTTAGTTTAATCTCTAAACCCATTTGTAACCCTTTAACAAAAGACACTGCATTTGAGTGGACTCAAGAATGTCAAAATGCTTTTGATAAAATCATTCGACATTTAACATCAGCTCCTATCATGCAACCTCCTGATTGGTCTTTACTATTTGAAATCATGTGCGATGCGAGTGATTATGCAGTCGGTGCAGTATTGGGTCAAAGAAGAAACGGTAAGCCTTATGTGATATATTATGCAAGTAGAACTTTAAACAATGCTCAAATGAATTACTCCACAACTGAAAAAGAACTACTTGCTGTAATATTTGCATTAGATAAATTTCGTTCTTATTTGATTGGATCAACGACTATTGTGTTTACTGATCATTCTGCTATTTGATATTTGTTGACCAAACAGGATTCAAAGCCACGACTGATACGATGGATTTTGTTGCTCCAAGAATTTGACATTGTGATCAAAGATAAAAAAGGAACCGAGAATGTCGTAGCCGATCATTTATCGAGACTAGTAACAGGATCATCTAGTGAAATGACACCAATTAACGATAATTTTCCCGATGAACATCTATTTTCAGTTACTACTACACCTTGGTTTGCTAACATAGTAAATTTTCTTGTGACAGGAAAAATGCCACCGCAATGGAGTTCCCAAGATAAAAGAAAATTTTTGAATGAGGTAAAAAACTTTTATTGGGATGATTCGTATCTGTTCAAGTATTGTCCAGATCAAATTTTTCGACGTTGCATACCCGACCATGAGGTAGGTAGTGTCATTAAATTTTGTCATTCAGAAGCATGCGGAGGACATTTTTCTTCAAAAAAAACGGCTGCAAAAATCTTGCAGTGTGGATTTTATTGGCCCACTTTGTTTAAATACACCCACGAAATTTGCAAGATCTGTGAAAATTGTCAAAAATTGGGTGCGATTTCATAAAGAAACATGATGCCTTTGAATCCTATTATTGAAATTGAAATCTTTGATTGTTGGGGAATAGATTTTATGGGACCTTTTCCATCGTCGTTTGGATACTTGTATATTTTAGTTGCAGCTGATTATGTTTCCAAATGGATAGAGGTAATTCCATGTCGAACAAATGATCATAAAATCGTCATCAAATTTTTAAAAGAAAATATTTTTAGTAGATTTGGAATTCCTCGAGCCATGATAAGTGATGGGGGAACTCACTTTGTTAATAAACCATTTGCTTCATTAATGAAAAAATATGGTATTACTCATAAAGTAACTACTCCTTATCATCTTCAAACAAATGGACAAGTTGAATTAGCTAATAGGGAGATAAAGCAAATTTTGGAAAAAACTGTTAACTCAAATAGAAAAGATTGGTCTCTACGACTTAATGATGCACTTTGGGCATATCGAACAGCTTTTAAAACATCATTGAATATGTCTCCCTATAGGTTGGTTTATGGAAAACATTGTCATTTGCCTATGGAATTGGAACATAAAGCTTATTGGGCGATCAAAACTTTAAATTCAAGCTTGGAGGATGCCAACAAATTGCGTAAATTGCAACTTAATGAACTTGATGAACTCAGAAATGACGCATATGAGAATTCAAGGATTTATAAAGCAAAAATCAAATCATTTCATGATAAAACAATTCTTAGAAAATATTTTGAGATTGGTAAAAAAAGTTTTGCTTTATAATTCTCGACTTCACATATTCCCAGGAAAATTACGATCAAGATGGACAGGCCCATATGTTGTAAAGCATGTGTATACTTATGGAGCTGTGGATATTGAAATCCTAAAAATGGTGATATTTTTAAAGTAAATGGACAAAGGCTTAAACCATTTTTAGAAAATGAAATCTTTCAAGAAGAGTTTATTTCCCTTTCTGATCCTTGATTTTTTTATTTTTTTGGTGTTGCATTTAAGTTTGTTTGTTTTTATTTCAGGTTTTCTTAATCTTTTTATTTTCCCGGTTAAATGACAGATAACGGTACTCCGTGACTCTCATAGTCGGTTAAATCAGTTTCCCACAATTGCTGATACAAAAATAAAAAGTTAAAAAATCATTTCTTTTCTTTTCCAAAATGGATGAAATTTTCTCAAAAATTTGTAAATATTTTCCTTCTGTTTCTGAAAATGTTCTAAGAAAAATTTATGCAGGAAGGTGTGAAAGATTGAGATTGCTAATGCCAAAAGGAATTCCAGAAGATATTCGTCTTGAAATAGAAGCTAAGGTCCGATTAGGAGGAGAAATTCCATAATCATTGCTCATTCGGTATTTGCCTGGATTAGGAAAAAGCACTTATGCGAAAAAACGAAGGGCCAAAAGTTTAGGGGTTTGTCATAAGTGTGCAAGATGGACTTGTGACAAACGATGCAGATCTTTGGGATGTGTTTCCAATAACAGAGAAGATAAAATTGGTTTCATTAAGAATGGGCTGAGTAAGGAGTCTTTAGATAACATCTTATTGACTCTTGAGACGCATTCTAGTGGACATGTGCATATTGAACTTCTCTGTTTATGGAAACAATTCCAAGATGAGCGTCATAGTCTTGGGAATCCGACTAAAAAAGACCCTGTTTGCCAATTTATAAGAAAATTGGATGGGAAGCATATTCTCGACTCATAGAAGGCGTTGAAGTTGTTTCTGGACGTAAAACCAGAGGAAAATTGTGAGCCACAATCACACTACTGTTTATATGCATATGTGTCATTATTGTTTTTACTATTTATTCTGTTTACAGCTTTGACCCATAGTTTTGTCATGATAACATATTACCCCTATAAAATCTCTCATCTTTCTCTCTATTTTCGCATACAAAAAAAGAAAGTAAAAACATGGCTGGATCCTCTGCACAAACATTGAAAAATATTTCTGTATTTTGTGGGTCGAGTCCTGGAAAAAATGAAGTGTTTGTAGAAGCAGCGAATAATCTTGGAAAGATATTGGCTGAGAGAAAAATTCACTTGGTATATAGGGGAGGTAATATTGGGTTAATGGGATCTGTTTCAACATCTGCTCATCTTGGAGGTAGTCAGGTTTTGGGTATTATTCATACAGCTTTAGCTGAAGGAAATATTACAGGTGTTACGATTGTGGAGGAATTAAAAGTTTTTTCTATGTATGAAAGAATCACTCAAATGATTGAAAATTCTGATGCTTTTATCGCACAACCAGGTGGTTTTGGTACATTAGAAGAAATTTTTCACATTGTTTCTTGGGCACAACTTAATATCCATAATAAACCTGTGAGCTTGTTGAATATCAATAATTATTATGACCGTTTGTTGACATTTCTTGATAAAGCTGTGAAACAGAATTTCATTACAGAAAATTCACGACGGATGCTCATCTATGCTTCGACTGCCGACCAATTAATTGATGATTTGGAAGCTTTTGTTCATAAACCTGATCCGATGATAACAAAGATCAATTGGTCGCAATCAAGCAATAAGAAAAGGAAGTTGGATCATTGATTCAAAAGTCGTGGATTGGTTTGCGTTTGTTTCAGTTTGTTATCTTCAATAAAATTCCAGGTGATATCTCTTTCATTATGTACTCTTTATTAATAGTTATTTTGACATTAGGGACAATGTCATATTCTGATTGGGGGGAGAACAAACTTATAAAAAAAATTAAAAAAATTTAAAAAAAATAAAAAAATAAAAAATATATATTATTTTAAAATAAAATCATGTTTATTGTTTGTATCTTAGTATTTTTTGCAAAAATGTCATACATTACATGTTTGAAAGATTTAAATTAGAACATGCATTAATCTATTTAAGAATGTTTAAATTTTTATTTGAAAAAAAAAGTCAATTTTAATATTCTGATCAATATAAAAATATGATTTATGAAATCTTTTTGAGTGATTAACCATTGTGATAAAATCAGGTATTAAAGTATATGGCCAAAGATATACCTTATAAGAGTGCCTAAAATTTTAAACTCACACATATTTTGTGAGTGAGTGGAGAGGACTGAGAAAACAGCTTTCGAGCCTTTATTGATCATGAGAGAGACTATCTATTGTTTAGATCTTGAGTTCTTATTTTGAAAAAAAAAATGATATTTCCTTGGAAAAAAAAGGAGAAAAATACAAAAAGAAAGATATTGAAGATCTATGTAATTTTTAAATTATATGCTACGATCCATATATCTCTCATTATAAAAAAAAAGAAAGAAAGAAATAGAGAAATTTATTGTACAAATTAAATAAATATGTGGTCAAGAAGCATAAACTTAGTCTGATTCCATGATGTTATGAATATATATATATATATATATATATATCAGAAAAAAATATATAATAAGAACAACTAGATTTTGAATCATTGAATTTTCTATCTTTTGATTAGTTTGGTTCGTTTTTCTGTCTGCATTCTGTAAACCATTTTTCTGAGCATTTATCTGTATTCCAACTCCATGAGAGAAATCGTTGCCATAAATTGAAACATTTATTAACCTGTGAGGATATGGAGTTGAGACTCTTACTAGGAATTTCTGAAGGCCGTGTACATTTAACTACCTGAAATAAGCTTTGAATTGATCATCTAAAATTATTTCATAAATTATAATTATGATGATCTTGATATAAATTTGACAGTTTTCAAATTTAATTTAAACACTTAGATAGTTTTGATTACATTTCTATTTAAATTAATCAATATGTTTTGTAATGCTATTAACGCTTAAATTGCTAGGGACTAGCAATAAGCTGGTTGGGAGGTGTGATAAACATAAAAATTGTACATTAATTAAATGTTTTATAATATAAATATATAGTTTTTGTTTTATTAAATGTTTAAATATTATATGTTTTGTAATAAATTGTATAAAATATAAGTTGTTGTGTAATTACAAGTTTTTACTATTTTTTACAGGTTCGATAAAACAAGAATAAACTTGGCGTTGCAAATGGGATTAAGATGATTCTTGGACATGTAGAAAGTTGATGTTAATATCTACAATATTGGTGGCAAGCATGAGATAAAAATTGAAAAGTACCGTACTATTCATACTCAAAATTTGCGGAAAAATTTAAAATTTTCTTAAACATAAAATAACCTTCAAAGTCTGCCATAAAATATCCCAACCAAGTCCCCCATAAGACATGGTTGTTCAAAATACTACAATAAAATTCGCTCACAAAAGGTTTGCTCAAAGTGTTTCCCTCAAACATGAAATCAGAGTAAATTAACATTTGCATAAAAACATAAACATTGCGGTCCTCGGGTTAGCCTCCCGCTCAGTCCAAGCCTGCCCCTTGGTCGCCACCTCCTGTCTCCTCAACAACATACTCACCTGCATCGATCAAGTCTAGTGAGTCTAAAGACTCAACACGTATAAACTGAGAAATAGCGAGTACTACATAATAAAACCACATGCAACTTTAAAATAGAACATACATACTTAAACTTGAATTTGCATACTAAAACTTGAACATACATACGTAACATAGACGTGCCATAACGTGAAAACTTGTCATAAAGATACTGCATACTATAACATACATAACTTCATCATTTTGCGTAGAGGCATGTTTCAAAGCAAGTGACCCATAACATAAAAAATGCCTGATCAGACAAACCACAGTACTGGGCTGACAGGGACGTATCCACTGCCACATACATGAGATCCCCGTTCATAATTTAACGGGCTGGTTGGTCCCCGTTCATAATTTAACGCTTTCCAACCTCGATCTAACCCGTTCATAATTTAACGGGCGGATTGGTCCCCGTTCATAATTTAACGCTTTCCAATCCTAAACATAATTTGGTCACAAGACATTTAGCATACCTCAAAAACTTAAAATATTTACTTGCACGTCACACATACTTACTTGGCGTTTCGGGGTTCGTTGAACTCCGACTGGGGCCGTTGCTGCACATAATGACATGAAATTTCATACCTAACTTACATAACTTAGACTTCGAAATCATGCTTACTCACATGCTCATTCTATCCCTTAGGATGTTTTAGATTTTCCCATGACTCGACCTTGTAAAACATCGTATTAAACCATAGCATAAAACCTCGAACCGAACCTTAAGTGATAAAAGAATTTAACCCAAAACTGAAGGTACACGGACCCCGTGCCCAGGTCCAGCCCCGGGTCCGTGTAGGTTCGCTAAGTTATGTGCGTGAAGAAGAAGAAGGCACGGACCCCGTCTCTAGGTCCGGGTAAGGGTCCGTGTAGGTGCGGAAAAATGACACTCCTGAAGGAACAAAGGCACAGGACCCCGTGGAGAGGTCTGGGTAAACATCCGTGTAGGCACTGCAAACATACATCGAGTGAAACACAAAGGCACGGACCCCGTGCCCCCAATCGTGTAGGGGTCCGTGCTGACTCGCAAAAACGACACTGAAGGAATAACAAAGGCAGCCATTAAAATTGTTCCCAGGAGCAACAATCAACAACAACAACGACACGACCTGAAATTCGTCACCATTATTCTCCCTACGACTTTTGATTCAACCTGGTGCCCAACGACACGAACAGTGATCCAAATACCAACCCAACATCATAAAAATCATACCTAGACGTAGCAACGATCGCCCATCGATCCCCAACGAAGCCTGCAACATAAAACTTCAAGAAACGCATCAATAACAAAATTTTCTGGAATTCACAGTTTGAGCAGTCTCACGAAACACACCATAACTCACTCAATTTTCACCCAAAAATCTTGAATTTTATATCAAATTGAAGGCATCGAAAAGTTCTAAAATTTTCTAGTTGAAAGTTTTCTCAAAATCTTGACTGAAAATTCGCAGTTTCAACCAGAACAGTAAAATGTGATTTTTGATTCCTAAAATGGTTTCAAAAGTGATCCCAACACAATTGCTCAAACTTCTACACGTCGCACACATGGCTTTACGCATAAATAACAACGCACGCATAATATGACATGATCGATGCATCAAGATCAGAATATATGTGGGGACCCGAACTTAATTCAGTTCTTAATCACTTTCTGGGAATAATTAATCAATTAAAATAAACAGGGTCTAAAATTTTTTTTTAAAATACGAGAGTACGCAGCATATGAAATAAGTCCTATCTCATTTACAAGATCACTATTCAGATCTAAGTACAAGTCCTATACAATCATAAATCATAATAACTATTGTTTATTCACTACATCTCAGGTGATATAACAGATATACTCCTAAGTCCGGATCTCCACGCTAACTGTCTTCTCTCATCCTCTTCTTGACCCTGATCCAGCCCCACCTGTTGTCAGGCACACATACAAAACAAAACAACAGCCGGATAACTCCGGTGAGAATAAATCCCAGTATAAATAATGTAAACATACAATTATATAAAAACATATATAAACGCATAAATAAGATATCATTAACATGTAGCAACTCAACAAACATGAATGATCTAAACACTGTAAATCAACATGTCGTATTAGACTCAACTCAACCGACGCGTCGTCTCAGACTCGACTCAACTGACGCGTCGTCTCAGACTCGACTCAATTCTAATCTAGGGATCCCGGTGTCTGAATAATGATAAATATACCGAATCTCAGTCGATAGGAATGAATCAATCCCTAAACGGCATCGATATAATTCACATATCCAGTGTCTGGGCGAAACAGCCGCAGAATTGACGAATCAGTCAAGAATTAAGCGAATCAGCCAATAACTAGACGAATCAGCCAGTAATTAAGCGAATCAGCCAAAGTTTAGACGAATCAGTCGATAACTAGACGAATCAGCCAATAACCAGACGAATCAGCCGGTGACTAGGCGAATCAACCAATGACTAAACAATCAGTAGTCAATACATGCAGTGGCTATAAATCAATAGACTACAAACATCAATCTCATCAATTACAAATATCAATGCAATAAACTAAGTATGTGATTTAGGGAAACTCGAGTCAAACCTCACTCGAGTTGTGCAATTCCAACTCAACATTAATTTATACCTTTCTTTCTGATACTCTGACTCTGTCGAAGTCTCGAACTCAAAGCCTGTCGATACTCAATCTTGCAATAATGATATCGAGGGTACGGTATCAATACACCACTCAATCAATACTGGATATAATCAGAATTCAATCAAATTCTGTTTCAACAATATAATGTCATAATTTCAATATATACAGCACTACCATATCAGTCAGATATCAATTCCAACACCTCATAATCGATAACAATTCAGTTCTGATATCAAATCGACTCCAAAACTACTCCGAAAATCATAACAATTTCATATGGTATCTGTTCTCCAGTCCGGTTTCGATTATACGATGTCTAATATGACAAGAACATCATATATGAATCATATCAGATTCTGACAATACCATAATTTCAAATCACATCAAAACGTAGCAAAACTTACGTCCAGTTGTAGCCTACGTCGATAGGAACTCAATACCGAAGTCGGATTCAAAATCGGACGGGCGGATTTCTCACAAAAGGCGTAAGGATTTCTTTCTTTCTCTGAAGCTTCCCTTTCTTCGTTTCTCCCTTCGTTTTCTTGTGTGAAGAGTTGCAAGGTATATATATATATATATATATATATATACACACATCCACGCACAAGCAAATGGACGAGTGGCTCAATGTGCATACTGCACGTCTCGCGCATATGCGCGACTAATATCGGCGCATATGCGCGAGACATACGGGTCTCGTGGATAAACTTCTCGGCAGCTCGCGCATATGCGCGACTCATCTCCGCGCATATGAGCGAGGTCCTCCGGACTTCGCTTGTACAAGCTCGCGCATATGCGCGAAGTCCTCTGCCCACGTCGCGCATATGCGTGCATATGCGCGAGGGCTACTGTTCCTCGCACATTTTCATGCATTATCTCGTATTTCCCGGTCCGATCCTTTCCTTCTATAATCATATCAATTATCCCCAAATCATTTCAGATTAATAGGATAAAATTCTCGGGCCTTACATTTCTCCCCCCCTAAGATATGATTTCGTCCTCGAAATCACAGGCAATCAATCATATCATAAGAAGGTATATAGAAGAAGCTAAGTAAACAACTCACCTTAGTGACATAAAACTGGGAACCTCTATCTCATATCAGACTCAGTTTCCCAAGTAGATTTTTCAATGCCATGTTAACTCCACCGAACTTTCACAAGTGGAATAGTCTTCGTTCTGAGCTACTTTTCCTTCCGATCAAGAATCTGAATCGGCTTTTCGAAATAATTCAATGTCTCATCCAACTCGGCCTCATTTGGTTGGATGACATGTGAAGCATCAGACAGGTATTTTTGCAAGAACAAACATGAAAAACGTCCTGTATCCCATAAAATGAAGGCGATTAAAGCGAGTCGATAGACACAATCTCCTTTCTTCTCAAAATCTCGTACGGCTCAATATATCATGGAGATAGTTTCCCGTTCTTGCCAAATCTGACAACCCTCTGAAAGGTGAACAACTCCTCGGAAAGGTGAAATTTTCAGGAATACTTGGTCACCAGCCTCAAATACCAACGGTCGTCGTCGGACATTGGCATAATTGGCTTGTCTGTCTTGGGCTGCCTTCATTCTCTTTTGAATTAGCTTCACATTTTCAATCATATCTCTAGTCATATCAGGTCCAGTCTCAGGAACCTTAGAGATATCATTCTAATAAAGTGGGGATCAACACCTCTTTCCATACAACGCTTCGAAAGGAGCCATCTCAATACTCGTCTGATAGCTATTGTTGTACGAAACTCACCAAGTGGCAATATATCTTGCCAGCTAGTGCTAAAATCAAGCACTGCTGCTCTCAGCATATCTTTCAATATTTGGATCGTCTGCTCAGACTATCCATCGGTCTGTGGATGATATGCAGTACTAAAATATAACTTCGTATCTAAAATCTGCGATGAATTCTGCTAGAAGTGCGATGTAAACCGAGGATCATGGTCTGCTACTGTGGGGACCCAGGCTCTAACTCAGTTCTTTTCGGGATTAGTTGGATCTTTGCTAGAAAATGTGGGCCAAATTTCTTTTTGCTTTTTAACGTTAATTCAAATGTATATACATAAGAACAAAGTCTGTATTTATTTAAATACAACCATCATAATATACATGTCTTGTTTCATCCATATTCTACCAACCAGTAACTAAATACATTATATATCAAATGTACAAACTACTAGTGATCTTCTGTGCCCGTAGTCACCACGCTATCTCGATCTCATCTCTGTCGCGACCCAGATCCTGCCCCACCTGTTGTTACGCACACATACAGACATAACAACAGCCGGAAAATCCGGTGAGAATAAATCCCAGTATAAAACATGTATGCATGCTAATACATAATCATAAATCATGCATGAAAGCAACAACAATGGGTTCCATAGTATATGAAACCAATATATATGAGCATGCAATTCAAATCAAATCATGTCTTGACTCGACTCGACTCTACTCTAGGGATCCCGGAATGAATAAGACGTTACTGTCTGTTAACTACCCTCCCAATCGGGGTAACTGTACGTCTTATTCCTAGACTTCGGCCCTGTCTGTATCGAATGTCTACAATCGGAGTGACTCTGATCCGAAGCGTCGATACCACCGAACGTCTAGTTTGGCAAGTCTGTCAATGACTCTCCTATCTCAAATGCTTGTATATAAATCTATAAACAAGGCATCATCATATCAAGAGATTTGACTATAAGTCTATAAATAAATCAAAATCATATCAAAAGATAAACAACAATTCTAGTATGTGATTTTGTTGGGAAACTCAAATTGAATCTCATTTGAGTTGTATCTTCCCCAAACAAAACATGAATTATACCTTTCGTCGCACAATGTCTGTCGATGTCGAAGTCTCGATGACGACTCTGTCAATATCAAATCTGAAATGGAAATGTTGATACATATTCTATCAATCTCTAATCTCAATCAACACATATCCAATTCAATACTTGACCTCGGTACCATTTGATGGCATAACGACGTAAATTCTCGATACCGGTCAATTTCATAACAATAACAATGACAAGAATCATGTCTCCACGTCATAATCAATATCATAACCATTTCAAATTCTGAAAATCTGCATAAGTTCCACCCAATACATTCTGGAATGTCATATAAATCGCATACAATATCTGATAATAAATCTGTTCACGGTATTTCGGTTCCTAGCTACTCAAGAACACATATCTCAAATAAAATCACAATTTCTTCAACATGTAGATTTCGAAACATGCTATAATTGAACCATAGTTACATCCTCTTGTAGCCTATGATGCAAGGAGCAAGAATCTATACTTGGAATGAAGTTTGGATGTGTAATTCTTTCAAAATCATAACCTTAAAGCATAAGGAATTGAAGCTTCTCCCCACTCTCTCTCGTTTATCAGCTGATGGAAGTGGAGAGAAATGAATCAGCACATTTCTATATATATACCATGCCATGTGTCAACTTGAGAAACAAAGGTGGTTTTCTCGCATGCAGCACCGCGGGTGCTCTCCCTCTAGACCGCATGTGCGCTCAAGCTTCGGCAGTCCATTCATTTTCCAAAATCGACGACCGCGGGTGCGGTGACATCAACGCGGGTGCGGTTACGTTTGAACCGCGGGTGCGGTGTCATTTCTGTAAATAATTTCCAACTCTCTGTCCATCAACCGCGGGTGCACTCTTTCTTGGACCGCGGGTGCGGTCTGCCCTTCATTCAAAATTCTAATTTTTCATGTCTCTCCTTCCCCCATCTCATTTATTGATTCTCATTACATGTCATGCATTCTCATATCTTTGAATATCGCATCAATGAAGACTAATAAATCTCAGGCCTTACATTTCTCCCCCTCTAAGAAATGATTTCGTCCTCGAAATCGCAGGCCATCAATCATATCATAAATGAAAAACAATATAATCAAAAGCTGAATAAATACTCACATCATGTAAACAACTCGAGATATCTCTGTCTCATATCTGCTTCTGTCTCCCAAGTCGCTTCTTCAGTGCCATGACGACTCCACTGGACTTTCACTAGCGGAATAGTCTTCGTTCTGAGTTGTTTTTCTTTCCGATCAAGAATCTGTATCGGTTGCTCAGTATAACTCAAAGTCTGGTGAAGCTCAGCTTCGTCAGGCTGAATGACATGAGAAGCATCAGACATATATCTACCCAGCATCGATACATGAAATACGTCATGTATCCCGGATAGAGAAGGAGGAAGAGCCAGTCGATATGCTCGATCGCCAATCTTCTCAAGAATCTCGTAAGGACCGATGTATCTAGGAGACAACTTTCCACGCTTGCCAAATCTGACAATGCCTCTGAAAGGAGAAATCTTCAAAAACACTCTGTCTCCTTGTTCAAATACTAACGGTCTACGTCTGATATTGGCATACTCTGGCTTGTCTATCCTGTGCCGTCTTCATTCTCTTCTGGATTATCTTTACCTTCTCAGTCATTTCACGAATCATATCAGACCCAAGTTCTGGTACCTCAGATATATCATCTCAGTATAGAGGAGATCTGCACTTCTTGCCATATAATGCTTCAAACGGTGCCATCTCTATGCTCGTTTGATAGCTGTTGTTGTACGAGAATTCACACAACGGTAGTGAATCTTGCCAACTAGTGCCGAAATCTAGCACTATAGCTCTCAACATGTCCTCTAAAGTCTGGATAGTCCGCTCTGACTGTCCATCTGTCTGGGGATGATAGGCAGTACTCAGGTGCAATGTCGTACCTAAAGCCTGCTGCAAACTGTGCCAAAAGTGTGAAGTGAATCGTCGATCACGATCTGATACGATAGACTTCGGCACACCATGCAATCTGACTACCTCTCTGATATAAATCTCAGCCATCTGATCATGTCGATATGTCATTCTGTATGGAATAAAACACGTTGATTTGGTCAATCTGTCAATAATGACCCAAATCGCATCACAGCCCCGGGATGATCGAGGTAATTTCGTCACGAAATCCATGGAAATGTGATTCTATTTCCACTCAGGAATAGATAAACTCTGAAGTAAACCTCCGGGCTTCTTTCTCTCGGCCTTCACCTGCTGGCAATTCAAGCACTTAGACACGAATTCTGCAATATCTGACTTCATCTGTTTCCACCAGAATTGTGTCTTCAAATCGTTGTACATTTTCCTGCCACCACGATGAATGCTAAATCAACTACAGTGCGCTTCTGACAAAATCTGTTGCTTCAACTCTGCAACATCTGGCACTACAAGACGGTTATTGACATACAGAACATAATCATGTACCCGATATTCAGACTGATGTCCTGATCTAACCATCTGAATCGACTTCTGAACATTTTGGTCTGTTCTCTGCGTTTCTTTGATTCTCATAATCAAGTCTGGCTCAACTTGAATCGAAGCAAGTCTCAACGGTCTACTATCTGTGTCAAATGCTAAACCAGACAAACAGCAATCTTCAACTAAATTTGAAACACCTATCGTCGACAAGGATAAAGTACAAACTTTTCGACTTAAGGCATTTGCTGCTGCATTTGACTTCCCTGGATAGTATTTGATTTCACAATCAAAGTCCTTTAACAAATCAAGCCATCTACGCTGTCTCATATTCAATTCTGATTGAGAAAACAGATACTTCAGGCTCTTGTGATCAGAGTAGATCTCAAATTTCTCGCCATAAAGATAGTGACGCCAGATCTTCAATGCAAAAACAATAGCCGCCAATTCAAGATCATGAATGGGGTATCGAATCTCGTGTGGCTTCAGCTGTCTAGAGGCATAAGCAATCACAGGACCTCGCTGCATAAGAACACATCCTAGCCCTCTGTGGGATGCATAACAATATACAACGAAATCGCCAGTACCTGAAGGAATCATCAAGACAGGTGCACTGGTCAGCCTCTTCTTCAACTCTAGAAAGCTAGACTCACAGTCTGTAGACCACACAAATGGCGCATTCTTCTGTGTCAACTGGGTAATCGGCTTCGCAATACTGGAGAAATCTTTAATGAATCATCTATAGTATCCTGCCAGACCCATGAAACTGCGTATCTCTGGCACAGAAGTCGGTCTCGGCCAACTGATTACCGCTTCCACTTTACTCGGATCAACAGAAATACCGTCTCCAGATATGATATGACCCAAGAAGACAACTTGTCTCAGCCAAAACTCACACTTTGACAGTTTAGCAAATAATCTTTCATTTCTCAATGTTTGCAACACAATTCTTAAATGATTGGCATGCTCATTCAGATTCTTTGAATACACCAAAATATCATCAATAAAAACAATCACGAACTCATCCAAGTACCTCTGAAAGACACTGTTCATCAGTCCCATAAACACCACTGGAGCATTCGTTAAACCAAAAGGCATGACAACAAACTCATAATGTCCATACCTGGTTCGGAATGCTGTCTTCGGTATATCAAGATCTCAAATTCTGAGCTGATGATATCCCGATCGCAAGTCAATCTTGGAATAGATAGAAGATCCCTGCAACTGATCAAATAAATCGTCGATCCTAGGCAAAGGATACTTGTTCTTTATCGTTGCCTTGTTCAGTTGCCTGTAGTCTTTACACAATCTCATAGAACCGTCTTTCTTTCGCACAAATAGCACTAGTGCGCCCCAAGGAGATACACTAGGTCTGATATATCCCTTGGCTAGAAGATCTTCTAGTTGTGCTTTCAATTCTTTCAACTCTATAGGTGTCATTCTATACGAAGTTCTCGAAATAGGAACGGTACCTGGAATAAGATCAATGCTAAAATCTACCTCTCGATCTGAAGGTAACCCTGGGATTTCCTCAGGAAATACATCTGCAAACTCCCGTACTACTGGCAAATCTGCCAATGCCGGGCTCGATTTCTGTAGATCTACAGAATAAATAAGGAACCCCTCTGCTCCTTTTTGCAACAATCTACTCATAGTCAAAGCAGATACTAAGGGAATCCGAGTGGAACCCTTACCGTAGAATTTCCACTCTTCTGTCATTTCAGGTCTGAATCTGACAATCTTGTGAAAACAGTCTACGGCGGCTCTGTACTTAGTCAACATGTCAATCCCAACAATACAATCAAAATCAGATAAACCAAGCACAACACAGTCTAAATCAATCTCATGCCCCTCAAACTGTAGTATACAATGTCTAACTGAAGTCACAGTTATCAGACCACTTCCCAACGGAGAAGAAATAGATACTAAAGTAGACAATGACTCGACAGGCAATGAATGCAATAATACAAAACGCTCAGATATGAATGTATGGGATGCACCTGTGTCTATCAACACATATGCAGGATAACCGCAAAGAAAACAGTTACCTGCAATCACATCGTCCGGTGCATCTTGGGCTTGCTCTTCCGTCAATGCAAACACCTGAGCCTGTTGCCTGGGAGGTTGGCTCACTGTCTGGCCACCTCTGGCTCTAGGCTGGGACTGTGTAGGCGTGGGCTGGAAGGAATGGACAGACGAAGCTTGCCTCTCAGGCTGAGTCACTGAGGTAGATGACCCTGCACTCTGGAATCTCGGTGCACCTCTCTGGGGACAGACTCAGGCAAAATGTCCCTGTTGCCTACATATGTTGCATCTGCCCATCACTCCCTGACACTGCTCTGTGACATGTCGGCCTCCACAAGTAGTGCAATACACACCTGTCACATCTGTACTCTAGCCAGGACCTCTCTGTCTTGACCCACTGGAGCTCGACGAACTGCTCCCTGATCTCTTAAACTGCTTACCCTTAACTTTCAAAGAATCCTTCTTGCCACTACTACTGCTTCCACTATCAAATCGAGGAGGAGGTGGTGGAAACTGGGCGGCAGGCTGTGGCGGTCTCTGACTCTGAGCACTCTAAGAAGCTCCTTGCTGCCTGATCAAGCCAGCCTCTGCTCCATTTACTCGGTTCAGTGCATCAGAAAAGGTGTTGGGTCGTCCCGCGTTCACCAAAGTAAAAATATCCGGGTTCAAACCATTGATGAACTGGTCCGCGACCGCTTCGTCATTTCCTGCCACGTGTGGCGAAAATCGGAGCAAAGAAGAAAACTTGGCAACATACTCTTCTATGTTCCACTGCCCCCTGCCTCAAATTGGAAAATTCGGCCCCTTTGTCTTTTCGATACGACACTGGAAAGAAACGTTGATAAAATTCATCTTTAAATACTTTCCAAGTAATATCGATACCTCTATGCTCCAGGGCTCGTTTCGTTGTAAGCCACCAACTTTTTGCCACTTCGTGTAATTGATGCCCAATCAACTTCACTCTCCGTTCGTCTGTATAAGCCAGAGATTCAAACAACATCTCTATATCGTCTAACCAGCTCTCACAATCCACTGCATTTTCTGTGCCCTTCAAGGTAGGTGGATGGAATGATTGAAACCTCTTCAATAGAGTCTCCATTGGTGTCGCAGTAACATCCATCTGAGTACCTGACGTACTACCTTGTTCTAGCACTTGACCTGCAGCTGGTTGTGGTATTCTTCTAGGCGGCATATCTGATTATCAAACAGATTAGTATACAATCTATACAATCTGTCTCAGTCCTCCTCTGATCATATACCTCTGATCCAGAATCGGTTCTGATTCAGTCTTTACAAGTACATGCTGTAAATCAATTCAGATAACAATACAACATGTAATAGGGAAAGCAATAAATCATGCTAGCACATCAAAAGCAAGGAAGAAGACTCGATCTACCCCGCTCATTCTATTCTATCTCAGTCTACAGAAACTACTGCTCTGATACCACCTGTTGTGGGGACCCGGGCTCTAACTCAGTTCTTTTCGGGATTAGTTGGATCTTTGCTAGAAAATGTGGGCCAAATTTCTTTTTGCTTTTTAACATTAATTCAAATGTATATACATAAGAACAAAGTCTGTATTTATTTAAATAAAACCATCATAATATACATGTCTTGTTTCATCCATATTCTACCAACCAGTAACTAAATACATTATATACCAAATGTACAAACTACTAGTGATCTTCTGTGCCCGTAGTCACCACGCTATCTCGATCTCATCTCTGTCGCGACCCAGATCCTGCCTCACCTGTTGTTACGCACACATACAGACATAACAACAGCCGGAAACTCCGGTGAGAATAACTCCCAGTATATAACATGTATTCATGCTAATACATAATCATAAATCATGCATGAAAGCAACAACAATGGGTTCCATAGTATATGAAACCAATCTATATGAGCATGCAATTCAAATCAAATCATGTCTTGACTCGACTCGACTCTACTCTAGGGATCCCGGTATGAATAAGACGTCACTGTCTGTTACCTACCCTCCCAATCGGGGTAACTGTACGTCTTATTCCTAGACTTCGGCCCTGTCTGTATCGAATGTCTACAATTGGAGTGACTCTGATCCGAAGTGTCGATACCACCGAACGTCTAGTTTGGCAAGTCTGTCAATGACTCTCCTATCTCAAATGCTTGTATATAAATCTATAAACAAGGCATCATCTTATCAAGAGATTTGACTATAAGTCTATAAATAAATCAAAATCATATCAAAAGATAAACAACAATTCTAGTATGTGATTTTGTTGGGAAACTCAAATTGAATCTCATTTGAGTTGTATCTTCCCCAAACAAAACATGAATTATACCTTTCGTCGCACAATGTCTGTCGATGTCGAAGTCTCGATGACGACTCTGTCAATATCAAATCTGAAATGGAAATGTTGATACATATTCTATCAATCTCTAATCTCAATCAACACATATCCAATTCAATACTTGACCTCGGTACCATTTGACGGCATAACGACGTAATTTCTCGATACCGGTCAATTTCATAACAATAACAATTTCAAGAATCATGTCTCCACGTCATAATCAATATCATAACCATTTCAAATTCTGAAAATCTGCATAAGTTCCACCCAATACATTCTGGAATGTCATATAAATCGCATACAATATCTGATAATAAATCTGTTCACGGTATTTCGGTTCCTAGCTACTCAAGAACACATATCTCAAATAAAATCACAATTTCTTCAACATGTAGATTTCGAAACATGCTATAATTGAACCATACTTACATCCTCTTGTAGCCTATGATGCAAGGAGCAAGAATCTATACTTGGAATGAAGTTTGGATGTGTAATTCTTTCAAAATCATAACATTAAATCATAAGGAATTGAAGCTTCTCCCCTCTCTCTCGTTTCTCAGCTGATGGAAGTGGAAAGAAATGAATCAGCACATTTCTATATATATACCATGCCATGTGTCAACTTGAGAAACAAAGGTGGCTTTCTCGCATGGAGCACCGCGGGTGCGCTCAAGCTTCGGCAGTCCATTCATTTTCCAAAATCGACGACCGCGAGTGCGCTACATATAAGACCGCGGGTGCGGTGACATCAACGCGGGTGCGGTTACGTTTGAACCGCGGGTGCGGTGTCATTTCTGTAAATAATTTCCAACTCTCTGTCCATCAACCGCGGGTGCACTCTTTCTTGGACCGCGGGTGCGGTCTGCCCTTCATTCAAAATTCTAATTTTTCATGTCTCTCCTTCCCCCATCTCATTTATTGCTTCTCATTACATGTCATGCATTCTCATATCTTTGAATATCGCATCAATGAAGACTAATAAATCTCAAGCCTTACAGCTACAATCGACTTCGGCACTCTATGCAGTCTACCTACCTCTATGACATAAATCTCAGCCATCTAGTCATGTCTGTACGTCATCTTGTACGGAATAAAGCATGCGGATTTGGTCAATCTGTCAATCACAACCCAAATCGCATCGTAACCTTTGGAGGAACATGGTAACTACGTCACAAAATCCATGGAAATGTGATCCCATTTCCATTCAGGAATGGACAAACTCTGTAACAATCCTTTGGGTTTCTTTCTCTCAGACTTCACCTGTTGGCAATTCAGACATTTGGCTACAATTTTAGCAATATCAGCTTTCATTTGTTTCCACCAAAACTGTCTTTTCAAATCATTATACATTTTCTTGCCACCAGGATGAATACTGAATCGAATGTTGTGCGCTTCTGATAGTATCTATCGTTTCAACTCCGAAACATTTGGCACAACAATACAATTATTTACATACAGAACATTGTCACGAACCTGGTACTCGGATCGATGTCTTGCTCTAACCCTCGCTATCTAGTTCTGTACATTCTGATCAACTTTCTGAGCTGCTTATATTTCAAAATCAGCTCTAGTTCGGACTGTACAATATAAATTCCTCACTGTCTACTATCTGATTCAGACACGAATTCAGAATAACAGCAATATTCAATCAGATTCAAAACATCACTCATCGGTACTGATCTGCTAAACTTATAAAACCGCAAATATCTAACATTGATATCCATCTCGGCCAACTAATTACGGTTTAATTCTGCTAAAATCAATAGATACATCATCTTCAGATATAACATACCCTGAATTCAATCTGTCTCAATCAGGATTCACCATTTAACAATTTCTGATATCAAGTCAAGGTTAAAATCAATCTCTCTGACTGAAATCAAATCTAAAGTCTTATCTAGGGAAACATCAATAACTTTCATATCATTGGTAAATCAGCCAATGATAGATTCAACTTCAGTAAATCAACTGAATACATAAGGAGTCTCTCTGCTCCTTTCTGTAATAATCGAATCATAGATAGTACGGATTATCAAAGGAATTCTCAATCTAGAATCCTTATCGTACAATATTCATCCCTTGGCCATCTCAGGTCCGATTCTCACCATCCTCTGGAACTAATCTAGGGTAGCTCTGTACTTGGTCAGCATATAGATACCGATAATACAGACAAAGTCAGACAATCCAAGTACAATACAATCTAACTCCATTTCCTGCCCGTCATACTGCAGCATACAATGTTTTACAGAATTCACTGATATTAAAACTCTCCCCAACCAGTAAGGAGATACACTACAGTAGAATAAAGACTCAACAGGTAATGCATAACTCAATGCAAATCGTTCAAAAATAAACGTATGGGAAGCATCCGTATTCATCAATACAAAAGCATGATAACTACATCAAGAACAGTTACCTGCAACATCATCATCGGGTGCTTCTTGAGCCTGCTCCTCGGTCAAAGCAAATACTCTGGCCTGCTGTCTAGGAGGCTGGCCAACTATCTGACTTCCTCCTTGCCTTTGCTGTGACTGAGATGGTGCTGGCTGAAATGAATGAACAGCAGATGATCATCTACTCCACTGTGCCGCTGATCCAGATGATCCGGTTCCCTGGGATCTTTGAGAACTCTTCTGTGGACACACTCTGGCAAAATGTCCCTGTTGTTTGTAAAAGTGGCAACTACCAAGTACTCCTTGGCATTGCTCAGTGGAATGTCTCCCTCCACAATTTCCGCAATAAGCTCCGGTATAACTCTGTTTGGAACCACTGGAGCTAGAAGAACTGCCGCCAAACTTCTTAAACTGCTTTCCTCTAGCCTTCAGAAAATCTTTCTTTCCATCACTGCTACTGCCACTCTCGAATCGGGGAGGTGGTTGTTGTGGTCTCGATACTTGAGGAACACATGCAGCTCCTCTCTGCCTTATCAGGCCCGCTTCAGCGCCCTTTGCTCTATTCATGGCATCAGCAAAGTTATTCGGTCGCCCTGTGTTCACCAATGTAAATATATCGGGATTCAAGCCATTGATGAACTGATCAGCAACGGCTTCGTCATTTCCAGCCACATGTGGAGCAAACTTCAACAAGGTAGAGAACTTGGTCACATATTCTTCAATGTTCAGCTGACGTTGTCTCAAATTGGCAAACTCTGCCCCCTTGTCTTTCCTGTACGACACAGGGAAAAATCTTTGATAAAACTCAGTTTTAAATACATCCCAAGTAATAGTCGTACCTCGATGCTCCAAGGCTCTCTTCATCGTAATCCACCAGTTCTTTGCAACATCAAGCAACTGGTGCCCAATCAATTTAATTCGGCGCTCATCACTGTAATCTAGTGAATCAAACAGCATCTCAATGTTATCTAACCAACTCTCACATTCAACTGATGTCTCAGTACCCTTCAGAGTCGGTGGTTTGAATGACTGAAACCTTTTCAATAACATTTCCATCGGAGTTGCTGTCACATCCATTGGAGGATTCGATGTGCTACCCTGTTCTGGTATTCTTCGAGAAGGCATATCTGATAATCAAATGGATTAGTACCCCAATCCAATAAACCTGTTTCACTTTAGTTCCCTCCTCCGATCATCTTACTGCTGATCGAGAATCGGTTCAAATTCGTTCCCAATAATACATATTACACAATCAAATCAGATAAGTCAAGTAACATGTATTATATAAAGCAGTAAAGCATGCTAGCAATCGCAAGCAAAGAAGGAAAACTCAATTTACCCCGCTCACTAGCTTCTATCTCAGTCTAAAGGATCTATCGCTCTGATACCACCTGTTGTGGGGACCCGGACTTAATTCAGTTCTTAATCACTTTCTTGGAATAATTAATCAATTAAAATAAACAGGGTCTAAATTTTTTTTTTAAAATACGAGAGTACGCAGCATATGAAATAAGTCCTATCTCATTTACAAGATCACTATTCAGATCTAAGTACAAGTCCTGTACAATCATAAATCATAATAACTACTGTTTCTTCACTACATCTCAGGTGATATAACAGATATACTCCTAAGTCCGGATCTCCACGCTAACTGTCTTCTCTCATCCTCTTCTTGACCCTGATTCAGCCCCACCTGTTGTCATGCACACATACAAAACAAGACAACAGCCGGATAACTCCGGTGAGAATAAATCCCAATATAAACAATGTAAACATGCAATTATATAAAAACATATATAAACGCATAAATAAGATATCATTAACATGTAGCAACTCAACAAACATGAATGATCTAAACACTGTAAATCAACATGTCTATCATACTCAACTCAACCGACGCGTCGTTTCAGACTCGACTCAACTGACGCGTCGTCTCAGACTCGACTCAATTCTAATCTAGGGATCCCGGTGTCTGAATAATGATAAATATACCGAATCTCAGTCGATAGGAATGAATCAATCCCTAAACGGCATCGATATAATTCACATATCCAGTGTCTGGGCGAAACAGCCGCAGAATTGACGAATCAGTCAAGAATTAAGCGAATCAGCCAATAACTAGACGAATCAGCCAGTAATTAAGCGAATCAGCCAAAGTTTAGACGAATCAGTCGATAACTAGACGAATCAGCCAATAACCAGACGAATCAGCCGGTGACTAGGCGAATCAGCCAATGACTAAACAATCAGTAGTCAATACATGCAGTGGCTATAAATCAATAGACTACAAAAATCAATCTCATCAATTACAAATATCAATGCAATAAACTAAGTATGTGATTTAGGGAAACTCGAGTCAAACCTCACTCGAGTTGTGCAATCCCAACTCAACATTAATTTATACCTTTCTTTCTGATACTCTGACTCTGTCGAAGTCTCGAACTCAAAGCCTGTCGATACTCAATCTTGCAATAATGATATCGAGGGTACGGTATCAATACACCACTCAATCAATACTGGATATAATCAGAATTCAATCAAATTCTGTTTCAACAATATAATGTCTTAATTTCAATATATCCAGCACTACCATATCAGTCAGATATCAATTCCAACACCTCATAATCGATAACAATTCAGTTCTGATATCAAATCGAATCCAAAACTACTCCGAAAATCATAACAAATTCATATGGTATCTGTTCTCCAGTCCGGTTTCGATTATACGATGTCTAATATGACAAGAACATCATATATGAATCATATCAGATTCTGACAATACCATAATTTCAAATCACATCAAAATGTAGCAAAACTTACGTCCAGTTGTAGCCTACGTCGATAGGAACTCAATACCGAAGTCAAATTCAAAATCGGACGGGCGGATTTCTCACAAAAGGCGTAAGGATTTCTTTCTTTCTCTGAAGCTTCCCTTTCTTCGTTTCTCCCTTCGTTTTCGCGAGCACTTCGCGCATATACGCGAGGTCCTCTGCTCACGTCGCGCATATGCGCGCATCTGTGCCGCGCATATGCGCGAGGGCTACTGTTCCTCGCACATTTTCATGCATTATCTCGTCTTTCCCGGTCTAATCCTTTCCGTCTATAATCATATCAATTATCCCCAAATCATTTCAGATTAATAGGATAAAATTCTCGGGCCTTACAATATACGTGCCTTTTGATATATAAAAATACCGAACGACGTCACCAAAGCGGAGATAGAAGCGAGGTTGATCCGGGACGATTGTGCAACGATTTTCTTGCCTCAAAATACACGAAACTCGCTGGAAAATTATTGGAGAAGGGGGCGGCAGCTTTCTCCTCCAAGAACCCTATTTTTCTTTTTTTAAAAAATCTGAAAAATAAAAGTGTGTGTGTGTTGTGTGTTTTACGTGCAGTGTGTGTGTTTGGCTAGATTAGGGGATTAAAATTTGGCTTAATTAAATAATTAACATACTAATAAAATGCTCATTTAAATACTAGTTAAAATGTTACTCAATTAACAAATTAAATAGAATACTATATCTACACCCTTTTTAAATATAATCCCCTAATTGGAATAAAACACACTAAATTTTAAATAAACTCTTAATTTAAAAATAACACACACCAAAAGGCTAATTTTAAAAGTTTTAAACTCTTAAACCACTACATACGTAAATTAGGCTTTAAAATGCTAAGCTAAATAACTTTATTTAAAATGCCCATCCATAACTTAAAATAAAATACCACAATTTTAAATTGCCAGAAATCGTCACCGGGTCTTTTCTTCAATCCCGCTTCGAATGAACGCCTGAAACTCGAAAAATATTTTAACGTGCATCACATAAACATAAATAATTTAAAATAATGCATTCAAATAAATCATGCATGGCTTAAAACTCATTTTAAAATTAATTAAATGATTTACTAATTAAATAAATGCATTGGTTATACGTGTACTGAATTTGGGCACTACAAAAATCCTCTCACAATTGGGATTAAATTAAGCAACAAATAAAGTTACCAAAGTAGTGGCGGCAGTTTTACCATGCTCTAGTATTTTGACCATATCTCTCAAATTACTTGGTCAAATGGTTTGAAAAAAATACCACAACTAGACAACTCAATTATCCACATGTTTTTTTTATGTGAAGAAGCAAATTCGGAGAAGAAGATTTTCAAAAGTGATGTGTAATATAATATAATATCTTGGAACATCAATGAAGACTTATGTGTAAAAAAATAATATTTTATTTGGGATTGTCTCCCCAAATTTGGCTATAAATAGGGATGCATTGTAATGTATTGAGATATCCCTCATTCTATGAACAAACCTTTGAGTTCATAATATTTATCTCTATATTTTTCCTTTATTTCTTCATTTAAATATAATTAGCATGTTAATTTCACATTCAAAGTTTTACACTTTGAATAATGAATAGCTAACTTCTTAAAGTTGAGATGAAAAGGTGAAACTCTTGGCATGATAATAAAGTTACTAAAAGGTAAGAATCTATGTTTTATATTATTTAATCATTATTTATTGTTTATGTTATATTTATTTCTTTAAGCATTTTTATACCCTACTTATAAGTGGGAGTTTTGATTTATTGTTGCTATATGTTATACTAAATTCTTGGAACCATTTAAATGTTAGTTTGGTATTACCAACCATTTAAAGTGGATGCCTTGATTTATTATATATGAATATATTATAATATTAAATTATTGGAACCATTTAATTGTTTGTTTAGTTTTACCAACCATTTAAAGTGGGAACCTTGATTTACTATATATAAATATATCATAATATTAATTTCTTGGTACCATTTAAATGTAAGTTTGGTTTTATCAACCTTTTAAAGTGGGAACCTTGATTTAGTGTTTACAAATATATATATAGCACAATAAATATTTTGACACATTTATAAGTTTTGGTATATATTATATACTTATAAGATAATAATATATAACATAATATAAATATGATTATTAAGTGGATTTCAATAATGTTCGTTAATGTTAATTTTATTAAAATACCAAGAGTGGATCCTTTAATCTCAACTACTTAATTAAAATTTGAACAATTAAAAATTACCAATTAAAGATTCAAACAACTAAAAAAAATAAAAATAAAAAGACATTGTAGTGGACTTGTAATTACCTTAGCTTCCTCGTGGATACGATATTCGAACTCATCGAATTATACTACTTGTGGACAACCTGCTCTTGAGAGTGCAACAATCAAAGTCGCAACATATCCCTTACAATTCTTGTAGAAACTATTATGGAGATTATATATACCGCCAAAAGTACGTTTTTTTTTTTGTGGAGAGCTGCTAGTGATTATCTGCCTACTGCAATGAACTTAATCACATAATGTTCCAACTAATTGGTTCTGCACCATTTATAGATTGAACCATGTCACTACTTCTCATTGTTTAATTTTATGTCCCTCTGTCTAAATTATGTGGAAAAATACAATTTTCTGGATATTTTTGAGATCGTTTCGAGATGCATCTTTTATTGATTGTGTTAGTGGTCTTTTGATAGTTTTGAAGTTGGATGAGTTTGAAGTGTTTGCTATGATGGCATGGGTTGTTTGGATTGAATCATGCAAACTAATTCATTCACAACATTCACAATGTAAAGGCATTCATATTGATTGGGCCTTGAGTTTACTCGGAGGTTTATAAGAAAGAAAATTTGTTGTATATAAACTCTAGCTTTACGATGGCTCCTTGTTCATATTGGGTTTGGAAACCTCCGCTAACTAATCAGTTGAGGATGGATGTAGATGCTGCTTATAAAGAGGACCGAAATTATTATAGTATCAGGGTAGTGGTTTGAGATAATCGAGATGTGTTGTGGGTGCTAAGTCTTGTATCATTCTTGTTCCGAAGTGAAAGGAGCAGAACTAGTTGCTATTCGGACCGGTATGGATTCTTGCATTTAGAAGGGTTTTAAAAATGTTTGAATCTATTCGGATTCTCTTATTACGATTCAAGTGGTGACAAACCAGATGGAGGACATAGGTCTCCCCACAACAAAATTTTAAGGTCAAAGGCCTCATATAGTTTTTTTTTGTTCAATAGGCCTTCCTTTAATTAAAAGTTAATCTAAATATTAATTAAAAGTTAATCTAAATATTAATTAATAGGGTTTGTGGGCAAATTGAGAAACACCACCCAAATCAACGTAAGGTTCTCATCTCTCTCTTCCTCTCTTCTCTTCATTTCTTCCTTCCATCGCATCTTGCCCATTTTTCTCCCATTTTTATCATTCTCCATCTTCATTTCATTTCTAACTTTTTTAACCTCTTCATTTTCTCTTCTCCAAAAAAATATAAATTAGAATCAAAGATTAATGACATTTTCATTCTCATGCAATACGTGTTTTCATAGGATCATTGGAATATCAGTATAAGGTATTTTATTTGGTCATTTATGTTTTCATGTGTGTGGATTATCAATGTAGAGCCCAAAATCCATACACGTAAAACACATGCATTTATTTAATTGTTAAATAATTTATTTAAGTTTAAATTGATTTCTTAGCGATGCATGATTTATTCAAATGCATCATTTTAAATTAATTATGCTTATGTGATGCACATTACATGTTTTTTTGAGTTTCATGTTTCAGGCGATTATTCGATGCGGGATCAAAGAAAAGAGATCAGCGACGATTTTGGCAATTTTAAAATGTGGTATTTTATTTTAAGTTAAAAATGTGGCATTTTAAATGATTTATCAAGTTTTTAGCATTTTTAAAGCCTAATTTAATTATTAGATGATTTTAAAATTTTAAAACTTTTAAAGTTTAGCAATGGTGCATTTTATTTTAAATTAGAGGACTTTGTTTAATTGGTGGGTATTAACATTTTTATTAGCATTTTTAATTTTGTAATTTAATTTTTATATGGGGTTATTAGTATAGTAATAGTGGGTTAGAATTTTAATTAGTTGATAATTATTAATTAAACAAATTCTACCCCCTAATTTATTAAAACACACGCACACACACACTTTTTCAAACACTTACGCGTTCACCTTTGAAGGAGAGTAGGGTTCTTGAGTTCTCATTTTCAGCAGCCTCCATATCACCCTTTCCCTACAGATTCTGAGATTTCACGTGGGTTTATTGGAAAAAATATAGCACCACGTTCGTCCCGGATCGTCTCTCGCATCCTTCCCGCTTCGATGTCGTCGTTTCGGTAACGTTAATTATCAAAAGGCATGTATATTCTTTCGTTCTTGCATCGATCTTGTCATAGTAATGATTTTTATGTTTATTGTATGAAAAACATGTGTATGTTATGAAGAAGTTTGAGCAAATATGGTTGGATCACTTTTGAAACTGTTTTTGGATCTCAAAACACAAATTTGCTGTCATTTTAATTACTTCGATTTTTTGGTCGGTTTTCTGGAAAAACCTTCAACATATAAAACGTAGAACATTTTGATATCTTGGATTTGACAGTAAATTCGAAATAATTTGATAAGAAATGAGTGAGTTATGATCATTTTCGTGGGATTGCTCAAACTGCATTTTCTGAAAATGCGTTCTTGATGTGTTCTTGAAGTTTTATTATTGCAGGCTTCGTTGGACACCTGCCGGGCTTGTGCTACTGCATTTAGATATGTTATGGGATGTATTTAGGTGTTATTTGATGGTTCGTTTGGGTCGAGAATGGCTTGGGATGTAATAGAAGTCGTAGGAAGCTAAATGATGTCGAATTACGGGTTATTGTTGTATTGAAGTGCTTGTCGATGCTTGGGGACGTTTGGGGTATTTGTACGGGTTTGAATAAATGTAATAACATCCTAGGATGAGTCTCGAGGTTTTAGTTTATGGTCTCTAGGCTTGGATTGGAAGAATAAATAAAAAAGTTAGTGAATTTTCGCGAGTTTGCAAGTCCAGAGGGTACCCGGACCCCGGCACGGAGTCCATGTCCATTTTTCCTTCAAAATGCGATTTTCCAGCATCTACACAAACCCTTACAAGGGGTCCGTGTCCCTTTTAAAAAAAACATTTTTTTATTTTTTTTAGGGATTGTTTTGGGGTTTAATATTATGATTTAGTACAATGATTAAACGAGGTCAAGTCCCGAGAGATTTAGAATGTTTTTCATTTTTGGGTGTGAGCATGACTATACGTCTAAGTTATGCAAGATAAGGATTCGAATTCATGTTAGTATGTGCAGCAGTGGCCCCAAGTGAGATCCAACGAATCCCTCAGCGCCAAGTAAGTATGTTCGACGTGCAATATTTTAAGTTTTTGAGGTATGCTAAATGTCTTGTGACCAAATTATGAACGGGTTTGGAAGTCGGTGAACGTGGCCGAGGACCTCTCCACCCCGGTAAAGTATGACTGGGTTTAGATCAGGATTGGAAAGCGGTAAAGTATAACCAGGGACCAATCCACCCGTTAAATTATGAACGGGGATCTCATGCATGTGGTAGTGGACTTTTCCTGCCATCCCAATACTGTGATTTAGTATGATCAGGCGTATTTATGTATGGGTCACTTGCTTTGAAACATATCTCTACACAAAATGATGTTATGTATGCTCAAGTATGTATGATGCAAGTATGTTTAAGAAAATTCTTATGATGATGGCACGTCTACGTTTATGCTATACGTTTATGCTATTACGTTCAAGTTTCAAGTATGTACGTCTTATTTTAAAGGTGCATGTGGTTTTTTACGTATTACTTGTTATTTCCACTTTATGCATGTTGAGTCTTTAGACTCGCTAGACTTGATCGATGCAGGTGAGGATGAATTTGAGGAGACGAGAGGTGAGGACCAGTGAGCTGGCTTGGACTGAGCGGGAGGCTAAACCGGAGGACTGCCCCTGTTTTTTAAGTTTTTATGCAATGCTTCAACTACTCTGATTTTACGTTTTGGTTTATGATGTTTAAACAAGTATTTTTCTCTAGCAAACTTTATATGTGATCTATCTTATTGCAAATACTTTTGATTGGACAGTTTATTTATGATCACAATTTGAAAATTTATTTTATATTTAAGAAAATTTTTATTTTTCCGCAAATTTCAAGTAGTTCAAAATACGGTACGTTACAATCAGCTCAAGTAATTTGATTTCTCATTCAGTTTGTTAAAACATTTATTTCAGTCAGTTAAATTATATATTTCAGTTGGTCAATAGCATTGTCGGTCAGTTAAATCATATATTACAGTCAGTCGGTCGGTTAAATCATATATCACAGTCGCTTAATATCATTCAGTCAGTCGGTTCATATTCAGTAGGTTGAAACATTTATTTCCGTTGGTTAAATTATGCATTACAGTAGGTCAATATCATTCAATCAGTCGGTTATAATTATATATTTCGAATTCCCTTACATCCATTATTTATAATTTTTTTCAGACTGTGTGGACAGCGATATGATTCAAATCTTAATTTATTTTGATGGTGAATGGAAGGTTGACGGTGAACATAAATATTCATGGTGTGATAGAAGTAATTCGGGACGACATGCTATATCTATTGATGATAGTAATGTAAGTATTGAAGATGTTGAAGATGCAATTTTTGAGACACTTAATTTAGATAGACATGATATGGTATTGAAGCTAAGTCACTTGCCGAAATTTGAGACATGTAATCCAAGGCCAATATATATAAAAAGCTCAAGAACATTGACAACATATATGTCTTTTGGCGTTTCATATTGTAACGCCCCGAAAATTTAAAGGGTCACGCGAACCACATGCATATAAACTATTAAATTCTTTGTATTTTGATTAAAATGTTTTAATTGCTTTAATTAATTATGTGGTGCATATTTGCGTGTTTAAAATATATTTTTCTACATGGTTGCATTAAAATGTATTTTTAAAGGTTATTCGAGTTGCGATCGAGGAACGGAAACCGATGGCTGAAAAATTAGAAAATGTTTTTATTAAATAATTATTTTTAATTATTTAAAATATGGTTGATGGTTTTTCATATTTTTGAAAATAAGGGGTTTTGAGGTGATTTTATACGTCGGGACGTAAATTTTATCGGTGTTGGTTTTTTTTACTAAAACTCGAACTTTTTGGTAACCCAGCTATTAAATTCACAAACTTATTTTTAGCAAAACTATTTTAAAATTTTAATTATATCCGAATTAAGACTAATGGGCCTAATTGGTTAGCTTAATAGGCATAAGTCCTAATTACTGAATTAATTAGTATTTAAAGTTATAAGTCACCAAAAACCCTTCACTTTGCAAAACAAACTCTCGGCCACTCACTTTTATAATTCTGAAATTCTCTCCCAACCACTCAAAACCCCACAACACATACACCAAACGAAGGAAGCAAGAAAAATTGAGAAAACTTCATGGGAAACTTCACAGCCTTCGTCTCCTCGCTCCGTTCTTCGTCGGCAACGGATTTTCGTGCGTATATTACGCAAAGGCACGCCATACGTCTCCTTTTCTCATCCATCATATTATATTATTGTTTGATTTGTTGTATGCATGAAGATCACATAATATGTTTCAGAAGTTGCTGTTTCGTTTTCCCTCATGTGCATGATCCTTATGCAATATATTTGATGCTTGATTTACGTTTTTTTTGTTGTTATACTAAGGGGCTGCCATGATGTCTAAGCATGCTTAAGCATAACTTTGGTATGAATTGAAGTCCCAAACACCACGCCTTACTCGACAGAAATAAAGAATAGAAGGAACGAGAACAAGCTGAACCCGAGAAGCTGCTGTCAAGAGCATGGGGTTCGGTTTTTGTTGTGCAGGGGCTAGTGCTTGGTTGGCTCGTTCCAGGGGCTAGCCAAGGACATGAGTGAGTCAGGGGCGGAGTCCTAGCCACGCTAGGACTCGTGCTCTAAGGCAGGGAAGGAGTCCTAGCAAGCTAGGACTCCCACCCAAGAAGCAAGGGAACGCGTGCAGGGTTCTGTACTGCGCACAAGCTTGGGGGCTCGGTTCAGGGGGTCTGGGCTGGGTCAGGTCAAGTCCGTAGGGTCCTTAGGGGGTGAAAAACAGGCTTGGTTCGGTGGCTGGGTTCATGGGTAGGTGCAAGGAAGCTTGATCAAGAGTCCTTGTCCAACAAGGTTTCTCGGCCAGCTTTAGGTAAGGGAGTAGGGGGCTCGTTTTTGAGTCTAGGATGGTTTGCTTGATGAGGTTAGAGTCCAGTAGTTTAATTTAAGATGTTGGTCAAGTTTTGGACCAACATGGTTCGGGGGTAACTCGTGAAAATCGGAAGTTGGCTTGGGTAGTTCGTTAGGGTGTCAATTTCGAAAATTAAAGAACAAAGATTAAATCCATGGATCCACGGGTGTGGCTCATGACTTGGAAGGGTAGAATAAATATTAAAAATGTTATGTTAAAAATTAGGGATCAAAATAATGAGTTTTGGATTTATTCGGGATTTAATCGCCACACGAAACGCTAATTAACGAGTTAATTGAAACACCTAGTTTTAAGCTTTATAAAATTATGAAAAATTAGGTTTAAACTTAAATAATTATTAAAAGTCTAAGTTTTTAATTTGTGAATTTTATATTAAGGTTTGGTTTAATTCGAGATTAAAACGTGTTAATACGTCTTATTTAAAGATTAAATTAAAAGTCCTCGATTTAAGCTAAATAAAAATATGGAAAAATTCATGTAGACTTAAATAATTATTTGGGACATGTTAGAGTCATGAAATCTAGATAAAAGTCAAAACGTAAAATGTCGAGTCTAGGGGTAAAACGATCTTTTTACACCTAAAAATTAGTAAACGTCATGGCAGTGCCCTGAATGCTGTTTTATGTGCTAATATGATTATTTTCTATAGTTTTGGATGTTTATAGAATTTTTTTCTGTTAAAATGATATTTTAAATGTTTATGAGATTTTATATGTAAAATGATATTTTAAATGCTTAAGGAATTTTAGATAGTTATGATTTAATATGTAAAAATGTTATTTTACATGCTTTGAGGGTAAAATGTCATTTTAAATATTTATGAAATGTTCATGATTAAATTATGATTTTTAAATGTATATGGGATTTTTATGATTTAAGGTTGACACTTAAAAAACATGTTGCATGCTTGGTTTCAAAAAATATATATATGTTATGCACGATTTTATAAAGTGATGGGAATGAAAAATGTTGAAGGAAGTGAAGTGATTGTGACTAATTCGTTAATGATGGCAATGTCGTGAGGGTGATGGTCCTAGTGGGAGCCCGACGATCGTGTTTCCATTATTGTGAATATGAGGTTATGAGGATATGAGGTTTGAGGTAAGAATGGGAATATCGTGAGGGGAGAAGGCCCTAGAGGGAGCCCATTTATGGGAGAAGGCCCCAGAGGGAGCTCCGACGATCGTATTTCTATTCGATCATGATAGGTCAGGGCCCTAGTTGACCGGTGAGAGTGTTGCTGGTGTCCCCCGCCGCCCAGTACTGTGGTTACATGTAGATGGATCCATCGACTTTTGAGGTTTGAGGAAAGTCACAATTAACGATCTGAATTCAACAAAGGAAAAGGAAAAATGTTTATGATCATGAAAAAATATTTTATGTCATGTCATGTTGAGAAAAAAAGGAAAAGGTTATGGTTTATGTGATGCCTGTCATGAAAATGTTTATGCTTAAACTTGATGCATCATTATGAAAATGTTTTATTTAAAGTTCATGCATCATAAAAAGGATTATGAAAATGCTCATGTTTGAAGTTTATACATTTTCATGAAAACGATATTTTAAGTACAAATATTTTTCACTGTTATATGTTGATTGTATTACGTATTACTTGCTATAAAGATGATGGTGTGTTGAGTCTTTAGACTCACTAGGTGTGATGGATGCAGGTGAGTTTGAGGGAGGACTTGACGGGTGATTTGACTGGACTGAAGGCGCACACAACCCGAGGACCAGCGCTTCTACTTTTTTCGCATTATGGTTTATGACTCATGATTTATGCTAAAGATTATAAGACTATTTATTTATGTTTTGAGAGATTTTTGAGAGGTTTAGTATGTTCTATGTTTTTCAAATATTATTGCTTTTTAGGTTGAGTAAAACAGTTGACGATTTCATTTTATGACTATTGCACTTGATTTTAAAATGTTAGTTGGATGATGTTTTATTTTAAAGGGTAAAATATTTTATATTTTCATGAAGTTTATGTGTATGGCCGAAAATTGAGTGTTTATAAAAAAAAATTTCTAGTACTTTTAAAGCTATAAAAAGGGCAGACGTTTCACAAATGTTAGACCTTCGCTTCATGTTGAAATTATCAAAACAAGTGGCTTTGAAACAAGTTATGAAAAAACTGACAATGCTAAAGATCTTGAAGTTTGTAGAGATCATAATGATGAGATGGTTGACAATTGTGAAGTATATGGTGGTAATGAGAGAACATATGATGAATATTTTGATGGAGTATTTTTTGAGAATGACTTAGACAATGAAATGAATGAGCATGAGAATGGGGTGGATGAAATAACAAGTATTGATAATGTGGTAACAGAAATTGTTGAGAATGAATTTGTTGTGAATGAAGAGAATCATGTTGAAGAGCTTACATTGTAAACAACACATAATACACAAGTTGAATTTTCTTATCCTGAACAAGATGTGTAAGATTCTACATTATTAGCCACAGTAGGAGATGCTGAAGGGAATGTGACTTATTCTTTAATGATTTGTCTAATTTTTTTGTCGGTCCAGAGTTTGAGAGTAAAGATGAATTTCAAACAGAATTGTTTAAGATTTGTTTAAATGTGTCCTTTGAAATAGATGTTCGAAAATCCAACAAAAAAATTTATGATGTTAGATGTGTTACACCGAGTTGCAGTTGGAAAATACGCGCTTCACAAATAGAGAATTCATCACGATTCTATATACGTGTTTATCATAACACACATACTTGTGACCTTTCATATCGGAGGAAAATGCATCGACAAGCAACATCCAGACTTTGTAGCAAAGATTTTGGTTGAAAATTTTAAAGGACAACTCAGTTTGCCTGAACCAAAAACCATAATTACAATGATGCAAAATAAAGTGTTGAAATTAGTTACTTCAAAGCATGGAGGGGAAGACAACTTGCTTTGGATAAGTTACTTGGCAGTCCTGAAGAGAGTTATCGAATTATGCCTTCATATTTGTACATGATTGAATAAGTGAACAGAGGCTCGAAAACTGATTTGGTGACAAATTCAACAGGTAGATTTAAATATATGTTTCTAGCATACGAGACATGCATCGATGGATTTCGTAGAATGAGAAAAGTTATATCTGTCGATGGAACATTTTTAAAATGCAAATATAGAGGTTGTTTACTTGTTGCTACATCCCAAGATGGTGACTTTCATCAATTTCCTATAGCATGGGCCATTGTTGACTCTGAGAATAATGATTCATGGACTTGGTTTTTGCAGAGGTTGAAGGACTTTATTAATGATGATCCTAGCTTGGTAATCATTTCAGACAGACATATATCTATTATTAATGTTGTTCGTACTGTATATGAGCATGCATCACATGTACATTGCTCGTGGCATCTTTCACAGAACCTTAAAAGAGTGTCTGGTGGAAAAGGTGGGATTGATTTGTTTATGAAAACAGCATATGCATACAAAGTGTCTGAATTTGATGAGTTGTACGGATGTTTGAAAGAGAGGTATCCCAACATTGCATCGTATCTTGAAATGCATTCATCTCCTGACAAATGGTCTAGAGCTTATTCCCCTAGTGCTATATACAATATAATGACGACAAATGGGGTAGAGTCAATAAATGCAAAACTTAAGACTGAAAGAGAGATGCCTATTGTAGCATTGTTGGATGCAATTCATAAATTAACTTCAAAGTGGTTCAACAAGCATCGAAATGCAGCAGGTTCAGCTACGACGACATTTACTCCATCGATAGAGGCTATCTTGAGAGCTAATTTTACATTGTCACAACGGTTAAAAGCATCTCAACTCAATGCATTTGAGTATCTAGTATACGGTGATGGGAAGGATGAAGTTGTTAATTTATCTGATAGATCTTGTAGGTGTCGAGTGTTTCAAATTGATAAAATTCCATGCGCTCATGCAATTGCAGCAATTTATGGGGCAAAATTAGATTTGTATGACTTTTTCTCGCCCTACTACTCATCACAAATGTGGGCCCTCGCTTATGATGATACCATATATCCGGTGCCCATTGCAAATGAATGGAAAATTCCAGATCATTTTAAATACAATGTACTTCCCCCGGATGTCAAGAGGAAACGTGGTAGAGCACAAAAGGAAAGAATTCCTTCTATTGGGGAGTTTGGTCGGAAGCGAACTAAAAAATGTGGTGTATGTCATGAATCTGGCCATTGCCGAAAAAAATGCCCTAAGAGACAAACTGATGTGTAGCAAGTTGTTCAATTTTTTGTTTACGATGTTGTATTTGCATGTTGATTAGTTTTTGTCAAGTTTGTTGTTTGAACAGGTTGTGCATGCAGATATAATTTGAATTGTCTGGTTTAATGCATATATATTCAGTCAGTTCAATGTGTTTAATCAATCGGTTACTGTATGTAGTTCAGTCAGTTCAATGTGTTTCAGACTGATGTGTATTAGTTTTGTCAAGTTTGTTGTATGAATAGGTTGTGCATGCAAATATAATTTGAATTGTCATTTAGTGGTTTAATGCACATATATTCAGTATGTTCAATGTGTTTAATCAGTCGGTTAAACGTATATATATTTGTTGATTCAATGTTTTTAATCAGTCTGTTGCTGAATATATTTCAGTCGATTCAATGCAAATATATTTCAGTGTTTAATCATTCAGTTAATGCATATATTTCAGCCATTTCAATGTGTTCAATCAGTCAGTTAATGCAAATATATCAGTCGGTTCTAAGTGTTTAAAATCAGTTGGTTTAAAAGCATACATTTCAATTAACGTATAGCTATTCAGTGGGATACACTCTTTATTTCAGTCGGTTATACCATACCTTGCAGTCGGTTATACCATGTATTTCTGTCACTTCAGCGTGTTTAATCATTTGGTTAATGTAAATATATCAGTTGGTCAAATGTAAAATCGGTCGGCTAATGAAAATATATCGGTCGGTTAATGCAAGAATATCAGTCGGTTAATGAATATAGTTACTAAATCAATCGGTATAATTACTAAATGTCATATAACTCTAATAGTTTATCTGATAGTCAGTATAATCGATTGAAATTCACTACAAGAAAAGTGGGTTTCCGCAGCGTGCAATATGCACCGCGGAACACGCTGCGACGCACGCTGTAAAGTTGAAAGCCATCTTAAGTTTGACACTATTGGCGGCGTGCGATTTACGCTGCGGTTTAGTCTAATAACTGCGTGCAGAGTATGCTATTGATAGTTAAACTATTGGCAGCGTGCATGTGTACGCTGTTAATACAACTTTCTGCAACGTGCACAAGTACGCCGTTAATAGTCATAAAAAAAAATATTAGCGACAGTTTCGACAACACCGTCGCAAACGGGCGACAGGGCCAAACCGTCGCTAATTTAGCGACGGTCTTAAAATTTAGCGACGGTGTTATAATTTCGCGACAGTTCCAAAACCGTCGCTAAAGTTTGCGTAAATTTTTAAAAAAAATTTACTTATATAATTTAATACATTTTTATAAAAATACAATACAACTATAATAATAATACTACTGATCTTAATTAACAATTAAAAAATTAACCAAAAATTGAAACAAAAACAGGTATTTAAATCGAAAAGCAGAGAAAAATGTTAAGTGTTGTGAAAAAAATGGAACGGAGATCGAGAATAAATAGAGAATTTACGATTTTTTAGCGACGGTTTGTTACTAAACGGTCGCCGATGTAAGTCTATTAGCGACGGTTAATTATTAACCGTCGCCGATTTAAATCTATAAGCGACGGGGCCTTAAAATCGTCGCAACTTTAACTTTAGCGACGGTTTTACTAAAGCTGTTGCTACGTTAAAATTCGAACTCATTTTCCGCAGCGTGCTTATAATATGCATGCCGTGAATAATACTATTGACGACGTACGATTAATGTGCGCCGTTAATGTCTGAACACGATTTTTTTTTAAAAAAAAATGATTTACTTTTTGCAGCACACATAAACTTGCACGCCGTTAATAATACTATTAACGGCGTGCCTTTATTGTGCGCTGTCGTTTATATAATTTATTAACAGCACACATAAATGCAAGCTGCAGATATTACTATCCGCAGTGTGCTTTTAATGCACGCCGTTCATAATAATATCCGCAGCGTGCTTTTAATGCACGCCGTTAATAGTATCAAGTTACTATCCGCAGCGTTCTTTTAATGCACGCCGTCAATAGTAATATCCGCAGCGTGCTTTTAATGCACGCCGTTAATAGTATCAAGTGCAACACTATTAACGGCGCACATATGGGTGCACGCCGTGAAAAGTAGTATTCGCAGCGTGCGTTTGATGCACGCTGTTGATGACGTGCTGCGGAAAATCATTTTTCTTGTAGTGATTGTATGTTATATATAGAGTATATATAGTTACTAAATGCCATACAACCCTAATTGGGTATAACAAATCAATCACATATAGATTATAGTTACTAAATGTCATATAACTCTAATGGTCTATGAGAGAGTCAGATGATTTATAAGGTTGAAATGACATTCTCATCGATTGCTCATTACAAATCAATCATATATAGAGTATAGTTACTAAATGTTCTATATAGTTACTAAATGTCATATTTTAGTCGGTTAATGAAACTTTAGTTGGTTTAGTGTGTTTAATCAGTCGGTCAAAGCATATGTTTCAGTCGCTTATTAAAAGATTTCAGTTGGTTCAATTGTTTAATTAGTCAGTTAATGAATATATTTTAGTCGATTAAAAAATATATTTGGACATTTGGATTCTTGAACTCATCTAATCGCTTGAACATACTTATTACTCCGTCTTCAATCACCATCAAAGCTGTATGATCGAGTATAGTTACTAAATCAATCACATATATAGTATAGCTATTAAATATCAGATAACTCTAATGGTCTATTAGAGAGTCAGATTATTTATAAAGTTGAAATGACATTCTCATCGATTGAGCATAACAAATCAATCATATATAGAGTATAGTTACTAAATGCCATATTTTAGTCGGTTAATGAAACTTTAGTTGGTTTAGTGTGTTTAATCAGTCGGTCAAAGCATATGTTTCAGTCGGTTATTAAAAGATTTCAGGTGGTTCAATGTGTTTAATTAGTCAGTTAATGAATATATTTTAGTCGATTAAAAAATATATTTGGACATTTGGATTCTTGAACTCATCTAATCGTTTGAACATACTTAATACTCCGTCTTCAATCACCATCAAAGTTGTACGATCGAGTATAGTTACTAAATCAATCACATATAGGGTATATTTATTAAATATCAGATAACTCTAATGGTCTATCAGAGAGAGATGATTTATAAAGTTGAAATGACATTCTCATCGATTGATCATAGCAAATCAATCATATATAGAGTATAGTTACTAAATGTGTTTAACCAGTCGGTCAAAGCTGTAACGTTCCGAAAATTTGAAGGTCTAAAGGAACCACACGCATGCAAGTTATTAAATTTCTTTAGGATTTTATTAAATCGTATTAAAGCGTTAAATGCACGTTTATTCTATTAAATATGTGTTTAATTATTTTTATGCATTTTATGCATCATTCATGCATGATAAGATTTAATTCATGAAATTTTAAAAGTTCATGCATTAGGATTTCTAGATGTATTTCACGCTCGAACGAGAAACGGAGACCGAAGAATTTTCAGGAAAATTATTTTATTACAAGATTTATTTGTATAAATTAATTTAAAACGTTTTTAAGTGTATTTTTCGAAAATGGGATTTTATTGGGTATTTTTATCGGCAGGATTTTATTTTTCGGCAGTACGCAAATTTTATCGAATCAGGGGACGTTTTGAGATTTCGGCTAATATTTTCAAAATCTTCCCAATTCGAAATATTTTTTGAGAGTGCGTTTGGATTTAACAGGCCCAATTTTGAGTTTAATGGGCTTAAAACTTTTTAGAATTTTAAATGAAATTTGTGACCATTAACTAATTATTAAATATCTAATTAAGCACCTAAACCTTAATTAACCTAAAACCTAAACGCATATCAGCCACTTAAACGCATATCATGCGTCACCCTTCCCCCAGCTACATTCTCCCTCAATTTCAGAGCATTTCATTGGAGAAGTTTCGGTTTGCTCTTGCTCTTGCAAAGGAAAAGTCATCCGGGTTCCCTTGTCTCATTCTTGCACTCCAAATCACCAAGGCACGCTTGCATCTTTGTTCCTTGCATCATTCATGCCAATATTATGTTAAAGTTTGTGTAAATGCATGGAAACCCTTCGATCTATCATATGTGCACGTTTTAGTTGAAAGATTTACATAAATCCTTGCACTTTTGACTCACTACTCACGTTTTATTTATGGTGCGCAAGGGCCTGCGGTTTTGGTTGATTAAGGGCTGTATATGGTGTCAAGGGGAGGTCTTGGGAGTTTCGTTGGTTGCTGGTTTGTGCAGGAGAAGGGCCGAGATTAGTGTGCCTTTGAGATTGGCTCCTCTTGAGCATTTGCGAAAGGGGTTGAGATGTGGTGTCCATGGGAGTGTAGCTGTGAGTCTTATGGGTCCAGTAGGGTCTAGTAATATGCTAAGAGGGAGCCATGGGTGTGTGGTTGAGAGTGAAGTTCGATCTTGTGAAGGGTAGCTCGTGAAAGGCGGTTGAGTCGAGAGCCGAGTATCCTTCGGGAAATGGCGTGTGCAGCAGCAAGTTTATAGGATTAGCTTGGTTTAGAGAGTTCATTTAGTCCCGTGGTGAGTCATAAGGTTGGACATGTGGGGGTAGGAGAGTTAATCGAAGGTAGAGGGAGGTGGGGACATGTGTTGGTTTGTTGGTTGGATAATGTGAGTGGCCGAGGATTTGCAATAAGGCAATAGGTTTAGCCGTGAGTTAGCGTACTAGTTTTGAAGAGTTTAGAGGCTGTTAGAGGGTGTATTAAGTATGGTAAAAAGTTGGGAGAAATTTGGTTTAGTTTTGAGTCGATTCGGGATAAAAACGGGACTCCAGTCCAAGTTTTTAAAACGAATCGGTTAAGCGCAATATAAGCTCGAGTTTACGTCTAGGAATGCTTTTAAATATTTTTTGGTATATTTTAAGGATTTGTTAAGCTTCGGGTCAATTTTAGAGGTTTATGGGTGAAACGATAATTTTTGGGTTCCCATGGGCAAAATGGTCATTTTGCACCCGGGGGAAATTTTGGTCCTGGCAGCGCCCTGAGTACAAATTTATGATATTTTAAATGTTTATGCATCATGATCACGATTTAAAGATTTTATGAAGATATACGTCACATGCTTGGCTTTAAGAAAAATTGCATTGGTGCATGATTTTTATAAGTGATTAAAAGGATAATGTTTTGAATGATGGGAATTAGTTGTGGTTATCGAAGTATATATAAATGTTTAAGACGTATATGCAAATGCTGATGATGAGGCCTAGGCACAGTGGATAGGTGATCCTGTCACTGATGTTCGACAACCGCCGGGTACCGCGGTTCTATGTATGATGGATCCATCGTAAATGATGATGTACGCTAGTCACCTCTAATGAACTGAATTCACCAGTGATAAGTGATGAATGATAAATGATGAATGATAAACGATAAATGATAAACGATTAATGATGAGTGATGATTAACGATGAGCTATTTTGACACATCATGATTTTACACGACACGTTTATGTTACATTTTTAAAGTTCATGAAAGGTATGTTGAGTATGGTAATTTTCACTGTTGTGTGCTATGTATATGTATTTGCTATTAACGGTACAGGTGTGTTGAGTCTTTAGACTCACTAGGCGTGTGTGATGCAGGTGAGTTTAATGATGAGGAGACTAGAGGTGTCGAACTCTGAGTAGGCAGACCTGGTGGGTGACACGACCCGAGGACCGCATATTTTCCGCATTATAATTTATGAGATTGAGTAGAGATGAATATTTTCCTACGTTGATGATTTTTAAAATTTCGATTGGTTCATGTTTACATATGATTTTGGGATGAGTTTGGTTATTTTAAACTGCACTATTTATAATGCTTGGATATAGGATTTTCTCATATTTTACTCCGTTTTATATATATAAAAAAAATTTATTTCCGCATTTTAAAATGAGTAGAAAACTCTCCCTACCCTGATGGCATAGCTAGCACTGGTGCGGTGGTATATACAGATGCATCGAAGCTTGGTTTAGGCGCAGTTCTGATGCAGCAGGACAGAGTGATAGCCTATGAGTCCAGACAGCTGAAGGTCCATGAGAAAATTATCCGACTCATGACCTCGAGCTAGCAGCAGTGGTATTTGCACTGAAGATCTGGAGACACTATCTATATGGGTAGTAGTGCAGGATTTCCAAAGATCATAAAAGCCTGAAGTACTTCTTCACACAGAAGGAACTGAACATGCGACAGAGGAGATGGCTCGAGCTGGTCAAGGATTATGATTGTGACATTAGCTACCATCCGGGTTAGGCTAATGTAGTTGCAGACGCTCTGAGCAGGAAGAACGCAGTGATAGCTCATATGTCAGTACAGAGACCGTTGCAGGATGAGATTCAGATATTTGAGCTTGCATTTTATGCCAGGGACGAGGCCCCGAATCTTGATACTCTGACAGTTTAGCCGACTCTGAGAGATAGAATCCGAGCAGGGCAGACTTCGGATGAGCAGTTACAGAAGTGGAGACAGAGGGACGAGGCTAAGGGCCAGAGACTGTATGCAATTGTGGACGACATAGTCAGATATAGGGACCGCCTATGGGTTCCTGACAGTGATTCCCTCCGAGCAGATATCTTGAGTGAGGCCCACAGCACCCCGTACTCCATCCATCCAGGGAGTACGAAGATGTATAATGATTTACAAACTCTTTATTGGTGGTCGGGCATGAAACGAGATATTCTGCGTTTCGTCTCCGAGTGCTTGACTTGTCAGCAGGTTAAGGCAGAGCATCAGAGACCTGCAGGGAAGCTGAAACCACTCCCTATTCCCGATTGGAAATGGGAGAATATTACTATGGATTTCGTGACAGGGATTCCGAGGACTATTGGAGGATTTAACGCCATCTGGGTGATTGTTGATCGGCTCACTAAGTCAGCTCATTTCTTACCGATCAGGAAGACATTCACCATGACTCAGTACGCAGAGCTGTACATCAGAGAGATAGTCAGACTGCATGGGATTCCAGTGTCCATCGTGTCAGAGATGGATCCGAGATTTACGTCTGCATTCTGGAAGAGTCTTCACCAGGCTTTGGGTACGAAGCTATTGTTCAATACTGCTTTTCATCCTCAGACAGACGGTCAGTCAGAGAGGGTGATTCATATTCTGGAGGACCTACTCCGAGCATGCATGATTGACTTCCAGGGCAGCTGGGAGCCGAAGTTACCTCTTGTGGAGTTCACGTACAACAACAGTTACCAGGCATCGATAGGTATGGCTCCATACGAAGCACTATACGGGAGGAAGTGTAGGTTGCCAGTTTACTGGGAGGAGGTAGGAGTGCGAGCAGAGTTGGGTCCAGATATTGTCAAACAGACAACAGATTTAGTGGCCAGGATTAGAGAAAGGATGAGAACTGCACAGAGCCGCCAGAAGAGTTATGCTGATCAGAGGCGGCGAGATCTCGAGTTCGCAGTAGGGGATCACGTGTTCGTGAAGGTCGCACCAATGAAGGGTGTGATGAGGTTCGGGAAGAAGGGCAAGCTCAGCCCTAGATTTATCGGACTATTTGAGATCCTAGAGAGGGTGGGAACACTCGCATACAGAGTTGCTTTACCGCGGAATATGACGGGAGTTCATAATGTGTTCCACGTCTCTATGTTGCGTAAGTACATGTCGAATCCTTCACATGTACTTAATTATGAGCCACTTCAGTTGACACCACACCTATCTTTTGAAGAGAGACCTACGCAGATTCTGGACAGATAGGAAAAGAGGCTCTGGAATAAAGTGATCCAGATGGTCAAGGTCAAGTGGCTGAATCATTCTGAAGAGGAGGCTACTTGGGAAACCGAGACCGAGATGAGGAGTCGCTACCCGGAATTATTTAGTACGTTCTAATTTCGAGGACAAAATTTTGTTTAAGGGAGGGAGAATTGTAAGGTCCAAGAATTTAATTCACGTAACCTGAATGCATGCAATCTAGAATTTTATTTTAAATTATATGTTTAATTATTTTATGCATTTTATGCATAATTCATGCATGATAGGATTTAATTCATGGAATTTTTAAAAGTTCATGCATTAGGATTTCTAGATGCATTTCACGATCGAACGAGAAACGGAGACCGGAAAATTTTCAGGAAAATTATTTTTATTACACGAGTTATTTTATAAATTAATGCAAGATGTTTTTAAGTCGATTTTTCAAAAATGAGATTTTATTGGGTATTTTTACCCGCATGGTTTTATTTTTTTACGGTACGCAAATTTAATCGAAACGAGGAACGTTTCGGCTTATAGTTTCAAAATCCTTCCAACACGAAATATTTTTCGGGATTGTGTTTGGATTTATTAAGCCTACTTTTAAACTTGTTGGGCTTAAAACCCTTTTCAAATCTTTAATTATCATATTAAAGCCCATAATTATTTGATTAACTAGGTAATTATTATATAGGAAACCTTTACCCTCCCGTAACCTCCCCCACAGCCGATCAATATACATCCCTTTCCCCTTCAGAGCTTCCCTCGGTTTCAACACTCCAGCAGCTGAAAGCGTCTGAGGTTCACTTGTTTTTGCATCAAACAATTCTCCGGCGCGTTCGATCTTCGTCATTCTTGCGTGAAACATCATCAGGCATGCTTTGTATCCTTTTTTATGCATCATGCACACTTTATACGTTGGTGAATGTATTTACGTCTGTAAAATTCTCGGTCCGCATGGGTGTGTTTTTCGTTGATGATTTCTGAATGATTATCATGGTTTATTGTTGCTCTTTCACATCTCGCACTTTGTACAAGGGGCTGCGGGGTTTTGGTTGCAAGGGAGTCTGAAATATCAAGAATTAAAGGGCTTAAGGGTTGGTGGCTAGCCTTGGTCGAGTAAGGATCATTGTGTGCATAGGCCGATGGGTTTGGGGAGAACGGTGTCATTGTTGGAGATGGTTCAAACAAAGTGGTGGGGCTGGCGATGCAAGGGTCGATCCAAGGCCTAGACCAGACCCTGGTGGGTCTGAGACGTGGCTTAGGATGGCTCAAACATTGCTGGAACTGCCCACAAAGCCAACCGATCGGGTATCGTAGAAAACCGCTGCGGGTAGTGCTCCCTTGGAGACTTGCGGCTGTTGATAGATTCTAGGCTGTGTGGGGCTTTAACCGTGATCCTTGTACATCCAGTATGGGTCTAGTAAGATGCTAGGAGTGAACCATGGGTGTGTGGTTGAGGGAAGAGCTCGATCATTGGGAGGGTAGCTCGATCGAGTGTGTAGGGGAGGTTCGATGCTTTTCTGTAATTGGCTTCGTGCAGCAACAAATGCATCGGTTAGACTTGGTTTAGGAGGTTCATGGAGGTCCTTGGTGAGTCATAAAGGATGACTTTTGGTGGTAGAAGTGTGGACCGAAGGAATGAAGTGGTGGAGCCATGTGTTGGATAAATAATGGTGCAAGTGGGGGTGGCCGATTATTGTTGGGGACAATAGGTTGGCCGAGGATTAGGAGTTAAATGCGAAGGATTTAAGGGCTGTAATGAGTGCTTAAGAGTGAAAACAAATGTGGAAAGTGGCGTGAGTTTTGGGAAAAAAAAAAGAGTGTTCAAGGAGAGGTTTAGAAAAGGGCCGAAGATTAGTTGATTGCTGAAATTTTCCGCCGAGAAATTTTAGGTCTCATACTGTTATTTTAGGATATTTTAGTGTTTGTAATATATGGTAAAAATGTTGGGAAAGTTTTGGATAAGTTTCGGGTCGATTCGGATTAAAACCGGGACCTCGGTCCAAGTTTTAAAACGAATCGGTTAAGTTGTGATTTTGACTTGAGTTTACGTCTAGGAACACTTCAAAAATGTTTTGGGATATTTTAAGGAGTTTGGTAAACTTCGGCTCAATTTTAGAGGTCCAAGGGTAAAACGATAATTTTCGGGTTTCCAGGGGCAAAATGGTCATTTTGCACCCCGGGTGAGATTTTGGTCCTGGTAGCACTCTGAGCACAAATTTATGATATTTTAAATGTTAATGCATCATGATCACAATTTTTAAGGTTTTATGAAGATATACGTCGCATGCTTGGATTTAAGAAAAATTGCATTGGTGCATGATTTTTATAAGTGATGAAAATGATAATGTTATGGATGACAGAAATTAGTAGTGGCTATCGAAGTATATGTAAATGTTTAAGACGTATATGTAAATGCTGATGATGAGGCCTAGGCACAGTGGATGGGTGATCCTGTCACTGATGTCCGACAGACGCCGGATACCGCGGTTCTATGTATGATGGATCCATCGTAAATGATGAATGATGTACGATAGTCACCTCTAATGAACTGAATTCACCAATGATGAATGATAAATGATTAATGATGATTAATGATGAGCTGTTTTGACACGTCATGATTTTACACGACACGTTTATGTTACGTTTTTAAAGTTCATGAAAGGTATGTTGAGTATGGTATTTCTCACTGCTGTGTGCTATGTATATGTATTTGCTATTAACGGGGCAGGTGTGTTGAGTCTTTAGACTCACTAGGCGTGTGTGATGCAGATGAGCTTAATAATGAGGGGACTGGAGGTGCCGAACTCTGAGTAGGCAGACCTGTTGAGGTGACACGAGCCGAAGACCGCATATTTTCCGCATTATGATTTATGAGATTTGAGAGGAAAGGAATATTTTTAATACGTTGATGATTTTTAATATTTTTATATGTTTATGTTTACGTATGATTTTGGATGTTTGGTTATTTTAAAATGCGTTATTATTACTATCAAATTATTACGATTATTATTAAATGTTATTTCGAAAATGCGAGCTTCATATATATAAAAAGAAAAAAATTTCCGCATGCAATCCTACTAAAAATACCAATTAAAAATAATCATAAATATTTGCCATTAAAAATATAGCGAAAACATAAACGAGAAAAAATCTTAACATCCATCAATGAAATAAAACAGCGTATATAAAAATCCTCAAATCCTCTAAACTCGTGAAATCATAAATATGCGGAAAACATGCGATCCTCTGGTCGTGTCATCGCACCAGGTCTGCCTACTCAGAGTTCGGCACCTCCAGTCCCCTAATCATTAACCTCACCTGCATCACACACGTCTAGTGAGTCTAAAGACTCAACACACCTGCACCGTTAATAGCAAATACATATACATATCACACAGCAGTGAAAAGTATCATACTCAACATACCTTTCATGAACTTTAAAAATATAACCTAAACGTGTCGTGTAAAATCATGACGTGTCAAAACAGCTCATCATTAATAATCATTCATCGTTCATCATTCATCGTTTATCATTTATCGTTCATCGTTCATCATTCATCGTTTATCATTGGTGAATTCAGTTAATTAGAGGTGACTATCGTGCATCATTCATCATTTACGATTGATCCATCATACATAGAACCGCGGTGTCCGGCAGCTATCGGACATCAGTGACATGATTACTCATCTACTGTGCCTAGGCCTCATCATCATCATCAGCATCAGCATTTACATATACGTCTTAAACATTTACATATACTTCGATAGCCACAACTAATTCTCATCATTCAAAACATCATCTTTTACATTACTTAAAAATCAAGCACAAATGCAATTTCCTTTAAATTCAAGCATGCAACGTATATTTTCATAAAATCTTAAAAATCATGAATCATGATATATAAACATTTCAAATATCATAAATTTGTGCTCAGGTCGCTGCCAGAACCAAAATCTCATCCCAGGTGCAAAATGACTATTTTGCCCCTGGAAACCCAAAAATTATCGTTTAACCCCTGGATCTCTAAAATTGACCCGAAGCTTACCAAACTCCTTAAAATGTCCCAAAACATATTTATAAGCATTCTTACACGTAAACTTGAGCCAAAATCAGAACTTAACCGATTCGTTTTAAAACTTGGACCGAGGTCCGCATTTTAACCCGAATCGACTCGAAACTTGACCGAATTTTTCCCAATTTGTTTACCATATCTTACATACACTTAAAGCTCCTAAAACATGTACTCAAGCTCCTAAAACCACGGCTGAAACTTCCAAGAAATTTGCAACCCTCGGCCGTCCCCTTCCCTTGTTCTCATCTCAACACATGTCACCCCAAACCATATTTTCTTTCGGTCCTCTCTCACTCCACCACTTGTTCAGCCAATAACACTCACCATTAGGACCTAACTACTCTTCTTAACTAAGCCTAACCCAAGCAACCAGCTGCTGCACCACACGTGAATACAACGCCCGAAACTATCACCTTCTTCCCAACTCACACCAAGCCTCCGAAGACCGAGCTTCTCCCTCAACCAAACTCCCATGACTCCCTCCTAACAACTCACTAGGCTCTACACCGTCTGAAACATGGCTGGGTTGGGTTTGAGCCCATGCACAGCTCGATCTTACCCCTTTGCGCGCGATCCACCGAAACCATCCAAACCCCCTTGCTGCAAACTCACGGTTTTTAGTCCCCACCCCCTACAGATCGTTCCCGACCCAAGGACAGCAACCTCACAAGTAAAGGGACCCTTTCAGCAAGCCATGAGACAGCCCCCTTGCACTCAACGTGAAAATATGAATAACATAACATATAATGCATAGAAATGGTGCAAAAACCGAAATATTAGCCATGTGCTTAACTAGATCAAACAATTTCATGAAGGTTTGCACACACAACAGTAATATTGACGTGTATGAAGCAAAACAAAGTAACAAGCGTGCCTGGGGATGATTTGGTGAACAAACCAAGGAGAGGGAGACCCGAGAGGATTTATCCTTTGCCAAGACTGGTGTAGTCAAAAGTTTCCTTTGCAAGAATGGAGGATGACCGAATTATTCAGCTGAGATTTGATGAAACCGAGAGGCTTTTGAATGGAAAAAGGGGTGATCGGCTGATGGGGGGTTACGGGTAGGTAAAGAGATGCTTAGGATTAAATGATATTGTTAATTAGAAGGTTAGTGGACAATAATCATGTTAATTAAATTTTTAAAAGATGTTTAAGCCCAATGAGCTTAAATGTAGGCTCGTTAAATCCAAACGCACTCCCGAAAAATATTTCGTGTTGGAAAGATTTTGAAAATATAAGCCGAAATCTCATAACGTCCCCTGATTCGATTAAATTTGCGTACCTTTAAAAAATAAAATCATATAGGTAAAAATACTCAATCAAATCTCATTTTGAAAAATACCCTTAAAAACACCTTATATTAATTTATAAAAATAAATTGTGTGATAAAAATAATTTTCCTGAAAATTCTCTGATCTCTGTTCCTCGTTCGATCGTGAAATGCATCTAGAAATCCTAATGCATGAACTTTTAAAATTTCATGAATTAAATCTTATCATGCATGAATGATGCATAAAATGCATAAAAATAATTAAACACATATTTAATAGAATAAACATGCATTTAACGCTTTAAAACGATTTAATAAAATACTAAAGAAATTTAATAACTTGCATGCGTGTGGTTCCTTTGGACCTTCAAATTTCGGGACGTTACAATCTACCCCCCTTAAATTGAATTTCGTCCCAGAAATTCGCTCATCCTCGATAAACAAAAAGTTCAGACTCTTAATTCTAGTATTCCAATAATTCACAGTTTTGTTGCGCTATTCTGATAAAATAAGTACTAAGTTGTCTTTATGTCTCCTCAATCCTAATTATTATGCCTACCAAAATCCTCCTTTGTGAATCTTAACTTAAAACGACTTATGGTGATTTAGTTCTATTCTACCAAGACCTCGTATTTGACCTTTCTCGGAATTCCTCATATTAGAAATGAATGTCCAAACTTATCGCACCTTAGTTTTCTTATATTATACCTAGAATGTTCATTGTCCTATTACATTAGCATTTAAGCAGTTCAACTTAGGAAACCTTAGCCCAAACATTTACTGTCCAACTTTTATCCTCGATGATACACTTAAAAGTTAACATTATCTCAACCCCATAACAAATTTAGCCTAAGATCCTTGAATCGTCTTTATCCTACGGCATTAAACTTACGTAACTTACTATGTACAAGTACATCCCAAATTTAACAGTGTTGCAAATCTTAAATTCGAGTAGTGATAATCTATAAAACTCATAGTATACCATATCGATCTTCTATCTAAATAATAAAACCTTTCTAGTCTCAATTGCATGCTTAAATTATTCTCTTCCCAATTACAATAAAGTTGAGGCCTAAAACCCTTGAACTTTCTTCATTGAAACGAATGTCGCATTCTTAATGCTTAATTAATTCTAGCGTATAAAACTTAATAAGTTATCCCATGGTAGTCTTAGACTAACTCTAATAAATCAAATTCTCTTATAACCCCTAGAGTTCTAGAATTCCCATATCACGATTTTAGATTTCTTACTCGGTAAAAATCTTAACATTCGTTCCTTAGTAACCTATGTTGAACACCACTAATTCTCTTTCGTTTTTATTGCACCCAACATTTTTGTTTGAACACCTATTTCATAAACTTGAAATTCAAGCTTACGCAACCCAAATCGTCCTAGATAACCTAATTCCAACACCCATATCCACTTATTCTCAAGTTTCTTAATGACTTTCAAAAATTTCTCAAGACAAGGTGTCTACACCTCACCTCTTACATACGTCTATCAAATAACATAACCATCAATCATACCCAACTTTCTAGAAAAATTAAATTCCAACAAAGGTATAATCTTAACTGTTAAGATCATGACTAAAGCTTATGACACATCAAACTTAAGTTCCCAAAAATATGTTAAATCAATGTCTAATCTTATAACTTATTTAACTGCTCAACTTTATCTTAAATTTTCATTACTTTAAATTCTTAATTTACCACAACATTATTTCACTAACGCTTAGCCCAAGGTTGATTTATCCTACAATGTCCTTAATTATCATTCCTTATAACATTATAATCCAGATATCTAAAGGTTCTAAATATCCTTCAAGCCTAAATCACCAACAATTCCTATCATTTATACCATTTAATTCTCACTTACTGCTAAATGAGTCCCCAAATTTCTTAAAAATTGCAAAATTAGTTCTTAATTTCCTCGAATATTATCCGATTTGTCCCTAATTTCTAAAATTTCACAATTACCCATAAATTCTTGGCGTTTCTAATTCCATTTTATAGATTTTTCGTAATATAAATTTCAGAAATTTTAAGCTTATTGAACCCAAAATCAATTCCCATAACCTCGAAAAATTACTGATTTTACCCAAGTGTTCCCCAAAACTTCGAATTTAATCCTCAAAAATTTTGGAATTTGCAATTTGGTCTTTAAAGCTCTCGAAGATTACAATTCTGACCCTAAAACTCTTCGAAATTTGCATTTTTGTTCCCATTAAATTTTAGACTTAGCCTCATTAAACCTTAAAATTCTCGAAACTCGGAATTTAATCCCTAAATTCGGTAAATTCGAAAATATTCCCTTAGAATTTTATTTTTGCACTTAGGTACTCAAATCATTTGTTATTACAATTAGGTCCTTAAAATTCTCAATTCATGCAATTCAATCCCTAAATCCAACTAGGTAGAGCATGCATCCTAAATAAATTCTATGTTTTATATTTCCAAAGATCGTCGTAGTTTCGAATCATTAATCCTTATAAGAAATCCTCAAAAATTAATTCAGCTAGCAACCACGAACCATCAGTAATTTTTTAGAAAATCTACAAGTCCCAAAGGCATTCATAATTTTTAAGTTTAACTTATGACCCACGAGTAGAACATCAGTACTACTAACCGAAATTAATATAGTCAAATCATTTCCGACCTCTCTCCTAATGCCCAATAGCAAAATTCCTATTCATGTCCAATTCCACCACAAAGCCAACTTGTATGAAAATCATATAATTTCTCATTTCATGTCGTAACATTCATAAAAATTGTAAATAAAAAAAATTTAAAGTATCTAATCTCAAAACATACCGACAGATAAACATGTACTGCAAATCACTGTAAAACGTATATCGTGTGTACATGCAGGTGATAACAGTAAAACATTTAAAACAATTAAAACATAAAAGCTTACAGACTTGAGGCTTTGAAGACTAAGCGGCAGAAGCTGGCGGTGGCACAACCCTATACAGAACCTTTACTCTGATACCAAATGAAACGTCTACTCGTTTTAAATAAGTGCGGAAACATTTTTTTTTTAAAAGCTCACATTTGCGAATCGAAATAACATTTAAATGTTTCTCATGCATGCGCTGTACAGAAAAATATAACATTTAAAAATGATCTTAAATATTTGACAGTTTAAAATAACCAAACTCATCCCAAAATCATACGTAATCATTAACCAGACAAAATCTTAAAAATCATCAACGTAGGAAAATATTCATCTCCACTCAATCTAATAAAGTATAATGCGGAAAATATGCGGTCATCGGGTCGTGTCACCGCACCAGGTCTGCCTACTCAGAGTTCGGCACCTCCAGTCCCCTCATCATTAACCTCACCTGCATCACACACGTCTAGTGAGTCTAAAGACTCAACACACCTGTACCGTTAATAGCAAATACATATACATAGCACACAGTAGTGAAAAGTATCATACTCAACATACCTTTCATGAACTTTAAAAATGTAACCTAAACGTGTCGTGTAAAATCATGACGTGTCAAAACAGCTCATCATTAATAATCATTCATCGTTCATCATTCATCGTTTATCCTTTATCGTTCATCATTCATCATTTATCATTGATGAATTCAGTTCATTAGAGGTGACTATCGTATATCATTCATCATTTACGATGGATCCATAATACATAGAACCGCGGTACCCAGCGGCTGTCGGACATCACTGACAGGATTACTGATTGACCGACAATTTCGGTTAGGAATAAATCTAGCAAGCGGACTAGGTCAAGTAATAGTATTTGGAGATGAGTCCAGGTATCGTACCCACAGAGATCGATGTTTAATTACTAGAATATGAATTATTTTTCCTAATTTAGGCTAATAAAGTTCAAATGATGGGAGATAGATTAATCAAAACTAAATTAAACAATTTAAATAAATTAACTAAAGCAAAAAAATCGAAATTATTAAATTAGACGAAAATTCAAATTATTTAAAAACGACTAAGGCGCACAACGGTACCGAGACAACTTATAATCTACGTGTCAAATTTATATTCATTAAATTAATTATTTAATTCACGACGGAATTCACAAAATTATTTATTAAACGATTCCTCGAATTAATAAACCTAATTGAATCTAACAGTCCAATTATTCCTAACTGAATTTAATTAGATTTAACCGCATTAGATCGCTGTGAAATTCCAGTTTTTCAACCTAAAGTCGCACACTGAAATCGAATATTATTTCTAGTCAATTTAACCATGTGTTGATTGATGTGTGAAGCAAATATTAATCTATCGTCTTCCGGTTTTAGATTAACCAAAAAATATTCAATTTAATTGGCCAGATTAAAAGAACACGTGATAAACGACATCAATCAATGAATAAAATAAATAATATAATTGAATTAAATTCAAAACATCAAAAAATAATATGTCTCGGCCCCTATCATGGCCTTAGTCTATAAAAATCTACTCCATAAACTTAAAATAAAAGTCAAAATCAGTGTTTAAATTCAATGAAGAAAACATAATTAAGAAAGAAGGAAAAGATTTCTCAATGATTTGTAGCGTGTGTGCGGAATTCCTCTTGCTTCTGTCCTTCACTCTTCCTCCCTTATGTTCTTCTTCCGCGGTGATACTACTTCACAGTTGCTTCTGTTCTCCTCTCTTCCGTGGTCTTCTGCGCTTCTTTCTTCCTGTGTCGGCTGCTTCTCTGTACGCTTTTCTTCCTTTTATTCTTCTAAATGGGCCTCTCCTTGTATTCTTTTTAAGCCCATCTCCACTTAAACCTTATAGATAATAAGATTATAGATTTTATTTTCAAATATTAGACTCCATCTTTATCAAGAACTTCAATAATATCAAGATAATAAAATAAAAATATTTTATTTCCTTTGAAGTTTTGTTAATTTATTTTATTTCCAAATTTAATCATTTTTCATCTTTTATTTAAATCTACAATTATCAATTCAAACAACCACATAATTAGGGATAAAAATATTAGATAAGGGCAAATATTATTAAATCAAATCCCTAAAATCTTTAAAAGATTTGGCCTTATCAATCCCCCCACACTTAAGATTTACACTCTCCTCAGTGTTATGCCATTCAATAAGGATATAGAATTTGGATGTAGAATAGTAAGAGAACACTTCCCTGGCAGTGTGCTTTGATATCCATGGAGTACAACATGGGGATGGTGGAATTCTTCAGTGCTGGAAATCTTTTATTTCAACAGTTTAGTTTGTCCAGAGTCTAAATCATATTCCTTCATTCCAATATTCCCTACACACACCAAAATCACAGAGGACTAAACTAACAAAATGAAAAAAAAAAACTAATAAAATGAAATTAAATAAAATAAATCACTGGGTTGCCTCCCAGCAAGCGCTAAATTTTTTGTCTATAGCTAGACAACTCCCTTTAGAAATTAGTTTGGTTCATGCAAAGGAGTACTCGGCTCCTCTTGCTCCACAATTCCTTCATGAAAAATTTTCAGTCGATGTCCATTCACCTTAAAGGGATTTCCAGAATCTCCACGGATTTCTACAACACCAAAGGGAAAAACATGAGTAACAGTAAAAGGCCCGGACCATTTGGAACGAAGTTTATCTGGCATGAGTTTCATACGAGAGTTATAAAGAAGAACTTTTTGTCCAGACTCAAATTCCCTGTGCACAATCCTTGCATCATGCCACTTCTTTGTCTTTTCCTTGTAGATTTTTGCATTCTCATATGCATCAAGACGAAATTCCTCCAGCTCATTGAGTTGTAGAAGACGTTGATCACCTGTAGCTTGCACATCAAAGTTCAAAAATTTAGTAGCCCATAATGCCCTATGCTTTAGTTCAACAGGAAGGTGACAAGCTTTTTCATAGACCAAATGAAAAGGGGAAGTTCCTATAGGGGTTTTGAATGCTGTTCTATATGCCCACAACGCATCATCCAATTTACTAGCCCATTCTTTCCTCGAAGATCCAACGGTCTTCTCAAGAATTTTCTTAATCTCCCTATTTGACACTTCTACTTGACCACTAGTTTGAGGATGATAAGGTGTTGCCACCTTGTGCGTGACCCCATATTTAGCCAAAAGAGATTCAAAATTGCAATTACAAAAATGTGTTCCCCCATCGCTAATATTGGCTCTAGGTGTGCCAAATCTTGCAAAAATATTTTTCTTTAAAAATTGGATCACAACCTTAGAGTCATTGGTTCTACAAGCACTTGCTTCCACCCACTTGGATACGTAATCCACAGCCACCAAAATATATTTATTTCCTAAGGAATCTGGAAATGGCTCCATGAAATCAATTCCCCACACATCAAACAATTCACAGACTAAAATATTATTCAATGGCATTTCGTGTCTCCTTGAAATATTACCAACACGTTGGCATTCATTGCAATTCAAAACATAAGTGTGTGCATCCTTGAACAGTGTAGGCCAGTAGAATCCAGCTTGAAGGATTTTTGTGGCCGTTTTACTTGCCCCAAAATGTCCTCCAGTTGGACCACTATGACAATGAGCAAGTATAGAACTTACCTCTTCCGCTGGAATACACCTACGAATAATGCCATCTGCACAAATTCTAAACAAAAGAGGATCTTCCCAAAGATAATATTTTAATCTGAAAAGAACTTCTTTTTCTGTTGATATGTAAGATGAGAAGGAATAAATTTGCATGATAAATAGTTGACAAAATCAGCATACCATGGTAAATTAGAGATGACATAAAGTTTTTTGTCAGGAAATTCATCTCTAATTACATACTTACCTTCCTCGGGCTTCTCCAATCTCGATAGATGATCAGCAACTTGGTTTTCAGCCCCCTTTCGATCCACGATCTCTATGTCAAATTCGTGCAGAAGAAGGATCCATCTTATCAATCTTGGCTTGACATCCTTCTTGTTTAAGAGATACTTCAAAGCTGAATGATCCGTGTGGACTATCACTTTACTCCCTACAAGGTATGACCGAAACTTGTCCAAAGTAAACACAACAGCCAGCAACTCTTTTTCTGTAGTAGCATAGTTTAATTGAGCTCCTGAAAGTGTCATGCTTGCATAGTAGATTACATGCAAGCATTTGTCTCTCTTTTGCCCCAAAACAGCCCCTAAAGCAATATCACTTGCGTCACACATGAGTTCAAAAGGTAGATTCCAATCTGGTGCGACAATGATCGGCGTGGTGGTCAACTTTTGCTTTAATACCTAAAAAGCTTGTAAACAATCCTCAGAAAAAACAAAAGGAACATCTTTCATTAGCAAATTAGTTAAAGGCTTAGTAATACTCGAGAAATCCTTGATAAATCGCCTATAAAAACCTGCATGACCAATAAAGCTACGAATTCCTTTGACATTAGTAGGAGGAGGAAGCTTTTCTATTATCTCTACCTTAGCTCTATCCACTTCAATACCTTTTTCATAAATTTTGTGACCAAGGACAATTCCTTCCCTTACCATGAAATGACATTTCTCCCAGTTAAGTACAAGATTTGTTTCTTCACATCTCTTTAGCACTTTTGACCAATTAACCAAAAAAGAGTCGAAGGAAGAACCAAAAACAGAAAAGTCATCCATGAAAACCTCAATATACTTTTCAACCATATCATGAAAAGTCGACATCATACAACGTTGAAAAGTAGCAGGAGCATTACACAAACCAAATGACATTCTTTTATAAGCAAATGTACCGTAGGGACAAGTAAAAGTTGTCTTATGTTGATCTTCGGGGTCTATTGGGATTTTCATATATCCAGAATAAACATCTAGAAAACAATAAAAAGCATGACCTGCCAAACACTCTAACATTTGATCAACAAAAGGTAAGGGGAAGTGATCCTTTCTTGTGGCATCATTCAAATTGCGATAATCAATACAAACACGCCACCCAGTCACAGTTTTAGTGGGGATTAATTCGTTATTTTCATTTTCAACAACAGTGATTCCCCCTTTCTTAGGAACAACATGCACAGGACTTACCCACTTGCTATCAGATATAGGAAAGATCATACCTGCATCAAGGAGTTTGATTACCTCCTTTTTGACGACCTCTTGCATAGCTGGATTCAATCTTGAGTAGTGGGAGAGTGCTCCTTCTCCATTAAAATTTTGTGCATGCACATGGATGGACTAATCCCCTTGATGTCAGCTATGCTCCATCCAATGGCACATATGTGATCCTTCAGCACTCCTCATCACCTGTCAAGGAAGAAGAAAAAATTATTGGCAGTTTATCTTTTTCCTTCAAAAATAAATATTTTAAATGAGGAGGAAGTGGTTTGAGTTTGAGGAATGGGGGTTCTTCTATGGAAGGTTTAAGTGATTTTGGAATATGCCCCAACTCCCCAATCTTCGAATTCAACGATCTTGGCAAAGGCTTTGATCCCTCCAAGTAGTTCATACATTCATCCACCTCTTCTCTGCTGGATTCCGTGGACTTTGGGCTAACCAAAAGCTTTTCCAGTGTGTCTTCAATTAAAGTATCCTGCACACTACACTCAACAATATCATCAATAGCATCTATTCTATAACAATCAGAAGATCCAGCAGGATATTTCATACTACGAAAGACATTAAAAGTTACATTCTCATCGTTCAACCTCAAAACTAACTCACCTTTTTGCACATCTATTAGAGCTCTTCCAGTAGCTAAGAAAGGGCGACCTAAAATTAGGGGGATCTCACGATCCACCTCCATGTCTAGCACAACAAAGTCAACTGGAAATATAAATTTATCAACTTTAACCAAAACATCCTCTATAACCCCTCTAGGATATTTAATAGACCTATCAGCAAGTTGAAGGGAAATAGTGGTTGGTTTAACTTCTCCAATCCCCAATTTCTCAAAGCATGAATAAGGCATAAGATTTATGCTAGCACCAAGATCACACAATGCTTTATTAAAATTAGAATTACCTATAGTGCAAGGAATGGAGAAACTACCTGGATCCTTAAGCTTAGGAGGTAATTTATTTTGCAGAATAGCTGAGCATTCCTCAGAAAGCTTAACAGTTTCAAAATCAACAAGTTTCCTCTTTTTAGTCAAAATATCTTTCAAGAATTTAGCATAAGAAGGCATTTGAGACAAAGCCTCTACAAAAGGAATATTTATGTGCAATTTCTTAAAAACTTCAAGAAATTTCGAAAATTGTTGATCCAATTGTAGTTGTCTTGCTCTTTGAGGAGAAGGAAATGTATTAATATCAATATTATCATTAGAATCAAATTCATTACCTTACTTACCTGTCTTCCATCTAGTGGTGGCGTGAGTGTTCTGTTCCTTAGCATCTTCTGTCTTTGATTCCACTCCTCCATCATTCTTTGCCCCCATATCTGTAGAATTCTGCCTTTTTGGTTCCTCTTCCTCGGCCTTGATCACTGTACTCAGTGTGTAGAACCCGTAAATCAGTAGACGTATAAGCCATGCATAATTCTAGATTTTTAAAAATTAATTGACTTCATTGCATGATTATTTTAAATGCATTTCTTTGAAGTTAATTATTTATTTTTTTCATTTCAGTAGTTTGATTTTTAGCATTCCAGTTATTTCATTGAGGCCGGACTGGAGTTGGAGTTTTGAGATAGAATTTAAGATTTGAGAAATATTTCCAGAAGTTAATTTAGCTAGCAAGTAAGTTCATTTAAGTTAAAAAGAAGGTGTGAGGATTTAATTTAAGTTGCTTAAGGTGATTAAGAAATAAGCCCATTTAAGTTGCTTAATTAAGGGGTTAGCTCACTAAATTAATTAAAGGATTAGTAAGGCTTTTAAGGATTATTAGTTGACTAGATAATCAACATCTCCCCTACCTTTTTTTTTAAAATTTCGGCCCCCTTAGATTTTTGATCAACTCATTTGCCAACTCACCCTTGACCAATTCTTTGCCATCTTTTAGCATGCTAATAATTCCAATTATCTATCAACCTCCATTTATTAATTAATTAGCATGATCCTAGTCTAGATTAGGATGGAAATAATCGGCCACTACACCTAGCAAGCACAAACAAATCAATTGATATCAAACTAGAATTCAAAATTCAAATGAGAAGACTTAGTCTTGATATGATCCTATTATAGTGCACCCTTCTCCTCACCTTCATAACCATCATTTCTCCCCTCTCCTTTTCGAAATTTAGAGTGTATTCAGATTAGAAAATCGTGAGCCATAGCTAGGGAGAAAGGCAAGAAAAATCGAGAGCCAAGAAAGGTAGAGAAGCAAGCAACTCCGTCTCCTCCGCGCCGTCTCGTCTCTTCTTTTCGTTTCTATTTCAAACGATAACCAAGGCATGTCTAGATCCTTTCAAAACCTCAATCAAGTCCTATTATCATATTTTTAACGTTACATGATCATCATTTTATAGCATAACCGAAATATATCAAGAATTTTCAGAAAAATACAAAGTGCAGATTTCGGCCCCTTCATGATGCTCTTCACGGTTGTGCTTGTTTGTGTATATTCAGGTGGATGGTTCGACTCCAGGCTCCCAAGGCGACATCTATACACGTAATAGGATGAATTAGGATCAGATTTGTCCGTTCCTTCAAGCCCCTGGTTGCTGGAAATTCAGAAATGGACAGCAACCTCTCATTTGGTCCATTATGAGTTTCGAAATTCAGTTTTGATGGCAAGGAGGAAGGATCTGATCTTGGCTGCCCCAAGGGCCTATAGCCATGGTTAGATCACTCCCCTAGCATGTCTAAGACGTGACTAAGTCGCCCTTTTTGGTGGCTTGGTCCATGGCTCATCGGTTTTAATAAAAACATCACAACAGCCCCATGTCCCTTCGGCCCCTTCAAATTTCAGCATATGCATTTCGGTTTTGGGTTGCTTGGTATGGATCTTGGTTGGCCTATGGCCCATAGCCACGGTTCATACCATGCTCTTAGATGTCTGGATCGTGCCATGGTCAATCAAATGGCCACTGGAACGACGCAAGACATCGATCAAAGCAAAACACTACACACGCATGCACGTTGGTTCTCGGTTGGAGTTTCGGTTGAGTTATGGTGTGATGCGGATTGTGGCTGGCCTAGGGCCCTTAGCCATGGTTCAAATCACTCCTTGGGATGTTGGTAAGAGTCTCTGGTCGGTGGTTCACGCCTCCAATAGCCGGTAGTCTCGAAAACAACACAAGTTACGCAATGGTACAGTTGCTGGAATTTTACAGCAAGTTGCTGTGTCGGTTCGGTGGCTCGTTCGAGTTCTAGGTTGGCTTTTAGCCTATGGCCTTGGACTGGACAGTGCCCCTTTGAGTTGGGAAGGTTGTGTTTTTGACCGTTCGTGATTCGGATCATTTTTGAGGTCGTACGAGAATTTACGGTGCGATGTGCCAAATTGACTCTCGAAAGAGCGTCTCATGTTTTGGCCTCCATTTCACCTAGATTTCGACCCTCATCATTTTAGGAGCATTAGTTCATAATTTTAAACTTATTTTAATCATGATTATACGTCGGTTCAGTGTTGGTTCGGGTTGGTTCGGAGTCATGATTAAATACGAAGTCGGTAGACGTAATTGTCGCATTTTCAAACGTAAATTTGCATAGTTGGGCAAGTTTAAGCTATTGCATATTCTTCATGACAGTTAGGTTGCAGCGAGCCTGGGGACGATCCAACCCAATCCAGTTGGTAAAATTACAGGATTTTTCATTATGCCAATTAATTATATTACGTGCATGAAAATAGAAAATACTTATTTTTGAGATTTATGCGATATGGCTTGTGGTCAATTCACTATTATGGGAGCATTATTTTATACGGTCGCCAGTGACCGATCAGTTCAGTTTGGTACCACCCGGTCGCCAGTGACCGGCCAGCTCAGTTCAGTTTGATACTCCCCGGTAGCCAGTTACCGATCAGTTCAGTTCAGTGCAGGGGCCACAGGCGTAGACCATAATCTCAACAGAAAATTTTTATCGGTTATTTCAGTACAGGGCTCCAAGGAGCAAACATTTTCACTATGATTTTTAGTTCAGTTATGCACGTATTATAATTGCTCAGTACAAGTTATTTTCAGTATGCCTCATGACATGATATTTTATCCCATGCACATTTTACTTCAGTATTTACTCGTTACCTACGATATTTGCATGCTGAGTCTTTAGGCTCACTAGACTTGATTGTTGTAGGTACTGATGAGGCCAGGGCCGAGGGCGGGGACCAGTGAGCCAGCTTGGGTCGGCAGTAGTGGCACCCGAGGACCTCAGTTTCAGCACTTGCCACTTTTTATGCTCATACATTTTATCAGCTGTTGAATATTTTTAAATTGTTATTTTCGGCAAACTTTATTTTCTTCCGCTGCTATATTTTAAACATTGAACTTGAGTTATCAGTTGATTTTATGAATGAGGCACTCCATTTATTTTTAAAAAGAAAATTTTTAATTTTCCGCAAATTTTTCAAGCAAGGAATTCTAGGGCCTTTGCAATTGGTATCAGAGCGGTGGTTCTGTATAGGGTTACACTACTACTGACCATGAGAAGCTCATGAAGCCACGCCTTCGGTCTGTAAGTTTTACAGTTCAGCATTTTATTTATAGCACGAATTATTTTGACAGCATGCTTCCATGAAATAATTTCAACCAGATTTTCAGCATTTCAGTGTTCATTTAAAATAAATTATGGAATTATGCATGTTAGTTACGTATGGGTTATGTTTGGAACAGTATGCCCCCTAGACGTCAAGTAGGACGCCCGAGAGGTAGTGGCGAACACCGTCGAGAGGACGATGACGATCAGAGACAAGAGAGGCAGACACCTCCTCCTCCTCCTCCACCTCTACCACCGCCCCCACCTGACATGAGTGCCCAGATGCTAGCTGGGATGACACAGTTTGCGGGAAACAATGCGGTGGTGACTAGGCCGACAGGGCCAGAGGCTGTTTACAAGCGATTCATGAAGATGCGTCCAAAGGAGTTTTCTGGGACGTCTGACCCCATGATTGCCGAGGGATGGATCAAATCCCTCGAGGTTATCTTCGAGTTCATGGAGCTGGGAGATGCAGACAGAGTTCGTTGTGCCACCTATCTGTTTAGTGGAGATGCCCGCTTATGGTGGGAAGGAGCGTCGGTAGCCCTGACCTTGGCTACACTGTCATGGACGCGCTTCACGGAGGTATTCTACTCCAAATATTTTGCCGAGGAAGTGCGCACCAGGTTGACCACTGAGTTCATGAGCCTGAGACAGGGAGATATGACGGTTACGGAGTTCATCCGTAAGTTCAAGAGGGGCTGTCATTTTGTGCCCCTGATCGCGAATGATGCCAAAGCCAAGTTGATGCATTTCCTGGTGGGTCTACGGCCGATCTTGCGCCGGGATGTTAGGGTGTCTGACCCTGCTACTTATGAGATTGCTGTCTCCAAGGCCCTAGCTGCAGAGCGGGATCTGCGGGATATCGAGAGGGATCGCCAGGGCAAGCGCCCAGTCCAGGTACCACACCGCCCTCCTCCTCATCAGCATCAGCAGCAGAACAAGAGGCCTTTTCATGGACCGCATAGAAACAGAGGCCAGCAGCAGCGGGGACGCCCAGCCCCGAGGACTTATGAGCACCCAGTCTGTCCCAAGTGCTCACGCCGCCATCCTGGAGCATGTATGTCTGGCTCAGGAAAGTGTTTTACGTGTGGCAGTCTAGACCACATGTTGCTGCAGTGCCCTCAGAGGAATCTGCCTACCCAAGGCAGAGTTTTTGCTCTCCATGCCGCGGAAACCAACCCGGAGACTATGTTGTTGACAGGTACCTTTAAGCTTTAAGTTATTATTTGAATTTCGTGTTTTGGGAATAAGGATTAAGATTGAACTTAGAACTGTGATATGATTGCATGCTCTACTCAGTAGTATTTTGGAGATTTAAGTTAGAAGAACTTTGACCATTGCATGTCTATAAGTTTAGTTCTTGTAGCTACTGGATTCAACTTAGAGCTCCGCTCTTTCAGGGAGAATTTTTATATCTGGTTCCGCTACCAAGGCCTTGATAGATTCAGGGGCCACTCACTCATTTATTTCGGAGGTCTTTGCAAACTTTCTCAAGATCAAGACCATTGGGCTAGACATAGCATTTTCAGTAGTGTTGCCGTCAGGCGAGGAGATGGCAGCCACCAATGTTATCCGAGATATAGACCTTGAGCTGCACGGTAATCTTGTTTATGCGGATCTGATTGTGCTACCGATGCCGGAATTTGACATCATCCTAGGGATGGACTGGCTATTGAGGAACAGAGTGTTGATAGACTTCCAGCGGAGATCTGTTCTTGTCCGACCGCCTGGAATGGAGCAGTTCTTATTTGAGCCGGACAGGTACTTTCCTTTACCGCGCATTATTCATTATGTTCAGGCCAGGAAGCTCATGCATAGAGGGTGTCGGGCATTTCTAGCGACCTTTTTATCTGTCCCCGAGGAACCCAGCCAGTCAGCCTCAGATGTTCCGATTGTCAGAGATTTCTTAGACGTTTTTCCCGAAGATGTCTCTGGTATGCCACCCGAGAGAGAGGTGGAGTTTTCCATTGAGCTTATGCCAGGTACGACTCCGATATCCAAAGCGCCGTACCGACTAGCACCGACAGAGATGGCAGAGCTTAAGAAGCAGATACAGGAACTTGTGGACAAGGAGTTCATTCGCCCTAGCTTCTCACCTTGGGGCGCGCCAGTCTTGTTTGTTAAGAAGAAGGATGGCTCTATGAGACTTTGCATTGACTATCGGGAGTTGAACAGGATTACAGTGAAGAATAAATACCCACTTTCGAGGATTGAGGATCTGTTTGACCAGTTGCAGGGAGCTTCGATTTTCTCCAAGATTGATCTGCGCTCTGGTTATCACCAGTTGAGGGTGAGAGATGCTGATGTTTCCAAGACTGCTTTTAGGACTCGTTATGGCCACTACGAGTTCCTTGTGATGCCGTTCGGACTGATGAATGCGCCAGCGATCTTCATGGATCTCATGAATCGCGTATTTCAGCCATACCTCGACCAGTTTGTGATAGTGTTCATAGATGACATTCTCGTCTACTCCAAGAGTCGGGAGGAGCACAGCAGACATCTGACCACAGTGTTGCAGACATTGCAGAAGCACAAGTTATTCGCAAAGTTCAGTAAATGCGAATTCTGGTTAGAGAAGGTGGCGTTCTTAGGCCACATCGTTTCTAACAGTGGTATTGAGGTAGACCCAGCAAAAGTTGCAGTAGTCAGAGATTGGGTTGTGCCTCAGAATTCATCAGAGATCCGCAGTTTTCTTGGCTTAGCAGGATATTATCGGAAGTTCATTAAGGGGTTCTCTTCGATTGCAGTTCCACTCACAGCACTGACCAAGAAGAATGTGAAATTTGTTTGGAGCGAGGAGTGTCAGAAGAGCTTCGATACTTTGAAGCAAGCTCTTATCTCAGCACCAGTTTTGGCCGTGCCGTCAAGGTCCGGTGAGTTTGTACTGTATACCGATGCTTCGAAGCTCGGTCTTGGCGCCGTATTGATGCAGCATGGGAAGGTAATAGCTTATGCTTCTAGACAGTTGAAGACTCATGAGAAGAACTACCCTACCCATGATCTAGAATTGGCGGCCGTAGTTTTTGCCTTGAAGATTTGGAGGCATTATCTGTATGGAGAGAAATGTCAGATCTTTACCGACCACAAGAGCCTCAAGTATTTCTTTACGCAGAAGGAGCTGAACATGCGTCAGAGGCGTTGGTTGGAGCTTGTGAAAGACTACGATTGTGACATTAGCTACCACCCGGATAAAGCTAATGTAGTTGCGGATGCATTGAGCAGAAAAGTCGCAGTGATGGCTCATTTGACGATTCAGAAACCTCTTCAGTTTGAGATACAGAGGTTTGATCTCGAGACTTATCCTCGAGGTAGAGTTCCTCGTCGATCTACCTTGACCATTCAGTCTTCCCTTTTGGACCGTATTCGCAGTGGTCAGTCAGCAGATGAGCAATTGGCACAGTGGAAGAAGAGAGATGAAGCCAAGGACAGTGTCTTGTATTCAGTCAGTGATGGTATTGTGAGATACCGAGATAGGATATGGGTTCCTAGCAGTGATTCTATTCGAGCAGATATCTTATCAGAAGCCCATACGTCGTCGTACTCTATTCATCCAGGGAGTACAAAAATGTACAAGGATCTGCAGCTATTGTATTGGTGGCCTGGTATGAAGAAGGACATCAGACGTTTTGTGTCCGAGTGTCTGACCTGCCAGTTAGTGAAGGCCGAGCATCAGAGACCAGCAGGTTTGCTCAAGCCTCTCCCTATTCCCGAGTGGAAGTGGGAGAATGTTACCATGGACTTTGTGACCGGATCGCCGAGGTCAGCCAGAGGATCGAATGCTATCTGGGTGATTGTAGATCGTCTTACCAAGTCAGCGCACTTCTTGCCTATTAAGACGACTTTCACCATGGTTCAGTATGCAGAGCTGTATATCCGAGAGATAGTCCGACTCCATGGTATTCCAGTTTCGATCGTATCTGACAGAGATCCCAGATTTACTTCCTCATTTTGGAAGAGTTTGCATTCGACTTTGGGTACGAAGTTGCTGTTTAGCACAGCTTTCCATCCGCAGACAGATGGGCAGTCAGAGCGAGTTATTCAGATCTTAGAGGATCTTCTCCGTGCTTGCGTCATTGATTTCTCTGGGAGTTGGGAGTCGAACTTACCATTGGTAGAGTTCACCTATAACAACAGTTTCCAGTCGTCTATAGGTATGGCTCCGTATGAAGCGCTGTATGGACGCAAGTGTAGATCTCCTGTTCATTGGGATGAAGTAGGAGAGAGAGCAGAGTTGGGTCCAGAGATTGTTCAGCAGGCAGCAGAGGTAGTAGCCAAGACCCGTGATAGGATGAGGACTGCTCAGAGCCGACAGAAGAGTTATGCCGATCAGCGGAGGAGAGACTTAGAGTTTGCAGTGGGCGATCATGTCTTTGTGAAAGTGGCACCTATGAAGGGTGTCATGAGATTTGGCAAGAAAGGGAAGCTCAGTCCGAGATTCATTGGACCGTTTGAGATCCTCGACAGAGTTGGGACGCTAGCGTATCGTGGCGCTCTTCCGCCGAATCTGGCCGGAGTACACAATGTGTTCCACGTCTCCATGCTGAGGAAGTATATGGCAAATCCTTCGCATGTGCTGAATTTCGAGCCGTTGCAGCTTACTCCGAACTTATCTTATGAGGAGAGACCCGTGCAGATACTAGACAGGCAGGAGAAGAAGCTTCGGAACAAGCTGGTTAAGCGAGTCAAAGTCAAATGGCTTAACCATTCTGAGGAGGAAGCTACGTGGGAGTCTGAGTCAGAGATGAGGGAGCGTTACCCCGAGTTATTCGGTGAGTTCTAATTTCGAGGACGAAATTTATTTTAAGGGGGGAAGGATTGTAGAACCCGTAAATCAGTAGACGTATAAGCCATGCATAATTCTAATTTTTAAAAATTAATTGACTTCATTGCATGATTATTTTAAATGCATTTCTTTGAAGTTAATTATTTATTTTTTTCAGTTCAGTAGTTTGATTTTTAGCATTCCAGTTATTTCATTGAGGCCGGACTGGAGTTGGAGTTTTGAGATAGAATTTAAGATTTGAGAAATATTTCCAGAAGTTAATTTAGCTAGCAAGTAAGTTCATTTAAGTTAAAAAGAAGGTGTGAGGATTTAATTTAAGTTGCTTGAGGTGATTAAGAAATAAGCCCATTTAAGTTGCTTAATTAAGGGGTTAGCTCACTAAATTAATTAACGGATTAGTAAGGCTTTTAAGGATTATTAGTTGACTAGATAATCAACATCTCCCCTAACTTTTTTTTTAAAATTTCGTCCCCCCTTAGATTTTTGATCAACTCATTTGCCAACTCACCCTTGACCAATTCTTTGCCATCTTTTAGCATGCTAATAATTCCAATTATCTATCAACCTCCATTTATTAATTAATTAGCATGATCCTAGTCTAGATTAGGATGGAAATAATCGGCCACTACACCTAGCAAGCACCAACAAATCAATTGATATCAAACTAGAATTCAAAATTCAAATGAGAAGACTTAGTCTTGATATGATCCTATTATAGTGCACCCTTCTCCTCACCTTCATAACCATCATTTCTCCCCTCTCCTTTTCGAAATTTAGAGTGTATTCAGATTAGAAAATTGTGAGCCATAGCTAGGGAGAAAGGCAAGAAAAATCGAGAGCCAAGAAAGGTAGAGAAGCAAGCAACTCCGTCTCCTCCGCGCCGTCTCGTCTCTTCTTTTCGTTTCTATTTCAAACGATAACCAAGGCATGTCTAGATCCTTTCAAAACCTCAATCAAGTCCTATTATCATATTTTTAACGTTACATGATCATCATTTTATACCATAACAGAAATATATCAAGAATTTTCAAAAAAATACGAAGTGCAGATTTCGGCCCCTTCATGATGCTCTTCACGGTTGTGCTTGTTTGTGTATATTCAGGTGGATGGTTCGACTCCAGGCTCCCAAGGCGACATCTATACACGTAATAGGATGCATTAGGATCAGATTTGTCCGTTCGTTCAAGCCTCTGGTTGCTGGAAATTCAGAAATAGACAGCAACCTCTCATTTGGTCCATTATGAGTTTCGAAATTCAGTTTTGATGGCAAGGAGGAAGGATCTGATCATGGCTGCCCCAAGGGCCTATAGCCATGGTTAGATCACTCCTCTAGCATGTCTAAGACGTGACTAAGTCGCCCTTTTTGGTGGCTTGGTCCATGGCTCATCGGTTTTAATAAAAACATCACAACAGCCCCATGTCCCTTCGGCCCCTTCAAATTTCAGCATATGCATTTCGGTTTTGGGTTTCTTGGTATGGATCTTGGTTGGCCTATGGCCCATAGCAACGGTTCATACCATGCTCTTAGATGTCTGGATCGTGCCATGGTCAATCAAATGGCCACTGGAACGACGCAAGACATCGATCAAAGCAAAACACTACACACGCATGCATGTTGGTTCTCGGTTGGAGTTTCGGTTGAGTTATAGTGTGACGCGGATTGTGGCTGGCCCAGGGCCCTTAGCCATGGTTCAAATCACTCCTTGGGATGTTGGTAAGAGTCTCTGGTCGGTGGTTCACGCCTCCAATGGGCGGTAGTCTCGAAAACAACACAAGTTACGCAATGGTACAGTTGCTGGAATTTTACAGCAAGTTGCTGTGTCGGTTCGGTGGCTCGTTCGAGTTCTCGTTTGGCTTTTAGCCTATGGCCTTGGACTGGACAGTGCCCCTTTTAGTTGGGAAGGTTGTGTTTTTGACCGTTTGTGATTCGGATCATTTTTGAGGTCGTACGAGAATTTACGGTGCGATGTGCCAAATTGACTCTCGAAAGAGCGTCTCATGTTTTGGCCTCCATTTCACCTAGATTTCGACCCTCATCATTTTAGGAGCATTAGTTCATAATTTTAAACGTATTTTAATCATGATTATACGTCGGTTCAGTGTTGGTTCGGGTTGGTTCGGAGTCATGGTTAAATACGAAGTCGGTAGACGTAATTGTCGCATTTTCAAACGTAAATTTGCATAGTTGGGCAAGTTTAATCTATTGCATATTCTTCATGACAGTTAGGTTGCAGCGAGCCTGGGGACGATCCAACCCAATCCAGTTGGTAAAATTACAGGATTTTTCATTATGCCAATTAATTATATTACGTGCATGAAAATAGAAAATACTTATTTTTGAGATTTATGCGATATGGCTTGTGGTCAATTCACTATTATGGGAGCATTATTTTATACGGTCGCCAGTGACCGATCAGTTCAGTTTGGTACCACCCGGTCGCCAGTGACCGGCCAGCTCAGTTCAGTTTGATACTCCCCGGTAGCCAGTTACCGATCAGTTCAGTTCAGTGCAGGGGCCACAGGCGTAGACCATAATCTCAACAGAAAATTTTTATCAGTTATTTCAGTACAGGGCTCCAAGGAGCAAACATTTTCACTATGATTTTCAGTTCAGTTATGCACGTATTATAATTGCTCAGTACAAGTTATTTTCAGTATGCCTCATGACATGATATTTTATCTCATGCACATTTTACTTCAGTATTTACTCGTTACCTACGATATTTGCATGCTGAGTCTTTAGGCTCACTAGACTTGATTGTTGTAGGTACTGATGAGGCCAGGCCCGAGGGCGGGGACCAGTGAGCCAGCTTGGGTCGGCAGTAGTGGCACCCGAGGACCTCAGTTTCAGCACTTGCCACTTTTTATGCTCATACATTTTATCAGCTGTTGAATATTTTTAAATTGTTATTTTCGGCAAACTTTATTTTCTTCCGCTGCTATATTTTAAACATTGAACTTGAGTTATCAGTTTATTTTATGAATGAGGCACTCCATTTATTTTTAAAAAGAAAATTTTTAATTTTCCGCAAATTTTTCAAGCAAGGAGTTCTAGGGCCTTTGCACAGTGCATTCACTCCTTTCGGATTTTTCTCAGTATCACTTGGTAGTGTTCCAAGGGGTCGATTTGCTAATTGATTGGCTATTTGACCCATTTGAGCATCCAACCTTCGTAAGATAGCATCATGATTCTGCAGTCTTGTCTCCATCCCCACAACATGTTTCATCATAAAATCCTCATAAATTGGTCTTTGATCTTCTTGTTTGAATCCTGGAGGTGCTGCAGGTACCAATAATCCTTGTTGTCTCACTTGTTGAGGAATGGGTAGTGGAGGAATATGTGTTGGATTAAGGGAATTCTCCGTATTCTTCCAAGACAAATTAGGGTGATGCTTCCATCCGGGATTGTATGTGGAACTGTATGGATTTGATTTCTGTCTCCATTGATTCCCCACAAAATTCACTGCTTCTTCATCAAAGATGGGTTGTTCCTCGATGAATATTCCTTGGACCTGATTTGCTTGATTTGATTTCAGCTGAGAGAATTGATGGACCAACCCATCAATCTTAGCAGTAAGTGCATTCAACACATCCATTTCAAGAACTCCGGCCTTCTTTTCTCGTTTAATATCTGTCCAACCCGCACTATTTTCAGCCATATTTGAAATTATTTCAAGTGCAACTCGTGGAGTCTTCCTGTATAAGCTACCATTGGCTGCCGCATCTAGCATGGAACGCACAGAAGGATCAACTCCGTTATAGAAAATCTGAACTTGTTCAGATGAAGAGAAACCATGTTGAGGACACCTCCTCAACGTCTTTCTAAATCTTCCCCAAGCTGTATGTAATGTCTCCCCATCCTTCTGGCGAAAAGATGAAATATCCATACGCAGTTGTGCTAGCTTGGTGGGTGGAAAATATTGATTCATGAACATTTCCACCAAACCATTCCATGTAGTAATAGAGCCAGCTGGTAGATCTCTAAGCCATTTTGCTGCTTCACCATGCAAAGAGAAAGGGAATAGTCTCAATCTTATGGCATCCGTGCTCACTCCATTGAATTTGATTGTGTCACAGATAGATAGAAATCCCTCTAGATGTGCATTAGGATCCTCGGTCTGCAATCCTCCAAATCTCACTTGATATTGTATCATTTGAATGATGGATGGCTTCAACTCAAAATTATTTGCTTCCACAGTAGGGCGAGTGATGCTAGAACCATAACCTCCAGTAGTTTGTCTAGTAAGATCACAGACAGTGCGATCATCTTCCTCGTTGTCCATTACTTCAATCTCCGTTGTTTCAACTTTCTTCTCTTGTTTTAATTGTTCTTCCACGTCGAAGTCTGAGGATTTCTCCCTTTGTGCTCTACGTCTCCGTCGAAAAGTATTCTCAATCTCTGGATCAAATGGCTCTAATTCTGTGTCTCCTCTAGCACGGCTCATGCACAGTAAGATAATTCCTGAAAATAAACAAACTTTAAACGTACGAATATGCGTAAAATCAACAAAATTAAATAAAAACCTAATCTCAAGAAAATAGTAAATCCTAATATTAAACAATTCGATCCCCGGCAACGGCGCCAAAAACTTGACCGACGATTTCGGTTGGGAATAAATCTAGCAAGCGGACTAGGTCAAGTAATAGTATTTGGAGATGAGTCCAGATATCGTACCCACAGAGATCGATGTTTAATTACTAGAATATGAATTATTTTTCCTAATTTAGGCTAATAAAGTTCAAATGATGGGAGATAGATTAATCAAAACTAAATTAAACAATTTAAATAAATTAACTAAAGCAAAAAAATCGAAATTATTAAATTAGACGAAAATTCAAATTATTTAAAAACGACTAAGGCGCACAACGGTACCGAGACAACTTATAATCTACGTGTCAAATTCATATTCATTAAATTAATTATTTAATTCACGACGGAATTCACAAAATTATTTATTAAACGATTCCTCGAATTAATAAACCTAATTAAATCTAACCGTTCAATTATTCATAACTGAATTTAATTAGATTTAACCGCATTAGATCGCTGTGAAATTCCAGTTTTTCAACTTAAAGTCGCACACTGAAATCGAATACTATTTCTAGTCAATTTAACCATGTGTTGATTGATGTGTGAAGCAAATATTAATCTATCGCCTTCCGGTTTTAGATTAACCAACAAATATTCAATTTAATTGGCAAGATTAAAAGAACACGTGATAAACGACATCAATCAATGAATAAAATAAATAATCTAATTGAATTAAACTCAAAACATCAAAAAATAATATGTCTCGGCCCCTATCATGGCCTTAGTGTATAAAAATCTACTCCATAAACTTAAAATAAAAGTCAAAATCAGTGTTTAAATTCAATGAAGAAAACATAGTTAAGAAAGAAGAAAAAGATTTCTCAATGATTTGTAGCGTGTGTGCGGAATTCCTCTTGCTTCTGTCCTTCACTCTTCCTCCCTTATGTTCTTCTTCCGCGGTGATACTACTTCACAGTAGCTTATGTTCTCCACTCTTCCGCGGTCTTCTCCGCTTCTTTCTTCCTGTGTCGGCTGCTTCTCTGTACGCTTTTCTTCCTTTTATTCTTTTAAATGGGCCTCTCCTTGTATTCTTTTTAAACTCATCTCCACTTAAACCTTGTAGATAATAAGATTATAGATTTTATTTTCAAAGATTAGACTCCATCTTTATCAAAAACTTCAATAATATCAAGATAATAAAATAAAAATATTTTATTTCCTTTGAAGTCTTGTTAATTTATTTTATTTTCAAATTTAATCATTTTCATCTTTTATTTAAATCTACAATTATCAATTCAAATAACCACATAATTAGGGATAAAAATATTAGATAATGGCAAATATTATTAAATCAAATCCCTAAAATCTTTACAAGATTTGGCCTTATCACTCATCCACTGTGCCTAGGCCTCATCATCAACATCAGCATTTACATATACGTCTTAAAAATTTACATATAGTTCGATAGCCACAACTAATTCCCATCATTCAAAACATCATCATTTACATTACTTATAAAAATCAAGCACAAATGCAATTTCCTTTAAATTCAAGCATGCAACGTATATTTTCATTAAATCTTAAAAATCGTGAATCATGATATATAAACATTTCAAATATCATAAATTTGTGCTCAGGTCGCTGCCAGAACCAAAATCTCATCCCGGGTGCAAAATGACCATTTTGCCCCTGGAAACCCAAAAATTATCGTTTAACCCCTGGACCTCTAAAATTGATCCGAAGCTTACCAAACTCCTTAAAATGTCCCAAAACATATTTATAAGCATTCCTTCACGTAAACTTGAGCCAAAATCAGAACTTAACCGATTCGTTTTAAAACTTGGACCGAGGTCCCCATTTTAACCCGAATCGACTCGAAACTCGAACGAATTTTTCCCAATTTGTTCACCATATCTTACATACACTTAAAGCTCCTAAAACATGTACTCAAGCTCCTAAAACCACAGCTGAAACTTCCAAGAAATTTGCAACCCTCGGCCGTCCCCTTCCCTTGTTCTCATCTCAACACATGTCACCCCAAACCATATTTTCTTTCGGTCCTCTCTCACTCCACCACTTGTTCAGCCAATAACACTCACCATTAGGACCTAACTACTCTTCTTAACTAAGCCTAACCCAAGCAACCAGCTGCTGCACCACACGTGAATACAACGCCCGAAACTATCACCTTCTTCCCAACTCACACCAAGCCTCCGAAGACCGAGCTTCTCCCTCAACCAAACTCCCATGACTCCCTCCTAACAACTCACTAGGCTCTACACCGTCTGAAACATGGCTGGGTTGGGTTTGAGCCCATGCACAGCTCGATCTTACCCCTTTGCGCGCGATCCACCGAAACCATCCAAACCCCCTTGCTGCAAACTCACGGTTTTTAGTCCCCACCCCCTACAGATCGTTCCCAACCCAAGGACAGCAACCTCACAAGTAAAGGGACCCTTTCAGCAAGCCATGAGACAGCCCCCTTGCACTCAACGTGAAAATATGAATAACATAACATATAATGCATAGAAATGGTGCAAAAACCGAAATATTAGCCATGTGCTTAACTAGATCAAACAATTTCATGAAGGTTTGCACACACAACAGTAATATTGACGTGTATGAAGCAAAACAAAGTAACAAGCGTGCCTGGGGATGATTTGGTGAACAAACCAAGAAGAGGGAGACCCGAGAGGATTTATCCTTTGCCAAGACTGGTGTAGTCAAAAGTTTCCTTTGCAAGAATGGAGGATGACCGAATTATTCAGCTGAGATTTGATGAAACCGAGAGGCTTTTGAATGGAAAAAGGGGTGATCGACTGATGGGGGGTTAAGGGTAGGTAAAGATATGCTTAGGATTAAATGATATTGTTAATTAGAAGGTTAATGGACAATAATCATGTTAATTAAATTTTTAAAAGATGTTTAAGCACAATGAGCTTAAAAGTAGGCCCGCTAAATCCAAACGCACTCTCGAAAAATATTTCGTGTTGGAAAGATTTTGAAAATATAAGCCGAAACCTCAGAACATTTCCCGATTCGATTAAATTTGCGTACCTTTAAAAAATAAAATCATGCGGATAAAAATACTCAATCAAATCTCATTTTGAAAAATACCCTTAAAAGCACCTTATATTAATTTATAAAAATAAATTGTGTGATAAAAATAATTTTCCTGAAACTTCTCTGGTCTCCGTTCCTCGTTCGAGTGTGAAATGCATCTAGAAATCCTAATGTATGAACTTTTAAAATTTCATGAATTAAATCTTATCATGCATGAATGATGCAAAAAATGCATAAAAATAATTAAACACATATTTAATAGAATAAACATTCATTTAACGCTTTAAAATGATTTAATAAAATACTAAAGAAATTTAATAACTTGCATGCATGTGGTTCCTTTAAAGCCTAAAATGCATGTTTCTTTCATTAATTTATGTTTAATTATTTTTATGCATTTTATGCGTAATTCATGCATGGTAGGATTTAATTCATTAAATTTTAGAAATTCATGCATTAGAGTTTTCTAAGTGTATTTTACGTTCGAACGAGGAACGGAGACGGGAGAATTTTCAGGGAAATTATTTTAATTACATGATTAATTTTATTAATTAATATAAGGTGTTTTTAAAGGTATTTTTCAAAAATGAGATTTTATTGGGTATTTTTACTCGTATGATTTTATTTTTAACGGTACGCAAATTTTATCTGATCGGGGGACGTTTTGAGGTTTCAGCTTATATTTTCAAAACCTTTCCAACACAAAATATTTTTCGGGAGTGCGTTTGGATTTAATCGGCTTAATGTTAAGCTTGTTGGGCTTAAAACTCTTTTCAAACCCTTAATTATCATATTAGGGTCCATTAATTATTTGATTAACTACCTAATTATAATCAAACAAACCCTTAAACTACCGTAACCCCCCCACAGCCGATATACTTCCCTTTTCCCTTCAGATTACCCTCGGCTTCACCCCCAGTAGCCGAAAGGAGTGGATTTCTTCACCATTCTTGCAAAGAAAAGTTTCCCCGGTGTCCCCTTCGTCTCGTTTCGTTCAGCAAATATCTAAGGCACGCATTTTACCATCCTTTTACGCATCATACACGCTATATACTTGCTGTCATATGTATATTTGTCTGTGAAACTTCCGATCCAAACGTGAGTGCACATGGTTTACGATTTCTCAAATGTTTCTTGCATTCTTTTGGTTTGCCACTCACGTTTTTCCTTCAGTTTGTGCAAGGGCTCTGCTGTAGGTTACTAGGTTGTGTTTGAAGGCTGTTATCACCGTAGGGAGTGGAGTGGTAGGCTGGAAACGAGGTCATCACAGTATTTTGTAAGGGTGGTCTCGGTTATTGTTTATTAGTTCGATAATGGGTTTGATCGACGTAGGGATGATTCGGCTGTACATGGGCTCGAACCCAGCCACGTTTCAGATCTTGTAGAGTCTAGTAAGATGTTTGGAAGAATTCATGGGTGTTTGGTTGAGGGAGAGGCTAGATCCTTGGAAGCACAGCGTGAATGGAGATGGAGACGGTAGCTTTCGGTCGACTTCTGCACGTGGCTGGTGCAGCAGCCTTAAGTATCGGTTGGCTTAGTTTAGAAGGGTCATTAGGGTCCTAAATGGTGAGATTTAAATGCTGGACAGGTGGTGGAAGAAGGAAGGACCGACATGTCTAGGAGTTGGGACCATGTGTTGCATTATGATTGTATTGAGGGAGTTGGCCGAGAGTTTAATGAGAGGTAGGGTGCTGGCCGAAATATTATAGTATTTAGGAGCTGTATAATGTTTTTAAGATATGGTAAAAAGTTCGGAAAATTTCGATTAAGTTTTGAGTCGATTCAGGTTAAAATCGGGACTTCGGTCTAAGTTTTAAAACGAATCGATTAAGTTTGATATTGAGATCGAATTTACGATCTAGAAATATTTTTAAAAAAAATTTTGGGACATTTTATGGAGATTGTAAGCTTCGGGTCAATTTTAGAGGTCCAGTGGTAAAACGGTAATTTTTGGGTTTGCAGGGGCAAGATGGTCATTTTACACCCGGGGTGAGGTTTTGGTCCTGGCAGCGCCCTGAGCACAAATATATGATATTTTAAATGATCATGCATCATTTTCACGATCTTTACGCAATTATGATAAATACGTTGCATGTTTGGTTTAAAGGAAAAGTTACGCATATGCATGTTTTTATTAAGTGATGAAAATTATGATATTTTTGAGGGATGTGAATTGGTTGTGACTGACGATGTATATGTATACGATGACATGAGATATGATGAGCTGAGGCCCGGGCTCAGTGGGCGGGTAATGTTGTCGCTGATGTCCCCCGCAGTCGGGTACCACGGTTTTATAGATGGATCTATCGATAGAGCTGATACGATAGAGCTGATACGAAAGTCACAACTAATTAACTAAATTCAATCAAGAAAAATAAAATGTATACGTTTATGATGACATGATTTGACACGAGAATGAAAATGTATGTGGGGACCCGGGCTCTAACTCAATTATCTTTGGGATTAAGTGGATCTTTTCTAGGAAATGTGGGTCAAAATTTTGCTTTTAACAATATAAACAAGTGTATCTAAATCATACACAATACACCATACATATTGCTGTCATATTATTTAATTCAAAATATCATTCACTTGTTCGATTACAAGTATCCTACTAGTGTTTAGAATTTCAGTACATGTCTAGTAATAAACTACTAGTTCTTCTTCTCCGCCCGAATCTCCACGCTATCTTGATCTCTCATCTTTGTCTCGACCTTGATCATGTCCCATCTGTTGTCATGCACACATACAGACACAACAACAGCCGGAAACTCCAGTGAGAACAAATCCCAGTATAAAACATGTACACATGCATATACACAATATCAATCATGAACATACTATCATGAATATAATCAATAGCAATACGTCCCATAGTCTATGAAACATAATTAATATAAGGCAAGCAATTTAAATCAAACTCATATCTTTGACTCGACTCGTATCTAAGTTTAGGGATCCCGGTGTGAATAAGACGTAACAAGTCTCCCACCTACTCTCCCAATCGGGGTGGCGGTACGTCTTATTCCTAGACTTCGGCCCTGTCTGTATCGAATATCTACAATCGGAGTCGATCTTCTCCTATGTCTAGATACCACCGAACGTCTAGAAACTTGGCATATCTGCCAATGACTCTCCTATCTCAATGCTTGCATATAAATCAATATAAAGCACAGCACAACAAGGTATAGAAATCTAGTATGTGATTTGTGGGAAACTCAAACCGGATCTGATTCGAGTTATATCTCCCCAATCAAACATTGAATTATACCTTTCGTAGTTCAGTCTTTGTCGATGTCGAAATCTCGATGTTGAAGTTTGTCAAGACCAATCTGAAATGACATATTCAAGATGCATTCTATCAATTTCTAACTCAAATCAATACATGTGGGTATCAATATTCATTCCTGGTACATTTCGACGGCATAACGGCATAATCTCGCGATACCGATCAACTCAAACATCAATAATCAATAACAATAACTCATAATTCTCATCATAACATCATCTACCATGCTGAAATCTGCATAATCTCATACACATATATGCTGGAAAATCGTAATAATCGCATACGGTAATATTTCTTCGATCCGGTTTCGATTCCACTTATCTCAACATATTATGAACACATCATATAGCTCAAAATCTGATTTCCCCCAACATGCTATTTCAATTCAAGTAAGAACATAACAAAACTTACATCCTTTAGAAGTCTAGGATGCAAGGAGCAAGAATCTAAGCTCGGATTCAAAATCGGATGGTTAGATGTTGCACAATCAAGTTTCTAATATGGGATGAAGCTTGTTGATATTTTTTCCCTGGAGGTTCGTTCTTCAGCTGAAAATTGTGAAGGAGTGAAGAGGTGGAAGCATTTAAATGCATGGCAAGGACACTTGGCTTATTTTTCATTCTGCAGGTCTCACCGCAGGTGCGCTCACTTTGCACCGCGGGTGCACTGAGCATACTGTATCACATCCAACAATTCAGAAGACACGGCCGCAGGTGCGCTGCATTTTATACCGTGGGTGCACGGACCTTACTGCCCCAACACCGCGGGTGCGGTTGTTTTTATGGCGCATGTGCAGTGTCTCTTTGCCACCAAAACTCGAATTGCAACGTCGCTTCTCCATGTATGTTCTTCCATTCCCTTATTCATAATATAGGATAACTCAAAAGTATCAAACTATAATCTCGGGCATTACATTTATCCCCCTCTTAGATACGAGTTCGTCCTCGAACTCACAAGCAATAAATCAAAGCATGTAAAAGAAGTAATATAATCAAAAGCTGAATAAATACTCACTTCATGGAAATAACTCTGGATATCTCTGTCTCATCTCTGATTCTGTCTCCCAAGTCGCTTCTTCAGTGCCATGACGACTCCACTGGACTTTCACTAGCGGAATAGTTTTCGTTCTGAGCTGTTTTTCTTTCCAATCAAGAATCTGAATTGGATGTTCAATATAACTCAAAGTGTCGTCAAGCTCTGCTTCATCAAGCTGAATTACATGAGGAACATCAGGCATATATCTACGCAGCATTGATACATGAAAGACATCATGTATCCCAGATAGAGAAGGAGGAAGAGCAAGTCGATATGCACGATCACCAATCTTCTCAAGAATCTCGTACGGACCGATGTATCTAGGAGACAATTTCCCACGTTTGCCAAATCTGACAATACCTCTTAATGGAGAAATTTTCAAAAATACTCTATCTCCCTGTTCAAATACTAACGGTCGACGACGTACATTTGCGTACTTGGCTTGCCTATCCTGCGCTGTCTTCATTCTTTTCTGGATCACTTTAACTTTCTCAGTCATTTCTTGGATCATATCAGGTCCAAGTTCTGGTACTTCAGATATATCATCCCAATACAGAGGAGATCTGCACTTCTTGCCATATAATGCTTCAAACGGTGTCATCTCAATGCTCGTCTGATAGCTATTGTTGTACGAAAATTCACAAAGAGGTAGTGAATCTTGCCAACTAGTGCCAAAATCTAGCACTACAACTCTCAGCATATCCTCCAATGTCTGGATAGTCCGCTCTGACTGTCCGTCAGTCTGAGGATGATATGCAGTACTCAGGCACAATGTCGTACCTAAAGCCTGCTGCAAACTGTGCCAGAAATGTGAAGTAAATCGGGGATCACGATCTGATACGATAGATTTCGGCACACCATGCAATCTGACCACTTCTCTGACATATATCTCTGTCATCTGATCATGTCGGTACGTCATTCGTACGGAATAAAGCATGCTGATTTGGTCAATCTGTCAATCACGACCCAAATCACATCTCAGCCCCGGGATGATCGTGGTAACTTCGTAACAAAATCCATGGAAATGTTATCCCATTTCCATTCAGGAATAGATAGACTCTGAAGTAAACCTCTGGGTTTCTTCCGCTCAGCTTTCACCTGTTGGCAATTCAGGCACTTAGATACAAACTCTGCAATGTCTGATTTCATCTTTTTCCACCAAAACTGTATCTTTAGATCGTTGTACATCTTTCTGCCACCATGATGAATACTGAACCGACTACAGTGCGCTTCTGATAAAATCTGTTGTCTCAAATCTGAAACATCTGGCACTACAAGACGGTTATTCACATACAAAACATGATCATGTACCTGATACTCTGACTGATGTCCGGTTCTGACCATCTCAATCGACTTCTGAACATTCTGATCATTTTTCTGTGCTTCTTTAATGCGAACAATCAAATCTGGTTCCATTTGAATCGTAGCAATTCTCAATGGTCTACTATCTGTATCAAATGCTAATCCAGAAAAACAGCACTCTTCAATCAAATTCGAAATACCTATCGTCGACAAAGATAGAGCACATACCTTTCGACTCAAGGCATCCGCTGCTGCATTAGACTTCCCTGGATAGTACTTGATTTCACAATCAAAATCTTTCAACAAATCGAGCCATCTACGCTGTCTCATATTCAATTGTTACTGCGAAAACAGGTATTTCAAGCTCTTGTGATCAGAATAGATTTCAAACTTCTCGCCATAGAGATAGTGTCGCCATATCTTCAGTGCAAACACAATGGCTGCCAATTCAAGATCATGAATTGGGTAACGAGTCTCGTGGGGCTTCAACTGTCTCGAGGCATATGCAATGACATGTCCTCGCTGCATAAGAATACATCCTAGCCCTCTGTGAGATGCATCACAATATACAACGAAATCACCAGTACCTGAATGAATAGTTAATACAGGAGCACTGGTCAGTCGTCTCTTTAACTCCAAGAAGCTAGATTCACAGGCTTCAGACCACACAAATGGCGCATTCTTCTGTGTCAACTAGGTAATCGGCTTCGCGATACTGGAGAAATCTTTAATAAATCGTTGATAGTACCCTGCCAAACCCATGAAACTGCGTATCTCTGGTACAGAAGTCGGTCTAGGCCAACGGATCACAGCTTCAACTTTACTTGGATCAACAGAAATACCGTCTCCAGATATGATATGCCCCAAAAAGACAACCTGTCTCAGCCAAAACTCACATTTTGACAGTTTAGCATATAGTTTCTCATTTCTCAACGTTTGCAACACAGTTCTTAAGTGTTCGGCATGCTCAATCATACTCTTGGAATATACCAAAATATCATCAATAAAAACAATAACAAACTCATCCAGATACTTCTGAAAGACACGATTCATCAGTCCCATAAACACCGCTGGAGCATTCGTTAAACCGAAAGGCATGACGATAAACTCATAATGTCCATACCTGGTTTGGAACGCTGTCTTCGGTATATCAACATCTCGGACTCTCAGCTGGTGATATCCAGATCTCAGATCGATCTTGGAATAGACAGAGGATCCCTGCAACTGATCAAATAAATCATCGATACGAGGCCATGGATATTTGTTCTTTACCGTTGCTTTATTCAATTGTCGATAATCAATGCAAAGTCTCATCGAACAATCTTTCTTCCGAACAAACAGTACCGGAGCACCCCAAGGATAAACACTCGGACTAATGTAACCCTTGGCCAATAAATCTTCGAGCTGTTCCTTCAATTCTTTCAATTCAATAGGTGCCATTCTATAGGGAGCTCGAGATATAGGAACGGTACCTGGTAGGAGATCAATACTGAAATCTACCTCTCGGACTGGAGGTAACCCTGGGATCTCATCTGGGAATACATCCGCAAACTCGCATACCACTGGCAGATCTGCCAATGCTGGGCTCGATTTCAGTGGATCTACTGAATATACAAGGAACCCCTCTGCTCCTTTCTGCAACAATCGGCTCATAGACAACACAGATATCAAGGGAATCCGAGCTCTGGAACCCTTACCATAGAATTTCCACTCATCAGCCATCTCTGGTCTGAATCTGACAATCTTCTGAAAACAATCTACAGTGGCTCTGTACTTGGTTAACATATCGATACCGACAATACAATCAAAATCAGACAACCCAAGCACAATGCAATCTAAGTCAATCTCGTTACCCTCAAATTTTAGCATGCAATGTCTAACCAATGTCACTGATATCAAACCACTCCCCAAAGGAGAAGAAATCGATACTACGGCAGATAATGACTCGACAGGTAAAGCATGCATTAATGCAAAATGCTCAGAAATGAAGGTATGAGATGCACATGTATCTATCAATACATAAGCAGGATAACTGCAAAGAAAACAGTTACCTGCTATCACATCGTCTGGTGCATCTTGGGCCTGCTTTTCTGTCAGTGCAAAGACTCGAGCCTGCTGTTTGGGAGGTTGGCTCACTGTCTGGCTACCTCTGGTTCGGGGCTGGGTCTGTGTAGGTGTCGGTTGAAAGGAATGAAAAGATAAAGCTTGCCTCTCAGGCTGAGTTACTGAACCAGATTCTTCTACACTCTGAGCTTGTTGTACCCCTTTCTGTGGACAGACCCTGGCGAAGTGTCCCTGTTGTCTACAGATATTGCAGTGACCCATCACACCCTGACACAGCTCGGTGGCATGTCTGCCTCCACAAGAACTGCAATACACACCTGTATATTCTGTACTCTGGCCAGGACCTCTCTGTCTGGATCCACTGGAGCTTGACGAACTGCTCCCTGATCTCTTGAACTGTTTGCCTTTCACTTTCAATTGGTCTTTCCTCCCGCTGCTACTACTCCCGCTCTCAAATCTGGGAGGGGGTTGAACTGAGGGTTATGGCGGTCTCGAAGTCGGAGCGACATAGGAAGTGCTTCGTTGCCTAAGCAATCCAGCTTCTGCACCCTTGGCACGGTTCAAGGCATCTGCAAAGTTATTGGGTCTACCGGTATTCACCAAGGTAAAGATATCAGGATTCAAGCCATTGATAAACTGATCTGCAATGGCCTCGTCATTTTCTGCCACGTGACGAACAAATCGAAGCAATGTCGAAAACTTTGCCACATATTCTTCGATGTTTAACTGTCCCTGTTTCAAATTGGAAAACTCATCACCTTTATCCTTTTGGTAGGACACGGGAAAGAAGCGTTGATAGAACTCTGCTTTAAAAACTTTCCAAGTGATCTCTGTGCCACGATGCTCCAATGCTCTCTTCGTGGTAAGCCACCAGTTCTTTGCAACTTCTTGCAGTTGATGCCCAATAAGTTTAACTCGTCGCTCGTCAGTGTAGTCAAGAGACTCAAATAGCATCTCAATATCATCGAGCCAACTTTCACACTCAACTGAATTTTCTGTGCCCTTCAGTGTCGGTGGTCGAAACAACTGAAACCTCTTTAGCAAAGTCTCCATCGGTGTAGCGGTCACATCCATCGAATCATTGGATGTACTGCCCTGTTCTGGTGCCCGACCTGCTACTGGTTGCGGTACTCGTCGAGGAGGCATATCTGATTATCAAACAGATTAGTACACAATCTATACAATCTGTCTCTGTCCTTCTCTGATCATATACCTCTGATCCAGAATCGTTTCTGATTCAGTCTTTGCAAATACGTGCTGTAATCAACTCAGATAACAATACAACATGTAATAGGGAAAGCAATAAATCATGCTAGCACAATAAAAGCAAGGAAGACGACTCGATCTACCCCGCTCATTCACTTCTATATCAGCCTACAGAACCTACTGCTCTGATACCACCTATTGTGGGGACCCGGGCTCTAACTCAATTATCTTTGGGATTAAGTGGATCTTTTCTAGAAAATGTGGGTCAAAATTTTGCTTTTAACAATATAAACAAGTGTATCTAAATCATACACAATACACCATACATACTGCTGTCATATTATTTAATTCAAAATATCATTCACTTCTTCGATTACAAGTATCCTACTAGTGTTTAGAATTTCAGTACATGTCTAGTAATAAAATACTAGTTCTTCTTCTCCGCCCGAATCTCCACGCTATCTCGATCTCTCATCTTTGTCTCGACCCTGATCCTATCCCATATGTTGTCATGAACACATACAGACACAGCAACACCCGGAAACTTCGGTGAGAACAAATCCCAGTATAAAACATGTACACATGCATATACACAATATCAATCATGAACATACTATCATGAATATAATCAATAGCAATACGTCCCATAGTCTATGAAACATAATTAATATAAGGCAAGCAATTTAAATCAAACTCATATCTTTGACTCGACTCGTATCTAAGTTTAGGGATCCCGGTGTGAATAAGACGTAACAAGTCTCCTACCTACTCTCCCAATCGGGGTGGCGGTACGTCTTATTCCTAGACTTCGGCCCTGTCTGTATCGAATATCTACAATCGGAGTCGATCTTCTCCTATGCCTCGATACCACCGAACGTCTAGAAACTTTGCATATCTGCCAATGACTCTCCTATCTCAATGCTTGTATATAAATCAATATAAAGCACAACATAACAAGGTATAGAAATCTAGTATGTGATTTGTGGGAAACTCAAATCGGATCTGATTCGAGTTATATCTCCCCAATCAAACATTGAATTATACCTTTCGTAGTTCAGTCTTTGTCGATGTCGAAATCTCGATGTTGAAGTTTGTCAAGACCAATCTGAAATGACATATTCAAGATGCATTCTATCAATTTCTAACTCAAATCAATACATGTGGATATCAATATTCATTCCTGGTACATTTCGACGGCATAACTGAATAATCTCGCGATACCGATCAACTCAAACATCAATAATCAATAACAATAACTCATAATTCTCATCATAACATCATCTACCATGCTGAAATCTGCATAATCTCATACACATATATGCTGGAAAATCGTAATAATCGCATACGGTAATATTTCTTCGATCCGGTTTCGATTCCACTTATCTCAACATATTAAGAACACATAATATAGCTCAAAATCTAATTTCCCCCAACATGCTATTTCAATTCAAGCAAGAACATAACAAAACTTACATCCTTTAGAAGTCTAGGATGCAAGGAGCAATAATCTAAGCTCGGATTCAAAATCGGATGGTTAGATGTTGCACAATCAAGTTTCTAATATGGGATGAAGCTTGTTGATATTTTTTCCCTGGAGGTTCTTCAGCTGAAAATTGTGAAGGAGTGAAGAGGTGGAAGCATTTAAATGCGTGGCAAGGACACTTGGCTTATTTTTCATTCTGCACGTCTCACCGCAGGTGCGCTCGCTTTGCACCGCGGGTGCACTGAGCATACTGTATCACATCCAACAATTCAGAAGACACGACCGCAGGTGCGCTGTATTTCATACCGAGGGTGCACGGACCTTACTGCCCCAACACCGCGGGTGCGGTTGTTTTTATGGCGCCGGTGCAGTGTCTCTTTGCCACCAAAACTCGAATTGCAACGTCGCTTCTCCATGTCTGTTCTTCCATTCCCTTATTCATAATATAGGATAACTCAAAAGTATCAAACTACAATCTCGGGCATTACAATGTATACGTATATGATAACATGAGATGACATGATTTGACACGAGATGATTTTACACGACACGTTTACGTTATGCTTTTAAGTTCATGAAATATATGTTGAGTATGATATTTTTCATTGATGTGTGCTATGTATATGTACTTGTTACTCTTGGTACAGGCGTGTTGAGTCTTTAGACTCACTAGGCGTGTGTGATGCAGGTGAGCTTCATGATGAGGAGACTGGAGGTGCCGAACTATGAGTAGGCAGACCTGGTGCAGTGACACGACCCGAGGACCACATGTTTTCCGCATTATGTTATTATGAGATTTGAGAGGAGATGAACATTTTATATACGCTAAGGATATTACGATTTTTACTCCTTTACATTTACGTTTGATGTTGGTCATTTTAAACTGTGAGATTTTTATTGTCAAATAAAGACGATTATTTTAAATGTTATTTTGTAATGGCGATCTACCGTTTTAAAATGCGGAAATATTTTTTTCTAAAAAAATCTCACGTCTTGAAAATAAGCATTTAAAAATCTTGCATGCCTGCAGTCCTACTAAAAATACCAATTAAAAATAATCATAAATATTTGCCATTAAAAATATAGAGAAAACATAAACGAGAAAAATCTTAACATCCATCAATGAAATAAAACAGCGTATATAAAAATCCTCAAATCCTCTAAACTCATGAAATCATAAATATGCGGAAAACATGCGGTTCTTGGGTCGTGTCATCGCACCAGGTCTGCTTACTCAGAGTTCGGCACCTCCAGTCGCCTCATCATTAAGCTCACCTGCATCACACACGCCTAGTGAGTCTAAAGACTCAACACACCTGCACCGTTAATAGCAAATACATATACATAGCACACAACAGTGAAAAATATCATACTCAACATACCTTTCATGAACTTTAAAAACGTAACATGAACGTGTCGTGTAAAATCATGACGTATCAAAACAGCTCATCATTAATCATCATTCATCATTCATCGTTTATCATTTATAGTCCATCATTCATCGTTTATCATTCATCCTTTATCATTGGTGAATTCAGTTCATTAGAGGTGACTATTGTACATCATCATTTACGATGGATCCATCATACATAGAACCGCGGTACCCGGCGGCTGTCGGACATCAGTGACAGGATCACCTATCCACTGTGCCTAGGCCTCGTCATCAGCATTTACATATACGTCTTAAACATTTACATATACTTCGATAGCCACAATTAATTCCCATCATTCAAAACATTATCCTTTTCATCACTTATAAAAATCATGCACCAATGCAATTTTTCTTAAAGTCAAGCATGCGACGTATATCTTCATAAAATCTTAAAATCGTGACCATGATGCATAAACATTTAAAATAACATAAATTTGTGCTCAGGACGCTGCCATGGGAGGTGGGGGACATGTGTTGGTTTGTTGGTTGGATAATGTGAGTGGCCGAGGATTTGCAATAAGGCAATAGGTTTAGCCGTGAGTTAGCGTACTAATTTTGAAGAGTTTAGAGGTTGTTAGATGGTGTATTAAGTATGGTAAAAATTTGGAAGAAATTTGGTTTAGTTTTGACTCGATTCGGGACAAAACCGAGACTCCGGTCCAACTTTTTAAAGCGAATCGGTTAAGCCGCAATTTAAGCTCGAGTTTACGTCTAGGAATGCTTTTAAATATTTTTTGGTATATTTTAAGGAGTTGGTAAGCTTCGGGTTAATTTTAGAGGTCCAGGGGTGAAATGATAATTTTTGGGTTCTGATAAGCACGAATTTCATAGCATTTTGAGGGCTTTATTTTGTCATATTCGTGCTTATCTGGCATTTTTATTCCGAGTTTTGCGCTTAATTCATGTTATTATTGCTATTTGCAGGTTTGACCAAAAGATAATAATAGCCGAAGAAAACAAAGAAGAGTCAAGCGTCACAATGCCATGTCAGAAATACCCGGAAAAATAGGAAAATAGAGGAAGAGAGAACCCGGACCCAGACACGGACCCCGTGTAAGGGTCCATGCCTCAGAAGCCAAAAGAAGACATTGACAGAGCCTACACGGACCCCCTGCCAGACCTGTACCCGGGGTCCGTGTCATCTGCCCTCGAAAATGAAAAATCCAGTGTGTACACGGACCCCGAGACGGATCTCTACACGGGGTCCGTTTCCAGTATTCCGGAAGAAGGTTTGGACAGAGTCTACACGGACCCATTTCCTGATGCATGCACGGGGTCCGTGTCCTTGAGATCAGAATAAGATTTTGACGAAGATTTGTTCGTGATTTGGAAGGAAATAAAAGCAGGAAAGACCTAAACAAAAAAGGTTTTTTTTTTTTGACGTTTCAGAAAGAGGCCGCCATTCAGGGAAGAAAAGGAGAACTTTGAGACTTTTGGAAGACGGCGACGGCTTGGGAGAAATGAGAGGAAAAACGTGCCTTCCACGCAAGATTCGCCCACCATCACTGAGATTTGCTCTTCTCTCGTTTTCTTATTTTCGTCATGAATTTGAATATTAGATTTTCTTCTAGTCTAGAATTTATGGAATAATTTTTTATTGTGATCGGGACCACGATAGGGACAAACTATTGATTTTGTTCGTTCATTGGATTATTTGATTTATGAATTAATTTTATGTTATTGATTAATGTTGGCATAATTTTCGTGCTTTTAATCTGGCCAATTATTTGCATGTTTGTTGTTTGATCTTGACTCGAAAGAGAATAAATTAAATTTAGCTTCAAAAATATTAATCAACACACGGTTAAATCGACTAGAAGTAGTATTCGGTTTCAATGTGCGATTTTAGGCGACAGCTGTGATTCCATCGTTGAATAATGCGTTTTTGTTTGATTAAATTCAATTAGAAATAATTGGACTGTTAAATGAAAAAAGGATTATAAATTCTAGAAATAGATTTATAGTTAATTCAGGGAATTTCATCGTGGCATCGAATAAGTTGTGGTTAATTAATTCCAATGCATGATAATAATCAAAGTTTGGACCGTTGTGTGTTCCCGATCATTTTATTAAATTTGAAAATTCCCAAGTTTCAACATGTCCTGAAAGTCGAACGTAGTTAACAATTTAGCATAATTTGATTTAATTTCACCGGTTTAAATTATCATCAAATCACTTATTATTGTTCGCCTAGATTAAATCGAGTAATTTAAATCTTAGTATTTAAATAATAGTCTCTGTGAGATCGGTACTTGGACTTTTCGTCGAATTACTATAACTTGACCTAGTCCGCTTGCTAGAATTTTTCCCAACCGAAATAGCCGGTCAAGTTTTTGGCGCCGTTGTCGGGGACTATTTGTTTAATATTAGGATAAATTATTTATTTGAGACTAGGCGTTCTTATTTTTATTTCAGATTTTTGCTTTCTTTGGAGTTTGAATTGCGCACTTGAATTTTGATTGCAGGAGTCTAGTTCGTGTTATATGAGCCGTGCTCAAGGCGTCGAAAGTCTAGTGCCACTTGATCTAGAGATTGAAAGCACTCTCCGCCGCATTCGTAGTGCTCGAAAGAACAACAACTTGGCTCTTGAATTCGAATCTGAAGAGGAATCTGAAGTAGAACTTAAACCATAATTTAGAGACATGGCCGGAGAAGAGGATGAGCGTACTTTAATGGAGCTTCATAGACCAGCGTTTGGAGGTTATGGCTCTAGTATCGTCCGCCCTACAATTCAAGCAAACACATTCGAACTGAAGCCGGCCGTCATCCAGATGATTCAACTCCAAGTCAAGTTTGGAGGCGCACCTTCTGAAGACCCCAATGCACATCTGGAGAATTTTCTGTCAATCTGTGATACAATCAAGTGCAATGGGGTGAGTACTGATGTCATTCGACTCAGACTATTTCCATTCTCCCTGCAAGGTGAAGCTATGGAGTGGCTTCGAGATCTTCCCGCTGGTTCTATTACTACATGGGTTGGGTTAGTCGAGGTCTTCATGCACAAGTATTTTCCCCCAACCAAGATTACACAGTTGAGAAATGAAATTACATCATTTAGACAGAGAGATGGGGAATCATTGAATTCAGCATGGGCAAGGTTTAAAAAGATGTTAAGAATGTGCCCGAGACATGGTTTTTCGATAGGCCAGCAGGTTGAGACGTTTTACTATGGGGTGGATCCATCTGTTAGATCTATGCTTGATGCGGCTGCAAATGGTAGCCTGTACAGGAAAACGCCAACCGCAGCGCTTGAAATCATATCTAATATGGCAGAGAGCAATGTGGGTTGGCAAAACAACCGTAGGGAGAAGAAAGTCGGATTTCTTGAGATGGATGCTTTGACAGCAATCACAGCAAAGCTTGATGGATTGACACATCAGATGGCACAGTTACAGGCAAATAAATCAATACCAGCCAAGCCAGTGCATCAAATTCAGGGAAACGCTGAGATAGTTGGTGGATCATCATCTAGTGACACGCCATTCATGCCAGATATGTCTTGTGAGGGAATACAGTGTTTTGGAGGGGACTCGGTGAATTATGTGGGGAACCAGGGTCGACAACAATATAATCCATACAGTTTCTCATATAATCCGGGCTGGAGGAATCATCCGAATTTTGGGTGGAGACAATCAGAAAATTCTTTTGAGCAACCACATTTTAATCGTCCACAGCATCCTACACAGCAAAAGCCTCCTCAGCAACCACCTAAACCTCCGCAAGGTACAGGACCTTGTATGCCACCCGGTTTCAAGCCACAGGATAGCAAGTCAAATCTTGAAGATATGCTCGCCAAGTACATAGCCGGGAATGAGATGAGATGGCAAAATCACGACGCTATGATGCAAAGGCTGGAGACTCAACTAGGGCAGTTGGCGACACAAATGGCTACACGTGCTCCGGGTTCACTACCTAGTGACACGGAAAAGAATCCGAAAGGTGTCAATGCTGTCACGGTGACATCCCCCCAAAAGCAAGAGGTAGTTGATGTTGAGGAAAATGTGCAAGAAAATGGGTCATCCAAGCAAGGGCCCGAGGATGCAAGGAAAACAGGTAAGTCTCTATACTCAAATCCCACTGTTGATATTAATTCACTCCCGTTTCCCCAAAGAGCAAAGCAATTGCAACTGGATATCCAATTTTCAAAATTCCTTGAGATTTTCAAAAAGCTGCACATAAATATCCCGTTTGCAGAAGCTTTAGCTCAAATGCCCTTCTATGCAAAATTTCTTAAGGAAATTTTATCAAACAAGAGGAAACTAGTGGATTTTGAGACAGTGAAGCTTTCGGAGGAATGTTCTGCAATTCTACAAAATAAGTTGCCTCCAAAAGCTAAGGACCCAGGTAGCTTCTCTATCCCTTGTACCATAGGAACTTCATTTTTTGGTAAAGCTTTGTGTGATTTAGGTGCAAGCATTAATTTAATGCCTTATTCATGTTTTGAGAAGCTAGGAATTGGTGAAGTTAGACCTACTACAATTTCCCTACAATTGGCTGATAGATCTATTAAATATCCTAGGGGAGTTGTAGAAGATGTTTTAGTAAAAGTTGACAAGTTCATTTTCCCAGTAGACTTTGTGGTGTTGGATATGGAAGAGGATCGTGAGATTCCTCTTATTTTCAGAAGACCATTTTTAGCCACTGGAAAGCTCTGATAGATGTACACAAGGGTGAGTTGGTGTTGAGATTGAATGATGAGAGTGTAGTTTTTAACGTTTTTCAGTCCATCAAATACCCCAATGATACATCTGATTGTTTTAGAATTGATGCTACTGACGAGTTTGTTGAGTATGGTTTGCAGGGACTCCTTGATGAGGATCATTTGGCGGTCTGTTTGACCCATTCATGCCCTCAAGAATTGGGAAATAAAGAGCTGGATGAATGCATTCATTATCTGGAAGCAGGCAGACCGATCTCAAAAACGGTAAACTCTAGGATTGGGGAGCTTGGGCATGTCCCAAGACCTTTAAAGTCATCCATCGAAGAAGTCTCAATCCTAGAGATGAAACCTCTTCCTTCACACTTAAAATATCTATTTCTGCTTGATAATGATAATTGCCAGTAATAGTGTCCTCTACTTTGACAATTACGGAAGAAGAAAAGCTGTTGCGAGTTCTGAGAGATAATATCAAAGCTATAGGTTCGAGTATTGCAGACATAAAAGGGATCAGTTCATCCATGTGCATGCACAAAATTCTGATGGAGGCCGATCACAAGACATCTACCCAACCTCAAAGGCGTCTGAACCCAGCTATGCAAGAGGTGGTGAAGAAAGAGGTGATAAAGCTACTGGACGCAGGTATTATTTACCCGATTTCTGATAGTAGGTGGGTAAGTCCAGTACAAGTAGTTCAGAAAAAATGTGGGATCATGGTAGTAAAAAATGAGAACAATGAATTGATTCCTACCAGAACTGTTACAGGGTGGCGTGTTTGCATCGATTATAGAAAACTGAATGATGCCACCCGTAAAGACCATTTCCCCCTCCCGTTTATTGATCAAATGTTGGAAAGGTTAGCTGGACATCCTTTCTACTGTTTCCTTGATGGCTACTCGGGTTATATGCAAATTCCTATTGACCCTGAAGATCAGGAGAAAACCACTTTTACAAGTCCTTACGGGACATTTGCATATAAACGAATGACATTCGCAGCAACTTTCCAACGCTACATGATGGCGATTTTTCATAACATGATTGAGGATTTTATAGAAATATTCATGGATTACTTTTCTGTCTTTGGATCTTCATTCAATACTTGTTTGATTAATTTGTCTAAGGTCTTAGAGAGATGTGAGGAGTCAAATCTGGTCTTAAATTGAGAAAAATGTCATTTCATGGTGAGAGAGTGAATAGTGTTGGGGCACAAAATTTCTGAAACTGGGATTGAAGTTGATAAGGCTAAAATTGAAGTAATAGAAAAACTCCCAGCCCCAACAAACATCAGAGGATTGCGTAGTTTTCTAGGACATGCAGGGTTCTATAGGCGCTTCATAAAAGATTTTTCTTGCATTGCTAAGCCACTGACCAATTTGCTGATAAAAGATGTGCGTTTTGATTTTTCTGATGAGTGTGTGCAGGCATTTAAAATTTTGAAGGATAAATTGATCACCGCACCTGTGATGATAGCACCTGACTGGGGGACGCCATTTGAGGTGATGTGTGATGCAAGTGACACAGCTCTAGGGGCAGTGTTGGGGCAAAAGAGGGAAAAATGCATCCATGTCATCTACTATGCTAGTATGACACTGTCAGCTGCCCAACTGAACTATGCCACTACAGAGAAGGAGCTTCTTGCTGTGGTTTTTGCTCTGGATAAATTTAGATCTTATTTAATTGGGAGCAAAGTTGTAGTGCACACCGATCATTCAGCCTTGAAATACTTAATGTCTAAAAAGGATGCAAAGCCAAGTCTAAGTCGCTGGATTCTTCTGTTGCAGGAATTTGACTTGACGATAATCGATAGGAAGGGGACAGGGAACCAAGTTGTAGATCATCTTTCGCGTCTAGAGAATCTTATTCAAGGTAATGACATTATTCGCTATGATTTCCCGGATGAACAACTCTTTGAAATCAACAGTTTACCATGGTATGCTGATTTTGTTAATTATTTATCAAGTAAGTTCATTCCTCCCCATTTTACGTATCAGCAAAAGAAGAAGTTTTTCTCAGATTTGAAATATTATTTGTGGGAGGATCCTTATATGTTTAGAATATGTGCAGACGGTATAGTCCGGATATGTATTCCCCAATGAGAGGTAAGCGAAATTTTGTTTCATTGTCATGCTGGTCCGGCTGGAGGCCATTTTGGGGCAACTAGAACTGCATCCAAAGTCCTCCAGTCATGTTTTTATTGGCCTACTCTGTTTAAGGATGCGCATGAATATGTCACAAAATGTCCAGATTGTCAGCGCACAGGTAATATCTCTAGGAGCATGAATTACCTCTCAAAAATATTCTTGTGTGTGAAATATTTGATGTGTGGGGTATCAATTTCATGGGTCCATTCCCGGTTTCTTTTGGGAACAAGTATATTTTGGTGGTTGTAGATTACGTGTCTAAGTGGGTGGAGGCAACTGCATGCAAGACTAATGATTCTAGGGTTGTCGTTCAATTTCTTATCAAAAATATTTTCTCACATTTTGGCACACCTAGAGCCATTATTAGCGATGGGGGTACTCATTTTTGCAATCGTCAATTTGACAGTCTGTTGGCTAAGTATGGGGTCCGACATAAGGTGGCCACACCTTATCATCCTCAAACTAGTGGCCAAGTCGAGGTATCAAACAGAGAACTTAAATGCATTCTTGAAGAGACTGTCGGTGCTTCAAGGAAAGAAGGGTCTAGAAAACTCGACGATGCACTTTGGGCTTACCGAACTGCATTTAAAACCCCCATTGGCATGTCCCCGTTTAGACTATTGTATGGGAAGTCGTGTCACCTACCTGTTGAACTTGAACATAAGGCTTATTGGGCTACTAAATTTTGATGATAAGGCCACAGGTGACGAGAGAGTGCTGCAACTGAATGAACTAGATGAGTTTAGGTTGGATGCCTATGAGAACGCCAAGCTTTACAAGGAGAAAACCAAACGTTGGCATGATCAAAACATTGTTCATCGAGAATTTGTGGTGGGACAACTAGTACTGTTATATAATTCTCGACTAAAATTGATGCCAGGTAAGTTGCGTTTATGGTGGTAAGGACCATACACCATCACGCAAGTTTTCCCCTATGGGACGGTGGAGATCACTAGTGAAACAACTGGAGCATTCAAGGTGAATGGGCATAGGCTGAAAGTTTATCATGGTGGTACCGTGCCCGATGAGCCAACCAATGTGGATCTGCAAGATCCAAACTGAATACAGGTAGCACAATCAGGCTATTGACTATAAATTTAGCACTTGCTGGGAGGCAACCCAGTGTTTATTTTAGTTTTCTTTCGTCTTTTCTTTTAGTTTTTTTACGTTTTGTTTTATGCATATCTCGTGAGCTAATCTCAGTTAATGGTGGTGCAGGTAATTTATTCACTGGCGGTGGGATTTCTCAAGTGTGGGAGAGTCTATCAGGGCGAGCGGTTTCAGGACGTCAAATAGACCAGGGAAGTTTCTGTACAATTCTTGCATCTTGTATGCTTGATTGAGTTTCAAATTTGATGTATAGATTTATAGAATTGTACATTCATGGCTTCACATATGGATTTGGTTCGTAGTGTTCAGGGAATTGATATAAAAAAATGTTAAACTCGATCTACCCGAGTCGACACGGACCCAGCCCCGGATCCCTGCACGGGGTCCGTGTCTCATTTCTTCCAATTTGCCAGATTCCCGAGCCTAGCCGGACCCTTACACGGATCCCTACACGAGGTCTGTGCCTTCTAATTTTTCAGGCAGATTCAGAATAAAATCGCGCAGCCCTTCCCCCAAACCCCTAAATCCCCAAATCGATCTTACACCCACACACATCTCGCACCGCCGCCTTCAGCCGAGTACCGCCGTGCCACTCCACAACCACACCAGCTCAGCCTCTCCGCCAGCCGCACCGCCCTACTACCGCCGTCTTCACCATTTGCGAAATAGCACCTCTTTTTTTTTTCTTCCGGTAAGCGTGGCTATCCTTTGTTTCCAATCTCCGAGTATTATACATTAATTCAGATTAGGTGTTGGGTATAGTTCTTAAATTGTTGGGCATTGATTATTCTTGGATCATATTGATAATACTTTTGAGATATTGCTTCGGGTATATTGTTGTGGATTGCTTAGCGGTGGGTTGGGATAGACTTGAATTGGTTCGGATTGTTTGTGATAAATCGTGGATTTTTGTGAATGCACTGTTAGGGTGATTTGCTTATATCGTCATGCCTCCTCGCCGCCACACTAGTAAGCGTGCTCGGGCCGGTACATCCTCATCTTCTGGGTCCGCCAGGTTGCCATTTGATGCTTCAAGGTTCACCTCCCGAGAGAATTTCGAATGGTACTCGGCACTTCGTGGAAATTCCATCATTGTGGAACGTTCTATTCATCCACGGATCGACCACGAGGTGCCACTACGGGCGGAGTTTGAAAATTTTGGTTGGGGACCACTTCTAGACATCGCCGGACCGTATTACCCTGACTTGGTCTGGCAATTCTACGCGAATGTGGAGGAGAAAGAGATCATCGGGTTGCCTAATTTGCGTACTTATGTCAAAGGCGTTCCGATTGAGTTGACCAGCGCATACCTCGCCACTCTTCTGAATGTCCCTAATGAAGGGCCGCCGGTGGTCTTTAATCAGTTGGATCTATTCATGTCCGACATCACACTCCGGATCCCGCATGATCGGAACCGTCTACATTATTTCACATCTCCTACCGGCTTTCGGTCCAGCGTCCTCCTGACATCCCTCCCGTTGCTGGATCGTCTCATCTGTTACTTCACAGGGGCGAATATCATTCCGAGGAAAGCTGGGAACAATGAGATCCGTCATATGGATCTCTATATCATTGACAAAATGTTGAATGGATTGGGGGCCATTCCTGCTATTCCGGTGGCATCGATTATGATTTCACATATGCGATCTGTCGCTCACGTTGATCCCACGAAGAATGGGACACCTTATGCCCCCTTCCCTATCATCATTTCCAGGATCTTGGCGGCCCATGGCGTCGATCTCACTAGAGAGACCTCCCTCATGCCCACTTCTACACAGATGCTCACCCCTCAGGCCATGCAGGGTATGTACTTCATTTTGAGACAGGGTGCCTGGTACCGTAATCCAGGGAGTCGACATATCAGTCCCCATCCCCATGACCCACCAGTACCTCCCCCTACCATTGATGAGCGAGCCTGGGAGGATCGTGTGGAAGAAGAAGCGGCATTGGATGCCCGGGCTGGATCTCAAGCTGGTTTGCCCCCTCGACAGCACGCCCCGAGAGGTACACGTCAGGCTTTATCGTCCTTATTTGATTGCTTGGACGACATACGCACTCGATTGGCTCGAATCGAGCAACATTCAGCCGATGCCTATGCACCACCTTGGGACAGATCCGCAGTTGATGGCTTGGAGGACTTGGAGCTGGGATCAGATGATGAGTAGTCAGCTTTTTTTTTTATTCTAGGATTTGTGGCAGACTGTATCGCTTTTCTAGATTTGAGCATTTTATTCATATATTGTATTGATGTTTCAGGACATGTTCTTTATGATTATACTCTTTTGGCTGTATCCGGGTGCTTGAGTGTGTCTTTTTCCTATTCCCTTTTACGTTTCCTTGTGCATTCGATGTCGGTCTTTTCAGGAATTGCTGTGCTCTACCCCATTGTCACCACCTACTCGACATTTTTCCAGGGAAGTGTGTTTGCTTTAACTGTCTTATTTATACATGTTACATCGCTTTACACTGAGGGCAGTGTCGACTTCAAAGTGTGGGGGTGGGTCAGTTTTGTTACACATCGTTGCACACCACTTAACGCCACTTTTCACGTAGGATGAGACTATATCTAGAGAAAGAATCCTTGTTTTACTTGATAACCGGATTAATTTGTTAGATTTTGGATCACTCGGGAAATCGTTTCATGACTAGTTTTGAATAAGAGGAGTCGTAGTTGCAAAGAGAGAGTCAGACATAAACCAGTTCTGTATTGACATTTCATTCCATGCACGTGGTCAGTCTTTTGCTCATAGAAAGCGAATTGGTGCAAGGTGAACTTAAAAAAAAAATTAAAAACCCTAGAACTCGTCTGATTAGCCCTCGAAGCGAAAATACGAACGATGATGACTTAGGGATGATTTAGGCGATCTTTGGACCGTTTGAGCCTTTCAAGCCTACTTGATACATCATTTATTGTCTCTAGTAACCCCTCTTGAGCCTGTAAAAATCGAATGGTGTGTGTCAATGACACACAATTAGACCCCATTCGTAATTTATTCAATGTCCCACATCAACTACCTGAATTTTAGCCTATACACTTTTATCCTACCCGAACATTTGAGAGAAATAAACCCTTCGAGCGCTCTGAAGTGTTCCAAAACTCACATGTGCGGAAAAAGATGTATCTAAAGGAGTTGTTGAATTGCCTTTGAATGAAAAGAAGTGGATAAAAGACGTATCACATGTATGGTATTGAAGACACCCGAAATATCTGTGGTTGAAAATTGAAGGACAATAGAAAGGAAAGAGATAATAGAGCTCTAAAGATGATAAAAGTACAGTAATCAGTGACGAGTTAAAGAGTTGAATGAATGTGCCGCAGGAAAATATTTATCTTCTCACTTTTGATTTCCATGCCTTTTATTGTAGCCGTGAACCTTGGCCTTACGTTATAAACTTAAAAAGACCTATTAACCAAGTCATCGTCGTTCAACATTTAGTAGAGAGGGGTATGAAAGTCGAGCATATGGGGCGTTACGAAAAAAAATGAATATAAGTGATCCTGGAACCAAGTAGCTATTGATGAGTATGAATTCTGACTTGCACACTACACACATCTCGTTTCGTTGATCTTTACTGGGTAATGTTTGAATCTTGATTTGTGATGAAAACGAATCTTGTGATATTCGAAGCATGATCTTTTGTCTGGGAGTGAAGGAGTTTGACAAATTGAGAAGTTTTGATTGTACTACTTGAGTTCTGAATCTAAAATATGTTTCATCTTTATTTCTTGTCTGATTTGTTCGAAGACGAACAAAGGTTAAGTGTGGGGGAGTTGATAAACACGAATTTCATAGAATTTTGAGGGCTTTATTGTGGGGACCCGGACGCTAATCAAGTTCATAATCGTCATTGGGACCATTTAATCAATTATAATAAACAGGGTCTAATTTATTTTTTTTTAAAATGCGGAACGTAATGGAAATCATACTAGTATACAGATCAGTATAACATGAGGTACAAGTCCTTTAAAGCATACATTCAATACAGACGAAAGTTCAACAACTAGCTATCAAGTGTTCAAACCCTATCTATAGCAACGTCAAAGTCCGTGGTCTCCACTCTATTCATGATCTCTCGTCATCTCCTCGACCCTGATCATGTCCCACCTGTTATCATGCACACATACAAACACGACAACAGCCGGATAATTCCGGTGAGAATATAATCCCAGTATAAATCAACGAACATGCAATCATATGATAAACATAAAAGCATGGACAGATAACAGCAATATGTATCAAAATCTGAAACATAATCAATATAAGACTGTCGACAATGCTCGTGACTCCACGACTCAGACTAGACTCAATCCTAATCTAGGGATCCCGGTTTCCAGACGTTGGTATTCCTATATTGACCAACAGTAATAGAAGAAACTCCGATTCTATCCACGTCGATATAACCAAACATCCAGTGTCTTGACCTATCCGTCACAGACTGTGGCACTATCACCAATACACTATCTTGTGACATCGTGCAATGTGCCCGTGGCGATCCCACCACTATCAGGCACTTCTGTCACAAGATCACTCGACTAATACCTGCTTTACATCCATAGAACAAGCATATCAAGTCAAAGCAATGAACATAATAATAAGAAGTATGTGATTTAGGGAAACTCAAGTATATCCTACTTGAGTCGATCTCCCAGTACCACATTGACTTGTACCTTTCGTTTGTAGTCTCGGTCTGAAGCAATATCAGTTTTGAACTCAAGACTGTCTCTGTAAATCTGAAACGACATATCGAGAATCATAATATCAATATTTCATTCTCAATTCAACACTGAATCTGATTAATCTGGATTTAAGTCAAATCAACGGCATAACGGCACAATCTCAGTATCCCCGTCAATACCAATTCAACAGACATCAATTACAAATCATAACTCATATCCGATACAATCTGTAATTCATTCAACAATCCAAATCTGTCCAATATCAATCGATATATTCTGAAAAATCATAACAATTCCATAATCAACTTGTTCTTCGATCTGACTTCGAATATATGATGTCTAGTACTCCCAGAACACATAATATAGATCAAATAACAATTCCCCCAATATCATAATTTCAAATTATAACAGAACTCAATACAATTTACGTCCTGTAGTAGCTGTCGACGAGAGGAGTACAGTACTGTGTCCGGATTCAAATTCTGATATACGGATCTGTCACAATCGAATTTTAAATAAATTCAAAGCTTGAGGTTTGCTCTGGAATTCTAGCCTCGATTTCTCGTGAATAATGAAGGAGACTTTCAATTTTATATATGCATGGTGAGGACAAGTGTCCCACTCAATCCAAGTAATTGCACTTTAGTCCCTAAAACCTTCACTATTTACAATTTGGTCCTCAAAACTCTTTTTAATTCCATTTCAATCCTAATTAATTACAAAAATCGTGGAATTTAATTTATCATTCCAAAATTCATAAATTAAATAATCTCGGATTAAAATGATAAAATCTCGGGCATTACATTTATTTTGTCGTATTCGTGCTGATCTGGCATTTTTATTCCGAGTTTTGCGCTTAATTCGTGTTATTATTGCTATTTGCAGGTTTGACCAAAAGATAATAATAGCCGAAGAAAACAAAGAAGATTCAAGCGTCACAATGTCATGTCAGAAATACCCGGAAAAATAGGAAAATAGAGGAAGAGAGAACCCGGACCCAGACACGGACCCCGTGTAAGGGTCCGTGCCTCAAAAGCCAAAGGAAGACATTGACAGAGCCTAGACGGATCCCCTGCCGGACCTGTACCCGGGGTCCGTGTCATCTGTCCTCAAGAATGAAAAATCCAGTGTGAACACGGACCCCGAGACGGATATCTACACAGGGTCCGTGTCCAGTATTCCTGATGCATGCACGGGGTCCGTGTCCTTGAGATCAGAAACAGATTTTGACGAAGATTTGTTCGTGATTTGGAAGGAAATAAAAGGAGGAAAGACCTAAACAAAAAAGGTTTTTTTTTACGTTTCAGAAAGAGGCCGCCATTCAGGGAAAAAAGGAGAACTTTGAGACTTTTGGAAGAAGGCGACGGCTTGGGAGAAATGAGAGGAAAAACATGCCTTCCACGCAAGATTCGCGCACCATCACTGAGATTTGCTCTTCTCTCGTTTTCTTATTTTCGTCATGAATTCGAATATTAGATTTTCTTTTAGTCTTGAATTTATGGAGTAATTTTTTCTTGTGATCGGGACCACGATAGGACAAACTATTGATTTTGTTCGTTCATTGGATTATTTGATTTATGAATTAATTTTATGTTATTGATTAATGTTGGCATAATTTTCATGCTTTTAATCTGGCCAATTATTTGCATGTTTGTTATTTGATCTTGACTCGAAAGAGAATAGATTAAATTTAGCTTCAAAAATATTAATCAACACACGGTTAAATCGACTAGAAATAGTATTCGGTTTCAATGTGCGATTTTAGGCGACAGCTGTGATTCCATCGTTGAATAATGCATTTTTGTTTGATTAAATTCAATTAGAAATAATTGGACTGTTAAATAAAAATAGGATTATAAATTCTAGAAATAGATTTATAGTTAATTCAGGGAATTTCATCGTGGCATCGAATAAGTTGTGGTTAATTAATTCAAATGCATGATAATAATCAAAGTTTGGACCGTTGTATGTTCCCGATCATTTTATTAAATTTGAAAATATCCCAAGTTTCAACATGTCCTGAGAGTCGAATGTAGTTAACAATTTAGCATAATTTAATTTAATTTCACCAGTTTAAATTATCATCAAATCACTTATTATTGTTTGCCTAGATTAAATCGAGTAATTTAAATCTCAGTATTTAAATAATAGTCTCTGTGGGATCGATACTTGGACTTTTCGTCCAATTACTATAACTTGACCTAGTCCGCTTGCTAGAATTATTCCCAACCGAAATAGCCGATCAGGTTCTCAGGGGCAAAATGGTCATTTTGCACCCGGGGGAAATTTTGGTCCTGGCAGCGCCCTGAGTTCAAATTTATGATATATTAAATGTTTATGCATCATGATCACGATTTTAAGATTTTATGAAGATATACGTCGCATACTTGGCTTTAAGAAAAATTGCATTGGTGCATGATTTTTATAAGTGATGAAAAGGATAATGTTTTGAATGATGGGAATTAGTTGTGGCTATCGAAGTATATGTAAATGTTTAAGACGTATATGTAAATGTTGATGATGAGGCCTAGGCACAGTGGATAGGTGATCCTGTCACTGATGTCCGACAGCCGCCGGATAACGCGGTTTTATGTATGATGGATCCATCGTAAATGATGAGGTACGATAGTCACCTCTAATGAACTGAATTCACCAATGATAAATGATGAATGATGAATGATTAATGATGAATGATGAACGATAAATGATAAACGATTAATGATGAATGATGATTAACGATGAGCTGTTTTGACACGTCATGATTTTACACGACACGTTTATATTACATTTTTAAAGTTCATGAAAGGTATGTTGAGTATAGTATTTTTCACTGTTGTGTGCTATGTATATGTATTTGCTATTAACGGTGCAGGTGTGTTGAGTCTTTAGACTCACTAGGCGTATATGATGCAGGTGAGTTTAATGATGAGGAGACTAGAGGTGCCGAACTCTGAGTAGGCAGACCTGGTGGGTGACACGACCCGAGGACCGCATATTTTCTGCATTATAATTTATGAGATTGAGTAGAGATGAATATTTTCCTACATTTATGATTTTAAGATTTGGATTGGTTCATGTTTACATATGATTTTGGGATGAGTTTGGTTATTTAAACTGCAATATTTATACTGCTTGGATGTAGGATTTTCTCATATTTTACTCCGTTTTATATAGATAAAAATAAAATTATTTCCGCATTTTAAAACGAGTAGACATTTCAAAAGCATATGTTTCAGTCGGTTGTTAAAAGATTTCAGTTGATTCAATGTATTTAATCAGTCAGTTAATGAATATATTTCAGTTGAAATTTCGAGGACGAAATTTTTATAAGGAGAGGAGATTGTAACACCCAGAATATTTCTAATGGTTTGTATGTGTGCTATGTTAATGTTAATGATGTTTAAAAGCATGATTATGGTTATGAGAACATGGAATGAAAGTTTGTTGAAGTATTTGTTTGTTTGGTTGGTTCGAATTGTGGCGGTAGTTACGGGTTTTAGCAAAAATATTTGGATATTGATTCAAATGATATGAGGTTTCTTTCATTAGATAGCTGAGATATAATACTACAACTTTCCTTACCCGGAGTCCGTGTATTTAATTTTTGGCAGCCGTAATGGCACTAACCCTTACACGGACCCTGTGTAAGGGTCCGTGTATGTTTAATTTCCCAAAAAAAAAGGATGATATTTCAGTAAGTTCAATGGGTTTAATCGGTCGGTTATTGCATATGTTTCAGTCGGTTAAAAAAATATTTCAGTTGGTTCTGTGGGTTTTATCAGTCGGTTAATTCATATGTTTCAGTCGATTAATAAAATATTTCAGTTGGTTCTGTGGGTTTGATCAGTCGGTTAATTCATATGTTTCAGTCGATTAATAAAATATTTCAGTTGGTTCAATGGGTTTTATCAGTCGGTTAATGAATATGTTTCGTCGGTTAATAAATTATTTCAGTTGGTGCAACATGCATTTCAGTCAGTCCAACACACCCACAAAATCATTCATGAAAAACATCATTCAACCATACATCACTTCGACAAACCCATTTCAAATCTGTTACATTTGAGAGACTCACATCAACATAAATCCGAGAGACTCACATCATACAAAATCATTGCAACTTTATAAAATCCATTCACCATATCACACAGATGTTGCTAAATATTTTCTATATGAATTCACAATCTGATCATTCAATGAATTTGGAGACTGCTGAGACAACTCCACCTCAAATGTCTTGATCATCCATGCACCGCAATCAGAACTGTAAAATAAATTATTTTAAACTCATAAAAATATTTCGAGTTCAAATTATATAGTAGATCGTGTATTATTTTTTTAAAAAATCCAAAAATTCAAAAACATACCTGCTGGCATTTTGCGAAAAATCTTTGGGCCTTGCTACTGTCCAAATGTCTGGAATATTGACCTTGCAATAATGTAGAAGATGTTGAACTACATCTTCTACCGGCTCAATATAAACATTCATTTCAGCATCTGTGTAGCAACTATGATTGCAATCATACATAGTAATGATTCCATCTTTCACGTTGACTACAACTGCTACCCAATGTATAGGCAAATTTAATGGAATCAATATGAAAGATGCATTTGCCCATGGTACTGAACTCCAACGACGACAATATCCATCAACATAGCGAAATAAATTCTTCCACTTGCTATTTTCAAAATCATCAGGAGCATAACGATATGCGAAGACTATATCTTGAGAAAAATATGGATCCATTATGGCAACATCCTGTTTTACCAAATGTGGGTATGTCTTCTGCAACACAGATAGACCGTACATGCTCTCTTGTATGTGCTGCACATGTTGGAAGCATGTTATATATATAATATTATGATTATAACATAAATAGAACACAAAATCCTACTCACGCTTTGATCGAGCCAGTGTCTCAGATTGAGAAAGTCCGTAAACCACGACTTGTAATATGATCCAAACACACCTGCTTTAAATAGATCATTCAATCTACTTATTTCTTTAGTAATAGTTGGCAATACTTTCTTGATGGAAACACATTGCACCGGTTCAAATGAACCATTGTAAGGACCGGTATAACCAAGTGTTGCCAAAGCAGGTGTCTCGGGTAGCTGTACATATGGAGAGCGACAAAATTGAGATTTCTTACTCTTCCGAGCATCTACATATGTAATGCATGTGTTTTAGATACTATTCCATATCGTCAAATCATAATTCCAAAAAAATAAGAATAAAGTACAACACATATCTTGTGAACTACAAGAGATGGTGTGATTTCCTGTTGTAATGGATTATCGTTAACAAACATAGTTGCTACATCACCAGCACCAGCTAGGCTAGCATGTGCAGCTTCTTTATCACCACATTCAACGATAGAGGTCTTTTGTGGCTCACCTACAACTAAAATAAAGTATTGTATCATAATAAAATAAATGATTATTTCAAATATATAATTTACAAACACTTAACATATATTACTATTCTTTTTATTGGACCGTGCGTAGAAAATAATCCGTTCTCCAAATCGTTGTCATTTGGTGGAGGTTGGCTCATCTACGATTCAACAAATAAATCAAGTTAAATAAAAATATGTAAACGTTTAAATTAAAATTTGAAAATCAAGCGTACGATGATGAGTGGCGTTGTTAAGTGGATCAAACACTTCTTCCTCTCGGCTCATTCCTTCATTCAAGTCTCGATTGAAAGAAGTTACCTCTTTGACCGGGTTATCTATGATTTAACAAATTAAATTGGATTTAAAAGAAAATATACCAAGATGTGTAAGAGGAGATATGAATGGTTCAACAATCGCCTCTTGCCCAAGAGTCACTCCTTGATTTGAAACAGTTATCCCTGGCTCACCTACAATTAAAAAACATATTATTATAATCAGATAAATAATCATCTCTAAGATTTTAAAACTCACAGAGCTTACATTTTTCATGGGTCTTCTTTTTCTTAGATTGGGCAAAGACAGTGGTTGGTTCATCCGAACGTCTTTTGGATGAACTTGAAATGTTCAAAACTTCCATTATACGTTCAAGTTTGTTATCCAAATTTGAAATCATATCTTTCAACTCCACAAAGTTTCTGTCCACGTGCTCTTATAAAGCTTTAACTTGTCCACTAGTATCTGATTGGCCAAGGACATCATTTCGTTCGACTTGATGGGATTGTTTTTCTAGTGCTTTCTTGGCTGGACAAAGTTTAGAAGACCTCTTTGACTTATTTTTGGGACAAAGTTTCCTTTCATGGACTTCTTATTTGGATTAAATGGTCTTTTTAGATTCACAAAGAGTGAGATTCTTAGTTCAGTACACAGATTTTCCCTCCAACAACAATGAATTAATATAGGACAAATGGGAATATGTACAAGAATCTTCAATGAAAATATTTCTAATATAAGAAGCAATAGATTCTTGATCTGTAGGTGACAAAATACTCCTAACAATCTGTAAATTTAACATATTTTAAATTAGTAATACACAAATAGAAAATATATTAATAAAACTAAATTATATGCTAAATACACTAACCTTTTTACCACTATTTGATGCATCTAAAATGTCAATATATCTAGGAGATCCTTTTTTTGACCAGTTGTTAGAAATCCATTAGCACATGCGTGGAAGAGATGTATTGTCTCCTTCTCTTTGTTTCGCAAAACGCTCCCCAATACCACGAACGCATTCGTATTCAAGAATATAAATTCAAAAATTATAAAAACAAATATAATCAACCATATTCGAATCATATGGAAAAATGCAAAAAAAAATTAATTACCTATAGCGGATTGATGAATCCAACCATATCATGGGTTCCACTGTTCGAAAACTGGCCGTTTTCTGTTTTTTTGCTCAACACAACTTCTTTTTTCTTCAAATCAAGCTTCAAATCACAAACAGCTCCTTTGAAAGCTATTGTACCCCAAGGGTACTTATTAAAAACATCAATATCATCAATCAAGCTAAAAATCTCTTTATCAACTTGAGGATTCTTAACTGGAGCTAGAGGCCATAGTACACCACAGACGAAGTACAAACAAGCCATCGTCACTCTCTCTATACTCAACAACTCATCCACACTTTTCAAATCCTTCAACTTCATTTCAACTTCTTTCACAGATACTTTATCACTACCTTGAAAATATCTATTACAAAAGTCTGAAACTTCTACTACTTCATCAGGAAAATTATCAGAACAATCCAACCCTGTTATCAATGCATACTCCATTCTAGAAAACCTAACTGGTTTATCATTTACAACAAACCACATTTCATCATCGTCTGTTGCATACACTTGTCTCATCACCATAAACCATAAAATCTGACTAGATAAATTATAATCCGCATCATACTTAATCAGATTGCCAAATTGTGTGTTTTCAACCATGAAGTCCATGTCATGCTCATTCAAGCAATCTAATATAAATTCACTGACTTTTTGATATTTGGAATGTACACGTAACTTGCAACTAAAATACTTCTCCTCTGATAGTTGAGATTGAAGATTAACCTGAAAAAAAATTAATCAAGTCAACTAGTAGTATCAATAAATTAAATTCTAAATTATGTGAAATTCATTAAATTTATATGAAATTTAAAGAGCAATACAAAAAATAAATATTTTTCAAAAGAAAAATGAACATACCCAAATCTTTTGTGCAACCATCTCTGACATTCTTCGTTCTACCAACAAGAAGTTTCAAAGAGAAGAGATCTTGATCGAAAAAAATAATCAACTTCAAATTTCATATATTACATGAAATCTTTGATATTAAAAGATTGAGACAAAGTCAATCAATAATATCAACAATTCAATCATTTCAATCTACAGACATGCTTATTGGTTAATTCATTAACAAACTGAATATGTTAAAATTCATGAAATTTCTAAAACAATAATGAACATACCTAAATCTTGTGTGCAACCATCTCCGATTTTTTCCTCCTTTAGGAATTTCAGTTGGTTGATGCCTTTAGTTGGATATAGATATGGATAGTATACTTAACCCATCCAAAAACTGAAATAACAAAATTTCATTAAATTTATGAAATTTGTTCCAATAACAAAAGAATTATGCTATACTTAATAACAATATGTAAACTTTTGTTTTAAATCATTATTTAACTAATATGAATTGCTATTGATATTGTATCAAGTTCATTCTCTCTTATAGTATCCATTCTCTCTTATTTCTTCTTTTCTGGAGCTGTCAAGTTCAAATTGGAAAATTTAAGAACTCAAACTCCTCAGCAACCCATCAAACGTGTTATGAAATATTTTTTTCTTACTAACTCAAAACCACTCACTATTAAAAAAATCGCCGCCTAAATAATCGAATCATCGAAAAACAGAAAGAACATCATTCAATTTCAATGCAACAGGCTTTCTTTGCTGCCTCACTTCCTAAAAATTCTCAATCAACACCGAAAAATAAATAGTGTTTGTCTCATAATTATAAAATAATATACAACTAAAGCATATGCCTAATTTATTTAAATATATCTTTTTCTACAATCTTGTAGAATATTCTAACAAATCAAATATTTGTGAGATAAAAAATATTACAACAGAACAAACGAGATATTTATGCAATACAATGCGTACAAGTAGCTTTTTGTGCGGCTGCCTGTGGTTATGATTGCAGCAGAATAAAGAAAATTAACTGAGACAAAGCAACACAGAAAGATAGAGAACATGCAAGATTATAAATTATGGGACCTGGGATTTGGACCTGAAACAATCTGGCAAATGATGCAGCCGCAGTGGTTTGGTGTCATCTGTGGCGGGCCTGAAGAAGGGTTTCTTTACTTCCTCGAAATGGCAGCAGAGGAAGATGAAGGAAGATGAAATGGTCGAGAACGAATGGAAAGAGAAGAGGGGCTGGGGAGGAGATTACCGATTAAGTGATAGAGATTACCGATTAAGTGATATATTAGGTTTTTTATTATTTAAAATAATAATTTAAAGAGGGGCAAGAATGACATTTGTAGTGAGAGGACTATTTAAATGACTTTTTGATGGAGTCTATTTTCCTAAAATTTTTCCCCAAATATTTTGTGCAACCATCTCTGATATTCTTTCTTCTATCAACAACAAGTTTCAAAGAAAAGAGATCTTGGTAAAAAAAAAATTAAAATCAACTTCAAAATTGATGGAGGAAATGAAATATTTGATATAAAAGAAGTTGAACAGTTAGGAAATTCATCTCCTACACAATTCCAATTCATCCATAAACAAATAAAATAAAAAACGGAATAACCATCTATTACCTATCAAGTGTTTCAAAGTTCAAGCTTCTATCTATCACCATTAATTGATGCATTTAGCTTCTAACATTTTTTGAAGCATTATGATGGTGAGGTAGGAAAACATATATGTAAATTTAGCATTGTAAATTCTAAACTATCTAAAGAAGTAGGAAAACAAATCCATAAAACTTGAATTTTCAATTCTCAAACAATTTCAACTTTAACTCACTAGCCCAATAGATGTTTAAAATTATTTTACGCAAACATTCATTTCAAAAATGACAAGCAGAAGCTCAACTATTTTTCTCTTAGTGTTTACCATTCAAATATATGGTTTATGACTGAGGAATTCACACGCAATCGAGAAATCAATCTGTCCAATCCATCGTCTTTTGTGCTTTTGAGAAGAAAGGAGAGTCTAAGAAAAAAACTGAGAAAACTGGCACGTCTGTTGGAGGGAACGTGAGCTGTTGAAGGAAGGGGAAGAGATCTTCTGTTTAAACGTTTAAGTATTTTTTATCACTTATGTAAGGTCCAAAATTAAGACGACGTAATCCAACTGCATGCGAATCTAGGAAATAATGAAAAATAAGTAATAATCGATTTTAATTGCTAATTAATTATGTGACATACTTATTCATATGTTAAATGAGATTTTATTGTCATCATGCATAAAAATTGTATTTTTAGGAATATTCAAAGTGACGATCGAGGAACGGGGACCGAGGGCTGAAAAATGTAAAATGTTTTTATTAAATGATTAATTTTTAATTATTTAAAATATGGTCGATGCTTTTCATATTTTTGAAAATAGGGGGTTTAGAGGTGATTTTATACGCCGGGACGTAAATTTTATCGGTGTTGGTTTTTCAACTAAAATACGAACTTTTTGGCAACCCGGCTAATAAATTCACATATTTGCTAAAAGAAAAACTTTGTTAATATTTTAATTATGTCCTAATTAGACTAATGGGCCTAATCAGATGGCTTAATAGGCCTAATAAGCCTTGAAGGTGATTTAGTAGTATATAATGTATTAATTAAATTGAAAACCCTATTCTCCTAGCATAAACAATCGGACACTTGGTTATTTTCTGAAAATACTCTCCCCAACCCCCTCAACCCTCACGGCACACACACTCCCAATTGGCAAGGAATTTTCGAAAGTTGCAAGCAAAATCAAGCCAAGGTTCGCGTCCCGTTCTTCGTCGTCAACGGATATTCGAGCGTTTATAACGCAAAGGCACGCCATACATCTCCTTTTCTCATCCATCATATCATACTATTGATTGAATTATTGTATGCATGAAGAACATTATATTTTTTCAGAATTTTCGGTCTATGGCATGCATACATGAGAAAACATGATTTTTGAATCCATTAACTTGTGTATTGTTTGGTTAAGGGGCTGCCATGACATAAGGATGGGTCAAGAGTGGTTTACACCTGTTTTAGAGTCACACACACTCACCCTAAACACCACAAAGAATCGGCAGAACAAGAACAAACAACAACTGTGAGTTGCTGTCAAGTGGGGAGGGATCGGGTTTCATGAGGGAGAGGCTGGCAGGGTCTTGGCTTGGGCCAGGGCTCGGCCAGGGGCTGTCATGGGTCAGGGCTCGAGTCCTAGCCAAGCTAGGACTCGAGTTAGGGGCTGGGGAAAGAGTCCTAGCCATGCTAGGACTTTACCCGAGAGGCTACCCCCAAGTTGCGCAGGGTTCGTATGACTTCCAGGAGATTGGGGCTCGGTCTGTGGTTCAAGGGCTGGGCTAAGGGGATGCACTAGAGTCCTAGGAGGGTTCAAGGGTGGTTGGTTCAAGGGCTGGGCTCGTTGGTAAGGGTTGGGATGCAAATTATAGAGTCCTATTGCCATAAGGGTTCTCGACCAGCTTAGGGGGTTAGTGAGGGCTCTCGTTTTTTGTGGTTTGGGCTGGGTTCTTGGTGGTCCAAGGGTCCGGTAGGTCAATTTAGGATGTTGGGCAAGTTTTGGTTGACATGGTTCGGGGGTAACTCGTGAAAATCGAAAGTTGGCTCGGGGTCGAAGTTTAGGTGTCAATTTGAGTTTTTAAATAAAGAAAAATTGGAAAACGGCTCATGGGGGATCGAATCGTGATCCATAAGGGCTAAAATAATATAAAAAGACTAAATTTAGAATTTAGGAATTTTATATTAAAGTTTGGGATTTTTCGGGATTAAAACACCGTCAAAACAATTAATTAAAAATAAATGAAAATGTCTAATATTTAAGCTAAATAAAATTATGAAAAAAATTCATGTAAGCTTAAATAATTATTTGGGATATGTTAGAGTCATGAAATCACGAAAGAAGTCGAAATCGTAAAATGTCGAGTCTAGGGGTAAAACGGTCGTTTTACACCCAGAAATTAGTAAACGTCATGGCATTGCCCTAAATGCTGTTTTTATGATATTATGACTATTCTTGAATGTTTATGAGATGTTCATGATTAATTATGATTTATTTAAATGTCCATGAATTTTTCTGATTTAAGGCTGATATTTAAAAGACATGTTGCATGCTTGGTTTCATAAACAAAATGTTATGTTATGCATGATTTTTATAAAGTGATGAGATAAATGTTAAAGGAAGTGAAGTGATTGTGACTAATTCGTTAATGATGGCGATGTCGTGAGGGTGATGGTCCCAGTGGGAGCCCGACGATCGTGTTTCCATTATTACGAATATGAGGATATGATGTTTGAGGTAATAATGGGAATATCGTGAGGGGAGAAGGCCCCAGAGGGAGCCCATTTATGGGAGAAGGCCCCAGAGGGAAGCCCCGACGATCGTATTTCTTTTCGATGAGGATAGGCCAGTGCCCAGTTGACCGGTGAGAGTGTTGCTGGTGTCCCCCGCCGCCCAGTACTGCGGTTTCATGTAGATGGATCCATTGACTTTTGAGGTTTGAGGAAAGTCACAATTAACGATCTGAATTCAACAAAGGAAAAAGAAAAGGAAAATGAAAAATGTTTATGATCATGAATATGTTTTATGTCATGTCATGTTGAGGAAAAAGGAAAAAGGTTAAGGTTTATGAAATGCATCATGAAAATATTTATGAAAATGTTTATGTTTAAGTTTATGCATCTTCATGAAAACGATATTTTAAGTACAAGTATTTTTCACTGTTATATGTTGACTGTATTACGTATTACTTGTTATCAAGATTATGGTGTGTTGAGTCTTTAGACTCACTAGGTGTGATGGATGCAGGTGAGTTTGATGGAGGTCTTGATGGTTGACCTGACTGGGCAGAAGGTACACACAACCCGAGGACCAGCGCTACATTTTCCGCATTACGTTTTATGATTACTGATTTAAGTTAAAGATTTTTAAGATTATTTATTTATGCATTTGAGAGATTTTTGAGAGGTTTAGTATGGGTTATTCTTTTCAAATTATTGCTTTTTAGGTTTGGTAAACAGTAGACGATTTCAGTTTTATGACCTTTTCACTTGATTTTTAAAATGCTAGTTGGATGATGTTTTATTTTAAAAGGTAAAATATTTTATAAAAATATTTTCATGAGGTTTATGTATATGGCCGAATATTGAGTGTTTAAAAAAAAATTTCTAGTACTTTTAAAGCAATAAAAAGGACAGGACGTTTCAACTTAAATAATGGTTTTAAATTAGTTAAGAAAAGGATAAATTGGGAATTTGACAAATAAGGGCTATTTTTTTAAATGAGATTGTGAGGTCTATTTTTCTAAATTTTTCCTATTTCTGCAGTGGCGTTGTATATTCAACAATTACTACTTTCGCCTAATTTTCTATCATTACAACATATGCGAAAATCTGTCAATAGTGTCGCACATACTTTAGCTCGTAAAGCTCTTTCGACATTCAAATAGTCTAATAACGATTTACCTATTTGGTTGTCTAAAATTGTAATCAAAGACACTGCAGGTTCTTTATGATGAATGTGTTTTTTTTTTAATAATAATAATAAAAAAAACAAAACAAAACAAAACTTCCCCAATATCCCAACATCTTTCCTCCTACGGGTCGGGTTTCATGAGAGTTTGGTCAAATCTAACCCGACCCGTGATCTGACGGGTCCGATCCGGATTAAATCCATGAACTCGTCAAATTTATTTTTTTCAAACACACGATAAAAAAATTTTAAAATTAATTAATCATTAAATTTATTTTTAAATTTATATTAGTAATATTTAGGAAAAAAGTATTATCACATGTTAAAAATTTTATATTTTTATTTAATTGATAATTAATAAAAATGTGTAATTATATGTTTTCATATTAAATATATTTATTTCAATATTAAAATATTATAAAATAAAATTATGAATAAAATATTTATTAATAAATACAAGAAAAATTATAAAGATATTAATAATATATATATATATATGTGTGTGTGTGTGTATGGGTTGGATCCGTGCGCGTCTGGCTAAATTTAGGACTCGTTCCAACCTGCTTGTGCATTTAGACGAATCTAGACCCTCTCGTCGGGGTAGGTTTAATAAAAGATCGGATTTTGACCCGACTCATTGTCATCTTTATTTCCTACTCCAACTATCCTCATATCTTTCATCTCAATGTATTTTTTATATAATTATTTTGTTTTCAAAGTTTCCAGTTTCATGTAAATAAAAGCTAAATTTTAATATTAAATTTTTTACAGTTATATGTTTTAGGTTTTCCTTTATAGTTATGTATTAATTATATATATGAGACCAGGGGCGTAACCATAGTATGGGCTATCAAATTTTTTTATATATAGAAATAGCGTAGTCCAATTATTTTCTTAAGCTCATCAATTACAAAATAAAATGAAAAGAAAAAAAGAGAGAAAAGTAAAAAAAAATAGAAAAAAAAGCTCATCTCTCACAGCTTCAGGAGCGCCTGAAAATTGGAATTCTCATCTCAATAGAGCTTCTCACTCTTTGTGAAGCCTTGAATCCCAGTGATGTCTTCAAATCATTCTTTGAAAGTGCTATTTATTCTTTGATTGATAAATTTTATCTCTATGATTTTTACATGAAACATTTGAAGACTCAATTAGATCATTACAAGTTTGATGTATTTGAGGATCCGAGGTTTAAAGATGTTGATTCTCTTCCTAAATTATGCCGACTACTAGTTGAAACAAAGAAGTCGAGGATCTATTTCATTATTGATAGACTGATTCGTTTGGTCTTCACTCTTCCAGTTTCCACTGCTACAACTGAGCGAGCATTTTCAGGAATGAAACTTCTCAAGACACCGTTTCGCAACAAAACGGAGCAGGAATATTTAAAAAATGCAATGATTTTTATATCGAGAGAGAGATTGCTCATGACATTGATATAGATTACATAATTGATATATTTGATCTTTTGAAAAATTGAAGGTTGCGACTAAAGTAGTTTTTTTTTAAATTACCCTCTTTCGCGTAATTTTTTTTTTATTATGCTTATTCTTTCATATGATTAATGTTTGAACTTTTGGAAAATATTTACCCAAATTTGATGATTATATTGTGAAAATCGCTGGCTACGCCCCTGTATGAGACGCCTATGCAAGACGGCTAATTTTAATAATTTATGAGGTACTTTGAATTTAAAATTATGTTTGAATTCATAATAATATTTCATATGTAATTAAATTATATTTATTAATTAATCACGCCGTATATTTATATTTATTTAAATGATACTTTTCAATTTGTCACTCCAAAACTCATGTTAATGAGTCACTAGACAATTAGAACAAAAAATTCACGTTAATAATATTCATATAATTTTGTATATAATTATAATAAATGAGTTATATAATAAGGACGAAGTCATAAAAATTAAGGGAAATTGATTTTTTCATAACTAATTATAAAAATATATAATAAAAAATAATAATCATTTTTTATTCGCACATATTGTAACAAAAAATATGATTGTTTCAGTAAAATAAAAACAATAATTTCAAAATAAATTACCTGAAATAGGTTAAATGTGATTTTAAACAACCAAGGCATAAACATATTAAAAGTTGAAAAGTGGTAATTAACATTTAAAAAAAAGGATCTAAAAGTTAAAGAACTAGAGAACGAAGAATTGGGATAAATTAATATGGAAGTTATATTTTTACTATTTTATCCATTTTATTATTAGTTTTTATTATTTTGTTAAAAAAAACTTATATTCATGTTATTATGGATACTTTGCTTAAGAATGATGAACCTTTTTAAGAATCTTGCAAAATGTTTATTTTTATTTATTTTTCAGAATCTTGTACCTTTTATAGTATCATGTACTCTGGATCCAAAATTTTGTTCTAATTCGAATAACTAAAAGTGAAAATTAATTTTCACATGTTACCAACAACTTTAACTGATTAAGTTATTTATAACAAATATATCATACATCAATGATCTTTATAAATTTAATAAATCATCATGAATCCTTATATACGGTAACAATTATCATCTTTCTGATGCAGGTTGCATGTCAATAACGAAATTAAGAAAAATATAAATGCTATTTTAAGAAAAATATAAATACAAAATGTTTCACCAAAGATCCAACATATAAATAAGGATGCAGATAAAAAAAAAATGGTTCGTCGGTTGAATTTGTCACCCAATTATGATAGTATAACTTATATAACTTATCAATCTGTCTAAGCCTCTAACTAAGAGGATACAAAATTTATTTTGTGTTTACGAGGTGGAGAAAAGAACACATGGAGATGAGCAGTCAACACAACTCTGATACAGAAATTAAGAGTGGTCAACTTCAAATGCTATAACATAATCACCATATACCTCCATTTGGTCCATGCCAAACCTTGAAGATAGTTAATCCCCATGCTCTCCAGCATATATCGGTGACGGCTGAGACAAGCCACATCTGGTTTATCCAGCTACAGAGAAAATGCAAGAGAAGACTATTTGAAACTCGTGTCACGAATCTATCCTGAAAAGAAATGCACTTGTTTGATGATATCTTCAAATTCTACTCGTGGAAATCCTGATAAGGAGAGGATCCACTCGAAGAATCACTTTCGTAGGGTGTGGTCTCCTTAGGAGACGTGGGAAGTGATTCTTTTGACTGCAACAATAAACCTGACATAGAAACAACAGTCAGCTTGTTTTTCATCAAACAAAAGACAAAAATAGAGTATTGTTGAATTGAGATATTGTATTTAAAAGAATTGAGCTAAACCCCGAATAATTACATGTTTAGACACTACCACTGGATTTTATTTGCCTACAAAACTAAGATATATAACCGATACGATACGACGAAGTCTAAAGAGAGGGAGGTGCACTAACCTTTCTGTCCCCTAGAACGGAACTTCTTAGTGTGCCGTCTAATTAACCTTTTAGCTTTGGTTATAGTTAGCTGTCTGGCAAATGGAGAGAACTCTGCATCACTTTCACTCCAATCCACATGGAGCTCACTCTCTGCTTCACCCCTCATAGTCCGTAAAACAAAAGCCTTGGCCTTGCGACGCTGAGAATTGAAAAGGCCCCTTACAGAGGTAACAAAACCATCGCCTGCCCCATCACCAGTACGTTTTGGCCAGGATATTGGATACTTGTCAGATTTTTCAGCTAAACCTCCATCGCTATCACTGAGATTGAGATCATTTTCTGTAACAGCAACACCAGTGGCTTGCGCTTTATCTTTAAACTTTTTCCCCTGTGAATAACAACAGTACCAGCATGAAATATCACTGAGGTAAAACCTTACATGGCATGCAAATAATTTAAGACAGTCCCTGGGTGATGAAAAACTAAATCATTCATCTTTTCTGCCCAAGCAGCGAATAACCCATGCTTTCAATCAGTTATAGCCAATATATATCATGCTTGTGTTGGCAGCTTTACACATCAGAATGGGGTTGCGTATTTTCCAGTGGATGGAAAAACATTCGCAGTATAATTTACACCATTTCCGACTTTTGTAAGGATCCATACCATGCTTGTACATGGGGTATATGTGTTTGTACGAGAGATAGCAGATAAAGTACACACAATATTACCTGCATGCCCGTGACAGATTTTAGAACTCCCCAAATAATATGCTTCTTAACACGAGAGAACAACCGCCTCCAAGTTCCAGTAAATTCAACACGATGGAATGTGTCCATAAGCAACCTTAAGTCGCTTACCGCGAATCTTGATCCTTCATACGTAACTAGCAGCTCAACCTACTCCATGGTGGCGCTTGAGTAAGATACAAAGAGCCTAATAAAAAGAAAACGAACAAGGGACATCAATCTTACAGAGAACCAACCTGACTAATCTTGATATTGTGAAACTCCCTCAGTTTTCGGGGTCTGGACCTTTTCTCATCTTGCATTTTCGCCACCTTTTTCTCCTCATGAGAGGACCGACCAGGTTTGACTACTTTGATCTCCTTCAATTTATTTTTTATGGGCTCATCATGCTGGTCAAGAATAGCAAGAGGCCCACTTTTTGTTGAAGTGTGCAATTGTAACACCAATTCATTGGCAACAGATTCTGCCACATTTTCTTCCCAAGTTTTATCGAAGGATGACGTTCTTCTTAATTCAGGGGTTGAATCACCAACATTGTTTGCTTTTAGATTCTGAAGCTTTGATACCTATGCAAGGAACACTCAGATAATCTGCACTGTCTTTATGTTGACATTCAAATAAGCCAACACTGTGGACAATTTGCATTTGTTAATTGGAGGGCCAACAGATGGATTCACCTGTCTACAAGTCATTGGCAATAGAATTTTACTGTGTTTTTATGTTTCCCATTTCAACAATTTGCATAATTAAGTGTTACTCCTCATTGGTCGTGACATGGATAGTTGAGGTGTTGGGATTTCAATCTAACTTGCGTAGTTGGACAGTGAAAATTCTCCATCTCTATCACTAGTCACTAGTCTCACTAGTAAACTAAATGGATGAGATAATATGAGCCCATAGCATCTTATTACTATAAATAAGGAGATTCGGAGCTTTGTCAGGATCTGAATTTGATCAAATTCATCTATTATAGGTGTAAGGCTCGAGATTGATTAGTCTTCATTGATGTGATATTCGGAAGATATGAGTATGCATGACATGTAATGAGAAGCACTAAATGAGATTATGAAGTGTTGCATAAAGTCTAGACCGCACCCGCGGTTGATGGACAGAGAGTTGGAGATTAATTACGGAAGTGACACCGCACCCGCGGTGCTAGACAGACCGCACCCGCGGTGTTGTACCAGTAGGGTCAGCGCACCCGCGTTAAAAGACAGAGCGCACCCGCGGTCCAAGCTTCGGGGAAAGTTGATGCATATCAATACATGGAGCGCAACCGCGGTGCAAAAGTGAGCGCACCCGCGGTGCGACGTGCAACATGAAAAATAAGCCACGTTTCCTGGTGTTGCATGTAGTATATATATAAGAATTTCACGCTTCTTCTTATCAAAATTCAGAAAAAGTGGCAAAGCTTTTGAGAGAAAAACCTTACGCCTTTTGTGAGAAATCCGTCCGTCTGTTTTTGAATCCGACTTCAGTACTGTGTTTCTATCGACGCAGGCTACAACTGGACGTAAGTTTCGTTACGTTTAGACATGATTTGAATTTATGATATTGTCAGAATTGAATATGAATCAGATATGATGTTTCTGCTACAGTAGACATGGTATAACTAAAGTCAGATTAAAGAATAGACTGTTTATGAAATTGTTATGAATTTCAGAGTTGATTTAGTTGAGATTCTATATCAGAGTTGTGTTATTATTCAAATTATGAGTTGTACTGGTACTGGTTATGAATTCTGGTATTATATCTGTGATGTTGAGATAGACGGGGTTATCGTGACTGTATTGCTATGCCGTCGAAACATCAGTAGATTGATATTGATCAGATTCAGTAATGATTTCGATTATATCGTGATATTATTGATATGAATTAGATTGTACCTTGTTCAGATATGGATCAGATTATATACCGAATTGAGTATTGATCAGAACAAGTTTTGAACTGAGTTATATACTGATGCTGTATTTATATGATTGTCATTATCAGAGGTGGATATGGACAGATTGGAATACAAGACTTCGTCTTCGTCAGACCGGGAAGACAAAGGTATAATTCATGTGAATTCGGGAGATACGACTCGAATCAGACTTGATTGGAGTTTCCCTAAATCACATACTAGATTTATTATTTATATTTGATTATGATTAAGTCTTGTTTATAGATTTATATTCAAGCATTGAAATAGGAGAGTCATTGGCAGACTTGCTAAACTAGATGTTCGGTGGTATCGACGCGTCGGATCAGATTCAATCCGATTGTAGACATTCGATACAGACAGGACCGAAGTCTAGGAATAAGACGTACAGTTACCCCGATTGGGAGGGTAGGTGACAGACAGTGACGTCTTATTCACACCGGGATCCCTAGAGTTAGAGTTGAGTCGAGTCAAGACATGAATTGAATTGAGTTGCATGCTTATTTTATTTTGATTCCAGAGATTATGGAATCCATTGTTACTGCATGCTTATTTTGATTTAGTTTCATAGACTATGAAACCTATTGTTATGAATTCTATGCATGATAATATGCTTTATGATTTATATTGTGTATATGCATGTATACATGTTTTATACTGGGATTTATTCTCACCGGAGTATCCGGCTGTTGTCTTGTTTTGTATGTGTGCATGACAACAGGTGGGACAGGATCGGGGTCAAGAAGATGATGAGAGAAGATGAGTTAGAGTGGTGATTCCGGACTTATTGTCGACTTGGTTTAATACTTGAAATTTAGTAGTTGAACCTTGGACTAGTTTGAATAATTGTTGTACATTATTGTAATTTTATACTGAGATGTATAATAGATTGATTCCATTACCTTCCGCATTTTAAAGAAAAATTTTTAGACCATGTTTATCTTAATTGATAATTAAATCCCAAGGATGATTAAGAAGATGATTAGCGTCCGGGTCCCCACAACAGGTGGCTGAGAGGCTGTTGAATTCTTCCCTCTTGTTCTACTCTAATAGTACTCATTATTATAGCTCAGGCCTCTGCGATTCTTGCGTATATAATCATGTTCATCTTGTAAATATCATGTAATAATTATGTAAGTTGAAAATATTGAAACAGGCACAAACAAAACATATCCACCATTAAAATTGGGACATTTAAGATACTTGAGTAAAATTGAAAACAGCACCAACAGATTATAAACAAGTTACTAATGCAGCTGACGAAGGCATTATTTGTAGGTTTTCTCCAGCTGACTACTTCGTAAATTTGCTGACAAACCTCGACAAATTCACAGAGACGAATAATTTTCCTGAGTCTAATCTTGAAAATCAGGAAGCTTTGTGATCTTTCCCTCTCTATGTTCTTCAAGGTAAGGCCCTTGATTTTTTTTAGGAGTAAGATTCACGTTATATATTTCATGATCAATTTTTTTTTCAATAAAATTATTTCACTAAATAATAAACATATTCATGATTATTGCAACTTTAAGATACTCACTTGCAGAGCATCATCATGAATGCCAGATTGGATAGTTAAAGATACTGCAGAGAGGGTAGATGTGCTTGATTTGGTAACATCAACATCTTTTGTTAAATGGGTGCTAGATGAAGATGCCTCTTGAACTGTTGACCCTTTTTTTATGCGCCTTGCACCAGCTGTTGTTGAAACCATCCATACTTCCTATACATCACATAGAAATATGGAGATATTAATTTTTCGTTTTTCTTATAAGGTAATTATCTGACTGGAAGCTTCAAAAACATAGTTATACCAACCTGTCGCCTTTGGGAGTCTTGTTCTTCTTCAGGAAAGAAATATTGCCACATCAATTTGTAACATGTCTCAGTCAAATGTATCTTTAAAGGGTAAATATCCACCTATACAGGGAGACAGAATCTTGTTATGCACGAAAAAAGAAAACTATTCTCGACCACATTTCAAACGATGTTTCATTTACCAAGTAGAACTTTAAAAGTCAAAAGTGATTCCACTATTCACATACGTCAAACATAAGCTGCCAAATTTTTAAGAAAGTGTCATACTCTTTCACCATGCAACTGACAGACACTACTACCATCCATTCCACAGATAGGACGGATTCAGCAGTCCACCTTAGTCAATTCCAAGTTTATTCTCTGCTGTAGCATCGATAAGCTACTTCAACTCACTACCATCGTCTGATGTCAGATGCAAACCCTCACAAGTTACCGAAGAAGACTAGTTTTCATTGATGCAGTACTTAGACCAGTTTCACTTGTAGGACACTTCTCTTTAATGAAGAAATACTCCCACGAAAATTTATGTGAATCATTTCTTAAATACTTGGGCTACGAGTTAAAGTTCACTACAGCACAAGTAATACACCAATGACTTTCCAGTAGGGATGGCCTACATAACGGGCCACGGAACTGAGACTAGCAGTTTAGCTGATGTCATGCATGGATGGGGTCCGGTTTTGGCGATATTACACACCAGTAAAATAAGATGATATTTTTCTATATATAAGAATTCATTACTCTGCTGACCTGGAATAATTCAAGAGGTGCGTTTCCATCTTTGGAAGATCCTTGCTTTGCATCCACACGAAGCATCACTTGCCTGCATTCAAGATGACATAAGCAGCATCTCAAACTTTTGATTTATTCAAGAGGAACATCCATCAAACTTTTCGGGCCTTTTGAATGCCTTACTGAATCCAATGAAATTGATAAATATAAAATGCCATGCCATATCACAATCGTGAGCATAAACTGTAAGCACTATTTTAGTTTTCTTTTTTTCTTATACGTACAAGAGTGGGGCGACAATGTCCTTTCAAAAAGAGAGAGTATATATTTCAAGGGATATCGACTAGGAATAAACGGAGAGTCACTGCAGTAGTTCAAACAGGAAGGAACAGTTCTGGTTGTATATTTTATGAAAGAATGCCAATCCAAAAATTTCATCATGTATATTATCACAAACTGCTCCACATCAGAGTTAGCTGATATTTCAACAAGACAGGGATTTAATAAACCCGGAATGACTTTAAGGATACAAAAGAATTTCTTTCATAAAATTAAACCATACGCCAATCATAAAATCATACGTTGGAACAAGGGATGGTATGTGAGAAAGCAACAAGAAAAGTAAACCAGCGAGGAAAATGACCAGTGAAGAGATTCATATAACAGAAATGCATACTTTCCCCATTCAGAAGGAGGATTCCACGCAGACAGAAGCATGTCAGACTTTGCATTGGGAAGACAATTTCTTACAACAAAGTACTTTGTTGTAAACTTAGCAACACCGACGTCCTTGTAATCCCGGTCAAAATCATAGATCTGCAGCAAGAGATTTTTTTCAAATAGGATCTCTGTTACAAGGATAATGAACAGTCACAGTCCTTATAAGATCTAATGTAAGTATTTTATACAACAAAATATTAGGAGTCAGTCAAACACAACTGGTTAGCTACCATGTTTTCATTGCCTATATGGAAAGAGAAAAAAATTGGGAAGATAACATAGAAAAGCCAACTTGGAAGACCATAAATTTAAAGATGTGAAGATCAACAAGTGGTTACCAGAGAACTATTGAATTAGGAATGATCAGTATTTGATAAAAGATTGGGTGGGTTATGGGTACCACCGTACCAGCACTAGAGATATGATTAAGTTGGAGTTTTAAGCTGATTTTAATTTGTTCAAAGTGAGGCACTTGTTAGGTGTAATGGTTTAGGAGCCAACACTTTCAGCTTTAACAGAAACTATAGGTATTGGTAACTACACAACTCAAATTTTTTTAATCACATGACATCCCAAATGTCACATTACATTTACTTTCTTGATCGGGCCAATTGTTGCTCCATTACAATTCTCTTTCTAAATTGCACCAACTTCCACTTCATGGGAATTGAACACATGATATAGTTTCCAGTACCAATTGTAAAAGTCTAATGCTTACCAATTTATCAAAAATAATAACTAGTGGTAAGAGTGGAACTTAAATGTTTTAGTCCATAGAGCAGCAAAGCACCACATTTGACCACTCATAAACAATAACCCACACACATTTTTTAATCTTTCATCATTTGGAGAAAAATAATCATACTCATAAGCAAAGTTAGCATAGACATGTTAATAAAAACAAAAAATAGCAGTGTTCTAAATGGCGGTCGAGGCGGCCGCCTAGGCACCGCGGCCCTTGACCGCGCCGCCTACGCATGAGGCAGTTGTTTAGGCGGCCCAAGCTATACGGCGTTGGGGAGGTGGGTTGAGGCGGCAAGCGGCAGTCAAGATTTTTAAGTGAAGTCAATAAATTTTAAAAACCTAGTCTCAAAGTCAACTAATTTTAAATCTCAAAACCCTAGCACACCTCACTTTGTTTTTTTTCTTTTGGTTTTCACTCTCAAGTCTCAACCATTATATTGTATGAAGATTTGTTATGTTTAGTCTAGTACTTGTTCTAATGATGGATAATGGATTGAAACTTTGAAATTTAAACTTAGTTTTTTGGTATAAGTAATTATATTACTTTGTGAGCATAATAACATTAATATAATGATTAATCTTTATTAATTATCTTGTTAGTTTGCATTTATATATTTATTTGCACATTATCTAGATGATATTATATTGTATGAAGCTTCTTTGTGCTTAAACATTATTTAATTACACGTCTTACATAAAAAATGATGACTATTTGTGATTATATTGCATGATTGCATATGATTATCTATAAAAAATTACTTAAAAAAATTCAACAGCCTGGGCGGCCGAGGCGGCATGCAGTCACCGACCGCCCCGTCACCGTCTCCCGCCATTTACAACCTTGAAAAATTGTGAACAAAATGAATCTGACAAGAGGTTTTCCATAGCCAGGAAAATGCTACATGGGCATGTTGACATTTAGGAAAACAGCACATCATTTTGCCAATGGACACAACCTGTGGGGCTGGAAACATTTAGCAAAATATCTGTCCGATTTCTTGTGAAGGAAAGAAACAGATGTCGATGAAGCACGGTATAGATAGAGGGCAAGTAAATCATGCAGTTCAGAAAGAAAACCAAGCACAGAGGATTCAAATGCCAGGGAAGTTTATAGCTAAGAACAGTAGTAGTCATCGTGAGGACAAGAATTGGAATGAAGCACTTGTTATTACCAAGGGACGGGTTTATACTCTGTGGGAGCTGGTTCGGGATGTTCTTGGTAAAGCAGTCAAGAGGAGGCTTGAAAAATTTCAATTCCAAGCTAATAAGGCAGTGTGGTGGCCGAACAATGATGAAGAAGCTACGTATTACTTGAATTTTAAGAGATGTTTTCTTGAAAGGAAGGTTACTCTGTCTTTTGAGAAATGGAATTCGGAAATTAATAGGAAGGAGATGGACTTTGAATGTTGTAATAATTGGTTCAAGATTTATGGAATCCCTTGGAACTCGTGGACGACAAATACGTTCAAGAGTATTGGGAACCATTGCGGTTGCTTGTTTGTGACACTGCAAGGCTAAAGGATTTATTGGCAGCTAAGAGTAAACTGAGAGGGCCTGAAGGTGGATTCATTAATAGTGTGATGCAAATCCCATTAAAGGCATTCGACTAGTGGTGGATTCCGTTGACATTGCAGCTTATGAGTTTTTCAAACGACGGTCTTATGCACAAGTGGTGATTAATGGGTTGAGGGTGAGGGCTGGATGGGGGAACTCGAATGTTTGTAAAAAAGAAAATGGTGAGCAGAAATGAAGATTGGCACAGATCAAGAGCAGAAGTCACATCAAGATGACAGTGTAGAAGCAAATGGGTACAGTGTGAATGAGATAAACAAGCATGACAGGTCGAAGGAGGAAGATCATCGTTCAGCAAGTAATGTTTTTATGCCGGCATCATTATTAGGAGGGAAACAAATCAAGATTTTTAAAAGGATCATTCCAAAAGGGGCCACCGAATTTGGAAGATTGTCTATTCAATCTATGAATTTGCAAGATTCAGAGGGGGCCGAAGGCAGTAGACTAAAGGAGGGGAAAGGGAAGACAGTGCATAAATTCGAGAAGACCTACTGTCAAAGGAAATACCTAAACAAAAATGACAAGGTTGGATCAATGGATGAATTTTAGAAAAAGAAGATCCAGTGATTCTGGAGAATCAAGTGTTGGGGGATGTAGGCTTGGATAATTTGGAAGACAGAATTCTAAATGATTTAGAAGAAGATTGTGAGGAAGGGTCTGAATGTTATGTGTCAGATAGTCCTAAGCTGTTAAATCAGGTTTTCCAGCACCTAATGAGGAGATCGTGGAAGATATGAAGAGGTTGTTTGCATCAACACCAGCTCTTTCGCATACAAGCAGATACAAGCAGGATACTTCCACAGGAATATGAGACATCTACAGTGGGAGAGGTACTTTCTTGCTTCCAAACCTCAATTCTTAAACATTCATTCCACCTAAATTCTAGTGGGAAAGGTACTTTCTTGCTTCCAAACTTCAATTCTTAAACATTCATCCCACCTAAATTCTATCTTCCCATCATTTTTTTCTGTTCTGGGGTTGTCTAGAGGACTACTAGGTGGGGGAGGGCAGCCACTGGTGGGTGGGTTTGAGCCGGGTAAGGAGGGAGATAAATTCAGAAGGGAGGAGATGGGGAGAATCCCTCAAGTTGAGGTACAGGAGTCGGGAGTGGGTGTTGAATTGGGTGTTGTAGGGAGGATGCTTGGTTCATCCCTCCTTTGGCTCGAGTTCTACAATAATTGGAGATCAATATATTATCCACACAGCATAAATCTTTTATTATCCATCCCATAAGCCAAGCAGTGCTTAAGAATATTAGTTGAATATTGATGTCAGCAGATTGTAATTTATTGATTGCTTTGCAGAAATATGGCAGATAGCAGGACTCCACAAATTATAAGCCATGAAGAAACCAAAAATATATACAGAAGATGGTTAATATAAAACAAATGCGCATTTCTGCTGGTATTCACATAAGCTGACCATTAAGAATAATTTCAATTCCAGCTCTTTAATTGAAGATGAACACAAAAAACACTATAACCGACATTCAAGCAAGCACCACGCAATATCTTTATACTAACATAGACTCACCATATCATTTAACTCTGCTTCCGCAAAAGATTTTCCATCAACAAGCATGCCCCAAACTACTTTATTAATTTGCAAAGAAATTCGCATAGCATAAGATGGGCTTTTATTTCTCTCCTTTTCCATTAATCGTAACTGTGCAGCTTTCTGCAAAGCTATTCTTAGGGAAGCTGATGCAGCCTTCCTAGCCTTTTGCGCATTCAAGAGCTCTTTTCTCAGTCTTTGCACCTGAGAATGACCCCGATTAAGTAATAAATTCCATCACATTGAAGCAGGCATATGCAGGTACGCAGAAAAGCAAAGAGCAAGTAGGTGCCTATATTTTTTTTAAAATTAAAATTTCAAGTCAAAAAAGTATTAACACAATTTTCAGGACTAAAATTTTTGACTTTGAATACTTAGATTCTCATATTCATAATATTTCCAAGAAAGATTGCCCTTTGTTTATAATCAGCAAAATCAAACATCAACTGTATCCTTGCAATATTTGTAGATCACAGTTTCAATGCAAGTGAAAACTCATGAAGCACACAACGCAGAAACAAAGTATGCTGTAACAAAGCATATGCTAGCACACCAAAAAGGACACTATCCCAACAAAAATTAGAAAGAGAACTATCGCAAATATAAAAGCACTTTGACGTGTTAAAAGTCTTACTAATGTGGATCTTCCACCAGTTATCATACATCGATCCATTTCAATTTCGGGGTATGGATCCCCAGAATTGTCAACCCGAAGAGACAATTTCCGTATATCGTCAATAATCAACTTCTGGATTCTCTCTTTCTGTTCAAGATTTACTTTTGCTAGTTCTACCTCTTCAACACCATCAGGAACCACTTCATCTGCCTCCTCTTCAACATCTTCGTCGTCATCAACAGGATATGACAGATTGCTTTTTCGAGGCCTGAATAATTAACCTCGTCACTTGAAGTCCATGAACAAGAAATCAACCACAAATTGCTACAAACCTAAATACTGTAAATCTAAGTGCACTGTTAATACTACATAGACTACAAAATTTCTGCTTAGTATGAAATTATACCTAAAAGTACAAAACTTAGTACTATTCGAAGAGGTTATTTCCAAGTTTAAATTCAGAACACAATGTACCATAGACAGCTTAATAGACATCAAGACTTCACTTATCAACCTCAATTTGAATCATCAACTCATAATTCTACATTAATGATTAATTTCAAGTTTCAACCCACGCATGCACACAAACACACAACTTTCAAAATAGGTCGATGAAAAAAAATTCAAAATAGGTAATCCAATAATATCAGTCATATAAAAAGAACCCTATCCAGCAAGTTACTATATGTGACAGATAACCACCTCATTCAAATCTAGAACGGGTTAAATAAATATTTTATACATATTTGATGGAATCAATTAGAATTACAAGCAAAAGTTCTCAAGTGATAGAAGTATCTAAATGCACATAAAAAGAAAATTTTGGGCACCCATATCATTTCTTGCCTCAAACTTTAAAAGTTTCATGATTCGACCATATATCATATGAGCAGTCTCCATAATATAAGATCTTGAGGAGCAAAATTTGTACTCTCTGTACTTTTAACTAGTGCCAAAACATATGCCCATACATAATAATTGCATCAAATTTGGCATTGACATAATTGAAATGACAAAACCCCATGTAAAGGCATTCACATGTACTACATTGCCAGAATATCATGTAAAAAAATCAAATAGTAGATTGTGGAATTCTTACTTAGGAAGCCGAGCAAACAGAAGATTGGTCAACACATCAAGCATGACTTGAAATTGTCTGGATGTCATTGTAGCCGTAATATTATGAGAATTGAAGGACAGCTCTTTCAAAGGCTTTACCTGCAATACAAAGTAAATTAAGAACTTCAGCATTTATATTTAGCATATTTAACTTTCTTTCAGCCATTAGTAGCTTTTATCCCATGAAACTTAGATCTTTACTTTCAAATCAGCAGTTCCTCCTTTATGACGTGTGTAGCGAAAGTACATGTCACAGGGCATAAAAACCCTTTCAAGCAAAGCTCCAGTGCGCTTCACTTTGGGTGAACTCCGACGAATTTTAGGAAGCCACTGCAGCCCAGCACCTGGATCCACATCAGTTGGGGCTACATGAGCCTGCACATGCTCCAACATAACAGAGAATTCCATGCGATTCCATGTCATTTCAGGCTGAGATTCAGGTAGGTGTATCTTTTCTCCCCCAAGTGCTTGTTCGATCATCTCATAGCCAACAGCAAGGATTGAATGAAATGACCGAGCTAAAACACGGCCACTTACAGCTGCAAGCAAGAATCTACCCTGTCAAACAGTGATTTATCGTGTTAGTCATGACTAAAAGCTATAAAAATTTATTACTAATATTGCAATCATCCATCAACTTTATTTTTCCCTTTTCTGTTGATTTCTACCTTATTTTCATTTGTGACCCTCCATTAGTGGAGCAAGTTGATATAGATCAAGCCCTTTATTAAAAAGTGTAGGCCCATCTTGCTAATCAGTGGTTAAACCAAGACTTTATCATTTAAAGAATATCCACAAATCAGGTGTGTTGTATTTTAGATTCCCCTGATAATATATAATATTTCTATCCCAATCAGAGTGAAATCAAATATTACAATTACAAGCACGAAGGTGGCCTTGAACAAGCTTGAACACTTCAATTTCATGTATGATACAATACGTTACATATACGGCAGTGAAACATGGTCTAAAATGATAGGGTTAAACATCGTATAAGCACATTTAGAAATAAATACTTAGCTTAATTTATGTTGAAGAAATCTTAGTTAATATTTATGGCATTTTTACCATCAAGTGTACACGATGTATCAATAAGTAATATAATGAATAGCCAAAGGCCATAGGTTTTGTAGCAATTATCTAAAATAACAAGATTAGGATTCTCAAGTAAGATTCGCCAGTTCATCATTAACTATTAATGGTCGTTGGAAGAAGAAATTTGTGACATGCATTGCTTGAGAGATTAGGGGATAAGATCACTGGTATTCATATTTGCTCTCTCTTTACTCTCTTCAAAGGATTATTGTCACTGTACATCAGTACCAGAAAGCCAAGAAACTTGCTAAAATCCTTCCTTCAGTTCAAATATCATTTCTAACAAATATACAAACCCATGGACCATGTAATCACAGAATACCAAATTTTTATTTTTTTTTTTTGGTAAATGAGGCACCATGAGATCTATTGTCGGAGGTTTTGAAGATAAGTTCCCCAAAGTTGTCCTATTAACATTCTGATATACATTATAAAGATGCCCATACACTTCAGTAGCATATAGTAACTCACATTAGATTCTTCTGAGTGAAGATTGAATTGCGGCTCAATGACGTTCACCATGAAATGGCGTGTCCCCTCTTCCTCGGAGTCATCAAGATTGCTATATTTTGCTGTAGACAGGCACAAAAGATACACATTAACTAGGAGAAAAGAAGGTAGCTAATATTTTGCAATTGTGAAGGATTTCAATAAAGGAGGCATGATGTGGCTAATTCATAATAGAGGATAGATTCACAGCATGAAAGACTTTAACTAAGTAACAACACTAATTTACCAATGCAAGGAAACAATCCCATGTAAAGGGTAACAGCATTGCTGAAAGAATCAAATCAATGGTAGTGACAGATATTGAGAAGGGACAATCTAGGAATGCAATTAATGGCTCAATTAAAATATATATTCAAATATGTGACATCGTGTAAAAATTACTAACTCATGCAATAACTTTGCGAAAAGGGAGGTTGATTTTTAAAGTGGTACTGTACTTGAGACATCCACATTACCACAACAATTTATGCAGTTGTTTCCAAACAGTGACATGGTTAAGTGAAACAATAAGAGCATATGTATATATATAAAAAAATTATAATTTCAGTTCTGGAAATGTAATTAAGACAATAAAGGACACTTCAAAAACAAAGACAAGATTATTTACAAGAAAACATGATGCAGGAGACGACGGTTCATTTATTTTGTAAAAAATTATATTGATACAATAATATTCAAGATTTACAACTTGTTATACTACATTCTCGTGGATCGTGCCTTTGGGGAAACTTCCCACTTGTGACTCGGTGCAAATAAGGTGGTCTGTCTGTGTCTTATGCTCGCAATGGTGTAGCTTATGTCGGAAGCAAGTGGAGAATCAGGACCATCTATTGGTGCCTTGTTTTTTTCGAGCGGTATATGGATAAAAGTGTTGCAAAAGTTGGGCTTTGAATGAACTTTTTCGAGTAAGGCACAAGACACGTTCATTATGGAGCCGGACCTTCCCAACGGGAGAAGATTTACGAGCTACTGGTATCTGGCAATCCATTGCATTTTTTGGTCAATATCGCTGAAGAGGAAAAACAGAATATTTTCAGATTTGTCGGAGTCCATGGATGACGTCTGGGAGAAGATAAAATTCAGAGTTGCGAAATGACCGACTAAGCTGACAGAGTTTATCACTTATCTATTTCAGATTTAGTTAGGGATTGAAAATTTACATGTTCATGACGATAGTGTGGTAGTATTTTTTCGATTTCAATTGTAACTTGTTTTGCGGATTACTCATCCGCTCTATTGTAACACTTCTACTATTATAATAAAGTTTAGTTTCCTATCAAAAAAAATTCCCATCTACAAGATTGAAACTATAATTTACGATTAAAACCAAATCAAAAGTGCAACACACTATAGTAACATAGATAGAAATATGCATACACTCAAAGTCTCAAATATAATGGAAACATATACGTTTGTGTGTTTGAGAGAGAGAACTTTGAATTTACCAGTCACACTTGAGGAGGGATTTTCCATTGCAGCCGACTCTGATGGTGAAGGCAGTGCTTTAGAAGTCTCGATATACTGAGAAGAACTGGAACCATAATACGAAGACGGTGACTTTTGGTTATCATCTTTGGGTGTTTCAGGTCTATCAAGGACCTTGTTCTCCTCATGCAATTTTCTTTGAGCATATTGACGAGAAGGAGAAGGTTTTGGAGGTTCAAATGCCTTAGATATCCCACCTACCCAAGACCAAACAGCATCTCTATTTTCAAGAGTCCACAGAAGCTTCAGTCCGTAAACAAAAATACGCCTGCAATTGTCAGCAATGACAATGTTATATCCATCATCATCACTGGGGTCAGATCTTGTATGCTCATCACTCTCGCTCCCATTTTCAAACTCAGATCTCACATATGTCATCTCAAGATTTCTTCTTCCAGCTTCTTGCCATGCTAATAACCTTGCAGGGTCAGCCTTTGGAGCTTGCCGGCGGATTGTGAAGTAATCAGATGATAACAAAAACCCATCATCATGATGCCTTTCTGTGTGGTTGCTAGAGGAGCTATGTTTATCGCCATAAACTCTGCCTGTTGACGTGGGCAGGGATTGCTTCCTTGTCATTTGAATTACTTTTGCAACAGTTGGGCAATCTTCCTTATTTATAAATACTTTGGGTATGTGTAGGTCAAGACCCTGATACACAAGATCGAGAGGATCCCGTCTGCATTCGATGGTATATTTTTGTTTACCTCGACTATAATAGAGTTCATATTTCAACTTTGTCATCTTAAATGCTAGTCCCTTTGCTGGGTCATCGTCATGTAACGGCATGTGCCTAACATATGTGGGGGTGACATCAACCCTGAACATAAATTCTGTCATTACTTTGTCCAACGACAGATTACCTGATCTCGGAATCCTAGGGAGCCCATAACGGGGCCACCTAGAAAAGGTTCGCAACTTATGGGGAGGAAGGTAGTTTAGGTTCCAAAATTTGATCAACCATGCCAAATCATGATGTCCAAGATTCATAATCGGTGAATCAATTGATTTATTTTCTAATTGTGATGGACAAACTGAAGCTCCGTCCTGAATGACCTGATCATTGATGGAAAAGGATTGTGATCGACGATCACCGCAAGGAACAGGTGGCCTAAGGGAGAAATTCCATTTGAGAGAAAGAGATGTGGATCTGAAGGGATCGTAAACCTTTTCACGAGCTTTACCTTCATTAGGAAGTGCAAACAAATAATGATTTAGGGGATTTCCAGACTCACAATCCCATTCCATTGTCACTTCAACAGTGAAAATTGGGGCCTGAAGGAAAGGCCCAGAAAATCCAACAAAATGTTTCGACATGGAATTCTTTAGTAAGCTCTCTAAGCTGCTCACTAAAATCTTGAAATCGTTGGAGGACAAGTAAACACGACCATCTGATTGTTGAATTTCCATGTAGCCTGATATGATATGAAGTTTGTCTAAGTTTTCGTAGGGATCAGTGGTTGCAAGAATGTTCCATCTCGTCTCAGAGAAATATAAAGTGGTGTGTCCATGAATGTAGTTTCTCATTTCATCCCACCAAGGTAAACTTTTTTCCTTCTTAGGTGATTGAACATCTGGATTTGGATTCCTTGTGCTTAAATTGGCTCTACGAAGAGCCACAGTAAAAGCGTAGCTAATATCAGCGAAAGATGGTTCGAAACCAGTGCCAAACGAAATTTCTCCTTTCTGAAAATGAATAGGCAAATCACAATAAGTTTTGATTGGAGGAGTTGTGCCACTAGCTGAACGTAACATATCCACTTTCCTCCATTTTCCGATGAAGACATTTTGGTGAATCTGCGGCTGAAAACAGGTTGCCTGCAATCAAAATTGGAACATTTGAGAATGTCGTATATATGCTCATGTTGTTGTCTCAAGATAGTAAAAAATAAACTGCATAACAGATAGGGTAAGGCTACAATCAACAAATTGGTCTATTGAAAGACTTATCAAAAGGTCTAGGCAATAAATTTTCTAACATAGACAAGGTGAATCAGTTCACTCAAACATTTCAGTTACAAGGCAGCGTGAATCAGTTATTGAGAGAATGTCCTGCACTGAAGGATCTGCAAGAATTACAAACGCATATAATAAATAGACTACCAGGTTGTCGACTGAGATATCAAACATGTAAGGTGCCTTTGCTACCGGCATATGATTTTGACATAGGTGTGAATTTGCTGTCAGACCAAAAAATTATTTGCAACGCATGTCAACCAGAACCAAATTCTTTTTATTTATGCAAGAGAATATTTCCCACTTTAGCTTCTCTGATTGATGGAAAATACTTTAATTTATACCATTTGGTATCTTCATATCCGAGAATCAACAAATTCGACTCCGCATTGTTCACAAAGTTTTTAGAAGTATGTCTCAGCTTTACCAAGTACAAATAGATAGGTAGGATTTAGGAGACATTTGTTGAAAATTTATACAAAAGGGCTTGGTGAATGCTGAAATTTATCCATCAGTTAACTGCCGCTGAAATTTATTCATCAGCTAACTGCCAAATCAGGGCATAAAAGAGCATGAAAGAGAGAGAAACACCAAAAAACACAGACCTGCTGAGCCAGCAGAAGACGACCTTCACATCGACCAGAATTTGCAGCAAATAGTGGACATGTGTAGTTTCTTATCTGAACTACAAGAGAGCCTGCATGCAAAAGGATGTTTCCTCCATAAAGTCTTGAAAATGGAATGTTATGGGCACGACATACTGGGTCAAGCTTCTGCAGAACTTCAATCATCCCTGCATCACCACCTTCAATTTTTGTGAAGCTTACATCTAATTCTGTAGCACAAACAGAGAAAAGAGAAGTTCTGGAAGTGCTAGGTTTGAAACCAGATTGGAAGCCATCTTTACATGCCTCAGATCCCTGGCCCTGTACAAGACTCTGGCATGCCTGGTAATATGACCGGAATGACTGCCTGTATATTTCCTCACGCAATTTCTGAATAGCTGAAGCATCTCGAAGATCTATCTCCTCCCCATTGTGATGAAGCTTTCCTTCGAATGAAGAATTGTCTTTTTCAACAACCTCATGGCATTGTCCATTCCGAGAAATACGCTCATCAAGAAAGTTTAACCTAACAGCTAATTCACGAGCCTCATTCTTCAGGAGTTGATAATGCTCGTCAAGCCAACCCTGTATTGGTTCCTCCTCAATCTCAGCTGTTAATTTACGTATGCTGAACTTTATGCACCCGGTTCTAGACAAACTACCCTTTTTGTGTTTTGACTGCTCTTTCTTCTCTGGAAACATACATTTAGTTTTAGCAGAAGTCACAAGCTTCAAAGCTCGAAGCATATCCTCCACAGAATCATCAATGGCTCGCAGCTGCAACCTAAATGGCATGCATACATGGACATCAATGGCTTGAATAACCCAGTCCCAGATAGTTACTGTTTCAGATTTCGCATCAGGTACTCTGCCAGAACCATTAGGGATTCGAGATATTTGCATCCTGCTGGTTCTAAAAATTTTAGCTTCATTGAGGTGGAGAAAGAGTCCCTCAAGAAGCACACCTATTTTGGCATTCTCAGAGAAGATGGACTGCACCTGAATCAAGGCTTCAACCCCATCTCCAACCTCAGCAGATACACTAAGCATCTCCACATCAACAGCAAAAATGGATTCCCTTTTGTTCAGTCGTTTGTCAGATGATTCCAAAGTGGTCTCTTTCTTTGGCTCATTGTCATTCATAACAGAAATTGTTTCCCTGTTACACTCCTCTTGCAGCTTGTAATTGTGGACCATTAACTTCAAGTGCAATCCTAGTTCAACTAATGCAATATGCACATCAGGTTCCCACCTTATTGATATATCGGTGGCACTGAAGAGAGAGCAAACAACGATATCTTTCAGACCACCTGATCGCCTAACAAGCTTCATATTCTGCATGTCAAGTAACACAACTTTTGGTCCAGGATTGTTGTCTTCGGGAAATTCCTGATAGATAGACCTAGCTCTTTGAAGCTCCATCTGTACTGATTTTTTTTCTTTGTTCATGCAAAAACTGAGATGATAAACATCGAGTGAAAGAGAATACTTCAACCTTGTACAACCATATGATGTAGTCGACATTACATGTGCAGTTCGCAGAGACCCATCTACTAAGTTAGTAATTAAAACCTTACCACCTTGTGATCCATAATTAACACGTTTGGGATCTGGAATAACCGCATCCTCCAACCCCACATCTCCACATATATTTACAGAGCATCTTTCTAGGTTGAGTCTCAACAGTTGAATTCCTTTCCTTGATGGCTTGGAAGACCTTGTTTCTTTGCTTTGTGCTGGTTTCTTACTCGAAGCAGCTAAATCCTTCAATAAGGCCTTGAAGGATAGAGCAGCTAATATCAGTGATTCAAGACGCCTGAAAGTCAAGTAGACACTCATGCCAGTGACATCGGCTCCAAGAACCATCATACACTTCAACCCATCTTCAAGGGAATCCATGTCTTTCTTGCCCCAGTCCAAGCTCACCTTAGCAATGTGCATTAATGAACCCGTGTTTGTTTCCACGCCAAACAAACTCTCTTTCAAGCATTCTTGATATTCATCAGACATGTGTAGATTTATTTCACCAAGTTCCATGTGTAGAGTTGCACCAGTATTGGATATGTTGTTTGCAAAGACGTGTGATGATTGCGAGCAACCCTGCAGTTGCAAAATAGGTAATTATTCAGTAAATGGCATTGCAATCAAAGCTAAAGAGAAAAATGAGTCATATCAACTACTTCTAGGCATAAAAGACGAGGGCAGGTCCTAATGAACTATCATTAAAAATAATATACTTGTTGACGCCTTTCAGAATTAATTGTTGTCTTTCATATATACCTATTGTAACTAGCTAAAAATATTTTAAAATAATGCCTTACCACAATGTAAAAGGTACACGAGCAAAGGGAACTATCTTAAGAAATCAACATCCGCTTGTAAAAAGCATGTCTCGCCATAATTTAGACAACCAAAGGACCAAAACTTTTTCATAGAATAGGATTTCTCATATCCGCATAAATTATATTTGGTGCATGTGAAACCTCATGGAGTCCATGAAATACAAATATGGGAAAGAATTCAGAGAGATTAAAAACAACATATAAAGGACTTTTCATAATCCACCAAAAGAACAAAAAGTTCACAATAGGAGAGCAGCAGCAAAGAAAGTAACTTATGCATATAAACAAAACAACTGTCAAACAAATCCTCCATAACTAAAAAGCAATCCATGGGATATGTTGAAACTCAAAAGGAAAATTTACATGAATGGAGCCCTTAACATTTGGAAGATGCGCTTGTACCAGAACTAGCATCTGAGGTATTTCGAGTCTCATTCACTTGAGATAACTTTGGCTTAAGGTAGGAAAACGTAGGATAGATAAATGAAGTAGCTTATCTGGTTTTCTCATTAGTCAAAATTCTTTTATGCTCGAAACTTATTATGGATATTTCAAGAAAAATATTAGAGTAACAATAATACACTACTATTTATTAGTACAAATTTTGCACTACTTTCTGCTTTATTTTGGTATCTTCTTCTCATACAACTCGTCAATCTAAGCCCCCACGACCCTGCCACATATTCCCTAACAACCATAGCATAAAAGCATTGAAAATCATGTTTTTGAAAATAACTTGCATTAAGCCCTGCAAAATCATGTAATATGCAGGGAGCTAGGGATCGCCAAAGCACCATAATTCCAAAATTAGGTTCGATCAAACCATATATATGACCGATAAGTTCCTAACTTAAGGGATCTTTTATTATTGTAACAGAAATACATCATGCTCGAATGCCTCCATTGATTGAAATTACAGTTCACGACGAGATAACTCTTTGAAGTGATAGAAAGACTGGTAATTTATTCTCAGTAGGTTCTTACATGGTACAGAGGAGAACCATTCAAACTGTAAAGAACAACAGTCATCTCTGGGGCTGAAACAGTGCAAGTCCACATGACAGCTCTCAGTTCAGGGGACTGTGATTTTTCTTTAGCAGAATTTTCTTCCAAAAGTCCCATTTTAGGCTTTCGTGGGGGACGCACACGCATGAATAGCTTTAATCTGTTCAAAATTAAGTTGCACTGGGTGCCTCCAAGCTTGACATCAATTTCAGATCTGATGGGAGAATTATGCTGCAAAGGAAAGCATCCCACGCAAGTAAATGATAAGACTAAAATTAACAGGCAAGACTTGAAAAACTGAAATTAGTATTATATCTTCCGGCAGATGTTAATTGAATGATTCCACCGATCCATTTACATATATAATGTAAGTGCCAAGTGTCTGTGGTGCATTATAGCAAGGATAAAGTCGACATCATAAATTTCAAGTATGAAATTACATGCAAAACCAAACAGATGTTTTACCCAGGTCCTATTATTGTCAAGATGCTAGCCCAACTGGATAGAGCTTGTTTCATGTCAAAACCTTAACAGTAATTTTGTAAATCCGCAGAAACACCCTCTTTAAGTAGATAAGCAAGGTAGAGAAGTAGGAGCTGAAAAGTGCCTATTTTAAACTTAAGATGAATCGGTAGCACAGAATTTTGCCCGCATGTTAAGTTTGAGGGAGCGGGAGCCACAACTTTATGGAAGCATTACGATGTCCGTCAGTTCTATTTCTACAGCATGCAAAATATCGGAACTAAGGCTTCCATAAAGTGAACTTTTTAAATTGCAATTCTCACAAAAAGAGAGATTATTCCAAGGTTAGTCTTGGTTTGAATGAAGGATAAGCCCCAATCACAGAGTGAATAATTTTAAATACATTTAGTGGTGATACGACACACAAAAATAGAAAGAAAAAGAAAACACATGCGGGCTTTAATAATTAGTCAATTAGGGCTCACTTTTAAACTGGATGTTAGCAAGTTAATACTCTTGATGCACTTCAAAGCTAAAATCCATTACAAATTTCCAATAGCATCAAGTTTCGTCCCACTTAACATCCTCTACAACCAGAAACCATCTATAAAAGTTTCGATTAATCTGACTTTGTTCTAAATCACTCCTCGAATATGCAACAAATATTAATATCAAAACGCTTACAGAAGCAAGCAGGAAAACAGAGAATGGCCTGTTAATAAGAAAAAAGACAGATCTTTTATAAGTTTTAAATTAGTTCGGAACAGCAAGGCAGATGAAACAATCTGATAACCCCCCACAGCGCTGTGAAGGTTAAAATGTTGCATTTTTTATTTAAACAGAAGTTGAAATGAAAGAAAATTTCTATTCGATCCATAAGTTGCTTGGTAGTCACCCTAAACCTCTGAGGATTTTCTAAAACAGATACGGACTAACATTTTGGATGCAGTTGTTCCAACAAAGATAATTCTACTGAATAAAACTTGAGAAAACCATACCTGAAGGGGTATGTAAACTGAGGAAACAACATCAAGTTTCAGCACTTCCACAATCGAGATGCCGACTTCTCTGAGCAGCTACAGCATGATAAATTAAATTAATAAAAGAGGATAAAAACAATATAAGCACAATCTTTGAACTTACATAAATCTCGCTGAATTCCAACTGAACATCAAGCCTCACACTTTCCCCAACTTCTTCAACAGATTTAGATGTTATGCATTTCAGTTGGATTCCCATTATGTTATTCTCAACCACCAAACCATAACCACGATGAATAAACTTTACATCAAGTTTTGGCAAGGTAAAGCCAACCTGTTGAAAAAAAATCACAGATAAATCAATTTAATCAGTGAAAATAGCCAATGTAAACACCCAGTTTAACGAGGCGAACAAAATAGAAGCAGCCAACCGTAAACACCACATTGTGAGATGCGCACTATGTCCTTTTCTTATAAAGGGGAAATGTAACTATAAATTTTTAACCCATACAGAATATCATAGGTTTGATGGATACAAACCGAGGTCTTTGAAGGCAATATTCAAGCAAAAATACATACTTAGCGTAATAGAACCTCCCTTTTCTAGTTACCATGCATTTTATCTCATTTATTGGCCACACTCTGAATAATAATCAATCGTGAAAACTGACCAAAACTTCTGCCTCTCTCAAAACAAACCACTGCATCCACAATAGAGGTCCACCTTATAAAATCCAAGATCCAAATCTGGCAAAAATTCTTTCAATCTCAAATCTTTCGTTCCTAAATCAACCCCGTAACTTGCATCTACGATGGATGAGCCCACGGTCCTTTAAAATATGCAGCATAGTTTGTGTTCCTGTTCTATACTCCTGGTGGTTGGCCACTTAAATGATTCGTGTCACAACCATCAAGTTTTATATATATCATAGACCCATGTTCATGTCAGTATAAACATCAAACCAGATAGATATTCCAACATATTTTTTATTCCTTTTGCTTCGTCGGTTTTGACAGTAAAATCACCGACCAAAGCCACCAAAAACAGATATTGTATAATGGCTCTCAACACTCTTCGAACAGTTCAATTAGTACATATTTCCAGCAAACTTCTCCATCTTCAGCTTGTCTGTTTCCTCATGAGATTCAGTCATTAATGCCGGAAACAAACAATGATACTCTAAAGCACAAAATCAGATTGGTGGTTCCCATTACTAGCAGTAGTTATTTGATAATAATTTTAAAAAAAAATTCATTTTCATCTTCAGATTCTTGTCATATCATAATTTCAGAATTAATACAGGAAAGAATAATCTGGCAATGTTTTAGATTTGTGATCTTTTTCACGACTCTACAGGACATACCATAAATTTAAAATTTCTTTGGATCAATATAAACTCGTAGATTAGATCAAATTGATTAAGTGATCGGTTCTAATTTGAATCCTGATGCTAATCTTTTTCCTAGTTGCCGAAATATTTTAAATATGTGTAAAGTATCTTAAATTATTGAGTTTTCAATACCTTTTTTCCTGAATTTCAATTCTTGCTAAGGGTAAGCACAGTCCCATCTCTTTTTTTCTGTTACCTGTCCTATGTTTCTCCTGAAATGCAAGAACACGAATCTAACTCCCATACTATATCCCTTCCGTTTCATCACTAACAAACAATCAACCAAAATCAACTCCAACAAAGAATTACTTTTATCAATCCAAATTTAATAGCCTCTTTTCTAGAAATTTCAGTTCGAAGATTAACAGACACGGGCTTCGGACATTTTTGAAATTCAGATTAAGTTCCATCCAAAAGATTCCGTAATCATACACCAAGTCGCAGTATAAGTTTCAACTATCAATTTCATTCAAAACACACAACAGACTGATTTATTTAAACTGACCTATATGTACACTACAGAATGCAACATCCTTTGACAAACTAATAAACTTAACAATTAAAAATACAAATATAGCTCGATTAAAGCTGCCCTAATATCTTTGTCCTCCAAACACAGCGATGCATTCAATCTACCTAACGATACGCATGTCACATGAGAGACTATGAACAGAAAATTTACTCAACCTTCTCTGGAAATATAGAATTGTACTTGGATACAGCAGACAATGCATTTGTTCCCCTTGGTTTTTTTGCATGCACAGATTCTTCTATTGCTGGGGAAACTTCTGGAAAAGGCTGAGGAGAGGTGTCGGGCTGATCCTTCTCCTTAAACAGCAGATCCTCACACAGATTTATGCGAACTTCTCCACAGGTAGTATCCAAATTCTTAACAACTACACCTGCTTCCCTGCATCAACAATAATAAAGCTCATTAAACACCTTAACAAACCACTATATATTTGAGATTTAGAGAAATCATTGGGGACGAAAGAGAGGCACCCAGTAATAATCTTTTTATCCCACTAACAACAAACCAATTCATGGCTTAATAAATAAATACCTTCTGTTCTAATCAACAAAAATGATAATACTCTTCTTGCGAGACTGATTAAGGATATCTGCAAATCAGTTACTCTGAAGTAGAAATTCCATAAAATAAAAGCCTGCGAATTCATTTCCATTTTTCATTTCATAAATTCCTAATCCAACAATTTTTGAAAACCAATATTTCCATGACGCATCTCATTTCATAAAAAAACTAAAGCAAATTAATGGAAAACAATGGAGAACTAAGACTTACCTATTATGGCCAAACTCACACAAGAGAGAGAATTCTTCACAACTGAAAGGAGGACTGGTGTTGTCAACAAACTGGTTGGTAGTGATAGATCCGTCGGAGATTACTGATTGATCAGATGTTACTCGAGATTGACTTAAGTGAACATTAATGGGAACAAGCTGCAGCTTTACAAACAAGCCTCCCTCTGATCCACCATCTTTTGATATGTCTACTCTCAGTTCTTTGACATCCAAGGAAGCTTTAGATGTCTGAGGTTTTAAAATACAGAATTCAATATCAACTTATGATATAAAGATCCTTGAAATGTGTTTTAGTACATATCATAATAATACTAGAGATCCTGATTGTGAGAAGGAAAAAAGATAATAAAGTTGTACATGATCCAAATCCAAGTATGTAATAAATTTGGAAGCTTTTCCCTTTGAATCCCTTTCCCCTAATTGTGCTATTGTGCCAACCCAATGACAGAGATATGAAGTTATGGAAAACTATAATATATCGACAGAAACTTATGTTCTTTCTCCTTCATTCTTCGTTTGTATTAGTAGTATCCATCATGACTTTAATGTTCAAATAACACAAAAACACATAACCAACAAAAATGATCTCAAGTAAATCAATAAAAAAATCTATTGTATGTCTATAATAATTTTGTAACCTAAAATTATGTTTGGTTGCTTAGATGAGATTTAATAATTCAATCCCATCAAATGTTTGGTTGCAAATTTATTTATTGATTATTTATCCAACATCGATTAAATTATTAATTATTTATCTGACAACAATCAAATCAATGAATACTATATTACACTTCATATCTTAATTTATTTATTTTTAATAATTATTGAAAAGAATAAAAATGTAATTTTGTCATCTTATCTCAAATTAATCAAAGCAAATATTTTTTTTATAAGAAACGATATTATATTAGGATAATAAAAGATAATTGCCGATATGTCAAAGATAGTTGAAGCTCTGACTAGGGTCCATTTAGTTAGTTGATGTGAATTGTGATTTGATAGGATTGGATGGATAAATAAATATTATGATAAAAATATTCGAGTTTCATGTTGAACCAAACATATTATTATTTATTCATTATTATTCAACATGCAATTCAAATATTTTAATAATCATAATATTTATTTATCTATAATCCTATCAAATCAAAATTCACATCATCCTAATTAAACAGACCCTAAATATATGGTCCTCATTTCTTTCTTTTTACGGCTTCTGTATAATTGGAGACAATGTTCAAGGGAAATTTTATTGCTGTAATTAAACAGTTTTGGAATTTCAAATTGTTGTGCTTCTTCGTATCTAATTATCTCGTGAAAGGTTCAAACAAAGGCTTAGTACAACGAATCCTTTTGATGAATTCAAGCTTCTATTTTGTAGGAGGATATGCAAGGACAGTGTAATTGCTGAGAGACCTTAAGTAAATTTCACTGTTCGTTGCAGCAGTTATTTTTTACTCAGGAGCTATCACACATTTACTTCTTTTTTCTTAAATAACTACAGCTTTATTATGATATTATCATTTCCTTCAGTAATTATTTGGCTAGAATTTCCCCCTTTTTGCGTTCTTACATAGTTTGTACAAGATTATCAACAATAAAGTTCTTGATCGCTTCATTTGGTTACTTGTTCTTGCTGATTTATTGTGACTACCTCCTCCATGTAAAAGACATGGATGTGTGGATGAAAGTTTTATAGCAGTCAACCAAAAGGTTATATATCCTCTTTTCATTACAATTATTTTATTTATTTCAAATATATAGCTATGATTAAATGTAGACGAAAAAGCAAATAACTTTCCTAATGTCTTTGAATGAGAATTGAACAAGAAAATGTAGTGATATAGGACTAGAGAGGCCAAGAAAAAACATGGATGTTAACAAGTTCATTTTACCTTTAGACCCAAGTCAGTCACTGAAATTGACAAGAATCTTGCCATGTTAGCCACAACCATCCACTTTCCTCTGCCTGAGGTTCTAGGTTTTTTCATTCTAGATTTCTGTGTGCTTTTCTTTGAAGACCTTATTACAACTTCTAAATCACATATTAACACCTGCAATTTTGGATCCCTGGAAATAAAACCAACTCCTAGCTTAACCAAGGACTGCCGCAAACTTAGCCTGATTTCGCCTACAGATATGGATTCAATAGCACCCTGTAACATAAGACCCGTCAGAACGTGCAAAACAAATTTCAGTAATGAACTGCTGCAGTACGTGTGAACATTTGATAAAAATGCTTTCATCAAAACAGAAAATCAATAAAATTACCAATGTAACAAACATTGTTTCGTCATTTACAACTGTTATTACATGAGCAACACAAGCAGGAAAATTCCAAAGTTTTCCTCCCGTATCTCAACATTTTTAACTACATGAGCAACACATAACCAGGAAAATTCCATAGTTTTCCTCCATATCTAAACATTTTTTCCAAGTCATGTGTCCACAAATATTCCGTACATTTACAAGAGTCAATGCAGCTTTCAATAACACAATTGAATTAATCTTTATTTAGAGATATGTCAGAGACACTAATTAAAAAAAGAAATACCTTGTTGAACTTCACGACAACATCTCTCAAACATTTCCATCCAGCAACACGAAATCCAACTGATGCTCCCATGAATCGGCTGAGGACCCATGCCAGCAACCTGGAAGCAAACCTGAAACAAGATGCATCAATAAAGTCAAATGATTGTAAAGTAATCCTTCATTGACATACAAACTTGAATATCATGTAGTGGATCACAATAATTAATGAAGAATTTGCATGAATAGTTTAATTATATTCAAATTGTACAATAAGCAGCAACTAGCCCCTGCACAAAGAAAGAAAGAAGTCAAAGACTCAGAAAACTCATAAACAACGCATGTTTTGTACAACACAGCAGATATCAGTACACAAGAAGGAAAATAGAACAGTAAGCAACCATATATTGTGGCACCACTCCAATATTAATGTCTACGCAGAGATGGAATGATAAGCAAGAAAATGCAATTCTCAGACAAATATAATCAGTCTCTTTGATGTGGAAATTATTATGAACTCAAAAGAAGATTCACATAGGCATCTCAGTTGTGCAAGCTTGCCTTCAATGTAAATTAACTTCCATTATTTTACGCCACCCTTCAGGTTTTTCTATCCAATTCACCACCAAAAAGAGCAAACTCAGAGAACAGCTGCAGCTAAATGTGTTGCAACAGCAATTTTTAACAACTGTTTTTGTGAATGATAATTGATAGGTTATTAGGTCTTTAAGTTTGTTCCCAAAAAAAGTTATCTATACGCTCTGACTTTAAAGTTTTTCAGTTGTTTAGCACTCCATCGATCATATATCGCCGGGCATCATGGTGTCACAAAGATGCCACCACCATCTATTTTTGAAATCAAACTTGAGAATAGAAAAGGCATCATTTTGCCAAATCATTTCCAGCTGTTTGGTAGTAAGATGTGGATGATTTGACGTTCACTTTGTATTCTGGTGCCCGGTATAAAAACAATACTAGTTTAAAAGTTCAAGTCGAGAGGAGGTTTGAATTTTCATGTGCCACGAGGGCCACATTGAAGTACGAACAACTACATATTGTTAAACAAGAAATGCGGAAAATAATCCAGAGAAGGAATCAGCGGGGAGGAAGTGATATGGTCCCCCAAAGAACTTCAAATCTCATGTCCCATTTTTTAATAAATTTAGGCTCCGCTTGGATGCATTATTCACAATAAAACATCTTAACCATCCAATGAGTTGATAAATAAAGAATCAAAAGGACATGATGATCAAATAAGGAATCAAATTCCTACCTCAAAATTAAAGAAAAGGATCACCGTTACTAACAAATCAAGAACTCAATCAAGAGCAGTATCGAGCGCCTCATGATTTCAAGAAAACTACTGGCAAGAGTGCACGCACATTACACCACATACATGAATTCCAAATAAAAATAAAAACTTAAAAAAAAGCCATAAACTCAAACGGCTGACAGACATTACATGAATATAATCCATAGTAAGATGGAAACGATAAGGAATCCAAACAAGAACTTGGCCGGGGAAGCCCCCATTATAATTCTATCAAATTTTCTCCGATCCGGCAGCAATATCTTCCCCACAATCTGCACGCATTTGGTAAAATGAAATTAAAAAATGAATCTTTCGACTAAATGAGATAATCCCGTGTAGAGCCCATCACAGAAGTAGATGAAGAATCGAGCATTCATTATCCTGGAATATGATCAGACAGAAAGTGAGGAAGAAATGGTCGTAGATGTGAAGGAGTGTTTGTAGGGGAGAGGGAGAGAGAGAGAGGGAGAGAGAATCGACAATTATAGTAATGGAGAGATGTGGATGCTGACTGTGGGGCAACCGGGCATTCCTTCGACCCGGCATACATATGGTTCTTGGTTACCCTGTAATTTACAGTTTGGCCCTTGGAAGAAATTAAATATCCATAAAACACCCCCCATTAACATTCAATTATAAAAATTTAGCCTTTTATATTTAAAAAAGAGATATATTGAAATATGTTGCATCCTCATTGTTTAAAATTGTGAAATTCACTATTTAGAGAGTTTATACATTTGCTTTGTACAAAATAGATTTGCAATCAACATAATGTTGAATTTAAATTCAATTGCGTGATAAATTTTGTTATCTTAAGTTCTAAAAATAATAATTATAAAAGATCTTTTAGATTTCTTAAAATAATTTTTGAATTTTTAAGTCATTAAGACAGGTAGTGAGATTATGTTTGCTCTTTTGGGTCATTTGGGGCTAATAAATATGCTAGAAATAAATTCACATATTTGTTGAGCAATATTATGATTGAATGATTAATTTTAAAATGATCCTACTCGATTTTTTATTTATAATTTTAATCAACTATGAAAACATAATGCAATAGAATATCAAAAATTATAATAAGTGATGCTCATTTATAAAAAAAAAATTACTGCTTTTATCTTTTATTACATAAAAGAAAATGAAAGATAATATTTAAAAATATACACAGTTTTATTTTAATTAGAAAACCTAAAATATTACAACAGTAATCATTAAACACTCGATCTAACGTAAAAATTCATTCAAATTTCATATTTCAAATAAAATTTTATTAATTGATATCATTATATACATTTCCACGCACATAAAAAAATAAACACATTTTAAAAAATGCATATCACTTGACATCATAATGAACAATTGTCATTGATAATGTCAAAAACCTGGAAGAATGACTAATGATAAAGTAAACCAAACCAATAAACTTGAGAGAAAATTTGAATAAACTAGTTCAAAGCATGTACTTGCTGACATCCCAGACAATACAAATTACAGCATCTTAAACCATATCTCAAGGTGTTCCTACAAGTTCCCTCATTTTTCGACAGGAAAAACATGCACCAACTACAAGGCTACAAGGCTTGTGATTTCATGAATCCATGAAACACCAAAAATTAGAAGATTGGTCGACGACTCCAAGTATCATAAAATTATTTAGGTACCACAGCTTACAGTGCATTATTTTCTTTCTCATTCTTTGTTCTTCCCTGCTGACTTGGACTTCCAATAGTTGAAGGGTAACTGTCTTTATCAACCGATTCGTTTACTTGATCCAAGTTCCTCTCCTTCAAAAGATTGCTATTTGTCAAAGTCGAGCGCATTGCTCTTGGTAACTTCAATGGGATATCAATTTCATCATTATTTTTTGGTTGCATTGGCGCTTCAACATTCTGTGCTAGGGATGTAGGAGGTGGAGCAGGGACAAGTTGAATAACGGATTTACGCCATTTTTTCCTGTTCATGGGTTTTGACGCCCCAGATATTGCCTGAAAGTTAAGAGGGGAAACTCAACAACTTAACATGGTTTGATATATAATTAGAACTTAATGCCAGCAACTTCAAAACAATGGTATTATACCATTTGGCAACAAAAGTAAAATTAATATAATTTCTTTCACTATATAACTTGAAGACTACTTACTATGTTGTTGCTGATGTCGGATAATGGCTTCCCAGTATTGCCTCCATCTTTCGTGTTGGCCGGCTTCTCAGATAAAGCATTCTGAAGTAGCCTTGCACCTTGAGAAGCAAGGCTATGATTTTGTTCCGCGTCATCTGTCCCAGAAATATGTCCGGCAGATTCAAGAAATTCAGTTTGAACTGAGTCCTTTGCATAAACTTCTTCCCTGTTGCTACATCTGGTGGGTTCACAACTGCACGACATGTTACAATTGCCCCTCGCAGCACGACACTCACATCTAGATGTTTTGCAGAAAGAACCTTTGGTACAAGAGCAACAAACTTGCTCTGTTGAGCTCACGGGATTCTTTTCTTCTAAATCCATGGAAATTTCTAAAGCATTGTCTTTTTTCGAATTTCTCTTGTTAGCTTGTCGTCGTTTTCTCTTTGCACACTCCCACACACTGTCATCATCTGTAAACAGATCAGAAGCCTCTGGTTCATATTCATCAGATGTATCCATGTCTTCCAACAACTCGTGTCTGTTCAATCCACTATCAAATACCATGGAGCTCCGGAATCCCTTGGAATCAATGCCAAATAAAAATGAGAGGTAAATTGTAAGAAAAGATTAAATTAAATACTCCAATGTTTTTCAAAAAAGAGGAGCTTCAACAATTCTTGATAAAGCAAAATACTATGTAACGAAATTATAAAGTAAAAATTATTTTTGTTGGATTATGGTTGCAAGGGTATTGACGCCAACAAGACCATACCTTGGGCCGCAAATCATACACATGACCTTTGCTAATATTAGTCAGACTTGTTTCAAAGTTCATCGTCTTTTCTATGGAGTGTCTCTTCCAAGCCAATTTCTGTCGGAAGTATTTTAATTACTGACATTTAGTCATCATAATTTTAAGTTTGGAGGCAATAAAATCATATGTGGAATGAAACTAAGATTAAAAAAAAAAGATCAATCAAGAATTACAATTATTTAAGTCATCTCCCACTTAACACAATTTTTTGCACCAAAATGGAACTTCTACACCAAACTTAATTTCATCCCCATTCTTAGAAAAAAACGTTCCCAAAATTATCTACTTCAAATCACATTAAAAAAATAAAGATTTTATAAATTACTGTTTTATTTACATTAATTCTTTTATTTCATCCAAATATAATTATAAAGTTATTAATAAATTCATTTATTATTTTAATGTTTAATTTATTTAAATAATTAATCAAGTCATATAGTAAATTAAACAGTATACGTAAATAAATCAATAAAGTGACAACAAAACTTAATAAAGTAACTTTAAATACAATTCATGTAATGATAAATGTTATTGAAATACATTTAATTATCTTATTTTTAATAAGTTTGTATGTCAATACAACAAAAAAATTAAATTCCTCATAAAAATATTATATAAAAATTAATCAATACTGAATTAAAACTCTTTATATTAAGAAAATAATTAAAATTTTCTAAAACTATAATGTGAATTAGTATTATTTTCAAATTAATTATAATGATTCAAATTTGAAAAAGAAAAAGAAAGAAAGATCACTAACACAATTATTTGTACATGTTTTTGTAGGCGCATATTGTCCCAACCAGGCACATCCCTTATGTTAGAAATGCCATAATAGACATCATTCAATATTGTACAATAATATAGAACACGAATATTTCCAAAAAAAATATGATGTAAAACAGGAAAGATACAGTTTTTCTGACATAATCGAAGATTCATAATATATATCACATTGTTAATGGATTAAACTACAACATTTTAACATCAAAACTAATTTTCAAATATAAAGTTTATATTTATTCTTTTCACGAAAACCATTTAAAAATTAAAAAATAATTTTCATGTTATATGTTACAGTGTTAATATGACGCAAATTTATGATTTATATTAATGCACTTCCCAATAAATTAGCATATGTTCGATAAATAGCATTATATATGAGCTGTTGACTGGTGAAATAAAATCAATTCTTTCATAATATGAGTTACCATTAAATTCTCCCGGCGTGCGAATTCAACCTTTGTTAATTCCAACTGCTTGATCAAATTGACTATTTTTTCCTTCATATCTTTGATCTCCGTATCCTTCTCACTGCAATCAACTTCCATGTCTCTCAGCTGGCATCTGTTCAGCATAGGTAGAATGTCATCCATTAAGGAAACATGGATGTTTTAGTTTTCTAGACTCATTCCATCACTTAAAGAGCCAATTACCTGGAGGACGATGCCAAGTTAAAAAGATAATTCATAATATTCTTAGCTTCCACCAGCGAACGAATTTGGTTCCACCTTCCTCTACCACTAAATGCTCGCCCACACTCCTCTGCTTCTGATAATTGAGATGCCATGGAAACAAGAGTGCTTGAAGAAGTAGCAAGCATATTCTCAAGAGCTAAAATTCTAGAATTTCGAGCACCCGGAGACATTGTCTGAGGGCATTCACTGCAATAGAAAGTTAGAAACAATCAAATGCTTTAGTGAAAATCCCCCCGCACTTGATGCCATTTCTTCATATAAAAAAATTAGAGCGGTCAACCAAAAATATTAAGGCGAGGAAATTCAACCTTAAATTCGTCTTCTCAATCAATGCTTCTTCCTTCAATCTTGCCACTTCTTCAGCCATTTTTGCCCTCCTATATATACACACACACACACATACACAAATATACACACATGTATATCAAGAACAAATTCAAAATAAAATAAAAGAGATGTACAATTTATAAAGCGTGGGAAAAGGATGACAAAAATTAAACGAGGTGGACCAAAATACAATTGGTTTGAGAAAAAGTAAACACTGCATCACCTAGGATTTAATTGAAATATGAAAGATAGCCACGAAAGGAACGAAATCGTTCCACATAATACCACAAAAAGGTATTTATGTCCATGCATTTATTGGCTGCATCTTCTTCAAACACAGTTTAGGGATAATGTTCCTCGTATAGCATGGAAATGACAGATTTATTTGATTATGGTTATACGGTATGCAACATAAGATGCATTCTACATTTGGAATATGTCTAGCATTGCATGGCATATAAGCCATTTCCATTGGCACACTCTCACAGATGGCATATGTCAAGAGGAACTTCATTAACATCATGCTTTCACTGGTTCTCTCTCCAAACCATGTAATATGAATATTTACAATGATGAAGCACGATAAAAATTATAAAAAATAAAAGAACCATTCCAAAATGAGTTGCTAGACTTACTCTTGCATTTGTCGCTCGTACTCTGATCGAACTTCATGTACTCGAACAGTAACTTCAAGTTCATGTTCAATCGCCTGTACTAATGCCTTAAACAAAAAACAATGAATGTAGAATTAGACTAAAGGGAAGATAGATTCATGAACAAGGAAACGAGTGTAACATGTGAAGAATTATTTAATCAATGACGACAACAAACATGGAGCAAACCCTTCCTGTGAAGATAGATAGGTACCTGAATCCCAGAGCCATTCTTATTATTTATTGCACCTACAAATATTAAAATGTATCAGATAATTCAAGATAACAAAAAGCATAAGCATTACAATTTACACATGGCAATACTACTTCAAAATAATTTAACCTGGGAATTCCCGTGATGCTTTGCGAGAATCCACCAAATCTTTAAGGCGCTTGGTAGCCATAGCAGCTTCTTCAGTCTTTCGTTGCAACACCTGAAAACCCACACTTAGTGTGATCTCTCTGATATGATCACTACCAAGTTTGTGTGTTGTCAAAAAATTACCAGTTTTTGTCTTTGGTTGAGTGCCAACAGCTTGTGCATCTCATATTCATTCCTCCTTCCTTCTTTCTTTAACTACAAAAAAGACATCAAGTTACAAGTTAAGTTACGTGAAGAATTGGTAGCATTTTAAGATGATAATGTTATGCAGCAAAGTATAAGCGGGTTTGGCACATATAGACTTGTCATGCTGTCATTAGTCAGAATGCAATTAACCTATTGAGTAAAATACCAGAAAATGAAAGAGAAAGCTGAAGTAATTCAATTTGAAAATTCGAGAATCTTAGAAAACTAAAATGAAGTATAGAAGTACCTGAAGTACTTCCTTTTCACGAGTAGCTTTCCACTGTCTAAATTGTTCCGATTCTTGCTTTATCTTTTGTTGTAATTGAACCTTCAAATGACGAGGAGCATAAGCGCAAAAAAATTGACTACTAATTTTGTATACAAGAGTGACACATAGCAAAGCAGAACCTTTTGCGTCTTTATCCTCTGAATCTCATCCAACAACCTTTTGGCAGCCTCGTCGCTTTTTTGTTTTTGTCTCAGCAGTTGAGCTTGGGCATCCTGTTTTTTCTTCAACTCGGCAACCTAAAGGAAAAGTGGAGCCATCAACAAAAATTATATATATAAATATAAACATGTTTTTCAAGATTATTTACCTGTGTCTCAAGTATGTTGAGCTTTTGAAGATACTCTTCCTTCAACTTTTGAGCACTGTCGCCAGAATTGGATGAGATGTCCGAGAGATTCTGTCTCAAACCTTCAATCTCTTTCTACGATGCACAATGGTATTTGAAAGTACATGTTTCATTTGCAGCTTAATTTAAGTAATACACGCTTTCATAAGAAAAAGTAATACATACAGAAAGTAATACCTGCAAGGCCCTCTTTTCAAGTTCCAAATCATTAACTTTTTTCTCATAATGCAGCTTAAGAACTGAGGTATCAGGGCCCGTAAATCGCTTCATTTCAGCCTTAAAAAAAGAGTGGATTAAAGTTTAATAACGTATGCAAGTGTGTACAAGACACAGATGAAATTTCAGATTTCTAAAAATGATCAGAAGTGATAAATTGGTACAAAAGCTCCAACAATTATCACCTACTTATTTCCATAATGGTAGTACATTAGATAATTCGGAATTATTTTGGAGATTACCATTTGTTGATCATGTTCATGTTATTTGTTAATATCTTCTTAAGTATAGGGGTTCCAATAAACCTAAACATTCAAATTTGTATGCTGAAAAATTCCAAAACAATGTCTACCTCCTTTTCTTCAAGTCTCTTGTCCAATTCCTTGAGCTCCGTATCCAATTTTTGTTGAAGAGAAGAATAATCAATCTCCTTTTGTGCAACTTCTGCCCCACCTGCATGAATTGTATGGAGAACACATTTTATCTGCATGAAATGGGTTATTTTGTCTAAATATCAGTTGGTTGAACCAAGTTAGTATTCATAGCATTTACATAAATATATTGTATTAGTGTCACTTGTTCAAACCATGGAGAAGATGTCAAAACAAAGCCACCAAAAATTTTGAATGTCTCAACACTTGATGATAAGTTACCATCTTTTTCAACATTTTGTAAATCAGAATCAAAAAGGCATGAATAACTTCCGTGAGTCCCATCATCTTCCAAAGAAAGATACACATGATTATCACCGCGTCTTGAACCGTCTAAACTTTGCAATCGTAACAACTGTCCCTCAAGTTCTTGAATTTTAGTGACGTATCTTTTGATCATATCAAAGTCCTGCAAGATGAAAGAATTTAAACTAAAAAAAGAACACTTCTCAATTTCAGAAATCGTAACATAAAAGAAATGACAGTACGTAACATTAAAATCAAACCTTATCTGATTTAGTGTTGGTGTCATCCAAAAGTTTTCCATTTTGTTGAGCTGATTCAATTTTCAAAACAAGTGTATCCCTTTCTGCCTGAGCATCAATAGCACGCTGCATCAAATTCTCATAACCAATTCGACAGTCCTGAAGTTCCTCCTGTAGAGCTATTTTACTTGCTTCAAGTAAAGATATTTTATGCTTAAGAATCTGTAGACCCAGCAAATGGAGTAAAAATCAAAAGTCAAAACTACAACAACTACTGTGGGATGATCATGTTAAGATTACATATATGTAGAACAAAAAGTTAGACAAACATATCAATTAGACTTAGATATCTAAGAGGCGGGGAAATCAAAGTTAGTCCTTTTTTATGGTGGAGTGGTGCCCCCTTGATAATGACACATAGGGTTCATGCATGGGACACATTAATCATAGAATAAGAATCTCTGTTGTACTTTAATTTCTTCTGATGGTGCGGTGGTGCCGCCTTGAAAGTAAAGCAACTCTGCCTGCAACTGTTCAATTTGATTTCGCATCATTTGCGTTTGAGCTGCCATTGGATCACGATTGATCTACATGTTTAAAGAAACAAAAGGAGTACCATGACATATAAGTCTTATCATGTGATGATGAAAAATCTATTTTGATAAATGGACTACAATGGAATACATGGGCGGTCTATTCTAACGAAAAGCTAACACATCAATGATGAAGCTTACGATTGCTTTATTTTGAATATTACGAGCCCGATTCGCATATTTTAATGTGTTGATTGTCTCCTCTGCGTTCGTGTCAGCTGGACTTACACAAGCTGTAACATTTTAAAAAAAAACTGTTATAATAATATGAAAATTCACAAAATGTTATATTATTAATTACATAATGTGGCCATCATAATTTAGTAAGCACATAGAGAGAGATATACACACGAGAGAGAGAGAGACCATATGAAGAGCATACCAATCATTATTGTTTTACTATTTCCACCGAGAGAATCCTGCAAAGCTCGAAAAACTACTCAGTCTCATAATCAAGTTCATGGAAATAAAATAAAGGGGAACTTTATCAAAAAAATACAAGCCCGCCACAAATTTTGACATACAAATAAAATAAAATAAATTACAGAAGATCAACTTTCAGCAGCATTAGTGCAAATTGGAATCGGATGAACATAAGAATCTCACACTACGCCATTTTCATTTGAAAGGTGGAGATTTTCAGATAGATTTATATCATTAATACCAGTTCTGCTTTAAATTCATTCAACCTATTTCTACTACTATTGTTTTTTATGTGAAACGTTTTTGGCTTCTCCGCATCATTCAGCCATGTATCATTAATAAAAGAATCAGCTAAATATCCTCGATGTTTTCTTTGATCAAGGTAATAGAGTTAAAGTAGCCCGGAAATCTAACTTCATAAAATGCAAATATGTGTTTTCATCATTGCCTAACAGAAATTAGGGTAATGACTTAACTAAAGCTGATAATTGTTTCCTCAATCATAATAAATGTACATTACAACATTTGACATTCTAAGTTGAGGACTATAGCAAGACCACGACATATTTTGTGCATGACTATAAAATACTTGTGCAAGTATCTTTTCCCGTTATAACAGGAAAACATCCAGAAATAGCGAATACATCCTTGCCTGTAATATACGAGTTAACTTGCTATCACGGTAAGGTACATGGCATCCTTCTTTTCGTTTCTTGTCATCACCTAAAGCACTGATGACATTGCCTAGAGCCAACAACCCCTTGTTGATGTGAATTCCTAAGCATTGACAAACATATCATATAAATTTGAAACATCAAAATTAAAAGAATTAAGAAAAAGTTTTAGATAAAAAAATTTCATTATCTGAACAAGAAGAATGTTGAAGGGTGAACAATACAAAACAAATATGGAAGGAATAATCTTATGCAATACAAACCCCTCTTTTTGGGAAACCATCCACATAATACACTGAAATGCACAAATCTTAACCCCCACATCATTTATTGTTTAAGGAAAAAAGAACATTAATAAAAATAATACAAAAAAATTATAATAAGAGAACTAATTATCACACAGAATTGAAAATTCTTCCCTTCAAAATGAAGCACTACCTTCTCGCAATCTTGTACCATCTGCACCTGTCCTCTTCGCACGCTCGGAGCCCGCAAGGTCTACTAAATGAAGCTTGGCAATCAAAATTTCATCACCAATATCATCCCCACTTGAAGATCGAGCTATTTTCTTTTGTTCCATGGATATTCTGAAAATTGCATGTGATCGACTGGCAAAAAGTACGTGTATTAGAAGGATTTTATATAAATTGTTCTACAAGTTCAAACAACAAAACTCGAACACTGCAAGTGCCATCAATTTTACAGGTTGATTCCAAGCACTTCATTTCCCTTCAGATTTCCTAAAAATGAGAAAAGTGTGTATATGTGTGGCATGGTGACAGAACAATTTGTTTTCTTAACAAAAATGTTTCCAAAAAAAAAAAAAATAGCGTACCTTGATTGACTATTCATGTTTGTGCTCCCAGTGGCACGGCATAATGAACCCTGCAACAGGTAAGAAGCCATCTCTTCCTTTGTCCTTACCTCTGCCTCTGTAACACCAGCCAGTGTGATCCCTCCACTCACAGTTTCTCTAATTTGAATAGGAACTCTTGCGGGACCCACGGTCTTTGCCATGTATGGTGTGTCAACTTTTGAAAAAGCCGGAGCCGGATCCAGTAAGTCAAATACTTCTTCCTTAAAAATCTGTAAGATTAAACTCAAAAAGTTACCAACTTCAAACGCAAAACATAATATTTATGAAACACCCAATTTATAATCTTATACCTCAATAAAGGATACCCTAACCAAAAACTCGGTACACTCCTTCATGCTTTCCATTTTTGTAAATATTGTATCCATCACATTAGGAATAACCCCAGCTTGGTGTCCTTCGCCATTATAATTGGTGCCCATTGTGTAGGTCTTCCCCGACCCAGTCTAGCAACATAGAATAGAAGATAACATTGTTATGAAATTAATTGTTTTTAACTGAATATCACAAATAACTCAATTGAAACTACGCGTGTGAATAAGCTACCTGACCATAGGCAAGTACAGTGCCATTGTAGCCACTAAACAGCGCATCGACCAGTGGCGCTACACATTCATCATATATGCAAGAAGATGGACTTCCCTTGCTACCAAATAAATTATCAAATGTGAAGGCATGCGATCCAATTTGCACCTTTTTGCACATAAAATTGAGCAGAAAACTCAGTTATAAATCAAATCTATGTAGCACAACGACTGCACATATGAAATGAGTAACATGTCCAGATTTTTCCATGTATAGATCAGTGTAATCAACCAGTTCAATACCTGCTTCTGCGCCGGATAGACTGTGATGCAGTCTGTGCATCCCATTAGTAGCTCCGGAGTAACTAGCGGTCGTATATTCACAGAAACCCTCACACTCTGGGATGAATCGCCGTTCTCCATCACAATTACTTATCCAGAAACCTGAAGCCCGAATTCAGAAACAAATTACAAACAGAAGAATGGGGGATCCAGAATTTGGGAGTATTCAGGTGAGTGAAAGTTACCACCGGTGGAGAGAGAATGCGCAGCGATGGGTGGCGGAGAGGCGGAGATTGGATTTGAAATTCGATGGGGAGAGAGATGAAAAGAAGAAACGGTTTGAATTTGAGGAAATGCCGCCGCCCAGGTCCGAAATTCAAATGGAACGCTTTATTATTATTATTATTATTTATCTTTAATTAGTGGGCCTATTTTCCAAAAAAAAAAAATTAGTGAGCCTACAGTAATAAATTTTATTTTTTAAATAAATAAATTTGATTATTTTCTAACATATAATTTGGATTTTGGCCTCCCATTTCTTAATTTTTTTATACTTCATTAAAAATATATTTATCAAGACCATACAAATTTGTCCTTTTTCATTCTTGAGAAACCTCGATTTTTTTCAATAACCTGAAGAAATCCTTAACCTCGACTAACATTTTAGACATAGTGCCTTTGAATGATTCTGTAATGGCCCTCGTTATGATCATGACATGCATGCAATTTGATTCTTTCTGCATCTTCCTTTTTTTTCAGAAAAGGTGTTACTATACATAAAAAATGTAGAATATCAATCTTTATTTTGAGGTCTTAGGTCAATTACTCAAAAAACTATCAAGATATTATATTTTCCCACTTGAAGTAAGATTCATTTTTTAATATAAGACTAAATTTGATTTTGACATTAATATTAGCTGGAGTATTTATAATTGAACCGAAAACTATAAACAAATAAAACATCCTCGCATAAATATCCATATGTGCATAATAATAAATTTAAATAAAGCTAAATGTTCATCTCAAGATATCGGACACTTCATTAATATTCTATCTTTTGACAAAATTTTAACTTGTAAGTGATATATTGATAACAAGAACATGTCAAACCATAAATCTTCATTTGAGTCGATTTAATATTAACATGTAAAATCGAATAATCATCATGTATTTATTATCATAAGTGCATGTGTACTTATATTAAATGATAACCTTATTTTGAACCGATTAATTATCAACATAAGTTACATGCACAAAACCGTTGATTTCTTTGTAGAACGGTTTATCTTGGAGCTGGATATCTATTTATTGTATTAAAGAAAACTCGATTATTTGTGGATAAATTTCTTGAGAAAATTTTTCAAATATTTCTGATATTTCAAAAAATTTATTTCTAATAAACAATTATCAGTTGTGTGTATTAGATGGAGCACATGAAATTTGATAATCAATAAAATATGGTCTATAATCATCTTTCATCAACCTCTTTTATTTGAAATTTTGATACAATGTTAAAGTTCGGCTGACATCTCGATCTGACAGGTTGTGGGTAATTGTTGGTTAAATTACTCATATAATTTTTCTGCTCATAGATTCCTTGAGATTGTTCCTAGTATTGAATCTTGAATATTGCTCATTCGTTAATAGCACATAGCAATGTCAATAGTTGAAGAATGTTCCTTCTTTGGTTCCTATAATTCAAGTATTCTCTTCTAATGAATCAGCACCACCAATTCCAGCACAACCTATTTCTATTGTTCCATCAAGGCTAGATCTTCATCCCATGTTCTCTTTGTCCCAAGACCTAAGGGCATTGTTATTCGTGATCCTCTGCCTAAAACCACCGATCAGGGTTTAAACACCCAAATGTTTATGGCAAAAGTAAAAAATTATATTTGATTCTATTTCTGAAGAAAATGTCGAAGAAAAAGTTTTCAAATCCTCCATGCAAATCCATATTGACATTCACATGGAAGAAATCGATGTTTTTGTTGATCACGAGATCACTTGATTTGATGACTATGTAAAACTTCGTACGATAACAAGTCTTGTTGCTTTTGAGAAAAATCAGAAGAAGTTGAGGAAAGCAGTAAAGCTCAAGGCAATGGTGTTCTCTCGGGAGATGACAAATGTTGTTGCTACCCCCATGCCAGAAGTGCCTACATCTTGGAAAATTTGGAAGTTTCTAAGCTAAGAGAGACTATGACTACTCTCAAAGCCAACTATGATTACCAGAGTCCGGTCCCCTTTCACGATGTTAAAGTTATATAACAACTCAGCTATGATCTCTCTACTCTGGCCATGAGTGCATGTAACTATAATGGAAACGAAGTTTACTGTGGGGACCCGGACGCTAACTCCATCTTATCAATCATCATTGGGATTAAAAGGATCAATTAAATAAACTAGGTCGAAATTTTTTTTAAAGTTGAACATCTCATAAGCAAGTGTACAAAATACTACAACAAGTTATGCTCCTTCTTATTTAATTACAAGACCAAGTGCCATCTACAACCTGATCAAGATACACAGCTGTTCAAAATAAAATCATAACAAACTAGTGTTTATCAACTACATGTTATGTGTTGAACAACAGCTCTACTTCTAAGCCCGGATCACCACTCTAATCTCGATCTATCATGCTTGATAGACATGTATTAATTGTGGCGATGAAAATAAAAACCAGCAGACCAGCATCACTCTTTAAGAAAACAGTAGACAAAAAGAAAATCAGAAGCTACTGGTCTAGTAAAACAAAAGCAGTAGAAAGGATAGAAAAACATAATCAGTAGAAGATGTTGCCTAACGTGACTACTTTAAATGTTACCGTTAAAGTTACCAAGTACTAGTATTAATTGTAGCATTAAATACTATACGAGTCATTTAATTCACTTTACCGAGTTTAGTATAAAACAGGACTGATTGTTTTATAGCTTTTCTACAGGAACCTGTTTTTTGGTAATAAAGCTGACTCTATCAGAAATCTGAAGACATCTTCTGATCATAAACGTTGAACTCAGTCGCTTATATATACATGGAACAAACCCTTACAGAAAGAGAACTCTACGCATAATATCTTTTCAAGGATCAACGCTATTTCACTCAACGAGACAACCTCGAAATTCCTTGATAACTTTGAGTTCAACACAAAGAAAAGTAGCACACGCTTCATAGCAAATATCTGATCTTTTGAAGATCATCTTGTGCTACTGATTCTTACACTCTTCACAATCTTTTACAACACTTATACTTTATCAGGAAGAGCTTGTAATCTGAAAAAAGTCTTTTCAGAACCTTTTGTATCACGTTTTTTTTGAGTCGAGTAACTAAGAGTTTCAGTAGGCAAAGGTGTAAGTCCTTCTGAAGTGGGTGTGTACAAGAGTTGTACTGTAATATCCAAAGTCTTTTAGTTATACCTTCTGGAAACAGGAGAAGAGGAGACGTAGAAGATTTCATCTTCGAACTTCCATAAACAACTACTGCCTACAGTTATTATTATCTTTCACTTACTTCATCAGATTGTTTCCGCACCTATAATTGTAATCTAGGTGAAGGTATACGCAACAAGATAAACTACTATCTCTAACAGGATTTTAGTACCTCATCAAAAGAAAGGAAAAACGAGTAGAGTTTATTCACCCCCCCTCTAAACTCAACTTCGATCCTCAACAATTGGTATCAGAGCAGGTTATTCTTGTTCGTGAAAAACTACAACAGATGGCACACTTTAGCAAGATCCCTATGTTCTCTAAGGAAGATTTTGATGATTGGAAGATTAGAATGCAAGCTCATCTTGCAGCACAAGATGATGACATGTGGTATATCATCACAGATGATCCATTGAAAATATTAAAGCCTAACACAGATGTTGCTGTTACTGAGGGTGCACCGCATATGTTTGAAAAATCAAGAAGTGAATGGACCAGCGAAGGTAAGAAGAAGGCCAACCTTGATAATGTTGCAAAGGATATATTATATAAAATTCTCGACAAGAATACCTTTAGCAAGATTAAAATGTGTTCTACTGCAAAAGATATTTGGGAAAAGCTCATCCAGATATGTGAGGCAAATGAGCAAACAAAAGAAAACAAACTGTCTGTAGCAATGCAGAAGTTCGAAAATCTAAAAATGAAAGCTGGTGAAACTCTAAATGAGTAATATGAAAGATTCAGTAACTTGGTAAATGAGCTAACAACTCTAGGGTAAAGAGCATAGCAACAGAGAAATAGCTCTCAAGGTGATGAGAGCCTTACCCAGAGAATGGGATGTCAAAACAATGGTTATGAGAGTGTCCAAAGATCTAAACAAGTTGGAACTGCATGACTTGTTTGCAGACATGAAAGCATACGAGTTCGAACTGGAGGTAAGAAGTGGAGAAGAGTCCTCAAGTCTACCTACCAAGGCTCTTGCTGCTACTGCTACTGCTACTACCTCTTCTACTGCTGCTACAGCTGTACCTCAAGCATTACCTACTGTGATCATTGACAGTACATTGGAGAAGACTGCATGAACAAATCAGTAGTGATGCTATGTCCTTGTTTGTAAAGAAATTCTCCAGGTTCATGAAAAAGAACCATCGAACTTATCAGGGTCCCAATCGCAACTTCAAGAAAGATTCACCATCTGGTGATATGGGATGCTTTAACTGCGGAAAAATAGGTCACTTTTTCATTGCTGATTGTCCTAAACCAAAGAAGGATGACCAGAAGAGAAAGGATCACAAGAGGAATGACAAAAAGTCCAGAAGAGATTGAAAAGCAATGATTGCTGAAGAAAGCAAATCCAAATGGGCGGACTCCAGTTCTGAGTCATCTGATTCAGAAAGTCATTCCAGTGACAGTGATGCAGAAGAAGTTAAATGTCTCATGGCAAACACTGATTCAACCTCGACATCTGGAGAGGTATTTGATTTTGATTCTAACGAATTCACACGAATTGATCTGGTTAATGCATTACATGACATGGTAGAAGAGTATTATAGACTTTCTCAATCATTCGAAGAAGTTAAGATCGAAAATCAGAACTTAAAGGATCAGAACAGTAAGTTAACTTGCTTGCAAGTAGACAGCTGTAATGATTTACAAGTTGAGATGAGTAAATTAAAAACGGAGAATGAAAGAGCAAAAGCAGATTACCAGAAGATGCTTTCTGAAAATCAGAAGTTATCACTACTGGTAAATGCTTGGAACAAGTCTTCTATTTCACTGGAAAAGATGCAAGAGTTACAAAAACAATCTGGAGACAGGAGTGGTCTCGGATTTTGTAATAATGAAGGCACCTCTGAAACAAATACTAAGCCAAAACTGGATATGTGCAAAGGGAAGTATATTCACTTTGTGAAATCCAGCGTGGTACAGAAACCAGAAGTACCTACTGTTTCAGTAGAAAGGAATGTAAATCAGATGAACAGAAGAATGCACTATGGTCTGGGTTATGTTAAACCTAAGGAAAAAGTTGACCAGAGTTCTAGAATCATGAGTGGATTCAACTCAGGAAGACAACCTCCTATGAAGGTTAAAAACTACCAGTACTATAATTCTAAACATGTTCAGAAGAGATACAGGCTGGACAACAGAAACAGAAGGGAAGAACAACATACTAGGATGCACAATGTTAAAAACAACAGAACCTTTGTTGCACACACTTCCATGGATACCCGAAGTACAAAAATTGTACAAATGTGGGTCCCCAAAGGACTGATAAGGCTTGGACCCAAATAGATTTGGGTACCAGATACTAAAATTTGTGTTTGCAGGAACAGCAGAAGAAAACAGAAATCAGTAACTCTACATGGTATCTGGACAGTGGATGTTCCAGACACATGACTGGACAGAGAAATCTACTCTCCGAGATAATGAGTTGCACTGGACCAAAGATAACTTTTGGAGACAACTCAAAAGGTAAAACCGTGGGTAAAGGTAAGATTATCCATGGTAACATAACCATTAATGATGTGTTATTAGTTGACAACCTTTGTTACAATCTAATTAGCATTAGTCAACTATGTGATAATGGTTATTCTGTAGCTTTTCAGAAGCACTCATGTGTAGTTAGAGATTCTGCTGAAACTACTGTATTAACTGGAAAGAGAGAATGCAACACCTACAGAGTCTCTTAGAACTCAAATCATGTCAACACTCCTACATGCTTAGTTGCCTCGCTTAGTAATAAACACTGGCTATGGCACAAGAAATTGAATCATCTGAATTTCAAGTCAATCAATCATCTCAAAAAGCAGAATATAGTTGATGGCCTACCTGATATTAATTTTGTTAAAAATCATGTTTGTTCTGCTTGTCAGCTTGGGAAACAGATAAGATCTAGTTTCAAGAACAAAGATAGCAAGTCAACTTCAAGATGTCTGGAATTACTGCATATGGATCTATTTGGTCCAATCTCTATCATGAGCTTAGGGGGAATGAAGTATACTCTTGTTGTTATTGATGATTTTTCTAGATTCACTTGGGTAATATTTCTCGCAGGAAAAGATCAAACCAGTAGCCTCCTTATCAAGCTTCTGAAAAGGATTCAAAATGAAAAATCTTCTTCCATCATTAAAATCAGAAGTGATCGGGGTACTGAGTTCACTAACAAAAATCTTGAGTTATATTTGGATGAACAGGGGATTCATCATGAATATTCAGCTGCCAAAACACCTCAACAAAACGGAGTAGCTGAGAGGAGAAATAGAACTCTAAAAGAAGCAGCTAGAACAATGCTAGCAGATGCAGACATCTCTCAGCGCTTCTGGGCTGAAGCAATTAACACTGCTTGTTACACGCAAAACAGAACTATGGTCAACAAAAGGCACAATCAAACTCCGTATGAAATATGGAAAGGGAATAAACCCAACGTATCTTATTTTCATGTGTTTGGTTGCAAATGTTTTGTACTAAATAATGGCAAAAATCACTTAACTGCATTTGACTCAAAATCAGATGCTGAACTATTTCTTGGTTACTCTGCTGTAAGCAAAGCCTTTAGAATTATCAACAATAGAACTCTTAATGTTGAAGAGTCGATTCATGTTGTTTTCGATGAAGACAGCAGTGCTCCTGAAATATCTAACACGTCAGATTTAAGTAACAGGTTAGACAGGATCCACTTGGAACTGGACAGTGAAGATGATGTAAAAGCAAACATCAAGGATCTTCAAAATCCAGAACCAGACATTCCGATAGTGGAACCAGAAGTACAGACATTAGATCTGCCAATACCAGCAGAAGACACTCAAGAACCTACTACTGGTTCCGTCGAGAACAATCTCAACATATCAAATCAGGAAGATATCCTTTTAAATCCTTTTATTTGGAGAAAATCTCATCCTCCATCATTGGTTATTGGTAATCCAGCAGCGCCTTTGAGAACCAGAAGGCAAATGATAAATGAATACATACATGCTGTGTTTATTTCTCAAGATGAACCAAAGAAGATTGAAGAAGCTCTTTTGGATCCCAGTTGGATAGAAGCTATGCAAGAAGAGCTGAATCAATTTGAGAGGAATAAAGTTTGGTTTCTAGTACCTAGACCTTCTCACCAAGCTATCATTGGAACTCGGTGGGTATTCAGAAACAAACTAAATGAGGAAGGAACAGTTGTAAGAAACAAAGCAAGACTGGTGGCACAAGGATTTAGACAAGAAGAAGGAATAGACTATGATGAAACCTTTGCACCAGTAGCTAGGCTCGAAGCTATCAGAATATTCTTAGCCTTTTCTGCTTTCAAAAACTTCAAAGTATATCAAATGGACGTAAAGAGTGCGTTTCTTAATGGTCTACTACAAGAGGAAGTCTATGTTGAACAGCCTCCAGGTTTTTCAAATCATTTGTTACCAAATCATGTTTTTAAATTATATAAAGCATTGTATGGTCTGAAACAAGCACCTAGGGCTTGGTACGATACACTTTCACAATTTCTCATTAATCATGGTTTCATCGTTGGTACTGTAGATAAAACCTTGTTTACCTTAGCCAAAAACAAACACATATTATTAGTTCAGATTTATGTTGATGATATCATATTTAGGTCAACTAACCCCAAATTATGTGCAAAGTTTGCTAAGTTAATGCAGGACCAGTTCGAGATGAGCATGATGGGAGAATTAACATTCTTCTTAGGATTACAGATTAAACAACTTGATACTGGAATTTTTATAAATCAAGCCAAGTACACCAAGGAGCTTCTGAAAAAGTTCGGTATGGAAGCATGCTCTGCTGCTTCTACTCCAATGAGCTCATCTATTAAACTTGATAAAGATGAAAGTGGAATTCCAGTAGAGGTAACTCAGTATCGCGGTCTTATTGGTTCATTGTTATATCTGACTACCAGTAGACCAGATATCATGTTTGCTGTTTGCATTTGTGCTAGATTTCAATCAAACCCTAAACAATCACATTACATTGCTGATAAAAGGATTTTAAAATATCTTAAGGGTACTCAAAATGTAGGCCTCTGGTATCCCAAGGACTCGTCGTTTAATCTTATTGGATACTCAGATGCTGATTATGCAGGATGTAAACTAGATAGGAAAAGCACAAGTGGTTTTTGTCAATTTCTTGGTAACAGGCTGATATCCTGGTTTAGTAAAAAGCAGACCTCCATAGCCACATCTACTGCAGAAGAAGAATATCTGGCTGCTGGAAGCTGCTGCTCTCAAATATTATGGATTCAGCAACAGTTAAAAGACTATGAATTCAAGCCTCCGAATCACCTATTTTCTGTGACAATACCAGTGCCATTGCAATCACACAAAATCCAGTACTTCATTCCAGAACGAAGCACATAGACATCAGAAATCATTTCATCAGAGATCATGTGCAGAAGAAGAACATTCGTCTGGAATACATTCCTACTGATCAGCAAGCAGCAGACATCTTTACAAAACCTCTCCCTGAGAATAAGTTTTCTTACTTTCGAAATACACTTGGATTGATAGATTTAACTTAATTATTTATCATTATCTGATATTTTGGCTTAACTTTTTCTCTGTGATTATTCAGTTTCTAATTTTGCAGAAGGTAAAAGTTGAACGATGGAGACAATCAGTAGACATAATATTTCATTAAAGATAATAGAAATGGGGGCGTACATTTTTCACTTCTGTTTTAACGTAAACTCTCCAGGATGCCAACCAAGCGGTCAGCTCTCCAGTAGAGGTACGTAAAAACTCATCTGAAAAAGCAATCTTTTTCAGAGTCTTAAGCTCCTTTAAGAGCATAAGAAGGTAGACGTCATCATCAGAGACAACATCAGCACTATGGAGACGTCGATAATACTTCGACATCATCATCAACTCCTTAGTAGAAGATGTTCGCCCACTCTCGAAGGAAGACCTAAGCTCCTGGATTTTAGTCCAAGTAGCAAGTGTCTTCTTCAGCACCTTGACCTCTATTGCCTCCTTTCTTGCAGCAGTCACCTCTCTCATGAACTCATCAGCCAAATCAGGACTATTATCTCTTGCCATTTTTTTTCTTAAGAATGACTATCTGGTTTAACCCATGTTCATATTTATAGATGAAAACCAGGGACCAAAGCTCGAGAAAGTCTTGACTACAGTAGATATATGAAACATCCCATATCTAGCTCTCATCGGATTTGTTACCATATATTGCACTAATTTAGGAAAAACTTTATTCTGATATTCTGTGATTCTGTGTCAGAAGCAAAAGGTATTTTGTCTCATTAACAAAACAAGGCTTATTTTATCTTCCAGTAGAAGCTATCAAGACGACTTCTCTTCTTCTGAATTTTATTCATCATTCATCAGTTATTTATCTTATTTAGCCAACAGTAAGTTATTTGCAGGAAAGCAGAAGGGAATATCAAGTACTTAAACTGAAATTTTATTAGAAACCATTCCAGTACATTAAACTGATGTAGAAGTAAAAGCAGTAGATCAACAAATGCTCTTTTAACAAGAAGCTTTACATTAAACTTTTTGCATTCAGTAATATCAGCAGATCGTAGTATCTTCAGCAGGAAAAGGATGGTCTACTTCGAAAAGATTCCAGCAAGCTTGGGTCTAGTAAGAATCTAGCAAGCTTGGGTCTTGTTAGCATTAATGTATAATCAGATACTTTACAGGGCATCAGCTTCATCGATCAACCAGCACTCTCTTATTGCATTAGAAAGCCTCTGGAAAAGATCGATGCTACATTTCCGACTAAATGAAAGAAACAAATCTTTTTGATTGTTGACATTACAACTCCAGGAGTTTGATCCAAGGGTCATTACGTAAAGAATGACATCTTCAAACTTCCTTCTGAACATTTTTGCTTCGGCTCCTGGATCAGACTCTAACTCTTCTTTAACTTGAGCTTTCATTTTAGATTATGAATGTTTAACTTCGTTTAAGTTGTGCAGGCATTTATAGTAATCTTCGGAAGACACAAAGACTCTTGCGACTGTTCATTTTTAACGGTTCATATTGAAAGATTGCCAAAAGTCGTTTGGTGTTTAATATCCACTTATTAGTTGCATTTACCGAGGGGGAACAGTATCTTAGTCAGACTAAGATTTTTATACCTTTTTCAGAAAACAGATAGAGTATTTGTCTTTTCGATAAAACAACAAGTTTGCTGGTTTTGTCACAGTGCTCAAATATTTCAGCACTCTGAAACTTCCAGCAGACGTTATCATAAAACGACAAATCTTCTTCTGATTATTTTTAGTAACCGTCTGGACAGCCCGCCTATTTCAAATTTTTAAATCATTCGCGTCTCTGACAAACTTTGCAAGTCTTTTCAAATATTCAACCATAAAAATACTGACACGTGTCCTTATGTTTACTTGACGGCTGTACATTCATTTTAAAATATCACCTTCTCATTTTTCACTTTTACCGTTTCAAAACTGTTGCTACTCAGCTACTGCTTTCTCTTAATCATCTTCTATCTACTGCAAATTTTATCTGATCCTTTCATCGTAGAGAAATGGCCGGAGCATACACTCTTAATGCATATCAAGTCAACTTTGCTTCAGTTCTCAATGTCAAAGATAAGAATCTTGTTAAAATGTTTCAAGACCTTAAGAAATCAGGACTTCAAAACTTCTTGGAAGCACCAGCTGTGATATACAAAAATGCTCTTCTGGAGTTCTACGCTAAGGCAACTGTGCATGAAGGAAAGATCGTCCACTCTCAAGGAGATGCATCCATCTCCATTGATGCTGCACTATTGGGCGCAACTTTTCTCCTCCCACTTTCAGGTACTTCTGAACTATCTGATATTTCCAAGCTAGAAATGTCTATTGCTCTTAGCACTTTGTCAGCCACTGAAGAAGAATTGTCTCCTTCTTGCCACAAAAAGTTACTCAAAATGGAATATCAAATTCTGGCTGATATTGTGGCGAAGGCTATATTAGTCAAAGCTGGCACGTTCGACAAGTTAACAAAGGAGAAAGTTCAAGTGATGGCTGCCATCACTAAGGGAACTAAAGTGGATTGGAGTCATTTCATATTCAGAATCATGAAAGACATGGTCATCAAGAAAAGTTCTGGATTTGCTGTTCAGATCATCACAATGCTCAAGGATGCTGGTTTCGCTTTTACAAGTGAACAGGATGCTGTTTCGGCAACAATGATTGATGCTGAGAATATACTCGCTTTAAGGCCCAAGCCAATCGTGACTGAATTTGTTGTCTTGTAAAAGGAGATTGGAGAGACTCTTTCTGAGACTCAGAAACCTCAACGAAAGATTAAAAGGAAAAGAGTGATCGTCTCTACTGATTCTGATAAAACAGTATCAGAAGAGTCTGTTGTTGATGTTCAACCATCCCTACCAACTCCAATCAAAAAGAAAGCACGGACTGTTCTTAAAATCAAGAAGACAGCAGCAATTTCTGAAATTGAGAAAGTGCCAATCAGACAGGTGTTTCCAGAAGTGGTTCCATCTGCACGAGCCAATGCCCCTACTTCAGTGCAAGCTGCTGCATCTGTTCCAGCAACATCTACTGCTTCTACTTTCAGACCAATGTCTGGAATAGTGATTAGAGAACCAACAAGGGGGTCTTCTGCATTTCGACCCATTTTGCCTATTTCATCAACCGACAAAGGCAAAGGAAAGATGATTGAAGAACCATAACTTTTTGGACTCAGAACAACTGTGACCACAGGTGTTGATCTTCATTTGGCAGAAATAGAAAGCTCTGCCAATGATGACATGAATTTCTTTGACGAGTGGCACAAGGTCCGAATTTTTTATTCTTTTGCTTACTTCAAGAAGAAAGGATCCTATGGGAAAATAATGAACACTGAGAAGAGGGTCTTTCAGCTTGCCAAAACAGAAAATGTAATCGAGGCCTTGCGTAGAAGAAGCTACATCCTCGAACAGCTGAAATGTCAGAAGCTGGAATCGGTTCTGAAAATTCTTAAATCAAATTTTGATCTACAATTCCTACTGCTGTTCAGGATCAAAACGTCATTCTGATTCTAACTGACAAATTGAAACAGATGAGTGAGCAACTTCTTGACCAAGAAAAGGGCTTTGGCGAGCCAATTGAATATCAAGTCGGCCTTGTTCCAGACTTTCCACAGATCCAGACAGTTGAGGAACGGACTACAGCTTCACCAAAAGCTTCTGTTCTCAGTACTCCTGCATCACCAACAAGGCCTCTTCAGTCATCATCTCTTTTGTCTATGCATGAACTGGCTTCCGTTGAAGAAGTCATTGAGTCAATTGTTCCCACATCCCCTACTACTCAGGAGGCAGTTCCAGCTACTTCATTGCCACAATCACCCTCTCCAACCGCAGAACAACATATGGCAGAATCAGATGCTATATCTCTTTTGCCAAATCTAGAGAAATTTTCTGCTGCTCATCAAGCTGAAATGAAAGTTCTTCTGAACCTGCAATTTGAACCCATAACTGCAGAACAATTAGCTTCACCTACTGCCGTTGCTCCAACAGAAGAGAACTTGGTCTCCAACTTGGTTGCTCCTGATGAAGAGATTGTTCCTACCATAATTGCTGCCGAACCAAATGTCTCTGCTATTCCAGATGAAACCTCTGCTGACCCTGGTCCTTCTACTGCTGTGATGGACACCACTTCCCTCACCACCAATCAAGTCTCTACTGCACTGATTGTCACTGATCCTGTTCAAACTCTCACGAACACTCGCGCTGCTGAAATGAGGCAACGCATGCTTGCGCGAACCCCCTCACCTGAATCAGAATCATTCAATTTGGAGTTTCAGATTGACGTTCTGCAAAGGGAACTCAATAACCTGTCTGATTTAGTCAAGCGGATGTCCGGTGAAAGCATATCAGAATTTAGTGGTGCTCAGTTCTTCAGAGAACGAATGAGCAAACAAATATATAAAACGGCGGAATCCGTGGAGAAAATGCATGCTGAAACCATTGTTTTCAGACAAGCTGTATTGAGAAATTATAGTCACATCGTGCTTGCTCAAACTGATATACTAAATCGACTCACCGAGCATGATGATCTCATTCGATCATTTTCCACCTCCATGGAAGTAATGGATGCCAAGATTGATTCTCAAACTCAATCTCTCACTACTCTCAATGATCGTATCTCTACTCAAGCTCCGTATCTGGAGATGTTAACCAATGGCATTCAAAACTTGTCTGGAAGAATGAATGATCTTATGGCCCATGTGATTGCCGCTGATGCCAAAAAGGGGGAAGAAAAACGAAGAGATCCATCTGAAGCAGAACTAAGGCAATCAGAAGCTGAACCTTCAGATAGAAAATTTCAGGATCCTCAAGATGAAGAAGTCATTTACAGGGACATTGGAACTGATTGACAATTTACTGTGTTAATTTCATTGATATTATTCTTTTGCTTACTGATTATCTGTTATTTAACGCTTTCCTACTGTTTAGGTTTTGGCATCACCACAAAGGGGGAAATTGATAGACATGAATTAATTGTGGCGATGAAAATAAAAACCAGCAGACCAGCAGCACTCTTTAAGAAAACAGTAGACAAAAAGAAAATCAGAAGCTACTGGTCTAGTAAAACAAAAGCAGTAGAAAGGATAGAAAAACAGAATCAGTAGAAGATGTTGCCTAACGTGACTACTTTAAATGTTACCGTTAAAGTTACCAAGTACTAGTATTAATTGAGCATTAAATACTATACAGAGTCATTTAATTCACTTTACCGAGTTTAGTATAAAACAGGACTGATTGTTTTATAGCTTTTCTGCAGGAACTATTTTTTTGGTAATAAAGCTGACTCTATCAGAAATCTGAAGACATCTTCTGATCATAAACGTTGAACTCAGTCGCTTATATATACATGGAACAAACCCTTACAGAAAGAGAACTCTACGCATAATATCTTTTCAAGGATCAACGCTATTTCACTCAATGAGACAACCTCGAAATTCCTTGATAACTTTGAGTTCAACACAAAGAAAAGTAGCACACGCTTCATAGCAAATATATGATCTTTTGAAGATCATCTTGTGCTACTGATTCTTACACTCTTCACAATCTTTTACAACACTTATACTTTATCAGGAAGAGCTTGTAATCTGAAAAGAGTCTTTTCAGAACCTTTTGTATCACGTTCTTTTTGAGTCGAGTAACTAAGAGTTTCAGTAGGCAAAGGTGTAAGTCCTTCTGAAGTGTGTGTGTACAAGAGTTGTACTGTAATATCCAAAATCTTTTAGTTATACATTCTGGAAACAGGAGAAGGGGAGACGTAGAAGATTTCATCTTCGAACTTCCATAAACAACTACTGCCTACTGTTATTATTGTCTTTCACTTACTTCATCAGATTGTTTCCGCACCTATAATTGTAATCTAGGTGAATGTATACGCAACAAGATAAACTACTATCTCTAACAGGATTTTAGTACCTCATTAAAAGAAAGGAAAAACGAGTAGAGTTTATTCACCCCCCCTCTAAACTCAACTTCGATCCTCAACAATGCTCTTCTCGACCCTGATCATGTCCCACCTGTTGTCATGCATACATACAAACACAACAACAGCCGGATAACTCCGGTGAGAAACATATTTCCCAGTATAAACAATGTATACATTCATTTCATACAAACATATACAAAAGCATATAACATTTGTAACACAATATGTATCGTAATCTACGAAAACATAAATCAATACAAAGCTGTAAATCAAACTCTTTAACTCTTACTCTTTGACTCGACTCTTATCTAGGGATCCCAGTTTGAATAAGAACGTAACAAGTCTCCCACCTACTCTCCCCTTCTAGATGGTGGTACGTTCTTATTCCCGGACTTCGGTACACTATATCGAATCTCTATAATAGGAGTCGATCTTCTCCTAATCACATCGATATAAACCAAACGTCCAGTGACTTGGCACCTCTGCCAAAGACCCAAATTACATGCTTTGCTATAACTCAATAGACTAAGCATATCAATCTCAAGAATCGCAAATACATCAAAGCAATAACAATATAGTATGTGGTTTTGGGAAAATCAAGTTATATCTTACTAGAGTTATCTCTCCCGGTTTAACATTGATTTATACATTTCTTTTCGTAGTTCTTGGTTGACGCAACAAATCTTAATCTGGCTTTGTTCGTTCTTCGAAGCCTTCAATACCAAATCTGGAATGACATATTCGAGAGGCATGACATCAATATACAACTCAAAACAAATCTTGATTTGAACAATCTCAATCTAATGACGTTTCGACGGCATAACATCGCAATCTCGATATATCCGACAACTCAGACATCAATAGATACAAATCACAACTCATAATCAATACAATTACAGCCCACAATTACCAAATCTGTACAATCTCATTCAACACAGGTTGAAAATTGATAACAATTGCATAAACTGTCCGTTCTTCGATCTGATTTCGATTACAGGCTTACCATAATCTCAAGAACACATAATATAAATCAAATTATGATTTCTTCCATACCAACTTTTCGAACCATACAGGAAAGTAATAAAACTTACATCCTTTTGAAGCTCTTGACGAGAGAAGCACGGAACTAAACTCGGATTGAAAATCGGACGGCCGGATCTTGCACCATCCCAATTCTAAAATATAAAAGCTTGAGAATTCTATGGAGGTTTCGGTTTCCTTGCTAAAAGTCTGGAGTGGAATGAGGTTTATTGACATCTTTAATTGCATGGCAAGCCATGTGGCTCATTCTTCATTCAGCACGTTTCGCGCATATGCGCGTCCAACACTGACGCATATGTGCGAGACTCTCTGTCTCGGCACTTGGCAATTTATCTTCTCGCGCATATGCGTGAGATCTACTGTCTCAACGCTTGTAAACTCATCTGCTCGCGCATATGCGCGCCTCTTCTCGCTCATATGCGCGAGACTTACTGCCTCGGCAATATTGATATTCACCAGCTCGCGCATATGTGCGCGAGACTTACTGTCTCGGCATGTGCTTCTCGCGCATATGTGCGCCTCATCTCCGCGCATGTGCACGAGGTCTGCTGGACTCCACACACACAATACTCATGCTTTCCCAAATCTTGTCTCGGAGTCGTCTTTCTATAATCACATCAATTCATAAAACAATAATTTCAGATTAAAAGGATATAATCTCGGGCATTACATTTACTGTAAGAGCTTCTGAAAAGGCTCGACTTCAAGTTGATTTCAATTTAAATTCAGTTGAGGAAAGTGCGAGATCTTCTCCGAGAGACACTACATCTAGTACTCCTGCAACCTTCCTCGATTATTGTTGCTAAACCTTAGCAATCCTCGTCTCTTCTCTCAGCTCGAGATTTAGTTATTTCCAATGTTGATGATGCTGTGAATTCCATTGCTCAAGCTATCTCCACTGATGATATAATTGTTGATCCTCCACAGAATCAAGCCATTGGTGATGAGGTTTCAGCTTCACCTCCTCTATCTTTAGATGACCTCATTCAGGTTGAAACTCCACTTCCGGATACTAATGGTGTTCCCGTTATTCCAGTATTTTTCTCCTCAACCATATGAAGAAGTGCATGTTATGAATGAAGAAATTCCAAGTACTTTTTGTGATAACCCGAATTTCCAGCATTTCCAACATTTCAGTAGCAATGCAAAATTTTCAGCAGAAGATAATATTTCAGAAGCTGGTACTTTTCCAGCAGATTAGAATCCAGCAGCAGACAACAGATAAAAATCAAGCAGCAAAAGATTAGAATCCAGCAGGCAGTTACTGGTTCAGCATATGACTTGTAACTGAAGCATTTAACATGGAATAAAGGTTGTTAATGGCAGATTATGGCCATTAATTGGGAGGCTAACAGTCAGAATTTTGCCTATATATAACACTCTCAAACCTCTGAAATGGGTTACACAAATCTTGAGATTATCACTTGAATTTTCGAGCTAAGAAAGTGCTGATTTTCGAGCAGCAGAAACCAGTTGCAAGAAAAAGCAGATTTCAGACTTCAACCGAAACACTTTTAGCAAATTACTGTAAGTGGGCTTATATATAAATATCTTGAAATCAGTTTGATAATTCTGTTTTAAAGTTCAGTTTCTGTATGTGTATTTCTGATATATGATTTTGAAGCACTGAAACTCCCTAGTGAACTAATGGTAGGAATATATATTCTGAACATTTCTGAATTCTGATTCTGATTCTGATTCTGGCCTCACCCCTTAGAGGAGAGAACATATAGGGGACTGATATCAGTTTAGCCATGAAATTCACTAACATGCTCAGTGCTTACTAATTTTGATTTCTGTTCTGAAACCTGTGATTTCTGAATTCTAGTTTCTGTTCTGAAAAGATGAGTTTCTGTATATTATTGTATTACTGTTTCTGTTGAAAATGATTTCGAAAACTGGGAGTTATTCCCGCCTCTGCTTACTGAGTGACAATCATATCACTCACCCACCAAACCCATCACAAATAAGAACGAGAAAGAAAAGTTAGAAGAAGAAGAGCAGTTTCAATTTTGGGGCTGGCGATGAAGATTGTTGTTCTCAGTTCTGATTTATATTTTAAATTCCGCTGCATCTGTTTAGATATTGTAATTCTGGTTTTACATTTCCGCTGTAAAACATTATTAATTGAGTTGTATCAGACATTGAATATTCAGTATTATGAATAAAAGACTGGTTTCTGAATTTTGTACTTCCGAGGCTTGTTGTTTTCGAATGTAATTTGAGAGCAACGCCGGTGTCAACCAACCCCCGTCCCGGGTTGTGACATTGAAGTGGTATCAGAGCAAACCAGGTCATAATCTGGGGAGGAGGAACTAGAAATAATAAGTTCTAATAGACTTCTGAAAATACGTTCTGAAAATTTCGGGAATAGGCTACTGAAAATAAGCTACTGTAATAGACTACTGAATTGATAGACCGAATACGTACAGTTAGGAAAATCAGTAGGGAAACAAAGCAGTAGACCAGTAGATCTGAAACCAGAACCAGTAGATGGAAACCAGAACCAGTAGATGGAAACCAGTAGTATCAAACAAGTAGCCGAAATCAGAACCAGTAGATGGAAACCAGTAGTATCAAACAAGTAGCCGAAATCAGAACCAGTAGATGGAAAACAGTAGAGCTGAATGCAGAAGACTGGGTCAGTAGACTCGGAATGCAGCAGACTGGTTCTAATAGTGCTGGAAAGCAGCAGACAATGCTGGAAAAGCAGCAGACTGATTGCAGTAGCATCAGAATTGCAGTAGCCCGTGAATTCTAGTAGGCGCATGCTATAGACCTTGCAAATGGCATGGAAGTTGAGGTGTTTTTCGCGCAAACTTCAAACGGCCATAACTTTTGATCCAGGAGGAATTTTTACTATTAAGAGTAGGCGTTGGAAAGCTCTCGACGAGGAGAACCTAACCTAGAACGATTCAATCTTTGAGGAATCTAACCTAGAACGATTCAATCTTTAAGGTGTATATTATTGAATCGTTCTAGCACCACCGACAAACCCCAAAATTCTTTGTTTAGATAGGGATATCATCATTTTCGTAAAATTTTCCAACTTTTCGAAACTTTGAGAAATTTTCATTTCCAAACGGCTAAGCATTTTTACACCAAACTTGGTACCATTCATGTTCTTGATGTGAAGGATTTTTAGTAAATTTTTCACGGAATTCTGAGACCGAAATATTTTGAGCTATTTTCTTCCATTGAATGCATAGACAGTACTGATTTTGTTCATTCCAATAATTGTCTATAACTCAACCTGTACTCTTGAGATCAATTCTGAACATTCACTCTCCTGTTTTAGATGAAGATCATGACTGATCAGAGTAGCTACATTAAGAGCTTAGAGAAGAAGAAGTACCTATAGAAGTAGTGGAAAAAGAACAGTGATAATGGAGAGATGATAAGATAGACTAGATTGGTATTATCATACGAAAAGAAAGAAGTGTAATATTCTTTGGGAATGTACCAAGATAAGTTGAATCATATTGGGAATGTACCTATCTGATATAAGTTGACTTACATTTTTGGGAATTTACCTATCGTAGATAAGCTTCTGACTTAAGATGAATTGTCTGACTCGAGGATAAAAAATTATTTATGAAAATATGAGATAAGGATTATATAAGCTTTGAAATTCAGATGTAGGAAAAATTTTGTGTCAATAATTAATGATATGTACATTAAATTTGGGATGCTAAGTGAAGGACCTCCAATGAAACTTGTTTGTGTTAAAACATGCTTGACTCGTAGTCTTGATTAAGGAAAGATTTAGTAAAAGAAGAATTGTCTGAGGATTTAATTTCTTCCGTTCAAGATTGAAAGAAATTTTAACTAAGTTATAATTATTGGGACTTGAAGCAATCGGCTGATAAGGAGTTATATTCTAAGATTCTAAATTGGTTTCAAGATTTGAGTTAGTAATCGTGTTAATTTTAAGATAGAATAAAATAAGTATGGATGCGCATATATTCAGTGCCGATCTTATACAGTGTACTTTGGGAATTGATTGGTTGGACAAGAATCATGTAATGGTAGATTGTCGGAGTAAGAATGCCAAACCCCAATACAAGAAGAAATCGTACTTCGTGGTAAAGATAAGGAACAGAAATCCTTCCTTTCTACTTCTCAGACCTAGAAAGTCTAACTAGCAATGATCGATCAGCGAGGTAAATAAAAAAAAGTTACTCTAAAGATAGAGGATATTCCAGTTATTCAGGAATTTCCGGACGTCTTTACCGAAGAACTCCCTGGCACAATCCCCGAACTTGATTCCTAGGGCTACACCAATCTCAAAAGCACCATACCGTATGGCTCCAGCAGAGTTTAAAGAACTCAAAGAGCAACTTCAAGAATTGTTGGATAAGAAGCAAATCCGACCAAGCGCATCTCCGTGGGGAGCTCCTGTCCTATTTGTAAAGAAGAAGGACGGAAGCATGAGAATGTGTATCGATTACATAGAGCTGAATAAGATCACAATCAAAAACAAGTACCCGCTTCCAATAATAGATGACTTGTTTGACCAACTCAAGGGAGCTACGGTCTTTTCCAAGCTCGACTTAAGGTCAGGCTACCACCAACTCAAGGTCAAGACGGACGATATTCCGAAGACAGCCTTCCGAACAAGGTATGGACATTATGAGTTCATGGTGATGCCGTTCGGATTAACAAATGCTCCGGCAGTATTCATGGATCTCATGAATAAAGTGTTTAAACCATTTCTTGACAAGTTTGTTGTGGTATTCATCGACGACATTCTAGTGTATTCATCAAGTGAAGAAGACCACAAGGAACATCTTCGTCTCACCCTCCAGACGCTGAGAGAAAAAGAACTGTACGCCAAGTTCAAGAAATGCGAATTTTGGCTAGAGAGCATCACATTCTTGGGACACATATTACCAGCAGCAGAAGTAGCTGTGGACCCTAAGAAAGTAGAGGCAATCTCAGATTGGCCTAAACCAAAGAATGTGACAGAAATTCGAAGCTTCTTGGGATTAGCGGGCTATTACCGAAAATTTGTTGAAGGATTTTCTTCAATAGCCATACCCCTCACCAAGCTCACACAGAAGAACTTCAAGTTTCAATGGAGTGAAAAATGTGAGCAAAGCTTCAAGACTTTGAAGAAGAAGCCTATCTCAACTCCGGTGTTAGTATTGCCAACTGAAGGCAAAGATTTCACCATCTATATTGATGCATCTAAAGGAGGTTTAGGATGTGTACTCATGCAAGAGGGAAGGGTGATTGCATACGCGTCGAGACAGTTGAAGACGTATGAACAGAATTACCCAACACATGACCTCGAGCTAGCAGTAGAGGTATTTGCACTTAAGATTTGGAAATACTGTTTATATGGTGCTAGATGTGAGATTTTCACCGATCATCAAAGTCTCAAGTATTTGTTCACTCAAAAAGAACTAAATATGAGACAAAGACGGTGGATTGAACTCATGAAGGATTACGACTTGACGATAAGCTACCATCCAGGCAAAGCCAACAAGGTAGCAGATACTTTGAGTCGAAAGAATATGAGTAAGGTGATCCTGACATCACTTTCAGCACAACCATGTCTTCGAGAGACAATCAAGATAAGTCAGGATAGAGATTCCGCTTTGGTGAAACTAAAAGAGCAAGTTAAAGAAGGGAAAGCACCAGATTTCGAGACGGATAACAAAGGAATCTTGTGGATAAAAGGACGATTGTGCGTACCAGACATCGATAACATTCGACAAGAAGTAATGTCTGAGGCACATAAGTCAAAATTTTCAGTCCATCCTGGCAGTACAAAGATGTACAGAGATTTGAAGAAAAATTTTTGGTGGAGTGGAATGAAGAAAGACGTGGCAATGTATGTTTCCAAGTGTCACGTGTGCCAGCAAGTCAAGGCAGAGCACCAAAGACCTGGAGGACTTCTGCAATCTCTAGAAATTCCAGAATGGAAATGGGAGCATATTTCTATGGATTTCGTAGTGGGTTTACCAAAGACGAGACAAGGTCATGACGGAATATGGGTAATCGTAGATAGACTCACAAAATCTGCGCATTTTCTACCTGTCCGCATGAATTATAATTTGAACAAGCTAGCCACCTTGTACATGAACGAGATCGTGCGATTACATGGAGTACCAGCTAGCATACTATCAGACAGAGATCCTAGATTTACATCTCGATTTTGGAAGAGCTTTCAACAAGCTATGGGAACTAAGGTTACTCTTAGCACGGCCCATCATCCTCAAACCGATGGCCAAACAGAGAGTACAATTCAAACTCTAGAAGATATGCTGAGAGCATGTGCTCTAGACTTCAGTGGTAATTGGAGCGAACATCTGCCCTTAATCGAGTTCGCGTACAATAATAGTTACCACAGCAGCATTGGAATGGCACCATACGAAGCTCTGTATGGACGAAAGTGTCGATCACCACTATATTGGAATGAGATAGGGAAAAAAGCAATTGTTGGACCCGAAATGATCCAAGAAACAGTGGATAAAGTCGCTTTGATCAAGGAGAGATTAAAAGCTGCACAAGATCGACGTAAAAGCTGGGCTGATCAGAAAAGACGACCCGTGGAATTTGAAGTTGGAGAAAAGGCATATGTGAAAGTGTCACCCATGAAGGGTGTAATCCGATTCAATATGGCTGGGAAACTGAATCTCAGATACGTCGGACCATTTGAAATTCTTGAGAAAGTGGGAACACTTGCTTACAGATTAGCACTTCCCCCTGATATGTCAAGGATCCATAATGTTTTCCACGTGTCACAATTAAAAAGATATATTCCTGATCCAAGTCATATTCTTGACGTTGAACCACTGTTGGTTGAGGGCAATTTAAATGAAGAACTGAAGTATGAAGAGATTCCGATTCGAATTGTGGATAACAAAGACTAAGTACTGAGAAATATGTCAAAGTACAATGGTCCAATCACACCGAAAGAGAAGCTACTTGGGAGTTGGAAGAAAAGATGCGAGAACAATACCCTTACCTCTTTGAGGATCATGTGTAGCCAAGTTTCGAGGACGAAACTTTTCATAAGGAGGGAGGGATGTGAGAACCCGAATTTCCAGCATTTCCAGCATTTCAGTAGCAATGCAAAATTTTCAGCAGAAGATAATATTTCAGAAGCTGGTACTTTTTCAGCAGATTAGAATCCAGCAGCAGACAGCAGATTAGAATCCAGCAGCAGACAACCGATAAAAATCAAGCAGCAGAAGATTAGAATCCAGCAGGCAGTTACTGGTTCAGCATATGACTTGTAACTGAAGCATTTAACATGGAATAAAGGTTGTTAATGGCAGATTATGGCCATTAATTGGGAGGCTAACAGTCAGAATTTTGCCTATATATAACACTCTCAAACCTCTGAAATGGGTTACACAAATCTTGAGATTATCACTTGAATTTTCGAGCTAAGAAAGTGCTGATTTTCGAGCAGCAGAAACCAGTTGCAAGAAAAAGCAGATTTCAGACTTCAACCGAAACACTTTTAGCAAATTACTGTAAGTGGGCTTATATATAAATATCTTGAAATCAGTTTGATAATTCTGTTTTAAAGTTCAGTTTCTGTATGTGTATTTCTGATATATGATTTTGAAGCACTGAAACTCCCTAGTGAACTAATGGTAGGAATATATATTCTGAACATTTCTGAATTCTGATTCTGATTCTGATTCTGGCCTCACCCCTTAGAGGAGAGAACATATAGGGGACTGATATCAGTTTAGCCATGAAATTCACTAACATGCTCAGTGCTTACTAATTTTGATTTCTGTTCTGAAACCTGTGATTTCTGAATTCTAGTTTCTGTTCTGAAAAGATGAGTTTCTGTATATTATTGTATTACTGTTTCTGTTGAAAATGATTTCGAAAACTGGGAGTTATTCCCGCCTCTGCTTACTGAGTGACAATCATATCACTCACCCACCAAACCCATCACAAATAAGAACGAGAAAGAAAAGTTAGAAGAAGAAGAGCAGATTCAATTTTGGGGCTGACGATGAAAATTGTTGTTCTCAGTTCTGATTTATATTTTAAATTCCGCTGCATCTGTTTAGATATTGTAATTCTGGTTTTACATTTCCGCTGTAAAATATTATTAATTGAGTTGTATCAGACATTGAATATTCAGTATTATGAATAAAAGACTGGTTTCTGAATTTTATACTTCTGAGGCTTGTTGTTTTCGAATGTAAATTTGAGAGCAACGCCGGTGTCAACCAACCCCTATCCCGGGGCGTGACACTTTTCATGTTCAAGCTCTTGTTGTTCATTCAATAGTTCCTCAGCCCAATACTTGATTTGCACTAATTTTTGCTGATGTTGGTCCCTCTTCTGACCCCAGATTTATTCATTCGGATGACGTAGCAAAAGCACAAGCTGCTAGCATTCAAACTATGCGAGAACGGATCGCCATAAATGAAAATCTGTCTCCTGAATTTTATGATATCTCTCCCGTCGAGTCCAAATTAGAAGATATTGAAGCCTTGGGAACGTCACTTGAATTGATGATCAAATACACCAGTTATGGTGTCACTGACAACTAAGCAAGTTCGGAACTTTAAAAAAACAAAATCATAGATCATATTGAGCTTATCAGAATGATCTTCGTATCTTTCAAAAATCTTTTGTTCTTCTCAGAGGAAATTAATGGAATCTCATGCTTCTGTTTTGGGTAAACAGAATGTGCTTGTTACAAGTCAGAATTTACTTTCCTACAAGATTGATCATCTAAAGGCTTCCTTCATCTCTCAGTTTTCTGAACTTTTTCATTTATCAAAGAGGTTGATGCCAAAAAATGGAAAAAATACCACCAAAAAGATCGAATTCCAGATAATCATGAGACATCCATCCAAACCTAGAATCGGGAAATTATTTTTAAATGCATTATATCTATTTGAGTTTTGATGGTTTCTAAAATGAATCATATGAATATTTTCAGTTGCTGAATTATTGTATCACCAAAAAATAGGAAATTGTTAAGAAATTATAAGTTTTGGTGATGTTCCCTAGATAATTGACCAAAATAAGAAACATTAAAATTCATCAGCCAAGCAAATTCAATAGCTCATAAGTTTAGAATACCATTCACTGAACTTAAACAATAACCTTTATTGATTCTCTACTTGCTATCGATTTATGCTACAACCATTAATGATATCGAATTTGTTCTCTTAAATCATGAACAAGTTATTTCAGCAAATCCATCATTCAGAAAATGTTCATATTATTATTCTAAAAGGAAAATATTATGGTCATTGATTGTCAGTGTCATAACCATTTATTTTTGCATAGTATTTTTGGAACAAGACGAATGACACGTGGCATCTTATACGAATTCAGTTATGGTCATAATACAACTTATTTATAACCGTTAAAAATTGAACATTGGAGATCATCTATAAAAGGCCATTGTTATCTTCATCAAACTTTGTAGACACTTATGTGATCAACTATATGTTATTCATTCATAGCTTTTCTGAAAATATTTCGAAGAACACACTTAGAGTTATATCAAATTTTTTTAGAGATCAATATGTTCCAATTCATACTCACTTATATTTTAGTTCATTTTAACATTTTAGTAATTTTTTGTAACTGACATAAAGAATTTTTCTGTTAAGAGATTTGTATAAATTTTGTGAAGTTGTTGCTAAGAGTTTCAATAGTCAGTTTTTAAGTCCCACTGAAATTAGTATTGACAGAACCTGTAAAAACCAAAGTATTTTAGTGAATACATTTTGAAAACAAAATAAGAGAAAAGTATAAGGATTTTGACATTCGAACTTCTAGAAACAATTCTTGTGTATTTTATTTTATGATATACTATTTTTCATCATGTTCACGAAGTTCGAGTGGACTTATTCTGCATTGATTTATTCAGTTGTGTACTGAAATTTGAATGTCAAGATACAACTTCAGCTGTTAACATCGGTTGAGGTTTTCATCAGTTAGAACTAGAAGAAAATTTGTGAGGTGTTTAGAGAACTAGAAGAAGATTTGTTTGGTGTTTAATCATTTTCTCTCTAAACAAATCAACTGATCTTAACAATATCTATTAACGACTTTAACAATTTTAATTATTATTTTATTTATTTATCACGAATAAATATATATATATATAAATATATATATATATATATATATGTGTGTGTGTGTGTGTGTGTGTGTGAAACCTTAGGATTAACCCATCCAAATCGAGTCCACACTGGATCATGGGCTCCGGCCCATCCCTAGCCAAGATAGAAGGCCCATGACATGCCCATGTATTCTCCTATAAATACCAAGTTTGAGTGTCCAACTCATTCATATCCACTATATTAATTTTCAGCAGCAACCTTAGATGCCCCCACTTATATCATCAGTCTTTGACTTGAGCGTCGGATGAGCTACGCCGGGACACCTCCTGCTCCCTTCTAACGGTCTCCTTCGTGATTTCAGGCCTAGAGTAAATTCGATGTCTGCATTTGGACTAGCGTCACCTACTGAAAAGACCCTAAATTTTCAGTGAGTATCACTTGGCGCCGTCTGTGAGAAGACTTGAGTTGAAACGTAGAGACGGTAGGCCGGAGTGGGAGCAGAAGAACTAATTTAGTGTCGTCGCTTTCTCCGATGAGACCCGAGCAGCCTCATCTTGAGGAGACGGGACGTGAACAACCTTGTCCTGAGATGAGAGCCGAACAACTTCGTCCCGATGATAATGTGGGGAACATGACCCTGGAACAATTGGGCCAATTCATTAACAAGATAGTAGACGAAGCCATGAAGAACCAAGAATCTATGTTTGCCGAAGAACAGGCCACTCGCCAGGAACGATAAGAGAATGCGGAGGGCCGTCAGAGCATGGTTGAAGAGGCGGCCTCTCCCAAGTGAGGAGAATCAGAATATGGAGGAGATGTGGAGGGAGATAAGAATGTTGAGGCAGCAATTGGGAAACAGAACTCCAGCACCCAAGAAAGAGAGTCCTTTTTCCCCCGCCATTTTGGAGGAAGGGCTTCCCCCAAGTTTTCAACAGTCAAGCGTGGGAGAGTATGATGGGTTTACTGACCCAGAAGAAAACTTGAGAAGATTTGAGAATGCAGCTTCGTTACATCAGTTTCAAATGATGTTAGGTGCAGGGTGTTCCTGGGCACGTTGGTGAGATCAGCCCAACAGTGGTTTAATATATTGCAGCCCAATTCCATACATTATTTCGAGGATTTTTCTACGGCTTTCTTGCATCGATTTGCTAGCAGTAAGAGGTATCAGAAAAATTACCTAAGCTTGTTCGTGATGAAGTAACAAGAAACTGAAACTTTGCGAGAATTTGTCCAGCGTTTCAACAATTCAGCACTGGAGATACCAGCGGCTACCTCTGACATCATGATAAGTGCCTTTACCCAAGAACTGAGAGGAGGAGAATTCTTCAAGTCACTAGTCAAGAAACCTTCGTTGAGCTATGATGATCTTTTAGCTCGGGCAGAAAAGTACAAGAATCTGGAGGATGCACAATGGCACAAGAGGATGGAGCAACGAACTGGGGGAAGTAGGGTTGAGGGAGGGGAGGGAAGAGGTAGGAAAAGAGGTGTGGGTGAGAGAGAAGAGGATAAAGCTAGAAGTATTGGACAATTATCATCTCATGTTCCTCTGAATAAGAATCGAGACAAGGTGATGGAGTTGAGAGAATCAGAAGGGAAGTGGGAGAAATCACAAAAGGTTGAGAGTGATGCTAGATTGCCTCCGCTTGATAGAGAAGAGAAAAAAAGAGCAGCGAGAAAGGTTGAAGACTGCGTAGGGCAATGCTTTAACGAGGCCCTGGAATCCTTATTACCTTAAAAAATATTACTCTTAACTTTATTGTTAATTTATTTTGTTTCTGAATTTGTCATGTGTAATCGGTTGAAAATTAATAAAACCAAGTTTTTGTTTTAAGTTCATTGATGTTGTTCTATTATGAGGATGACATGAGATGAAGTTTACCTATTTGGGCTATGCCTAGTAGAGGAGAAGAGGTGATGAGATTGAAAATTAAATTTTCCTACTTGAGCTATGCCTAGTAGAGGAGAAGAGTTGGGGAGATTGAAATTTATTATTTTCCTGCTAAGACATCGCCTAGCAGAGGAGTCAGAGGATGAGGAGGTTGAAGTTTTATTTTCCTGCTAAAGCATCGCCTAACAGAGGAGTCAGTGGATGAGGAGGTAGAAGTTTTATATTCCTGCTAAGTCATCGCCTAACAGAGGAGTCAGAGGGAGGGGAGGTGGAAGTTTTATTTCCCTACTAAGGCATGGCCTAGTAGAGGAGTCAGAGGACGAGGAGGTGGAAGTTTTATTTTCCTACTAAGGCATCGCCTAGCAAAAGACTTAGAGGGAGAAGAGGTGGAAGTTTTATTTTTCTGCTAAGGCATCGCCTAGCAGAGGAGTCAGTGGATGACGAGGTGGAAGTTTTATTTTTCTGTTAAAGCATGGCTTAGCAGAGGAGTCAGAGGGAGGGGAGGTGGGAGTTTTATTTTCCTGCTAAGGCATTGCCTAGCAGAGGAGTCAGACGATGAGGAAGTGGAAGTTTTATTTTCCTGCTAAGTCATCGCCTAGCAGAGCAGAGGAGTCAGAGGGAGAATAGGTGTAAGTTTTATTTTCCTGCTAAGATATCGCCTATCAGAGGAGTCAGTGGATGAAGAGGTAGAAGTTTACTTTCCTACTAAGGCATGGCCTAGCAGAGGAGTCAGTGGATGAGAAGGTGGAAATTTTTGTTGACCTGCTAAGGCATCACCTAGTAGAGGATTTAGAGGGAGGAGAGGTGTAAGTTTTATTTTCCTGCTAAGGCATCGCTAGCTGAGGAGTCAGTGGATGAGGAGGTAGAAGTTTTATTTTCATTCTAAGGCATCGACTAGCAGAGGAGTGAGAGTTAGAAGAGGTGGAAGTTTTATTTTTCTGCTAAGGCATCGCCTAGCAGCGCAGTCATTGGATAAGGAGGTAAAAGTTTTTATTTTCCTGCTAAGGCATCGCCTAACAGAGGATTAAGAGGGAAGGGAGGTGGAAGTTTTATTTTCCTGCTAAGGCATCGCTTAACAGAGGAGTCGGTGGATGAGGAGGTAGAAGTTTTATTTTCATGCTAAGGCATCGCTTAGCATAGGATTCTGAGGGAGAAGAGGTGAAAGTTTTATTTTCCTGCTAAGACGTCGTCTAGTAGAGGAGTCAATGGATGAAGAGATAGAAGTTTTATTTTCCTACCAAGGCATGGCCTAGCAGAGGAGTCAGATGATGAGGAGGTGGAAGTTTTATTTTCCTGCTAAGTCATCGCCTAGCAGAGCAGAAGAGACAGAGGGAGAAGAGGTGTAAATTTTATTTTCCTGCTAAGGCATCGCCTAGTAGAGGAGTTAGTTGATGAAGAGGTAGAAGTTTTATTTTCCTACTAAGACATGGCCTACCATAGGAGTCAGTGGATGAGGAGTGGAAGTTTTTATTTTCCTGTTAAGGCATCACCTAGCAGAGGATTTAGAGGGAGGAGAGGTGGAAGTTTTATTTTCCTACTAAGGCATTGCCTAGCAGAGGAGTCAGTCGATGAGGAGGTAAAAGTTTTATTTTCATGCTAAGGCATCGACTAGTAGAGGAGTGAGAGTTAGAAGAGTTGGAAGTTTTATTTTCTTGCTAAGGCATTGCCTAGAAGCGGAGTCAGTGGATGAGGAGGTATAAGTTTTCATTTTCCTGCTAAGGCATCGCCTAGCAGAGGATTCAGAGGGAAGGGAGGTGGAACTTTTATTTTCCTGCTAAGGCATCGCCTAGCAGATGAGTCGGTGGATGAGGAGGTAGAAGTTTTATTTTCATGCTAAGGCATCGCCTGGCAGAGGATTCAGAGGGAAAAGAGGTGAAAGTTTTATTTTCCTACTAAGGCATCGCCTAGAAGAGGAGTCACTGGATGAAGAGGTAGAAGTTTTATTTTCTTACCAAGGCATGGCCTAGCAGAGGAGTCAGAGGGAGGGGAGGTGGAAGTTTTATTTTGCTGCTAAGGCATGACCTAGCAGAGGAGTTATATGATGAGGAGGTGAAAGTTTTATTTTCCTGCTAAGTCATCGCCTAGCAGAGGAGTCAGAGGGAGAAGAGGTAGAAGTTTTGTTTTTCTGCTAAGGCATCGCCTAGAAGAGGAGTCAGTGGATGAGGAGGTAAAAGTTTTATTTTCCTGCTAAAGCATGGCCTAGTAGAGGAGTCCGAGGATGAGGAGGTGGAAGTTTTATTTTCATGCTAAGGCAGCGCCTAGCAGAGGAGTCAGTGGGCGAGGAGGTAGAAGTTTTATTTTCCTTCTAAGGCCCGGCTTAGCAGAGGAGTTGCGAGATGAGAAGGTGAGAGTTTTATTTTCTTACTAAGGCCAAAGCCTAGAGGAGCTTGAGGTGGTGAGAGTGAAGGTTGGACCATAGTAGATGAGCTTGAGGTGGTGAGAGGGCGATGAACTTGATGTAAGGAGGGTGAGGAGTTTGAAAGTGTGGAGAGTGGGGGTTCATATTTTTCCTACTATGATTAAAGTCTACTATATGATCTTGAAGATGAGGGTGAGAAGCTTGAAGTATGGAGTAAGATGGTTCATAATTTTCCTACTAATGTTGAAACCTAGTAGAGGAGCTTGAGAAAGAGGTGGTGAGTTTGAAAATTAAATTTATCTACGTGAGAAATGTAGAGCCCAAAATCAGTACACGTAAAACTCATGCATTTATTAAATTGTTAATTGTTTATTTAAGTTAAAATTTTTTTTATAGCGATGCACGTTAAATTGCTTTTCGAGTTTCATGTTTCAGGCGATTATTCGATGCGGGATCGAGGAAAAGGGGACCGGTGACGCTTCTAGCAATTTTAGAATGTGGCATTTTATTTTTAGTTAAGGATGGAGCATTTTAAATAATTTATTTAGTTTTTAGCATTTTAAAAGCCTAATTTATTTATTTAGTGATTTTAGGATTTTAAAACTTTTAAATTTTAGCAAGTGTGCATTTTATTTTAAATTAAGAAATTTTATTGAGTTAAAAGTGGGTTAACATTTTTAATTGTTTGCTAATTATTAATTAAGCAATATTTATTCCCTAATTAAGATTAAACTCACGCACACACACACTTTTCACACACACCTCACGTTGCGCACACACACAAATATTCACACATCACTTCCATTTTATTTTTTAAGTAAAAACCTAGGGTTCTTATTGCCAAGAGCATCTGCCCCTTCCTCTGATTTTCCAGCAAGTTTTCGTTGATTTCGTTGCAAGAAAATCGTTCTACGTTCGTCCGGGATCAATCCTTGCATCCTTCCAGCTTCGGTGTCGTCGTTTCGGTAACTTTAAAGATTTAAAGACATGTATATTATTCCGTTTATGCATCGATGTCGTCATAATATTTGTTTTTATGTTTATTATGTGTAAAAATTCATGTACGTTGTACAAAGTTTGAGCAAAAATGGTTGGATCGACTTTGAAACGTTTTTGGATATCAAAACTCGAAGTTTGCTGTCATCTTAAATACTGCGACTTTTTGATCGACTTTTTGGAAAAAATTTCAACTTATAAAACGTAGAACTTTTCAATACCTTCGATTTGACAGTAAAATTGAAATATTTGGTTAAGAAATGAGTGAGTTATGATCGTTTTCGTGGGACTGCTCAAACTGCGATTTTCTGAAAATGCGTTCTTGACGTGTTCTTGAAGTTTGTTTGTTGCAGGTTTCGTTGGGAATTGACGATTGATCACTGCTACGTCTAATTATGTCAACTGTCATGTTTAGACGATATTTGGTGCTTCGCTTCGTGTCGTTAGGAGCGTGGTTGCATTGAAGTCGTATGAAGCATTTTGTGTCAATTTTTGGGTTTATGGGTTATGTTGCGTTGCTTATGATGCATCGTTTTGGAGACGTTTGGGACGTTTTGTGGAGTCGAGTCAGTGCCATAGTGTCTGAGGATGAATCTCGAGGCGTTGTTCACTGTCCGTGTAATAGAATTTGGAGAAATTAAGCTTCTAAGTCGCGGAGTCCAGTGCACTCGGTGCCCGAGCGGTAATGTTTTACTGCCCGAGCGCCACTCTTTCTATCTGAGTGTAGTTTCCAGAAGACCTGGCGCTCGAGTGGGAATATGTTACCGTCCGAGCGCTGCCCCAGCTAGAAGAATGTTTGGTTTCCACTTATTTTCAAGTTCAAATAGAGAGTTCATGTCTTTTATTGTTGGGAAATGTTCACACATCATTTTAGAGATTGTTCGGGGTTCGATGTTATGGGTTAGTACGATGATTTAACGAGGTCAAGTCCCGAGTGATCTAGAATGTCATAAGCTATTTATGTACTTTGATGGTGAGCGCGATTACCTACATCTAAGTTATGAAAGTTAAGTGCTTGAAATGTGTTAATATGTACAGCAGTGTCCCCAAGCGAGATCCAACGAATCCCTCAACGTCATGTAAGTATGTTCGACGTTCAAAAGAAAATACTTTTAAGTTTTTGAGGTATGTTAAATGTCTTGTGACCAAATTATAAACGGGTTCCTGGTAAAGCATGACCAGGTTTAGATTAGGATTGGAAAGCGGTAAAGCATGACCAGGGAGCAATTCACCCGTTAAAGCATGAACGAGGATCTCATGTATGTGGTAGTGGACTTTCCCTGCCAGCCCAGTACTGTGATTTAGTCTGATCAGGCACTTTTATGTATGTGTCACTTGCTTTGAAACATATCTCTATGAAAAATGATGAAGTTTATGTATGTTCAAGTATGTATGAAGCAAGCATGTTTATGAAAAGTTTTATGATGATGGCACGTCTATGTTTATACTATTACGTTCAAGTTTCAAGTATGTTTATGCTATTACGTTCAATTCTCAAGTATGTACGCTCTACTTTAAAGATGCATGTGGTTTTATTACGTATTACTTGTTATGTCCAGTTTATACATGCTGAGTCGTTAGACTCACTAGACTTGATCAATGCAGGTGAGGATGAATTTGAGGAGACGAGAGGTGAGGGCCAGTGAGCTGGCTTGGACTGAGCAGGAGGCTAAACCCGAGGACCGCCCATGTTTTTAAGTTTTTATGCAATGCTTCAACTACTCTGATTTCATGTTTTTGTTTACGATGTTTAAACAAGTATTTTTCTTTAGCAAACTTTATATGTGATCTATCTTATTGCAAATACTTTTGGTTGGACAGTTTATGTATGATCACAATTTGAAAGTTTATTTGTATTTAAGAAAATTTTTATTTTTCCGCAAATTTTAAGTAGTTCAAATTACGGTACGTTACAAGAAATGTCTAATCGAGGAGAATATGAGGTGGAAGCAAAAGTTAGATCCTATTTACTAGGTCAGGCATGGCAGAATAGAAGACGTAACGAGAAGGAAAGAGCTTTGGTATGCTCGCACTCTAGCCGATGAGCTTTGATAAACTAGAACCCCAGTGGTTCCACAACGTCGAAGATAAAATCAGAAGAAACAATATATTCAAACATAAAATACTCGAGGAATAAGACCAAGGGAACGAGCAAGCGAGGGCGAGCAAAGCGAGGCTGGGATGGTGCGAGGGTGTGCGGCGTGGGCTGTGAGCAAAGGGCAAGGGCGTGCGAGCGTGTGGGCGACGGTTTGCACGGGGACGCTAGGGGAGAGGCGACGCTGCTGGGCGAAGCTTTGCGGAAGGAGGTGGGGGTGCGCGGCATGGGTGGTGAGATAGTGCCAAGCGAGGGCAAGCATGGGAGAGAGCGGCTGTGGAGTAGGCTGCTAGGGCGAGGGATCTAGGCTGCGCATGAAGGAGAAGGGCAAGTGTGCACAGCCTAGAAACCAGGTGAGGATGCGTGCTTGGCGAGGCAATTGCTGGTGAGGGAGCATGGCAACTGGCGAGGGCTGGCAAAGGTTGGCGAGGGGAGAGGAAGGCGAGGGTCGAGGACGGGTGCAGGGGCGAGGGTTGGCAGGGGCTGGCGAGGGGAGAGGATGCGGCGAAAGGGCGCAAGGGCGAAGCGCTGGGTGCGGGCGAGCAGCGTAGAGATATGCAAGAGACGAGACAGCAGGCATGGGGCGTGGCAACGACAAAGAGGCTAGGGCTGGCGAGTATGGTGATGGGCGAGGGCTGCGCGAAGGTATGGCTGTGAGGCGAGGGCTATGGCGAGGTGAGGGCGCCACAATGGTATGCAAGCGTGGGTGCTGGCAAGGGAGAAGGGCGGGGATGAGACGAGATGGAGGCAGGAGGAGGCTGAGGTCTAGACAGGCGAGAGAGGAGGTGTGGCGTGGGCGCACGAGAGGAAAGGGCGTAGGCGAGATGACGAGCGCAAGGGGTTGTGTTTGGCGAATAGGGGAGCCTAACGCAGATCTGGACCTTCAATTGGGAAGGTGATTTAATTTATTTCCAAATTTTTGGAGACAAATGAGCGGCACGAAAAGAATACACAACTCACATGTTGTAAGCCGAGAACCATGCAAATAATAGAACTTCGAACCTGCGATTCAGTTCGAATTGGGAAGGGGAGACTGGTGATACCCTAAGGATAAACCCATCCAAATTGAGACCACACCGGATCATGGGCCCCGGCCCATCCATAGCCAAGGTAGAAGACCCATGACATGTGCATGTATTCTCCTATAAATACCAGGTTTGAGTGTCCAACTCATTCATATCCCCTATATTACTTTTCAGTAACACCCTTAGCTGTCCCCCTATCTCAAGTCAGAGGGACTACGCCGGGACAACCTCCTGGCCCCCATCTAACGATCTCCTTCGTGATTTCAGGCCTAGAGTAAATTCGATATCTGCACTTGGACTAGCGTCACCTGCTGGAACCGGACCCTAAATTTTCAGTGAGTATCAATATATATAAATTTTAACTATTAGAACTATATCATAGGTTTTTTATTTCTCAACAACTGTCTTTTTAGTGTTAAGTGAGTGAAATAGAGTACCTTGTTATACCTCTTCATACTACCATCTTGTTAGAGTAGGTGTCCGTCGAGCCAAGTGTTGGCCGAGTGTTCACAATGAAACTCTATGTATAAACAATATTTATTTTAATAATATTTGAAATTATTGTTTTGACACATCTTTATCTGTATACCCATGCTAGTTGCATAGATAAAGTTCTTGAATATACAAATAGTAGAAAGACTATGAGATGCTCATATGATGAGTATCATGAAACTCATATTTGCAATACTGTATATTCTAAACAGTTCCTAATCGATTCAGCCGCCGCTAAGAAGGATATATGCCGCTCGAGTTCGAGACTAGTATCTGCGATGTGAGTACCATGTTTCATTGGTAGGGGACATTGTGATGTCCGAGCATGCAGATAGGTGTTCCTGGTAGAGTGCACTGAACAACCCTCCATATAGGACTTTTCATGTGGTTCTCACTTATCGAGTGGAAGCGTCCTATTTTATGGTTGTACACCATTAGTCCTTATGATCCGGGATAAATTGAGACTCTATATGCTAGCATTGCACTTTGACTTGTTTACTGACTCATATGGGGTCATCAGGTGGCAAGGTTGGCTGTTTTGTCGAAACATATAGGAGTCGATGCATTGTAGTCAGGGATTCACCGCTTACCTTCGGGTATGGATATCCTGTGTGTATGTAGTTTGAAATATCTGATCAAAGTATGTTAGTAATTAAGAAAGGGGTTTCTTAGATTACACCATCGATGCAACTACGAAATGACACATAGTATCGATTATTTGACAGCTCTCGATATACCAATAGTTGTCGAATCGGTCGGGATATATGAGTTGAAGGGATCGTACTGTACGCTAACCATAATTGAATGGTTCTTGCAGGCACTATCATTTGATATCTAGGGAATCATGTAAACGATGCTGCTAGGCGTTTAACATGATTGGTTGGGTACTATCAGACTTGAGTTCTGACGTTCTTATTATCAAGGAGTTGATAAGTAAGAATGGAGCAATTGGGGTATGCTCATATAAGGACATGTTTAGTCCCGAATCACATTAAGATGTGAACCCACGGCTAGTTGTATCATTGAACCATTGAGGGTCACACAAGTGTTAACTTTCTAGATCTCGTTGAGAAGTAAAATAGAACGGGTTATAAAGAAGTTTATAAGCGTAAATAAAATAGAAGTATGACTTCTATAAGGAGAATGTAACTTTTAATTTGAGGAAGTGTTCCTAAATTAAAAGTTGGCCAAAAAATAATGTATTTGAAAATTGTGATTTTCATAAACATTATTATGGACTAAATTAAATTAATTCAAGTGTTGAATTAATTAAACACTCTGGGCCTAGTAGAGTTCAAATAATTAAATTAATTCAAGTGTTGAATTAATTAAACAATATTGAGTCTTGTAGAGCCCAATAAGAAATAATTATTCAACTAGTGGGTTTGAGTAAAATCAAGTAAGGTTTAATTAATCTCAAATATGTTTGAGACATTTAAATAAAAGTCCATGAGCCTTGTAATTGTTACAAGTCCATGAGCCTTGTAATTGTTACAAGTCCAAATAGAATTGCGAACGATTTCAACAAAAAGGACGAAAACCCATAGTTGTAAGTATATGCACAAACACATATACGGGATTTAAAAAAAACCGCTCCATTATAATTTCTAAAAATGATAGGCAGATATATACACGATTAAAAACGATGCCCCTATGACAATTACGTGATGGAAGAGACCTAAAGGTGGAACAAACAGCGGAGCAAAGAAGCATCAGATGACGATAAAGTTCGCTATGCGCGGACACAAACAGCAACTCAAAACATTGTATCGTATCCAGAAGTTGAATCACAAATTAACAATTCGTCATGGACATAATAATCTATGTAGATGTATGACGCTCGGTCTATCGAGAAGCTTTTAGATGTGTCCTAAGATTCACTAGGATCATGAACTAGCATAGAACCCCATCAAATGCCATTGGTAGCCTAAGCAGTTTCTATCTTAAATGACCAAAAGTGTAGCAAATTACCCCAAATGAGTCACAAATGTAGATCCTTCGATAAATCACATTTTAGTTCCTCAGCTTGGTTGGGGTGGGAAACCCACATTCTTTTTGCAGCATGAAACTCACACGCTTGTGAAAGTGATGCACCATCAACATTATCAGTTAATGATAAAGGTATGTCAAGTGTAGGAGGATATGCCTGATCTGTGGAATTCACAATTCGATACCGGCCGAAATGCTCTGTAGCATTCAATGTGCCATCAGAAGCAGGGCCATAAGGAAAGATTTCGAGAGATGATGTACCATTACCTTGTATCTGATTTGTTTCTTCATAAAATTCTGGCAAATTCTTCAAAAGCAAGGAGCCTTCATTTTGTTCACTAATCCCTACTAGACTACAAGACTCTGATGTATCAACCAATTCTCCTGACACCGAGGTAAAGCGAACAGTTGAGCAATCAATATTTCCGGATAATATACATTTCGGCCGATCTCGTTCATCATAAGATCCAACAGCTTTGAAAGATTGGCATTTTTCATTAGCATCTACTTCTGAGACATCATCAGAATTACCGCTTGATGGTGCAGAAGATAGGCCAGCATCCTCTGTCATAGATTCATGATCAGGCTCTCTAAATTCTATAGAAGAGTAAGGAAAGACGTTTGCTCCAGGGATCAATCCATCTGCATGCTGGAAGGAGGGTACCACTAATATAGTATGCACAAAATGCTTGCCAGCTTCTATCTCTTCCTGTCAAAAGCCATAAATGATCATGGGAAAAAGTTCAGTGTTTTGAGAGCAACTGACCTAAGAGAGAGAATTACCAACACAAAATATAACCATGAAAGCTCTCATCTGGTGTTTCAAATGCAGTAGAGACTCGTTCCCAAGACACGACTTAAGAGGGAAAGATCTGTTTGCAGTGGTCGATACTCAAGAACAGAATTCATAATTGGAAAAAACTAAATAAACAGAATGTAAGGTGGCAAGTACATGATTGACTCTCCTATTTAAATCTTCAATGAAAAAACATTGGTCCAAATCGTAGGGCAAAATTGAAATTGAGAAGTTTGGAACAAGCAATTCCTAGTCCCAAAGAAAACATTTCTCCTTTTCTGAAAATTAATGATGATAAACCTCAGTAATTGGTAAAACAAAAAATACCAAGTACTAACCAAAAAACATTACAATAATGGCTTGGTCATACTTTCAAGAATAAATCTCAAATTTCCAAATCCATAAACACACACAGCAGCCTTCTATTCATAAACTTTCCATCTCAAAATAAATTATAGTAGAACGCACAAACAAATATGTATCGAATATGCGCAAATATGTATATCTATGTATTTCTCGATAGACAATGCACAATACACCAAATTTCAAATGGCGTTAATATATTCCAAGGTTAAGAACAACAAACCTGAACACCTGATAATACTGATGGTGTCTTAAAGTACCTTGGTATGAGAAACAGGTCTTCTCAACTCATCAATAGACTCTATCTGTTCAAAAGCTGAAGAATGCACGCCATTAAATGACCCTAACACATATCCTGGCTCAAAATAATTCTTCAAACTCAATTTTGAATTTCTCGTGCATTGGATATTGCTTATTTGTGCAGCTGGGAGTAAAGTCGTCTCAATTTCATGTTCACTTTCATTGAAACTAGCAGTCGTCGGAGCATTAGGTGAATTATTTGTCACTTCCACTTGATGAAGAACATTTTTCAGAAGTCTCAAGGAGCTCAAGAATCAATCTCTCAATGCAAGCCCGTTTCATGGATGCTTCGCCAGGTGGAAACCAATCTGCTTGAAGCTGGAATACAGACGCTAGGTCAGTTTGGCATAAAAATTGTGCCATGTGTTTGCTCTTTGCTGCAAAAGACATTCCGAAAAAAAAATCTTAAATTCCAACCATTAACCTGAGAATGAAATAATGACACCAAAAATAAATTTATCTAGTGAAACACCAGATTACTAGTATAAAGAAAAAATGACCCCAGTTGCATACTAGATTATCAGGATTGTCAGCGAAATCGTGATCAGCTCATTCCTCAGCCATGAAAACAAGACAGCAGTGAGGGCATGGCATTTTTTCAGTTATAAAATTGGCCATATAAGAAATTGGAATTTAGACATGAAATCATGCACTTCAATATATCCAAAAAAAAAAAAAACTTCAGACAAAGCTGATTGAAAGGTAAATTAAACTTGATGAATAATATATAGCCCATACTAAGCCGGGCAATAAAATTTATGCTCGTGTCCAAGAACTGGATGATATCAAGTATATAACTATTCATACTCATACGAAAGAGGGGCACACTCGTACCTGTACTATATAAGTTTTCTTGATATTCTTACGAGAGTCTGAATATAATTTCCAAGGAGTTCTATTACCATGTCAATATCAATCCATCTAGAATCTTGACAATTTGCTGTGTAATCGAAGAGAAAAAAAACATTTTTATGAGCTCCACTTCCTTTGAAACAGGGTGGACGAACAACCTAAAGGGGATTTGACAAAATATAATAAAAATAGGACGACACTTAGTTCAGGATCATTATCATAAACAATACTCAAAAGAAATACTTCAAGGCTTCGTCTTTGGTGGTAAATATAGCGAAGTCTGGTTTGACTCTGAAAAAGGGATCATAAAATTTCAAGGCTTTAGGGACAATGGAACCAATAATCATCCTAGGTCTTGCAACCATTATCATAATACTACAAGTACTTAAAATTGATATTGTCAATGGCTTGAAGCCTTGAACCTTCCAAAGATAACTCACAATTTCTGGAACCAATAACCTTTCGCAACTTTCAACAATATAACCCACCTCGCAAAAAGTCCGCAACAATGTCAAACCCAAAAGGTGCACAAATATTAATTAGAAGTAGAAGATAATTGAATAATAAATTACAATGCCCACAATTTAAGCTAAATATAACATAAACATGACCGGATAATCTTTTTGTCTTCTTGGTCAGGTCATTTCCACCAGATGGTTCGTACAAGAATATATTACATGAACAAAGAAATGAAAGAAAAATCTTGAACGTCCATTCAAGAGGACATGGGTCTAAGTAGAGTACTAGGCTTGAATGTCTTGGTGGTTGCAATGCCATAGAAGAAGTTTAATTGACCAATCAGAGGAATGATTTTCCTACTTGAAATTATAAGCTTGTGTGTTTGATTCAAGAGTCAGAACAAAGCATTATACTCAAAAAATTGGAAGATGGCGTTATCTTGCACACATCAAAGTTTGCAGGGGCTTCCTCCAGGAAAAGCTCCACATAGTGAAGCAAGAAAAGGCCACAATCATATAAATTTTGCTGCTGAGGCAGCTACAGAGTCAAAAAATGAAATCAAGGTCAAATCATTGCCAATAATACATGGAGGCACGTCATCAATTCTATACTAGCATATTATTAAATCAATGACAAAAATGTAATCAAATCCGTTAATTATATCCATTTCCAGATCCATGTGATACCAAATTCCATGAAAAATAGACATAGAGTCTTACCATCGATTCAATGTTCAGAAAATGATTTTTTAATACTTGGAGAAACATTTAACCAAGTATTCATGGGTGTTATAAAAACCTCTGGCAAAATCTTTGCAGATGGACCAAATATCTTCCACCATATTAAAAACCAATTTGGAACTGGGTAGTGAAAAACATTTTCACAAATCTTTAAAAACCAAGTATGTTTTCTTTTCTCATTTTCATAAAACAAGGTTTTATTTTCAATATAATCCCAAAAATTGAATTTAAAACTCATTTTATGATTTTCAGAATAAAATTCTTTTTCAACTAATGGAGATATACCACATTCTTCAATAGATATAATCTTCTTAATTATAAACTTTGAGAAGTTATAACTTCCTTTCTGCTGAGTATTACTGAAAAAGTGAGTTATGTCAACACTTTTTGTAGATATCAGAAGATTTTCATAAAATCCTCTTTGCTTGTAGGAACCATATACATATGATGTATTGGTTAGATATCTTTCCATGATAGTCCATGGAGTTTTTTCCCATTGAATATCTTTTTCTTCTATAAGAAGAATCAATTCTCGATGTTTTGTCTCTGTATATAGAGCTGAATCATTATCATCATCTTTTATGATATTAGCATATGATGCTGAAGATTGAGAATCTGTATTACTTCTCTTTTGTTTCAAGAATTCTTGAAATTCATTGTATAACTCATTATTTTGCTCAGTATTACTGGCTGATGAACTGGATAAGTTTTGGGCTATAAGCCTCTGTTTTCCATGCTGTGCAATGATATTAGGGGGTTTTCCCCTACCTCCTCGTCCTCTATAAGAGGACTCTCCTTTTCCTCGGGAATACATATCTGTAGATGAAAACATTAGGATAAATATTCTCGAGTTAAGAAATCTGGCAAGTGATTATCTTCACCTTTCTTATAAATGATTTCAAAATCAAAAGGAGTTAAATGAGCTTTGCCATCTTGCAAACATTTGTTTAAAAACATCATGTTTATTAACATAAAAAACAGTACATGACCAAGGAGATTGAGAAGGCTTTATCAAATCTTTTTCTAATAAAGAATGAATTTCATTCTTACATAATTCTAAATATTCAGAATTCATTTGACAAGGACGAGCCTTGGTAGGAATATTCTTTTCATCAAAATTCTCTTCATATGGGAGAGAGATAATATGCTTCTTTCTATTCCAAAAAGCATTTGGAAGATCATTACATATTTCTAATGAGAACTTATTATAAATAAGTTTGATTTTCTCCTGTAATTTAGGATTCTGTAATTTATCATCTATAGTTAATATATTAACTTCTTCTTTTAAAGAATTAATTCGAAAAGTTTTCCTATTAATCTTTTCTTGTAATTCATTAAGAATTCTATGAACAGGTTTAGTTATGAACTTAAAGGAAATAGGATTACCTTGAAAAGTACCTATAATACATGTTTCATCAACATAAGTTAAAGGATAAATTTGATAAATAAAAGGAAGACCAAGTATAAGTTGGCTAGAAATATCTTTTGCTAATAAAAAACTGGTTTGAATACAGTTTTTATCTTTGCAAATATAAACCTTTGGTAATTTATAATTTATTTCTAATGGTTTTCCTCCTGCATGAGAGAGAGAATGAGTGGTTTTATGAAAATATTTCGTAGGAATTAATCCTTCCTGTATAACATTTAAGTCTGCACCACTATCAATCATAGCAATGAAATTCTTTTTATAAGAATTATCAATTAATAATGTTATATTAATGTACCATTTTTGAGATATGATCATGCTCAAAACAGATAAATGGTTTTTAACTGGATCAGGAAAAGAAATATCTTGTAGATTATCAAAACTATCAGAATTATTAACTGAATTATTATTATTAGTTTCAATGATTGAAACACGATAATTTAAACTATTATTATTGTGTTGTAAAATTTTTACTTGTTCTTTAAGATTTTCTATTTCTTTAACTAAATCTGTATAGTAACTGGATTCTGTTTACTATATTTCTGTTGAAGAAGATTTTTAACTTCTTTCATAGAGTAAGCTTGTTCTTGTTTAACAAGAATATTATTATTATTATTGCTAGTTGAAGCAGTATTCTCCTATTTGATCAATAATTGTGGTAACTGTCATACAAATAAATGGTAAACCATCATTTTCTATATCCTGATACCAGATATTAGAACTCGATAAATCAAGCGAAAGGTTGGTAATAAAGTTACTGGTTTCTTACTTGTAGTTGACGGGAATAAATATGAAGTCCTTTTCCAGCAAGTTCACTTTTTTCGTCCATTTACGAACTCGCTGGAAATCTGCCTTTCCATCAAAAGCACTGGATGGATCTTTGTCCATGTCAGCAAGCTTCCTAAAGAAGAAACTGTTGAAAAAATGGAACGCGACCCTCTCCTCTCCATTTTGTCTATTCTTCAAGTATCTGCTATGAGGTTAAACTTTAATCAAATCAGATGAAGGAGAAAACGAGTAAATTACAACTGCAGCTAACATTTGTAAGAAACTGAGAACCAAATAAGATATAAGAATTATTATGCCACTAGACCAATTTTATTGATTCAAACTGCCAACAAAAAAGGATTCATCTTTACCTCAGTCCTCGCTCAATCCTCAGGCGATAGTCCAGAGGAATAAAATCATAATGAAACAAACCACCAGATCAAGGTAAACTGTTATTTTACAATTTTCTCTTACTTACCAATTTAACATCATCAGCTGAGGATAACCAATGTAGACATGTAGTCCTTTACCATTAATTTCATTCCCTTTTGCAAACTAAGTAAGCAGTTAGCAACAAACAGCTATTTTTGATGTGAATTGCACAACCCGAAAATGAAGATAAATATATAGAACTTACTTGATATAAAAGTTTATGATTGTATCGTTCACAAAAGTATTCGGTTGCAGTAGATCTATGTCTATCTTACTTATAGAAACAACATCTGGATCACCTTTTGGATAAATCACTTTGTAAAAGGGCTTATCAAAACTGCATATTTGAATAACTAAGTTCAGATAGTGATATAACAGGCAAGAAGAATATATACATCTTTAAGTGGTATTTTTTGGTTCTCCCAGTATAATACAATACAAACTCCTGTTTTTGTCTTTTTTGTAATGGGAAGTGAGGATATTTAAACTGAAGTCGAAAGATAGTATCAATAATAGACCTTATAGAGAAAATGACTAGTAGTTATCAGGCTCTCAGCTCCTAAACTCTTTGCCCCATTTTGTAAGCTACATCTTTTGACATAATAATGATATTGTGCAATACCAACAACCCAAAATGGAAATAATTCTCGTTTGAACTACGATATTTCATACTGAATGTTGTTAATGAATATGTTAAAAGAGATCTTTCCATACATCTGAATTGATTCCAGAGACGTGGTAAAAGTGGGATATCAAAATGAATCTAAACAATGGAAATGTGCCAATCAGACTAATCATAGAGATTCAGTTAAGGGGTCAAGGATTAAAACAGATGACAAATCACACAAAATTATAGGAGGAAAAAATGAAAACATCAGGGAGCATTGTCACTCACTTAGAGAAATAGCTTTTTCTGAACACAGCTTCCCAGTTAGGTAAAGCTGAGCACTTCTCTATTCCAATTCTTCGGATGAAAACAAGTGAAAATACACTAACATCGTCAGAATCGTGACAAAGCTAACAAATTTAAAGATATAAAAGCTTGTGAAGAAGTACATCTAAAGGGAATGGTAATTGTCTATGGATTTCTGCTCTGATACAAAAGGACAATACAAATTTAAATATAACAGATCTACGGTCGGCAAACTACAACAGCCGATGTCCTATGCAGTATCAGAGAAAAAATTGGATTAGATGGGGATAATTTAGAGATTAATTGAGCATTTCTGTCAACCTCCATCCAAATTTAGCAAATCAAATTCCAATCAATAATAACAATGTGCGAATACTACAAAAGCTGCCAAGTAAAAAATGATTTTCAGTGGACTAGAAAGTAGGAAAAAAGGATGTAATAAAAGAGAATGTGGTAATGGCCTTATTTTCTTCAATGTCCAGGAGAAAATTTCAACTGCTTTCCACTCTAAAATGGGAAGTTGTATTTTTAATCTGAAACCATAATTTTATTATAATAGTAGAAAAAGTTACAAAAGGACGGGCGAGAACTCCGCTAAGCACCCGATAACGACTACTACACTATCGTCAAGCTGTAAAAACGTGAGAAAAATGAAGAATGAAGCAGACAAACTATAAAAATTTTAATCTAAAAAGTGCTCACCAGAACTTAATCTCAAGCCAAATAAAATTTCAAAATAACCAACTTAATGTCATTTTATCCGTCGTCCCATTTCAAACAATTAAAATAAAAAACATATAAATCAGAACACTCCCCCACCCTAAGAAAAAACTTCTGCAGTCAATCCAGAAAGCCTAAAATGCAGCCTACTTAAGTCTGAAGCGGAAATAGGAAAATCTTATGACATTTTGGTATATCAGATTATATGCACTGCCACTAGTAACTTATTGAAATCAAGACATGGTAAGAACCACCACTGACTCCTGAGAAATGGGCATCGGTCTTTAGAACCTAAAATTCATCAGCACTAAGCTACAATTACGACTAATGGCAGTGTTTTTTCTCAACAAAAAAACTCACTCTAAATATATAAACATATATTTAAACCAAATAACAATAACACTTAATCAATCAACACCTCGACACTACTGACTATAAATATAAACCTAATAATGATGACATTTAGTTAATCAACTCCTCAACAAAATATGTCAGGTCGCATGGAAATTGGGGCATTATTAAGAGAACAAAAAGTGTGTATGAAGACTCACTCAAGCAAAGTATCCCATAGTGCCTTGTATTTTACATCAAGAGATGCAATCGCTTCCTTCTTTTCATATCAATTAGAACGCCCAAATGCAGCTGAAGTTTTAAAAATTTTGTTTATTTTGACAATCAAAATATGATTTGCTTTGAACGTTCGTATGATTTTAACAAAAACATACATAGGATGTTAGAAAAATATACTTTATTGAATAAATCACTGGACACCAACTGATCCGATATTAACGGATTAGCTCTTGTTGATTCCCTACGAACTTTCTTCGATGAAATCCTCCTATCAAGTACACGACTAAATTGTGTGATCCTCTTCCAAATTGCACTAAAATTTTGGAAGATATTTTACGTTAGACACTAAAAGGAGAGGCGGCTCAACCTTGGAAAGAAAAAACAAGGAGGCCGGAATTTTCTTTTTTTTTTTGGAAGTGGGTGTCTCGAAACTTTTGTGGTGGTAGAGCTTGGGATTGATTTAATTAATTGGGTAGTCTAACTAGTTTAATTAATTTAATCAAAGCCCATTAAAACTTTAATTATTTAATATGTTGGACTTGTACCCCTACAAGTCCATTAAATATATTATCCACCATATTTAATTTATTAATTAATCAACTCAACTTTTGAGCTTAATAAATTAAATACATTATAAATTCAACATTTGAATTTATTATTTAAATTATAAATTCAACTCCTTGAATTTTTATCACCTCCAAAATTTTATATTTAATAAACCCAACATTTGGGTTTAATAAATTAAATTCTCAAATTTTATAAATTCAACTCCTTGAATTTATTCTCTCAAAATTTAATTATCATAAATTCAACTCCTTGAATTTACTATATAATACAAATTCAACTTCTTGAATTTATTCTCTCAACGGGAACAAACAATCCAGTACTTGTGTGACCCTCAATGGTTCAGGGATACAGCTAGCCGTGGGTTACAACTCTTTGTGATTCAGGACATAATCCTTTATTCGGGCTTACCCTAGTTAGCCTCATTCTTTTCATCAACACCTTGATCAAGAATGTCAGAACCCATTTCTGATTGCACCCATCGGATCATGATAAGAGCGTCTAGTAGCATCGCCCCATGATCCCCTAGGTATCACTGATAGTGCCTGCAAGAACCAGTCGATTATGATTAACGCACAGTACGGTCCTTTCATCTCATATATCCCGATCAAATCTGCAACCATTGGTTCATCGAGGGTTGCATATTAATTCGATAACTATGTGATAACTTTAATAGTTGCATCGCGTGTACTATTGGAGAACTCTTTCTCCAACGTACATCTCATACTCTGGCCAGAGATTCCATGCACTATTATTACATCATATCACATAGGATATCCACACCCGCAGGTGAGCGGTGAATCCCCGACTACAATGCACTGGCTCCTATATGTGTCACAACTGTAACCAACCTCGCCACCTGATGACTCTTCCTGGAGCCGGTAAACGAGTCAAAGCACAGCCCTAGCATATAGAGCCTCAGTGTTATCTCGGGTCGTAAGGACTAATGGTGTACAATCATAACCACGGACTTATCCTCTCGATGAATGATAACCACTTGGAAAGTCCGAGGGAGGGTTGTTCGGTATAATCATCATATGACTACCCATCTGCATGTTTGGACATCTCTATGCCCTTACTAAGAAACGCAGTACACAACATCACAGATGCTAGTCTCGAGTTCAAGCGACCTCTATCCATGTTTTAGGCGGCTGAATCGACTAGGAACGAATTTAGATCATACAGTGTTTACAAACGAGTTTCAACATCGAATTACGATTCATTTGTATTAAAGTATAATCAATGTCTTTAGTCTATGTTGATAACATGGGTATACAGATAAAGAAATAACAAATCATGAAATAATGAATTATATTAAAATAAAGATTGTTTATTACACTTGAGTCAATAAAATCCCTAGTCAACAGTTGACTTTGTAGGGCATCTACTCTAACAGAATCAACAGCTGTAAACTTCAACTCATGAACTCCTGAAACTGTACATAAAGCATCACATGAATGAGAACAGCTCAAGTAACAACACAATACCAGAGGGACCACAAGAAAAAAGAAAAATCTGTTCAAACATGAATTCTTAATATCAGTCGAGGTTTTTTCTCATGAACACACATGAACTAGGCCTTTCAACTACAGATAGAGGCAATAAAATGTTTCAAAACATTACAGGTTAATATAATCAAAGTTAAGCGGAAGATCATCCTGTTCAATACAAAGAAAATCATAAGAAAAAAGATTAATATAATGCGTATCGAAGGACAATACCCACGATATATTATATATTGTTTCTGTCACATGTACAAACAAAACGTTCAACATCTTCTCTGGTGAAAATTTGCTGAATGAAGACGCATCAGATTTTCGTTTAACATTCATTTCATGATAGTCATAGAGGTCTTTTGAATTTTCTTGAGATCCACACAATTTGCTCTACTCTTTTACAATAACTACAATTATCTCGAGAATATACACCATAAGTAAAGAGAACATGCTTTGAAGAACTAAAGAAAAGTGCAGTACCTAAAACCTCCAAGTTCATACATGTATATAACATTCATTTTTGTGATTTATAATATCTTCTTTTTTTATATAAGAAACGATATTTTATTAATAATTTAATAGATGTTAATTACAATAAGTGGACTAGTGGTCCACTTTCAACAGAAGCTACATAAGATCGATGCTTTATCAATGATAAACATAAGCCCAATCAATACATTTGAGATCGACACGTTCTTAAATTCTTCATGAGTACCAATCCACGTAGCAACTTTGATCTTAATTTTATCCCAACACTCGTCACTGTTGTCTTCCATATTCTAAAAAATTCTTTGATTTCTCTCTAGTCACACTGACCAACATATGATGTGAATCACCACTTGCCGAAAAATTATTCCTCTCCTGCCAATTAGTTGTCCTAGATCCATAGCGAATAAATCATTCGTTGACTTCGGCACCACCCAAACCAAGTCCAATTCTTTCAAGATCTAGCCCACAAGCTGCTCGTGAATGCACAATGAATGAGCATATGATCCTGTGTTTCCATATCATTCCTACACAACACACACCAATTAGGGCACATAGCAATTGAGGGCCACATCTTTTGCATCATATCCGAGGTCAGCAACCTACCCGAAATTGTTGTCCACGAGAATACCTGGATCTTTGTTGGAACTGGAACCTTCTATATAACATAAGAATATGGAAAAACAAGAAAGCTACTTTCGGGAAAAAATGACTTAAAGAAGGATTTGACTGAGAAAAGATCATAACGAACCCCACTCCACACCCAAGCTATCATCTACCCCTTCAATCAACCTAATACTATCTAACACACCTCATAATTCGGTCAACTCTAATAACTCATCATCTCTCACAAACCTTCGAAAATTAAAATACCATGATTTGGAAGACGAAAAATTGTCAAAGTGAACAAAATATGATATAGGCATGTTATAAACTGCGGAAAGCTGAAATAAAGAAGGGTAAAAATCTTTAAAGGAAGAATCCCCCGACCAAATGTGTAACGCCCCGAAAATTTAAAGGATCCACGCGAACCACATGCATATGATTTATTAAATTCTCTTGTATTTTAATTAATTGTTTTAATTGCATTAAATTAATTATGTTGTGCATATTTGCAGGTTTAAAATATATTTTCTACATGGTTGCATTAAAATTTATTTTTAAAAGGTTATTCGAGTTGCGATCGAGGAACGGAGACCGATGGCTGAAAAATAGAAAATGTTTTTATTAAATAATTGTTTTTAATTATTTAAAATATGGGTGTTGGTTTTTCTTATTTTGAAAATAAGGGGTTTTTAGGTGATTTTATACGCCGGGACGTAAATTTTATCGGTGTTGGTTTTTCAACAAAAATACGAACGTTTTGACAACCCGGATAATATATTCACAAACTTATTTAAGCAAAATTATTTTAAATATTTTAATTAAATACTAATGGGCTAATTAGGCTTAATTAAGTTGTTAATGGGCCTAAACTAGCAACTAGAATTTAATTAGGATTCTAAACATTATTTAAAAGCTAAAACCCAACCATTAAACCTACAACCCCACGCCCCACAATCTCACAAATTCAGAATTTTTTTCCTCAAAATACACGGCACACACACAATATTTTGAAGGAGAAAAGTTCAAAAGTTTGCAAGGGTTTCAAACCGTCGTTTTCTCGTTGTCGTTTCTTCGCAATCGTCAACGTTTATTCGTGCGTAAATTACGCAAAGGCACGCCTATTCTTTCTTTCAAACATCATCACACCATATTATGATTTATTGCATGTTTTGAATGAAAAATCAAGGGCCATGATAATTATTTTCGAAATTTCATGCACATGAGTTCTAAACTTGAGTTTTTGTTTACCAAAATCATGTATTTGTATTGTCTAAGGGGCTGCCATGATTAGGGTATGGATTAAGGGTTGTTTTATACAATTTTAAGGGCCTAGAAACATGCACAATAAGCTGCACAAAAATTAACAGAAGCTGGAAACCCATTTACGAATATGTGAATCTTGAGGGCTCGGTTGATGGGTGCTTGTCGCTTGGCTTGGCTGGGGCTGGAACAAGCTGGGCTAGGGTCATGTGTGAGTCAGGGGAAGAGTCCTAGCCATGTTAGGACTCGAGACAAGTGGGCTGGGAGGAGTCCTATCCAAGAAGGACTCCTACCCGAGAGCTTGAAGGAAACACCGCAGGCTGTTGCTGCTGTGCAAGAAGAAAGAGGCCCGGCCATGGGCTTTGGGCTGGGCTAGGTTAGGTCCTTAGGGTCCTAAGAAGGGGCACAAGGGGCTGGTTCAAGGTCTGGTATGGTTTGGTTCAGGAGGGCCGAGGAAAAACATGAAACCAAGGAGAGTAGCCATGCGCACAGGCTGTAGGGCAGAATTCAGAAGCTTCGCTGCTTGTGTTCAAGGGCTTGGGTTGGTCTGGGCTTGGTCTGGGCGTGGTCCAGGGAAGGTTAGGGTCATGGGTGGTCGGTGGTTAAGGGTTGGTAGAGTCCTAGGCGGCTAGGAGTCCCAATGCAACAAGGACACTACAAACACACACACAAGCAGATTTTGGGGTCAAGTTTCAGAAGTGTTTTGGTCGGGCCAAGTCTTGTTTTTCGGGCTGGGCTTGCACAGTAGGGTCCCTAGATGGGTTGGGTAGGTTTTGGTTCAAGGTGGCTCGGGCGTGGCTCGAGTAAATTGGGAGATGGCTCGGTGTGTGCGTCGGTGTGTCAAAAACGAAAATTATAAGGCTAAAAATAGATCCAAGGGTCAACGTGGGTGGCTCATGACTTGGAAGGATAGAATAAATCTTAATAATGCTATGTTTAAAATTTGGGATCAAAATAACGATTTTTGGATTTATTCGGAATTTAATCGCCGCACGAAACGCTAATTAACGAGTTAATTGAAACGCCTAGTTTTAAGCTTAATAAAATTATGAAAAATTAGAGTTAAGATTAAATAAATATTATGAGTCTAAGTTTTTAATTTGGGAATTTTATATTAAGGTTTGGTTTAATTCGGGATTAAAACGGATTAATACGTTATATTTAAAGATTAATTTAAAAGTCGTCGAATTAAGCTAAATAAAAATATGAGAAAATTCATGAAGCTTAAATAATTATTTAGGACATGTTAGAGTCAATAAAATTAAGAAAATGTCAAAAGCGTGAAATTTTACGTCTAGGGGTAAAACGGTCTTCTTACACCTAAAAATTAGTAAACGTCATGGCAGTGCCCTATTTGCTGTTTTATATGTTAATATGATTATGTAACATGTTTATGAATTTTTATATGTTGAAATATGATTTTTAAATGTCCATGGATTATTAAGGGTTAAATTGGTTATTTAAAAGATATGTTGCATGCTTGGTTTCAAAATAAAAATGATATTATATGCATATTTTTATAAGTGATGGAAATACGACATGTTGAAGGATGTGAAGGGATTGTGACTACTGAATATGTTGGAAATATCGTGAGGGTTATGGTCCCAGTGGGAGCCCGACGATCGTGTTTCCTTGGATACGGATACGAATACGAATACGAATATGATGAATATGATTGGAGATGTCGTGAGGGGAGAAGGCCTCAGAGGGAGCCCATTTATGGGAAAAGGCCCCAGAGGGAGCCCCGACGATCGTATTTCCAATGCCATGATATGTTAATACGTAGGCCAGGGCCCAGTTGACCGGTGAGAGTGTTGCTGGTGTCCCCCGCCGCCCAGTACTGTGGTTTTTTTAGATGGATCCATCGCCCAATACGTTTAAGAATACGAGTCACAATCACGATCTGAATTCAACAAACACGAATATGAATATGAATATGATGATATGAATATGTTGATATGAATATGTTTATGTTTATATGAAAATGTTTACGCATAAGATTATGAAAATGTTTTTATTTAAAGGTTTTATGCATCATGAAAATATTTACGAAAATATTTATGTTTATGCATCTTCATGAAAATGATATTTTAAGTACAAGTATTTTTCACTGTTATATGTTAACTGTATTACGTATTACTCGTTATCAAGAATATGACGTGTTGAGTCTTTAGACTCACTAGGTGTGTATGATGCAGGTGATTATAATGATAATGTTAATGGAGGTCTTGATGGTCGATCTGACTGGACTGGAGGTGCACATAACCCGAGGACCGACACTAGTTTTCCGCACTAGTTTATGATTTATGATTTTAAGTTATATTAAAGACATTTTTATGACTTTTATTTATGTTATGAGAGATTTTTGAGAGGTTATAGTATGAGCTATACTTTTCAAATAGTGTTTTTAGGTTGGTAAATTGTTTGACGCTTTTATGCTTTAAAATATTTTCCTTTGGATTTTTAAATGTGAGTTGGTTGATTTATTTTTAAAATGATGTCAAAAATATTTTATGGTTCGGCTGATGCTAAGGGAGGTTTAAAAAAAAAATTTTCTGGTACTTTTTAAGAAAACGAATAAGCAGACGTTTCAAAATGTCTTCCCAAAACCTAGCCTTGTTACCTTCTCTAACCTTTATCAGTCGGGTAAGATCGGGAAATAAACTTCCATGGGCATCTGAATGTTACATTTCTTGCTAAATCCGCATCCCACCCATTCTCTTGTAACCCATATTTATTCACTATGATCTTCTTCCACAACTTCTCATTTTCCACATAAAACCTCTACTACCATTTCCCCAACATAGCCTTGTTTCTCAAAACAATATCCCCAATACCCAATCTGCCCTTTTCTTTAGGTTTGCACACATGTTTCAAGGCAACCAAATGAATATGTGCATCACCATTAGCTTCATACCATAAGAATTTCCTCGAAATTTTCTCCAGCCTGTTTGCTATTCCCTTTTCACCCTAAAAAGAGACACGTATTAAATCGGGAATGCATTTAAAACTGATGTTATCAACGTCAATCTTCCCCCTCTTGACAGACAATCTCTCTTCCAACTTGCCAACTTTTTCGACATCTTAGACAGAATGGGTCCCAGAACGAAACTTGTAATGGATTTCCTCCCAAAGGCACTCCCAAATACTTAATCGGCCACTTCTCCTTACGACATCCAATTCGTTGAGCTAACATTTCAACTTCTTCTTCACAATGGATACCCAACAAAGCACTCTTTTCCCAATTGATTTTTAACACAAACATGTCGCAAAATGATCTCACAACTTCCAACAAAAACCTGATATGATCCTCTTTCTTAATAAAGAAAAGTGTATAGTCCGATAATTTAATATGAGATATTTCTATCATGTCTCTACCAACATCGATCCCTCTGATTAAATTCTTGTCCTTAACTTTATCAACCAACCTCCCCAACACATCCACTACCAAGTTAAACAAAAAAAGTGACAACGAATCACATTGTCCAAGCTCTTTATGAGCATTAAATTTACCCCTTGGCCTTCCATTAATCATAATATAAAATGATACATTCGATACTCATCTTTGCTTCACCTTCTCCATCTCCCTCCAAACCCCTTCTTCCTTAATACAAAATCCAAAAAATCCCAATCTAAATTGCCATATGCCTTTTCGAAATCACCTTCAATACCCACCTTTTTTTCTTCTTCTTCCTTCCCTCTTCCAATAGTTCATTCGCAATAAGACAACAATCGAGTATTTGTCTTCCCTCGACAAAGGCATTTTGAGATTCGGATATTGTGTCTGACAAAACATTCTTAATCCTTGAAGTTAAAAATTTGGCTATTATCTTATACAAGCTTGTTGTAAGGCTGATTGGTTTGAATTCCTTAACCTTGACCGATTCATTTTTCTTCCGGATCAAACAAATTTACGTTTAATTGGTGCCACCATTTATGATTCCGCTTTCAAAAAACTCATTGATAACCTTCATTAAATCTCCTTTAACAATATCCCATCACTCTTGAAAAAACGTGAAGGTAAAAGTGTCTGATCCCGGAGTCTTACATCCATCACACTAAAAAACTGCCTTCTTGACCTCCTCTTCTCAGAACGATTTTTCTAAATCTCGACTCAATTCTCAATCAATGGGACATCACTCCACTCCTTCAATACAACTCCTCATGTCTGACTTGCTATACAGCTCCTTAAAGAACTTTACAATAATGAAGACAATTTCATCATCATCACTAGTAATCGATCATCATTTCCTTCCAATCTATTAATGGTGGCTTTACTCCTACGTTGATTTAAAAACGAATGAAAGAATTTGTACTGTGATTCCCTTCTTTAATCAATTTAACCTTGCTTTTTTGGTTATTAATTTGATTCTTTCGACACACCAATTCTTCTAACAACCATTTTGCTTCATTTATTTCATTTGATACTTCTTCAGATCCATGTCCCTCACTCTCTAATTCATCCAGCCTTCTGATTTTTCCTCTCAACTCTGCTGATTTCATTTCCACCATCCCGAAAACCTCTTCTTTCCATCTTCGAATGTCTCCCTTCAAAGCCTCCTCCCATCATTGAAATTCTGCATTATTCCACCACAATAAGACTGTTTTTTTAAAGCTTCTGTGCCTCATCCACACATTCTCAAATCTAAAAGGTGCTGGCCCCATTTAATTTTTACTGAATCCAAAACAACTGGAAAATGATCCAATGTGATTCTTGGCAGGAGCGTTTGTCATAGAATGGATAAATTTCAGTCCAACCCACCGTGAACAAGAACCTATCCAATCCAGAGCAAATGGGTGTGTGAAGGCCCTAAAACTCCTTTCTTGGAAATTTGCGGAAAAATTTAAAATTTTCTTTTTAAAAGAACTTAAATGGCCTCATTCATAAAATCACTGGTGAATCAAGTTCAATATTTCAAAATATTGCAGCGGAAGAAAATCAAAGTTTTTGCCAACAACAACGATTTAAAAATATCCAACAACTGATAAAAATTGTTTGCGAAGAAAATAACAACTGCTGCTCTGAGGTCCTCGGGTGCCACTACTGCCGACCCAAGCTGGCTCACTGGTCCCCGCCCTCGGCCCTGGCCTCATCAGTACCTACAACAATCAAGTCTAGTGAGCCTAAAGACTCAGCATGCATAAATCGCAGGTAACGAGTAAAAATCTGAATTTAAAATATGCATGAGTTAACATATCCTGTCCTGAGGCATACTGAAAATAATCTGTACTGAGCAATTATAATACGTGCATAACTGAACTGGAAATCACTGTAAAAATATTTGCTCCTTGGAGCCTGTACTGAAATATCTGGTAAAATTTTCTGTTGAGATTATGTTTTACGCCTGTGGCCACTGCACTAAGCTGAACTGATCGGTAACTGGCTACCGGGGAGGCTGAAACTGATCTGAGCTGGCCGGTCACTGGCGACCGGGTGGTACCATACTGAACTGATCGGTCACTGGCGACCGTATAAAATAACACTCCCACATAGTGAATGAACCACAAGCCATATCGCATAAATCTCAAAAATAATCATTTTCTATTTAATGCACGTAAAATAATTAACTGGCGTAATGAAAATTCCTGTAATTTTACCAACTGGATTGGATTGGATCGTTCCCAGGCTCGCTGCAACCTAACTGTGCCATGAAAAATATGCAATAGCTTAAACATGACTAACTATGCAATTTACGTTCAAAAGATGCGACTATGACGCCTAATGACTTCGCATTTAATCATGACTCCGAGCCAACCTGAACCGACACTGAACCGACGTATAGTCATGATTAAAATACGCTGAAAAATCATAAAATAATGTTCCTAAAATGATAGGGTCGAAATCTAGGTGAAATGGAGGCCAAAACACGAAACGCTCTTTCGAGAGTCAATTTGGCACATTGCACCGTAAATTCTCGTACGACCTCAAAAATGATCCAAATGACGAACGGTCAAAAACATGACCTTCCCAACTCAATGAGGCACTGTCCAGTCCAAGGCCATGGGCTAAAAGCCAACCAAGAACTCAAACGACGCTTCTGAACAGCAGCATACTTGCTGTCAAAAATACAGCAGCTGCGCACTTGTTTTTCCTTGTGTCGTTTTCGAGGCTACCGGCCATTGGGGCGTGAACCACCGACCAGAGACTCTTACCAACATCCCAAGGAATGATTTGAACCATGGCTAAGGGCCCTAGGCCAGCCACAATCCGCATCACACCAAAACTTAACCGAAGGGTCCAACCGAGAGCAACGTGCATGCGTGTGTAGTGTTTATGCTATGATCGATGTCTTGCGTCGTTCCAGTGGCCATTTGATTGACCATGGCACGATCTAGACATCTAGGAGCATGATATGAACCGTGGCTAAGGGCCATAGGCCAACCAAGATCCACACCAAGCCACAAAAGAAACGAACCATATGCTGAAAAATGGAAGGGCCGAATGGGGAAAGGGGCTGTTCTTGTTGATTATTTAAAAACCGATGAGCCATGGACCAAGCCACCAAAAGGGTGACTTAGTCACGTCTTAGACATGCTAGGGGAGTGATCCAACCATGGCTATAGGCCCTTGGGGCAGCCAAGATCAGATCCTTCCTCCATGACAAGAAACTGAATTTTCGAATCACATTTCTGCACTTATGGGGAACTTGCTGTCATTCTGAATTTCCAGCAAGCATGGGGCTGGTTTGAATGGACCAACATGGTCCTAATGCATCCTACTACATGTATACAAGCCGCCTTGGGAGCCTGGAGTCGATCCAATACCTGAAACCATCAAAACTCAGAAAAACGTGAAGCTTGTCAAGGGAAGGGCCGAAATTCTGCATGTGTGTTCCAAAATATTTTGACATGTATCTCGGTTTTTGCTTGCTAAAACATGATCATGTACTGAAAAATAAATGATAATATGACTTGATTGAGGTTTGAAAGAAATCTAGACATGCCTGGTTTCGTTTTGAAAGAAAACGAACGAAACAACGACGACGCGGCACGGAGGAGGTGGAGCGCTTCTCTTGCTCTTTCTAGTTCTCGATTTTTTTCTTGCCTTCCCTCTAGCTAAGACTCACGATTTTTACACTGAAAATGGATCTGAATGGTGAGGTATTTCGGTGGAGAGGGAGAGGGATTGAGTGGTTATGAAGGTGAGGAGAAGGGTGCACAAAAATAGGATCATATCAAGACCAAGTCCACTCCCCTTTTGAATTTGAATTTTGAATTGATATCAAATGAGTTGGTGGATGCTTCTAGGAGGTGGTGGCCGAAATTTTGCTTATTTTCTAGTCTAGGATATGTCCATTAATTAATTAAATTGTGCTCCCAAAAATCCTAGAATTATCCTACAACTTACATGCAAAGAAATGGTCAAAAGGTTGATGAGTTGGCAATTAAATTGTCTAGCAACTATGGGGGCCGAAAATTGCAATAAAATGAAGGGGAAATATTGTTATCTAGTCAACTAATAATCCTTGAAAGCCTTACTAATCCTTTAATTAATTTAGTGAGCTAACCCATTAATTTAATAACTTAAATGAGTTCATTTCTTAATCACCTCAAATAATTAAATTAAAATCCTCAACTAACTTAAATAATTCCTTAAACTTCTTTTTAACTTAAATGAACTTACTTGCTAGCTAAATTAACTTCTGGAAATATTTCTCAAATCTTAAATTCTATCTCAAAACTCCAACTCCAGTCCGGCCTCACTGAAATAACTGAAATGCTAAAAATCAAACTGCTGAACTGAAATAATAAATAATTAACTTCAAACAAATGCATTTAAAATAATCATGCAATGAAGTCAATTAAATTTAAAAATCTAGAATTATGCATGGCTTATACGTCTACTGATTTACGGGTTCTACAATCCTTCCCCCCTTAAAAGAAATTTCGTCCTCGAAATTAGAACTCACCGAATAACTCAGGGTATCGACTTCTCATCTCCGGCTCAGACTCCCACGTAGCTTCCTCCTCTGAATGGTTGAGCCATTTGACTTTGACTCGCTTAACCAACTTGTTCCGAAGTTTCTTCTCCTGTCTGTCTAGGATCTGCACGGGTCTCTCCTCATAAGATAAGTTCGGAGTAAGCTGCAACGGCTCGAAATTCAGCACATGCGAAGGATTTGCCATATACTTCCTCAGCATGGAAACGTGAAAGACATTGTGTACTCCGGCCAGATTTGGCGGAAGAGCCACACGATACGCTAGCGTCCCAACTCTGTCGAGGATCTCAAACGGTCCAATGAATCTCGGACTGAGCTTCCCTTTCTTGCCAAATCTCATGACACCCTTCATAGGTGCCACTTTCACGAAGACATGATCGCCCACTGCAAACTCTAACTCTCTCCTCCGCTGATCGGCATAACTCTTCTGTCGACTCTGGGCAGTCCTCATCCTATCACGGATCTTGACTACTACATCTGCTGCCTGCTGAACAATCTCTGGACCCAACTCTGCTCTCTCTCCTACTTCATCCCAATGAACAGGAGATCTACACTTGCGACCATACAGTGCTTCATACGGAGCCATACCTATAGACGACTGGAAACTGTTGTTATAGGTGAACTCTACCAATGGTAAGTTCGACTCCCAACTCCCAGAGAAATCAATGACGCAAGCACGGAGAAGATCCTCTAAGATCTGAATAACTCGCTCCGACTGCCCATCCGTCTGCGGATGAAAAGCTGTGCTAAACAGCAACTTCGTACCCAAAGTCGAATGCAAACTCTTCCAAAACGAGGAAGTGAATCTGGGATCTCTGTCGGATACGATAGAAACTGGAATACCGTGGAGTCGGACTATCTCTCGGATATACAGCTCTGCATACTGAACCATGGTGAAAGTCGTCTTAATAGGCAAGAAGTGCGCTGATTTGGTAAGACGATCTACAATCACCCAGATAGCATTCGATCCTCTGGCTGACCTCGGCAATCCGGTCACAAAGTCCATGGTAATGTTCTCCCACTTCCACTCGGGAATAGGAAGAGGCTTGAGCAAACCTGCTGGTCTCTGATGCTCGGCCTTCACTAACTGGCAAGTCAGGCACTCGGATACAAAACGCCTGATGTCCTTCTTCATTCCTGGCCACCAATACAATAGCTGCAGATCTTTGTACATCTTCGTACTCCCAGGGTGAATGGAGTACGGGGACGTATGGGCCTCTGATAAGATGTCTGCTCGGATAGAATCACTGCTAGGAACCCATATCCTATCTCGGTATCTCACAATACCGTCGCTGACTGTATACAAAACACTGCCCTTAGCTTCATCTCTCTTCTTCCACTGTGCCAACTGCTCATCTGCTGCCTGACCGCTGCGAATACGGTCAAAAAGAGAGGACTGGATAGTCAAGGTAGATAAACGAGGAACTCTACCTCGAGGGTAAGTCTCAAGATCAAACCTCTGCATCTCGATCTGAAGAGGTTTCTGAATCGTCAAATGAGCCATCACTGCGACTTTCCTGCTCAAAGCATCCGCAACTACATTAGCTTTACCCGGGTGGTAGCTAATGTCACAATCGTAGTCTTTCACAAGCTCCAACCAACGTCTCTGACGCATGTTCAGCTCCTTCTGCGTAAAGAAATACTTGAGGCTCTTATGGTCGGTAAAGATCTGGCACTTCTCCCCATACAGATAGTGCCTCCAAATCTTCAAAGCAAAAACTACGGCCGCTAACTCCAGATCATGGGTGGGGTAGTTCTTCTCGTGGATTTTCAGCTGTCGAGAAGCATACGCTATCACTCTCCCATGCTGCATCAAAACTGCACCTAAACCAAGCTTCGAAGCATCGGTATAAAGGACAAACTCGCCGGATCCTGACGGTACAGCCAAAACGGGTGCTGAGATAAGAGCTTGCTTCAAGGTATCGAAGCTCTTCTGACACTCCTCGCTCCACACAAACTTCACATTTTTCTTGGTCAGTGCTGTGAGTGGAACGGCAATGGAGGAGAATCCCTGGATGAATTTCCTGTAATATCCTGCTAGCCCAAGGAAACTGCGGATCTCGGATGCATTCTGAGGCACAACCCAATCTCTGACTGCTGCAACTTTCGCCGGGTCTACCTCAATGCCACTGCTAGAAACAATGTGGCCCAAGAACGCCACCTTCTCTAACCAGAATTCGCACTTACTGAACTTTGCGAATAGTTTATGTTTCTGCAATGTCTGCAACACTATGGTCAGATGCCTGCTGTGCTCCTCCCGATTCTTGGAGTAGACGAGAATGTCATCTATGAACACTATCACAAACTGGTCGAGGTACGGCTGAAATACGCGATTCATTAGATCCATGAAGATTGCTGGCGCATTCGTCAGACCGAACGGCATCACTAGGAACTCGTAGTGACCATAACGAGTCCTGAAAGCTGTCTTCGAGACATCAGCATCTCTCACCCTCAACTGGTGATAACCGGAACGCAGATCTATCTTGGAGAAAATCGAAGCTCCCTGCAACTGGTCAAACAGATCCTCAATCCTCGGCAGTGGGTATTTATTCTTCACTGTAACCCTGTTCAACTCCCGGTAGTCAATGCAAAGCCTCATCGAGCCATCCTTCTTTTTCACGAATAAGACCGGCGCGCCCCATGGAGAAAAGCTCGGGCGAATGAACTCCTTGTCAAGAAGTTCCTGAATCTGCTTCTTAAGCTCTGCCATCTCTGTCGGTGCTAGACGGTACGGTGCTTTGGATATCGGAGCCGTACCTGGCATAAGCTCAATGGAAAACTCCACCTCTCTCTCTGGTGGCATACCAGAGACGTCTTCGGGAAAAACGTCTAAGAAATCTCTAACAATCGGAACATCTGAGGCTGACTGGCTGGGTTCATCGGGGACAGATAAAAAGGTTGCTAGAAATGCCCGACACCCTCTATGCATGAGCTTCCTAGCCTGAACATAAGGAATAATGCGCGGTAAGGAAAAGTACCTGTCCGGCTCAAATAAGAACTGCTCCATTCCAGGCGGTCGGACAAGAACGGATCTCCGCTGGAAGTCTATCAACACTCTGTTCCTCAATAGCCAGTCCATCCCTAGGATGATGTCAAATTCCGGCATCGGTAGCACAATCAGATCCGCATAAACAAGATTACCGTGCAACTCAAGGTCTATATCTCGGATAACATTGGTAGCTGCCATCTCCTCTCCTGACGGCAACACTACTGAAAAGGCTGTATCTAGCCCAATGGTCTGGATCTTGAGAAAGTTTGCAAAGACCTCCGAAATAAATGAGTGAGTGGCCCCTGAATCTATCAAGGCCTTGGTAGCGGAACCAGATATAAAAATTCTCCCTGAAAGAGCGGAGCTCTAAGTTGAATCCCACTACAAGATCTAAACTTATAGACATGCAAAGGTCTAGGTTCCTCTAGCTTAATTTCCCCGAAATAAATCTGAGTAGAGCATGCAATCCTATAACAGTTCTAAGTTCAAAATCTAAATCCCGATTCCCAAAACGCGGAAATTCGAAGAATAACTTAAAGTTTAAAGGTACCTGTCAACAACATAGTCTCCGGGTTGGCTTCCGCGGCATGGAGAGCAAAGACTCTGCCTTGGGTAGGCAGATTCCTCTGAGGGCACTGCAGCAACATGTGGTCTGGACTGCCACACTTAAAACACTTTCCTGAGCCAGCCATACATGCTCCAGGATGGCGACGTGAGCACCTGGGACAGACTGGGTGCTCCTGAGTCCTCGGGGCTGGGCGTCCCCGCTGCTGCTGCTGCTGCTGCTGCTGGCCTCTGTTCCTGGGCGGTCCAAGAAAAGGCCTCTTATTCTGCTGCTGATGCTGAAGAGGAGGAGGGCGGTGCGGTGCCTGGACTGGGCGCTTGCCCTGGCGATCCCTCTCGATATCCCGCAGATCCTGCTCTGCGGCTAAGGCCTTGGAGACGGCAACCTCATAAGTAGCAGGGTCAGATACCCTAACATCCCGGCGCAAGATCGGCCGTAAACCCACCAGGAAGTGCATCAGCTTGGCTCTGGCATCATTCGCTATCAGGGGCACAAAGTGACAGCCCCTCTCGAACTTACGGATAAACTCCGTAACCGACATATCCCCCTGTCTCAGGCTCATGAACTCGGTGGTCAGCCTGGTGCGAACCTCCTCGGCAAAATACTTGGAGTAGAAAACCTCCGTAAAGCGGGTCCAAGAAAGTGTAGCCAATGTCAGGGCTACCGAAGCTCCTTCCCACCATAAGCGGGCGTCTCCAGTGAACAGGTAGGTGGCACATCGGACTCGGTCTGCGTCCCCCAGCTCCATAAAATCGAAGATAACCTCGAGGGATTTGATCCATCCCTCGGCAACCATGGGGTCAGATGCCCCAGAGAATTCCTTCGGGCGCATCTTCATGAATCGCTCATACACTGCCTCGGGCCCTGTCGGCCTGGCTGCGGCTGCGGCTACGGCTGCGGCATTGCCCCCCGCAAACTGTGCGAAGAACTGTGCCATCCCAGCTAACATCTGGGCACTCATGTCCTGTAGGGGCGGTGGAGGAGGTGGTAGGTCTCCCTCTGGTCTACGCTCCTCCCTGTCCTCTCGGCGAGGCTCCTCCTCTCTGTTGCGCTCTAAGATGCGTCTAGGGGGCATACTGTTCCAACATAACCCATACGTAACTAACATGCATAATTCCATAATTTATTTTAAATGAACTCTGAAATACTGAAAATCTGGAAGCATGCTGACAAAATAATTCATGCTATAACTGAAATGCTGAACAAAATGCTGAACTGAAAAACTTACAGACCAAAGGCGTGGCTTCGTGAGCTTCTCGCGGTCAGTAGTAGTGAAACCCTATACAGAACCACCGCTCTGATACCAACTGTGAAGGCCCTAAAACTCCTTTCTTGGAAATTTGCGGAAAAATTTAAAATTTTCTTTTTAAAAGAACTTAAATGGCCTCATTCATAAAATCACTGGTGAATCAAGTTCAATATTTCAAAATATTGCAGCGGAAGAAAATCAAAGTTTTTGCCAACAACAACGATTTAAAAATATCCAACAACTGATAAAAATTGTTTGCGAAGAAAATAACAACTGCTGCTCTGAGGTCATCGGGTGCCACTACTGCCGACCCAAGCTGGCTCACTGGTCCCCGCCCTCGGCCCTGGCCTCATCAGTACCTACAACAATCAAGTCTAGTGAGCCTAAAGACTCAGCATGCATAAATCGCAGGTAACGAGTAAAAATCTGAATTTAAAATATGCATGAGTTAACATATCCTGTCCTGAGGCATACTGAAAATAATCTGTACTGAGCAATTATAATACGTGCATAACTGAACTGGAAATCACTGTAAAAATATTTGCTCCTTGGAGCCTGTACTGAAATATCTGGTAAAATTTTCTGTTGAGATTATGTTTTACGCCTGTGGCCACTGCACTAAGCTGAACTGATCGGTAACTGGCTACCGGGGAGGCTGAAACTGATCTGAGCTGGCCGGTCACTGGCGACCGGGTGGTACCATACTGAACTGATCGGTCACTGGCGACCGTATAAAATAACACTCCCACATAGTGAATGAACCACAAGCCATATCGCATAAATCTCAAAAATAATCATTTTCTATTTAATGCACGTAAAATAATTAACTGGCGTAATGAAAATTCCTGTAATTTTACCAACTGGATTGGATTGGATCGTTCCCAGGCTCGCTGCAACCTAACTGTGCCATGAAAAATATGCAATAGCTTAAACATGACTAACTATGCAATTTACGTTCAAAAGATGCGACTATGACGCCTAATGACTTCGCATTTAATCATGACTCCGAGCCAACCTGAACCGACACTGAACCGACGTATAGTCATGATTAAAATACGCTGAAAAATCATAAAATAATGTTCCTAAAATGATAGGGTCGAAATCTAGGTGAAATGGAGGCCAAAACACGAAACGCTCTTTCGAGAGTCAATTTGGCACATTGCACCGTAAATTCTCGTACGACCTCAAAAATGATCCAAATGACGAACGGTCAAAAACATGACCTTCCCAACTCAATGAGGCACTGTCCAGTCCAAGGCCATGGGCTAAAAGCCAACCAAGAACTCAAACGACGCTTCTGAACAGCAGCATACTTGCTGTCAAAAATACAGCAGCTGCGCACTTGTTTTTCCTTGTGTCGTTTTCGAGGCTACCGGCCATTGGGGCGTGAACCACCGACCAGAGACTCTTACCAACATCCCAAGGAATGATTTGAACCATGGCTAAGGGCCCTAGGCCAGCCACAATCCGCATCACACCAAAACTTAACCGAAGGGTCCAACCGAGAGCAACGTGCATGCGTGTGTAGTGTTTATGCTATGATCGATGTCTTGCGTCGTTCCAGTGGCCATTTGATTGACCATGGCACGATCTAGACATCTAGGAGCATGATATGAACCGTGGCTAAGGGCCATAGGCCAACCAAGATCCACACCAAGCCACAAAAGAAACGAACCATATGCTGAAAAATGGAAGGGCCGAATGGGGAAAGGGGCTGTTCTTGTTGATTATTTAAAAACCGATGAGCCATGGACCAAGCCACCAAAAGGGTGACTTAGTCACGTCTTAGACATGCTAGGGGAGTGATCCAACCATGGCTATAGGCCCTTGGGGCAGCCAAGATCAGATCCTTCCTCCATGACAAGAAACTGAATTTTCGAATCACATTTCTGCACTTATGGGGAACTTGCTGTCATTCTGAATTTCCAGCAAGCATGGGGCTGGTTTGAATGGACCAACATGGTCCTAATGCATCCTACTACATGTATACAAGCCGCCTTGGGAGCCTGGAGTCGATCCAATACCTGAAACCATCAAAACTCAGAAAAACGTGAAGCTTGTCAAGGGAAGGGCCGAAATTCTGCATGTGTGTTCCAAAATATTTTGACATGTATCTCGGTTTTTGCTTGCTAAAACATGATCATGTACTGAAAAATAAATGATAATATGACTTGATTGAGGTTTGAAAGAAATCTAGACATGCCTGGTTTCGTTTTGAAAGAAAACGAACGAAACAACGACGACGCGGCACGGAGGAGGTGGAGCGCTTCTCTTGCTCTTTCTAGTTCTCGATTTTTTTCTTGCCTTCCCTCTAGCTAAGACTCACGATTTTTACACTGAAAATGGATCTGAATGGTGAGGTATTTCGGTGGAGAGGGAGAGGGATTGAGTGGTTATGAAGGTGAGGAGAAGGGTGCACAAAAATAGGATCATATCAAGACCAAGTCCACTCCCCTTTTGAATTTGAATTTTGAATTGATATCAAATGAGTTGGTGGATGCTTCTAGGAGGTGGTGGCCGAAATTTTGCTTATTTTCTAGTCTAGGATATGTCCATTAATTAATTAAATTGTGCTCCCAAAAATCCTAGAATTATCCTACAACTTACATGCAAAGAAATGGTCAAAAGGTTGATGAGTTGGCAATTAAATTGTCTAGCAACTATGGGGGCCGAAAATTGCAATAAAATGAAGGGGAAATATTGTTATCTAGTCAACTAATAATCCTTGAAAGCCTTACTAATCCTTTAATTAATTTAGTGAGCTAACCCATTAATTTAATAACTTAAATGAGTTCATTTCTTAATCACCTCAAATAATTAAATTAAAATCCTCAACTAACTTAAATAATTCCTTAAACTTCTTTTTAACTTAAATGAACTTACTTGCTAGCTAAATTAACTTCTGGAAATATTTCTCAAATCTTAAATTCTATCTCAAAACTCCAACTCCAGTCCGGCCTCACTGAAATAACTGAAATGCTAAAAATCAAACTGCTGAACTGAAATAATAAATAATTAACTTCAAACAAATGCATTTAAAATAATCATGCAATGAAGTCAATTAAATTTAAAAATCTAGAATTATGCATGGCTTATACGTCTACTGATTTACGGGTTCTACAGGGTGAGTCCCTCAAATTCGACCAAGTAAATTTTCCATTCAGTAAAGGTGGATCGCACAACTCCAATTCCTGTATCAAGGTATCAAAACAAGAGATGCTTGATGTATGGGATCGGCTATTCATTTTTTCGCTTAATGATATCACAACATTAAAATCTCCCCTCAAACACCATCTCTCCCCACATAAGACTCTTAATACTGCCAATTCATCCCCAAAAATATGTCTCAACCTTGGTTTGCATGGACCTTGCACCGCCATAAACCACCAATCATTGTTATCATCCTTTTGAATATGAAGTAAAACCAAAAATTCCCCAATCAAATTGTCTTTAACCGAAATTGTAACGTTCGAAAAACCAACCTACGTAAACCACATGCATGCAAATAATTAAATTTGCATAATTGTTTTATTTAATTGGTTTTAAATGCTTACTTGTTGCATATTAAATGATTAAAGGAAAGATTGCATGATTAAATGATTATATGATATGATTTCATGAAATTGAAGGATTTTACCTGAATATTCGATAATAGGCTGGGGAAAGGAGGCCGAGGACGACCAAGACAAGAATAAATAACGGCTTGATGAGATGGTCTGGGTACAAGAAACCACACTTCATTTCTCTTAAATTGATTCAGCTCTTCTTGCATAGCTTCTATCCAACTGGGATCCAGAAGAGCTTCTTCAATTTTCTTTGGTTCATCCTGGGAGATAAAGGCAGCATGCATATATTCATTAATCATTTGCCTTCTAGTTCTTAATGGAGCTGTAGGATTACCAATAACCAGGGATGGAGGATGTGATTTCCACCAAACAAAAGGATTTAAAGAAATTTCTTCCTGGTTTGATATATTCGAAATAGGCTCAGCTGGAGCAGTAGCTGGTTCTGGAATGTTCACTTCTGGTTCTGATAAATCTTGTGTCTGAACAAATGGTTATATCAGAGGAGTGTCTGGTTCAGGATTTTGAGCATCTTTAACTCTAGGTTCTGCATCATCTTCACTATCCAATTCCAGATGAATCCTTTCTAACCTGTTACTTAGATTTGATACGTTAAAAATTCCAGGAGCACTGCTATCCTCATCAAAGACAACATAAATAGATTCTTCAACATTAAGAGTTCTATTGTTGAAAATTCTAAAAGCTTTGCTTACTGTTGAATAACTAAGAAATAGTCCAGCATCTGATTTTGAATCAAATGCAGATAAATAATTTTTACCGTTGTTGTGAACAAAGCATCTGCACCCAAATACATGAAAATAAGATACATTAGGCTTACTCCCTTTTCATATTTCATATGGAGTCTGATTGTGCCTTTTGTTGATCATGGTTCTGTTTTGTGTGTAGCATGCTGTGTTGATTGCTTCTGCCCAGAAGCGATGAGAGATGTCTGCATCTGCTAGCATTGTTCTAGCAGCTTCCTTAAGAGTTCTGTTTCTCCTCTCAGCCACTCCATTTTGTTGAGGCGTTCTGGCAGCTGAATATTCATGATGAATACCCTGTTCATCTAAGTACAACTCAAGAATCTTGTTAGTAAACTCAGTACCCTGATCACTTCTGATTTTAATGATGGAAATAGAATTTTCATTTTGAATCTTGTTCAGAAGCTTGATCAGGAGGCTACTGATTTGATCTTTTCCAGTAAGAAATATTACCCATGTAAATCTTGAAAAGTCATCAATAACAACAAGTGTATACTTCATTCCCCCTAAGCTCATAATAAGGATTGGACCAAACAGGTCCATATGCAATAATTCCAAACACCTTGAAGTTGAATTACTACCTTTATTCTTAAAGCTAGATCTCACCTGCTTTCCAAGTTGATATGCAGAACATACATGATTCTTAACAAAGTTAATATCGGGCAGTACATCAATTATGTTCTGCTTCTTGAGATTATTGATTGACTTGAAATTCAGGTGATTCAATCTCTTGTGTCAGAGACAATTCTTATCAGCAAGAGAGGCAACTAAACATGTAGTAACAGTAGCATGATCTAAGTTCCATGAAACTTTGTAGGTGTTGTTTTCCCACTTTCCAGTTAATACAGTAGACTCATCACAATCTTTAACTGTGCATATGTGCTTCTGAAAAGCTACAGAATAACCATTATCACACAGTTGACTAATGCTAATCAAATTATAACAGAGATTCTCAACCAGTAGTACATCATTGATAGTTATGTTACCATGAATAATCTTACCCCTTACCCACGGTTTTACCTTTTGAGTTGTCCCCAAAAGTTATCTTTGGTCCAGTACAACTCATTACTTCTGATAGCAGATTTTTCTGTCCAGTCATGTGTCTGGAACATCCACTATCCAGATACCATGTGGAGCTACTGATTTTGATTTTCTTCTGTTGTTCCTGCAAACACAAGTTTTAGTATCTGGTACCCAAATCTATTTGGGTCCAAGCTTTATCAGTCTTTTAGGGACCCACATTTATATAATTCTTGGTGACCTTGTACTTCGGGTATCCAAAGCGGTGTGTGAAACAGAAGGTCTGTTATTTCTAACAGTATGCATATTGGGATGTTGTTCTTCCCTTCTGTTTGTGTTGTCTGGTCATTATCTCTTCTGAACAGGTCTAGAATTATAGTACTGGTAGTTTTTAACCTTCATAGAGGGTTGTTTTCCTGAGCACTCTGGTGAACTCTTCCCTTAGGTTCAACATAACCCAGACCATAATGCTTTATTCTGTTCATTTGATTTACATTCATTTCAACTCGAACAGTTGGTACTTCAAGTTCATATACCACACTGGATTTGACAAAGTGAATGAATTTCCCTTTGCCTTTATCCAGTTCTGGTTTGGTACTGGTTCCAGAAGTGCTTTCATTATTGCTGAATCCGAGACCACTTCTATCACCGGATTGCTTCTGCAACTCTTGCATCTTCTCTAAAGAAACAGACGACTGATTCCATGCATTTACCAGAAGAGACATCTTTTGATTTTCAGATTTCATTGTCTGGTAATCTGCATTTACTCTTTTATTCTCAGTTCTCAACTTACTTATCTCAACTTTTAAATCATTGCAGCTATTCTCTTGTAAACAAGTTAACTTACTGACTTGATTTTTTAAGTTTTGATTTTCAGTCTTAACTTCCTCGAATGACTGAGAAAGTCTTGAGTACTTTTCCACCATGTCATGCAATGCCTTAATCAAATCAGTCCGTATAAATTCGTCAGAGTCAAAGTCAAGTACCTCTTCAGATGCCGAGGTTGATTCGATGTTCGCCATAAGGCACTTGATCTCTTCTGCATCACTTTTGCTAGAATGACTTTCTGAGTCAGAGGATTCAGAACTAGAATCCGCCCACTTAGACTTGCTTTCCTCAGCAATCATCTCTTTGCGGTCTTTTCTGAATTTTTTGTCATTCTTTTTGTATTCTTTCTTCTTCTGGTCATCCTTCTTGGGATTTGGACAATCAGCAATAAAGTGACCGATCTTTCCACAGTTAAAGCACGCTATATCACCAGATGGTGAGTCCTTCTTGAAGTTTCGATTAGGACTTTGGTAAGCTCGGTGATTTTTTTTCATGAACCTGGAGAACTTTTTCACAAAGAGAGACATAACATCATTGCTGATCTTTTCAGCAGTCTTTTCAGAAGTGCTCTCAATGATGGTAGCGGGTACTGCTTGTGGAATAACTACAGCAGCAGCAGTAGAAGTAGTAGCAGCAGTAGCAGTAAGAGCCTTGGTTGGCAGATTTGTTGAGGGCTCTTCTCCGCTTCTCACTTCTAGCTCGAACTCATAGGCTTTTAAGTCAGCGAACAAGTCATGTAGCTCCAACTTGTTTAGATATTTAGAAACTCTCATAGCCACTGTTTTGACATCCCATTCCCTAGGTAAAGCTCTCATCACCTTGAGTGCTATTTCTTTGTTGACATGCTCTTTACCAAGAGCTGCTAGTTCATTAACCAGGCTGCTGAAACGTTCATCAAACTCATTTAGAGTTTCACCAGCCTTCATTTCAGATTTTAAAACTTCTGCATTGCTACAGACAGTTTGTTTTTCTTCGTCTGCTCATTTTCTTCACATATTTGAATGAGGTTTTCCCAGATTTCTTTTGCGGTAGAACACATCTTGATTTTGCTGAAGGTGTTCTTATCAAGAGTTTTGTAAAGAATGTCCTTCGCGACGTTGTCGAGATTGGCTTTCTTCTTATCTTCACCAGTCCATTCGCTTCTTGGTTTTTTAACCATTTGCGGCGCACCATCAGTAACAACAATAGCTGTATTATGCTTTAAAATCTTTAATGGATCATTTGTGATGACATACCACATGTCATCATCTTGGGCTGCAAGATGAGCTTGCATACGAATCTTCCAATCATCAAAGTCTTCTTTTGAGAACATAGGAACCTTCCTGAAATGTGCCATAACTGTTGTGAATTTTTCAGAACAAGAGAAATCTGATCTGATACCACTTGTTGGGGATCGATGTAGAGTTTAGAGGGGGTGAATAAACTCTTTCCTTTAGCGATAGATTTTGCAAAGGGTGCTACAATTCTGTTAGAGATTTTAACTGTTCTTGTTCAAGATTACGTCCAGCAGATCACAATAATAAGTGCGGAAACAATCCGATGGAGTAGAGTGAAAAACAGTAATAGCAGTAGGCAATACAACAGTAATTGTTGCTGGAAGTTCGAAGATAAAATCTTCTACGTCTCCCCTTCTTCTGTTTCCAGAAGGTATCACTAAAAGACTTTGGATTTTACAGTACAACACTCGTACACACCCACTTCAGCAGGACTTATCATTTGCCTACTGAAACTCTTAGTAACTCAACACAATATGATTCAATATAACAAGGTTCTGGAAAAGACTCTTTTCCAGTTTACAAACTCTTCTTCAAAAGAATACCGTAGGGTGTTTTACTAGAAGAGGTGAAGAAATAGCAGTACAATATGATCTCAAAGATCAGATATAAGATTTTAAGCGTGTACTGCTTTTCTACAACTTGAGCTTGAAGATAACGATTGGTTCGCGGTTTGCTCAAAAATAACGTTGGATAGATAGTATGTTTCTTGATAAAGAATCAGCGTTGTATGCATCAAATGGGTTCATTCCATATATATAGATAACTTGAATCCAACGTCTATAATCAAAACGGCTTCTTGATTTCTGATAGAAACAGCTTTATTGCCAAAAATAGTTCCTGCAAAAAGGCTTCAGAACAATCACTCTCGTTCCATACCTAAATAGGTAATGCGTATTAAATGACTTTTTTCAGCATTAATGAAGCATTTAATACTCGTACTTGGTAAGTTATAGTAACATTTAATATAAGCAGGATAAGTTCTGTTTCTAGAAGTGAGTCAAGTTCTGCTTCTGTTTTCTAAACTGATAAGTACTCAAAGAGTACTGCTTAGTTAAGGCGACAAGAGAACTTCTGTTTTTATAAAGTCTTCTAGTTTCACTTAACGAGATCTACTGGTTTTGACTATCATCACCGCAATTAACTTAAGTCTATCAAATATACATGCCTTGATTTTTAAAATCTATCGAAACGACGATACCGGAGCGGAGAGAATGCGAGGGTTGATCCGAGACGAAACGTGGCACGATTTCTTGATAAAACTAACGTGTGAAAGCTGAAATAATTTGAAGGGGAGGGTGGCTGCTGGAGAAAGAACTAAGAACCCTAGTTTTCTCACAAAATAATGAAATGAAGAGACAATGAAATGTGTGGGTGTGTGTAACGTGAATGTTTGTGTGAGTGTGATAGTGTGTGCGCGTTTTTTTAAGCTAAATTAAGCAAATGAAATTGCTTAATTAATAATTAACAAGCTAATTAAAATACTAACTCCCTCTTAACTATTCTAAAATCTCTTAATTTAAAATAAAATGTAGAAGTGACCACTTTAAAAGTTTTAAAATCTTAAAATCACCTAATAAATAAATTAAGTTTTAAAATGATAAAAACTTAATAAATAATTTAAAATGTCACTTTCTTGACCTGAAATAAAATACCAGATTTTTTCAAATCGCACGTCGGTCTCATTTTCCCGATCCTGCATCGAATAATTGCCTGAAACATGAAACTCATGAAAACATTATAACGTGCATCGCAAAAAAAACATAAATAATTTTAAATAATGCAAATTCATAGATCATGCAACGCTAAAAATCATTTTAAACTTAAATAAATAATTCAATAATTTAAGTAATGCATGAGTTTTATGTGTACTGATTTTGGGCTCTACAAGACGTGACCACGCCAACATTTGATTCAGTTTTTCAAAAATTTCAGTTTATCATTAAAATATAAGACGTGGACACGTCACTATATGATTTGCTCTTACAACTCATCTATAAGCATAAGACGTGGTCATGTCACCAGGTGATTCATTCCTTCAAAATTTCAGCCCATCAATAAGCATTAGACGTGGGCACACCACTAAATGATTCTTGAAAAAAAATCTATTGGGACCGACACCTCTAAAATGATATACTGGCTTTTAAACATGTCATATAAAAAATACAAAGAACTTAAAACAAAAGTAAAATATCCAACACGTTGTCGATGTTAGCCTTTTAAATAATAATTCAATCTTAATTTTTCATCTACTAAAGTAAAAAGACTCGGATATCGAAGGTTCTTACGGAAAATGTTGAGGCTCGAATAAGTGCTCTCCCTCACCTCCAGCCTGCCAGAATGGATCGTCATGTTTTTGGTTTAAATCCTAAAAATGGTTATGATATCTAGTTTAATTCCCTAAAATGGATCTGCTTCCTTATTTAACTCTCTATGATTAATCTTAAACTTTATGGCTTAACTCTCCATAATTGATCATCATATTTGGCGGAATACCCGGCCCGAATACCAACATTCACACACCGTAAAAACCAATCATAGCTTGCCATGCATTATAAAAATCTTTTAAAAAATTCCTATAAAATTTGTAGCTACATACAGTGTGGGGATCCGGACGCTAATCATCTTCTTAATCGTTCTTTGGAAATAATTGGATCAATTAATTAAACTGGAATCTAAATTTTTTTTTAATTGGGCCTTGTATAAACAAGTGTACAAATCTATACAACAAGTTATATTCCTTTTTATTTAAATACACGATCAGTGCAATATCTACATCATGATCTAAAGTACAAAATCTGTTCAAAGTACAATCATAAACAAACTAGTGTCATCTCAATCACATAACCAGTGATAAACTACTAGTTCTACGTCCAAGTCTGGAATCACCACTTTAATCATCATCTCTCATTCTCTTCTTGATCCTGATCATGTCCCACCTGTTGTCATGCACACATACAAACACAACAACAGTCGGATAACTCCGGTGAGAATAGAATTCTCAGTATAAACAATGTATACATGCAATGTATAAAATCATAAACATTTATTAAAATCATGAATCATAATCTGAAACATAAATCGATACAAACATGTAACATAATCTATGAAACATAATCGATACAAGTCTGTAAATCAAGCTCTGACTATTATTCTTTGACTCGACTCAATCTGGCCTAGTCTAGGGATCCCGGTTGAATAAGAACGCAACAATTCACCTACTCTCCTCAGCTAGATGGTGGTACGTTCTTATTCCCAGACTTTGGTACACTATATCAAATATCTGCAATAGAAGTTGATCTGCATTCTAAGCAACATCGATATAAACCAAACGTCCAGTGACCTGACACCTCTGCCAATAACTCTGTCAGGACTTGGCACATCTGCCAAAGACTCTCTATCTCAAATCAATCGCATAATCCATGCTTTCTATAAATCAATAGAACAAGCATATATAAATGCAATGAATTCAAATATCTGAAAACAATAGCAAATAAGTATGTGGTTTTGGGAAACTCAAGTTCTATCTCACTCGAGTCATTCTCCCGGTTCAACATTGATTTATACCTTTCTTTTCGTAGTCTCGGTCTGAAGAAATGGAAGTTCTGAATTCAAAGCTGTCAATACAATCTGAAATGACATATTCGACAGGTACAATATCAATATACCATCCAAATCAAATCTGTTCTGGTCAATCTTAATCTGATTCAAAATCAACGGCATAATGGCACTAAATGATGTCCCCGGTAACTCAACAATACAAGATATCAATTACAATTCATAACCAATATCCAATACAATCCATAATTAATCAATAATCGCAATTTCAATACCAAATCTGTATATCTCAATCATATCAATTCTGAAAATCATAACAATTGCATAAACAGTTTTTCTTCCATCTGACTTCGAATATACGATTACTGATATCACCAGAACACATAATAATAATCAAATCAAAATTCCTCCAAAATCATAATTTCAAATCATATCAGAAATCAATAAAACTTACGTCCTGTAGTAGCTGTCGACGAGAGAATCACAGAACTATGTTCGGATCAAAAATCTGATAACCGGATCTTTCAAAATCACGATTCTAAAATAAAATGTAGCTTGAGGGTTTTCAATGGAATCTCGGTGCCTTCTCCGCTGGATTCTGAAGTTGGAAATGAAAGATTAACATTTAAGTTGCATGGTGAAGACAAGTGTCCCACTCAAATCCCATTAATTGCACTTTAGCCCCTGAAATCTTTACTATTTGCAATTTGGTCCTCACAACTCTTTTTAATTCAATTTCAATCCTATAGAATTGTAACACCATGGAATATGACTCAACATTCCAAAATTCATAAATTAAATAATCTCGGATTAAAATGATAAAATCTCGGGCCTTACATACAGACTGCACGAAATTAAATATTAAAACTTGCCCTCTTCATAAAAAATTACATCAGCATATATACTATACTCACACTTGTGTTTTTGTTGATTGCTCGTTTAATAAATTTTTTATTTTAATATCATATGAAATTTTGAATTTTATAATTGATTTTGTGATTTTTTTTTACATAAGATTCAATAATAATAAATGATGATCCAAAAAAAATAATGTCGCTTAATTCTTAATAGTTGAATACTATGATAAAAAATTAATATTTTAAGGTATAATTTAGAAAAAAATTTTATGATATAATTGATATTTATGTTATGATTTTTAATCTTGAAATTCTATGAGGTTTAAAATTATAATTATGAATTTTTTAATAAAATTATTACAATATATATAAGAACATTATAAATTTTATAGGCTCAAAGAATTGAAATTAATAATAATTTTTAAATAATAAAAGCAAATTTTTTAAATAATTTTTGACTAAAAATTGATTTTTTTAATTCTTTTTAGCATTTCAATTAATTTTTAAATTATGATATTTGTATAAAAAATTATATTCACACGATGGTAAATAATATTTTTCACATGAAGTTATATGTGTGTGTGTGTATTATCAATTCAAATACACTTGAAAAATGTCAATTAATTTTAAAAAAATAGTTGATTATGTTTATTTTACAAATTTCATGTTAATTTTATTAATACAATGATGCATTTTTTAAAATGTACAAATATACGTACAAACCCACATATATATGCTTATATATGTAATAATTAAATGATTTAACTTTTAAATAATTAAATTTATTTATTGATATAAATTTTAGAAAATTATTTTAAATTGGGTATGTTATGTGTGCCAATTAATTATTAGTTTAAATAAATTAATAAAAAAATAACATGTTATAATTAGGTACAAAATATATAGAATTTTATATAAAAAGTTTACAAAAAATCTATAAAAATTTTGAAAAAAATATACAGAAATCTGTTTGTAAATATGTGAGATCATGTAAAAGTCAATAAAAATCAATCAAATCAACAAAAATCTATAATTTAAAAATTATTAAAACTTTGAATAGAATACATCGTACTAAATTTAAAAGTGGTAACTTTAGCATCTCATTTCCTCAATAAAACTCAAGCATTTAAATTTATATTCATTACTCCAAAGGGCGATTTTTTTTTCTAAAAAAAATTCTTCCATCAACAATAAAATAAAACATTGGTTCAAACTTCAAATTCATTTTAGTTAAAAAAAATAATATAGTGAAAAATTTAGGTTAAATATAAATTATATAAATTGATTGAAACTAAAATTTGATATGGTTAAGTGAAAATTTGTTTTGAAATTCTAAATATAGTAAAAAAGTTAGATTAAGTAGATATTATATATCTATTGATTAAAATTCAAAATGAAGGTTTAGTAGAAAATTAGTGTGTTTTGATGTTAGTAAAATATGAATTCTTCCTACCTAGCTAGAAAATATTATATATCATGCCATATCATATTTGGTAAATTTTTCATTCTAAACCAAATTAATTTGACGTTACAATTTTTATTCACATCCATGGATAATAATGGTAAGTCCTACATTTTAGCTCAAACATTTGTTTTCTGGTTGAAATGTAAATGGAGATATAAATGAGAATGATTCTCATTAATATTTTGAAATCAAATGATGGAAGTATAGATAAATTTTATTATATATTATTGGATTTTTTTCCCAAACAAATCCAACTTTGTGATATCGGATATCACGTTGGTTCTATGTGAAAATTAAATAGATACGTTAGAATTTAATTTTTTTTAAGTTACAAACATCCCCTTGTACTATTTTAAAATCTGGTGATCTAATGATAAAAATGACCAACGGACAAAACGGTTTGAAAAAAAATCCAATTTGCTACAAGTCATATACCAGATAAGTAAGGTTTGATACAAAAAACTCTATATTGTTGTATTCTTTTATGTGGATAATTTGTATATATTTAATTTAATTAATATATTATATATATGAATGAATTTGAACCAAAATTCCTTATTTAACACATCATTCCCATTCAACGTGAGACATTTTTTCAAAAAAAAAAAAATTACGATAAAAGTTCGCAAACAATATTATTGTTAATTATCATTTTTATTTCATTAATGTTTGTTTATTAATTGAAAAATATTATATAAACTAATTTCAAAATTTTATTGCATAAGGGGATTAGTTGTAAAGAAAAATATTTAGAGGAACCAATGCGTAATTATTTTGATCTAGTGTAACCCCAATTACCAGGATCGTCGTTTTCACGGTCGTCTGTGTTTCACACACGCAGTACAAATTCCGAAAGAATTTTCACCATTGTCGAAGAAATCAAGAAACCCATGGAGCATCACACAACCACCAGCCGGACTGAGGCAGAACGCCTCCTCGGAATCGCTGAAAAGCTTCTCCGGAACAAGGATTTGAGCGGCTGTAGAGATTTCGCCATTCTGGCTCAGGAAACAGAGCCTCTTCTCGAAGGGTCCGAACAGATCTTAGCGATAGCCGAGGTTCTTTTAGCCGCAGATAAGCAAGTCAACAACCACAGCGATTGGTACTCGATTCTTCAAGTCCCTCCACAAAGAACCCATGATTTTGAGCTGATAAAAAAGCAGTATCGGCGCCTCTGTCTCCTCCTCCACCCGGACAAGAACAAGCTACCCTTTTCGGATTCAGCTTTCCGGCTCGTTGCTGATGCGTGGGCCGTTGTCTCCGATCCGGCGAAGAAAGATGTGTACGAGGGCGAGCTCACTCGTTTCACAAAGGTTGATTTGGTAGCTTCTAGGAAGCAGCAGCCATTTCAACAGCAGAAGAAGCCGCAGCATACGAAAGAAGATAATTCCCACCAGAAATTGCCCGTCCGACGCAATGCCAAAGCGGGCAGCGGAGGTGGAGTCGGAGGTTCTGGTGCTACAAAAGTGAATAAGAAAAGCACCAGCGGAACTCCCACTCCCAAGTTGTCGCCTAGTTTTTGGACGGCGTGTCCTTATTGTTACAATTTGTACGAGTATCCCAGGGCTTACGAGGGTTGTTGTTTGAGGTGTGATAGTGAGAATTGCAAGAAGGCGTTTACTGCAACTGAGATTTTGTCGTTGCCACCCACGGTGCCGGGGCAAGAGGCCTATTACTGCTGCTGGGGGTTCTTTCCTATGGGTTTTGTGGCCGGGAATGTGGAATCGCCTCAGAAATGGATGCCACCACCAGTTTTTGAGGATGGCGCGCCACCTGATGCAGAGGAAGTTGGTGCGCCGGAGCCGCCTCCACCCCAACCCCCACCGCCACCCCCGAGTAATATTCCTGCGCCGATGCCAGTTTCAGCAGTTAGAGCCTCAGGCTCGACAGAAGGGACAAGGAAAAGGGGAAGGCCTAGAAAGATAGGTTAGCACTTTTTGCTTAAGGTTTCATCTTTTTGTACATTCCTGTCTTTCACCATTAAGTTGACAGAATGATCCTCTGCCCCATGTGTGTTTTCTGTTAGTTTCTGTAGAAATTTGATGTACTTATCGCATATTGTGGTGTGATTGCTTAGCTTTATGCACAATTTTGCCGAGCTATGTTTCTTGACAGCAGCATTTATGTAGAAGTCTAGTCTAACGGAGCGCGGCCTTCTCTGGATTTTGGTGGCCAAAAAGGAAAAGCATCATCTCCCTTGGCTTATTTCTTGTATGTATGGAGCTTTAGCTTGATTTCTTACGAAATGGATGCTTATCTAATAGTCCGACTTTTTAATCTCTATTTGTCTCATCCCTTTTCGCTATTTTTTTTTGTAGTAGAAGCATAGTTTGTAGTTGTATGACTTGATGTGTAAAACTGTTAACTCCCTTTGCTACTCACTTGAAATCTGTTGCGACTTGCGAGTTGTTTGTTATTGTGTTGGACTTGTGTGAGCTGATGTATTTAGAAGTCCAGTCTTCAAGCGCCAAGACAAAAATCTTTTCTTGCATCACGAATTTAGCATGGCAAGTCTGCATAGCCAAGAGAAAAATCTTTTCTTGCAAGTTGCAACACAAATATAACATGGTAAATATAGTGCTTTCCGAATTATCTGAGCTTGGAAACAAAAACACTACGAACGTAGGATTTATTATTTAATATGAATATTGACTTGCCTGGGTCGAAGAATTTTGATAAAGATGTGATGTTACCTAGGAATGAATTATTCCACAGAGTGCTTGCTAGCCATGTGTGGAGTGCCTTAGCCACTAACTGTGGTGTCTAGTTGGAGAGTAAGTTCGAGACTGTGGACCAAAGAATTGAAACTGAACAGAAACATCAATAATTGTTGACTTGTCATAATTGTGTAGGTTTTTGTTTTATGCTTCTTAGTAAGCTAGCATCCTGCATCCCGTTCCAGAGTTTTCGAACATGAGTTGAAATTTCTTTGAATTGGCTCGAATAAAGGATTCTGCTGATGAAAATGTGATAAATCTCATTCCTTGACCCATTTAAAAGCTTTGTTTGCGCTGCCTCTTCCTTTCTTTGCTGTGCATTTGCTTGTGAAATGAAAATGTCTTCCTTTGTTCTAGCATGCATGTCTACTGTCTAGGATAATTTTTGTGTTGGAATAATTGTATCTATGCTTGCACTGGGTTAAGATTGTGAAAATACAATATGGCTTGGCACCATTCCTCTCTCTTTTGGAGTAAACACTAACTCCTACTCGTTCTCGTAGACCAATAATTGTCGCACGATCTCACAATTTTCTGCTATCAACAAATGGGGTATATAACTCTTTTTAAGATTTGTCCCGTCTCCAATAATCTAATCGTCCCATGGTAATCGAGGCAGCCAGATGCATGATGCTATATCTATCAAGAGGTGTTGGCTATGTATATACTGGTCTCATTCTTGACATAGATGTTGCACCTTGCGACTGAGGCTAGAGATGCTGGTAATTCATGTTTTTTAGCCTTCTGCCAGGATTCCCTCAAAGCTTTGAGAGTAGCCGGAATTCCTTCCCATATATAAAAAAAAAGAATATGTTTTATTTTTGGATAACTATTTTTCATTCAATTTTCCATTGTTTCTTAAGTAATTTTTGGTTAACATGTCAATATTTCTGGTCTTCCAAAGAAACATATCAATATTCTTGATATTTAAATTTATTGTATTATTATTATTATTGAAATACGAGGTATTTTAAAAAGAAAAAATATTTTAATGGATTTAGATACATAGTTCGGATATTTAAACAAATATATATATACATAGACACAAAAAAAATATTACATAAAAGAAAAATTACAAATGTTCTTATTCCAATTATTATTATTACTAGTGTTCTGGAGCATGCGTATGTTTTTTTTCAATCATGTTTTGTTTTGTTATCGGAATCGCTAGATGTCTCAAATATAATATTTGGGAATAAGTATTTTGTGAGATGAAAGTAATATTTTTTCTTAAATGATCCAAATAAGAGATCCGTTTCATAAAATATGACATGTGAAATTGTCTCATGCAAAATTTTGCCAATATTTGGACCCAGTACACCTTTTCAATAGGTGGGTAATTAAAATCGAAAATTTGAGAAGCCCAAGCATGTGGACAGCCTGAACAATGGAGGAAATTCAGACCCTTCAACAAGTGAGTCTATGTGTGTGTTTGTTTATAAGGAAACGTTAACATTATCTTTTGAGGTTTTCCAAGCTTCCAAATGGATTCAATAAACTTTATTTATTTATTTATTATTATTATAAAAAATAGCAATTAATTATAATTTGGCAAATGATGTCCTACTCATCATGTGTCAGCCACCCACTCAGGTGTTACTTTTTTTAGTTCGACGACTCTCGGGCTCACGCAACTGATGGGTTATAATACAACGATTATATTGCCTATATTTATTTATATAATAAACGATAATGACAAATACATATATATATGCTAGCTATTAGACAAGTTGTACTTATTTGTTATGGAAGTTTTGATTTAATTACGAAATTCAATATAAAATTAAATATACAAAAAAATTTATAAAACGATCTCGCATGTCAATTTTGTAAAACATATCTCTTATTTAGATCATTATAAATTCTTTATACCAAAATTATTGCTCATTATTTAGATATGGGTAGATTTTATCTGTTTTACGGATAAATCAGTCTCACAAAAGCCGTCTCACAATAGAACCGTTGAATTAAATATGTATATATATATAGGACAACTTTGGAATTAAGAAAAATGTTTTACCAAAAGTGCTTATTATTCAATTCTCTTACTTTATTAATAATATAGATATATTAACATTACTATTTATTAAATATGGTGCTAACTGAGTTGGTTGAGTTTTTGAAGTTTGAACAAATATCTCAAGTTCCACACTCAAAAAACATATATGTAATTTTATGCAGGTTTATGTGCTGCTGTACATAGGGGTGAGCAAGATTTCGGTTAAACCGAATTAACCGATCGAACCTAGCCAATTCAAAAATTCGGTTCGGTTATTTCGAAAATTCGATTTTCAAATTAAAAAAATTAGGTTATATCGATTAATTCGGTTCGGTTACGATTTTCAAAATCTTGAAATCGGTTAACCGAATTAACCGATATAGTAAATATTATTATTTAATAAATTTTTATTATTTATCAATTCTTATATATTTTTTAATTTTTAATTTTAAAATCTATATAATATGTATTAATTGTGTTCAAACAAAACTTATACATTTGTGATGCGTGTGATTTTATGTTTTTATGTATTTGTATAGACTGTAATATTTAAGAAAAAATGCATATATAATTAAAGTTAAATCACAAATTTTTTTTAAAAAACTAATCGGTTAATTCGGTCACCGACTGAATTAACCGATTTTAATTCGGTTAGGTTTTCATTGGTTATGAAAATTAATTCGGTCTGTTCAGTTATGACTAATTATTTTGGTTCGGTTCGGTTATGGCTAATTCGGTTCGGTCGGTAACCGAACCGACCAATGCTCACCCCTAGCTGTACATGATTTGTAGGATTTACTTAATGCAAACACCAACGAGATCCTCGTCATTATTAAAGATATTTAATCTAAAATTAATATTTTTTTTTTCAAATGTTACACTTAGCCAATTTTCTAAAAAATATATAGAAGCTTGCTTTTTCTTTTTATTCCAAATATTTCCTAAAATAATATATACGACGATCTATAGGTCTCACAACAAATAAAATATGATATATTTAAAGTATTAAATTTTAAAATTTCGGTTACTTGTGTTTCAAAATTTATTTTCACTTTTATGAAGCGTTACTCTGAAATTTCTATTTTAGTTATCTTTTAAAAAATATTTTTTTATTGTAAATTTGAACAGATTTTATCCTTATCATGAATAAAGACTCGTAAAAATCGTCTCACAAGAGACATATTTTTCATTTAAACTTATGAATTACTATAAATTTTACATAAAAACCATTTGATGCATTTATCGGACGTGTCATGGTTGGACATTTAGTTATTTAGATCTGGTCATCTATTATTTTGAAAAAGGATTCTTCCTAGTGTAATTCAATAAACTTGAGGAGGAAGGTCGTTTTTCTTTTTTTAAAAAAATGGTTAGCCAACATTAATTAAATAACTAAATACTGGGAGGCACTCATTTTTCGCGTGATTTGATCTAATTTATCACATAATAATCGATGTCATGTCAATATTTCGATAACATTAAACATACGAAGCTTTAATTACTTGTACACCGCAACTGACTAATGTACATGCGTCAAAACTAAATGCTGGCTTCTAGTGATTCATACATGCATCAAATCGTATTTATTGAATAATATATATTTTTCAATTTCTTATTTGTTATGTGCAATAATTGCTCCGGCTAATAGAACGATCGTCACGTAATACTTGAGCTGTTGTACGATTTAAAATATTTGAGTTACATTGTTACCACCGACATGTAACTTTCGAATAAAACTTCAAATTCTTGATCCTTAATTATTAAATATAAGTTCCTTCTTTAATTATTTACGATGAGATTTTTGCAATCAAGAACTGATGTTGTGCACATGATGGATGATGGTTCAGATTTAATGATCATGCTCTTCCACCTGAATCTCGATCTTCTGCATTTCCTTCTGTCAGCCTTGTGTGTTCACGTAACATCCAAAAAGCCAATATTCCACGTAAACCACTTACGTGCAAATGATTTAATTATTTTATTTAATTGATTTTAAATGCTTACTTGATGTATATTATATGATTGAAGGTCTAATTTCATGATTAAATGATTAGATTGCATGATTTCATGAGAATTGAACATTTTATCTGAATATTCGATAATATGCTGGGGAAAGGAGATTGTGGACGACCAAGATAAAATATTTTCGATAAATATTTTTAAGGGTTGTTAATATGATTAAATATGATTAAAATTTTCTAAAAAAAATGTTGGAGCCCAAATTATTTTACGAGACAAGCTCGATTTTATCCGAGAAACAGGAGACTTTTAAAAGCCCAAAAACAATTAAATAAGTATTATTGAGCCTAATTTATCTAAGATTATAAGGCCAATTATCCTTAAACAAAAATCTCAAAACCCTAACCCATTATACATACAATTTTTGAAATTTATAAAAAAAAAATCCTATGGTTCTAGCGCCCAATTCAGTCGAAATTCCACACACAACACACACATAAAATTTTCAAAAATTAGGAGAATCAAGGAATTTTCGTCGCCTGTTTGTCTCCCTTCGCAACCCACGCCAACGATCGCATATTCGAGCATTCTAAAACGTAAAAGCACGCGTCTAAACTTCTTTGACGCATCATTCAAATCATATTATGTTTTTTTATACGTATTTTTGCATGTAAAATCAATAAGTACAAATCATTAACTTATAAATGATTATTTCGAAAGTTTTGAAGAATTTCATGCGTATATAAATGTGTCATGATTCCCAAGGATTAGGCTCCCAACATAGGGTGTTTAAAGGATGGAAAAAGGGTGGTTTAAGGTGGAAATTAGGGCTGGACAGTAGCAAGGAGGTTGCGCTTTGGTAGCTAGACGAACCTAGGGTTTGTGTGTCTTGCACGGATCTTAGGGCTCACTTAAGGGGAGGCAGCGCATAGGGCTTGGGTCAGGGTCTGTGCGTGGCTTGGGTGAGATGCTAGAAGGATTCCATGAGGGGCTGGACGCAGTAGCAGCGAGGAAGAAGAGTCCACACGCACAAGGACTCTCCCATTGGCTGGTATGATTCAGGAGGGGGCGCGACGCGGCGTGGCTAAGGGCTGGCTAGGCTGGTCCAGCCGTGTCTAGAAGGGGGGTCTAGGGATGGCTAGGTGTGTGTGGGTTCGCTGTTTGGAGAATTAGGAGAGTCCTTATATGGCAAGGATTCTAGGAAAATAAGGAAGGGGAGCGGCTCGGGTTCATATGCAAGAGTACGCTTCATGCGTGGGATGGGGCGCTGGTCCAAAGGGTTAGGGGTAGGTCTTGTCAAGGGTGGCTCGATGGTGCATCGAGCCGTTGCTTAATATATACATGCAAGGGTTCGGTTTTGAGGCTAGGAAGAGAAGCGGTTTGAATCATGGTCCATGGGGATCGATTCATGGTTCGCGAGGTAGTTTAGGTGTAAAAAGTGTATGTTTAAAGTTTGGAAAGAAAATATTACGTTTTGAATTAATTAGGGATTAAAACGCTTTACGATTTCGTGATTAAGAAAATAAATCGAAAGTCTCGAGTTCACGTTAAATAAAAATATTGGAAGTCAAATTTATTCTTAAATAATTATTTGGGATAGTCTCCAGTCAATAAAAGTGAGAAAAAGTCAAAATCGGAAATTTTAGGGTCAAAAGGCAAAACGATCATTTTACACCTGTGTAATACAAAAATGGTTAGCAGTGTCCCGAAGAATCATAACGCATGCTAAATGATATTTTAAAACATTTACAATAAAAAATATGTGATTTTATAATTTATGATAAAGCTATGCAATTTTTACTGTTAAAATGCTATTTTACGAATTTGGAAAGAACGCGATATTTTATGATTTAAAAAAAAAGAAAAATATTTTTGAAAGATGTCAATTGACTGTGAAAAAAAGATATGACATATGATTATTTGAAATATCGTGAGGGAGAAAGCCCAGATGGAGTCTATTTACAGTAGAAGGCCCTAGAGGGAGTCCAACGATCGTATTTCTATTTACGTCGGTGTCTAGTGCCCGTTCCCATGCACAATGTTGAGCTAATACTGATCAATCAACGACATGATACAACTAGTCACTTTCAAGGACCAAACTTCACCCAAAACGATAAATGATGGAAAGCTTTATGATTTGACGATTTATGATTAAATTATGATTACAAATTTATGTTAGCTTATTTTGAATAAAATTATGATTTTAATGCATGTGCTTGTATATATATTATTTTTTACTCATGTTTAGAACGTGATTAGTCATTAGACTCACTAAGTTTGAATGTTGCAGGTGACGATGAGATTGAGGGAGGTGCTGACGTTTGAGCGGATCGAGTCCGACAATACACTCCTGATGGATATTATTTTCCGCATTAACTTGATAGTCAAAGTTATAAAATTTTTGTTAATGATTTAATTAGATATTTTAATGCTTTATTTTTTAAGTTAGTGTTGATCATGTTAATGATTGACGTATGATTTTTGTTAACTGACGATTTAGGGATTTTATACACTTGAGATTTTAAATGTTAAATTAATTTTTGGATTTTTAAAATGATAATATTTTAAACTTCAAGTTACGAATTTTACAAAAAAAAAAAGTAGGATTTTAAGGTTTAAAATAGTGGACGTTTCAATTGGTATTGAGCGAAGGATCTCGAAAGAGTTGTGTTACTTCCACTCCGAGAAGCTCAAGAAGTCACGCCTCAAGTCTGTGAGTTTTTAGTGCTTTAAAATTTTATATGCTGAATTTTAATGCTTTTATGACATGATATAGAAGGTTAGATGCATGTTTTATTTAAAATGTTAAACGCATGTTGGTTACGTGGTATGAACGATTTGCACATAGATGTCTCTTAGACGGGTTCTTCGTAGGGATAATGAGGATAGGCAGGAGGAGGAGATTCCGCAGCCTCCACCTAATCAGAATGCTAGTGCCCATGTACTAGCTGGTATGACTCATGTTAGGATCGGTTGATAGGTTAAAAGTTGTTTAGAAGGGGGTTGAATAAACACTTACGATTTTTATAACCTTTTCGAATGAAGTGTCATTTTAGTGATAAACTGAAACTTAGGAATCTTGTCAGTCGACAATCAGTTTAACTGAATATAGTTGCGAAAATAAACTAACTGAAAGATTGAATAAATGACTGAAGTAATAACATGAAGATTTATGGATGTTCGGAGATTGAATAACTCCTACGTCATCCCTTCTATCACAAGTATATGATATGCACTAAAAGACTTTGATCAATACTAAACTTGTACAGACCCACTTCAGTTTGGATTTACTGCCAAAGCTGAAACTGTTAGTTTACAACAATTTCACAGTTCTCGACTGGACTTAGCAACACTGATCTAACTTAGATCAAATAAATAATACAATAGTTTGTGCTAGTAAGCTCGAAAAGTAGCCTCAAATGCTACGAATAATTCTGATAAGTGTGAGCTTTTTGTATCTCAAATGAGAGTAATAAATTCAGCAGGGTAATAGCAAGCTTGAGAGAATAGATGATTCGTATTAACAAGAGTTGTTTCTCAACTGCTCTTCTCGTCTATTTATAGGCTTCCTTCCTACGGTAACATTAAATATAATTTGAATCTTTATATCCATTGATTGCCACGTCAATAAACTTCTGACATTCGTACACTGTAGACTCTGAAATGCGGCGTTCCACTACGAGTCACAGTCTGCTTTGTACTGTTGTCGGTTGAATGTCCTTTTCAACTGATGAAGTGTACAGCTGAAGGATCAGCTGATAAGCACTCGCTGGTAAGCTCATAACTGAATATATCAATTGATCAGTTTTCAACCGATCAGTCTGTTGTCTTCGAAAGTCTAGTTCTGCTCAACTGATCAGTTTCTAACTGATCAGTCAGTTGTAATTTCAGTTCAGCTGTCTTCAGTTGCCTTCGATAATCTGTGCATTGATCTTCAGTTAGGCAACTGTCAGTTCGTGATCAGTTAGTTCAATAGATTTAATCTCTTAATTTGTCAAACCACCGAAATTAAGTTTCCAACAATTTCCTCATTTTTGGTGTTTGACAAAACTAGTAAAGTATGAACTGATCAATTGTACTTAAGATAATCTTCGATTTTATTGTAGATAAATAAATATCTGATGTACAGATTCGTACAAAGAATAAAGAATCAGGAACTAATCTAAGTACAGATTCGTACAAAGAATAAATAATAAAGAATCTTCATATCTTCAACCATTAACTAAAGTCAGTCAGTTGATCTTCATATCTTTTTTTTCCCTTTGTCTTCTTCTATCTCTCGAATAATTTCCCCTTTTTTGTCAAGCACATCCACTTTCTTTGTTAATATACGAACATCTGATATGGCAATCATCATAATATTCTGCAGCATATCAATTCTCTTAGTGACTGTACTCTCTAGAAAGTCAAAACTTCTGCCGACTAAAGCTTGAGTTTGTAAGTGAGATTCAGTCGACAGCCTATCTTTCTTTATTTCTTCCATCTGGAGATATAGAGAAGTCACACTTTGATTGAGTAGATTCAGTCTGTCCGTAGTAAACTCATTGGTCGAGTTGAGCTTCAAAGTGTGTGCGAGCTGAGTAGATTGTATTGCAAAAATAGCATTCATCATACTGACTAGGTTCAACTGAACGGTTTGAAGTTCTTAAAATAGGGCATCAGTGACTAAAATTCCAGAAGACGTGGCTCCGGAAGTTTCTGGAATCTGTTCCCTTTCTTGTTGAGTATATACAACCATCGCACTGTCAGTTGGTTCTGTTACATGCGCAACTATTTCTGAAATATTTTCAGTTGTAGGGTCCTGGGGAGGAGACGAGAAAGTTAGAAGAGTAGAAGTATTAGAAGGTTCTTCGGTTGGGTTAATAACTGGTTCTTCAGTTGGTTGTAGAGCTGGCTCTTCAGCTGGCATTTCTTCAGTTGGAACTGAATGCAGCTGGGCCTCTTCAGTCGGTTGAGAGACTGCCTGTTCAGTCTGTTCCTTTTTTGGATCGGTAACCTTGATTTTCCGACCATCAGCAGAAAGGGTAGTTTGCATCTCCTCAATATCGGAGGCCTTCACTTCAGATAAATTGACTAGCCCCTCAGTAGGCAGTTGGAAAAGATTGCAGAAGAACTCCTACTCAATGATCATCAACTGACCATTTTCAGTAGTCGCTATGCTGCCGTCTTGTGTAATATAGCCGCTGGAGCAGATATCCTGAATCTCTTTGGTGTAAATTTCTTGAGAAGATAATCCCAAGAATGGTTTCAAACCAGCTGCTTCCAGTTTCAGAAAGACATTTTTGACTTCTTCGTCTTTCACAGTGAAGATAGAGTCAAAATCAATCGTCATAGCGTTCATCACATGAGCAGGAATTCGGTTGGCCATTTGAGTAGCTTGAAATCTGCAAAACAAATTTGCTTTAGTAGAATTTTGCTCTGGATGCTTGAATGTGCGCGTAAAAGAAAAACTGCAACGAAGCGGGTATAATACATATGTACGTGACTGTTCAAATTATTGGACATGTGTTAGTCCAGGGAAATTTGAATTAAAAACGTGTGTACGTGTGATAAAAACGTGTATAGAATATGAATGGATTATGTGGGTCCACGTTTCAAAATACTATTCATTGAAAGACAACATTTAATGCTTCGACAAACAGTCACTTCATTTAATATAGAATATTATTCGATTTATCAGTTAACATAAAGGAGAAGATCAGTTAGGTCAGCAGCTGAATGACCAGTTGAGAACTTAGTCAGTTCAGTTGAGGACCAACTGACTATTGTCTTCTTAGTTAACTTTTCAAATCGACATTTCCTCTTAATAAATGCATATAGTTAAAAGTAAGGGTAAGATAAACTCAGTCTGTATGAGTCAGAAGACGGTTCAGTTGACTTGAGTCTCTTCATCTTCTTCAATATTAAATGAGACATGTCTATAAGTAAGATGAAAACAATGTTAGATAATAACAATTCAATATGTCGAGTGTGTCTGGTTTGTCCAGTGAGTCTGGTTCAATCATTTCAGATGCTTGCAGCAGCAATCATCACATTTTGACACAAAGGGCACGAGAACGGGAAGATGTGAAGAAAGACATCGAAGAGTTCATCTGGTTGAAGGTGATGTCTTCTTGGATTAAAGTCCACGAACTTCAGTCTATTCGGAGACACGGTCCAGTTCCCACTACTCAACAAAGAGCTGTAGCCAGAAAGTATTTCAGGCGTTTTAACATCCGACACGTTTCACAGCTTGTCACTGATATAGTTCTGTGGCATGTGATGCTTTGGGAAGAATGACATCAGCTTGAGAAGGTTTATAATTTTGAATTTGTCAGAGAACTGCATAGCCAAGAACTTGTAAATTGGTTAAATGATTGGCAAGAAGCTGTAGAAAGGCAACTGAATAATGTTGTATGGATTCGATTTCATGCTTAATAAAATCCTATTTTGCATCAATGTGGTAACTTTACTTTCTGCAAAAACTGCACTTACATCAGTTGATAAATAATTAACAAACTGAATACAATAACTGATTAATTAATAACTGACATCAGTTTGACAGATAGTGAACAAACTGAATATTATAACTGATAAATGACTAACTGACGTCAGTTGACAAACAGGTAAAGAACTGAACATATGAACTGATGAGTGACTTAACTGAAATCATTTTTATAAGCATTTAAATAATAAATGACAAACTGAATTAACAACAACTGAAAAAAAAAAACAATAGAACTGATTAAGATAAATCAATTAAACCAAGTATATTGCGTAAGTGAGAAAATTTAGTCTCTGCCAATGGTTTGGTGAAGATGTCAGCGGCTTGTTGTTCACTTGACACATATCCCAGTCTGATAGATTTCTTCAGAGCATGATCTCTGATGAAATGATGTCTGACATCAATGTGCTTGGTCCTTGAGTGAATAACTGGATTATATGTAATCGCAATTGTACTTGTATTGTCAGAAAATATGGGAGATTCTTTAGCATCAACTCCATAATCTTTCAGTCGTTGCTGAATCCAGAGCAGTTGGGACAGTAACTTCCAGCTGCAAGGTATTCTACTTCAGTTGTGGAAGTGGCTATGGATGTTTGCTTCTTGCTGAACCAAGAGATCAGTCTATCTCCTAGAAACTGACATGATCCACTGGTGCTTTTACGATCTATCTTACATCCTGCATAATCTGCATCTGTATATCCAACTAATTTGAAAGAAGAGTCTTTAGCGTACCATAATCCCACATTTTGAGTGCCTTTTAAATATTTTAAATTATTTTGGCAATAGTAAAATGCGATTTCTAAGGATTTGCTTGAAATATAGCACACATGCAAACATCAAACACAATATCAGGACGACTAGCAGTTAGGTACAATAATGAACCTATTAAACCTTTGTAGAATGACGTCTCAACTGATATTCCCTCTTGATCATTGTCCAATTTAACTGATGAACTTATGGGAGTGCTTGCAGCTGAACATGTTTGAATGCCAAATTTCTTGAGCAATTCCTTCGTGTATTTAGTCTGACTGATAAAGATACCAGTTTCCAGTTGTTTCACTTGCAGACCGAGGAAAAATGTCAGTTCACCCATCATGCTCATTTCAAATTTGTCCATCATTAACTTAGCAAATTTCTCACATAATTTGGGGTTAGTTGACCCAAATATGATATCATCAACATAAATTTGCACAAGTAAAATATGATCATTTTTAGAAATTTGAACAAGGTCTTGTCAACCGACCCAACAGTAAAATCATGATCAGTTAAGAATTTTGAAAGTGTCTCATATCAAGCTCTTGGAGCTTGTTTAAGACCATATAAAACTTTGTTCAAATGATAGACATGATCAGGAAAAGAGTTATTGATAAAACTGGAGGTTATTCAACATACACTTCTTCTTGCCACTGACCATTCAGAAATGCACTTTTTACATCCATTTGATAGACCTTGAAGATCTTGAATGATGCATAGGCAAGGAACATTCTGATTGCTTTCAGTCTTGCAACTGGTGCATATGTTTCATCATAGTCAATTTCCTTCTTCCTGCCTATATCCTTGTGCTACCAATCTTGCTTTGTTGCGTGCAACTGAACCATCTCCGTTCAATTTATTTCTGAATACCCATTTTGTACCTATAATTGTTTTACAAACTGGTCTTGGAACTAAGTCCCAGACATTGTTATGGGTAAATTGATTTAGCTCCTCTTGCATTGCATTTATCCAGTTAGGATCAACAAGAGCCTCATCAATTTTCTTTGGTTCCAGTTGTGAGACAAAAGCAGAATAAATAAACAAATTAAGCATTTGATTTCTTGTTCTTACCGGGTCAGATGGATTACCTATCACCAATTTTGGTGGATGTGATTTCTTCCATCTGAGCTCATTATGTGTTGCTTCCATATCAGCAACTGCTTCTGTTGGCAACTGAATGTTTTCAGTTGGAGCTGTTTCAGTTGGTAACTGAATATTATCTGTTTCCTCCACCAACTGATTATCAGGAATAGGTTCATGTTCAACTGATTGAACTAAAATTTCTAGTTCATGTGTCTAAAGGATATTTCTATTGATATGATTTTCTTCTTCATTTTCATCCTCCAAACTGATCTCTGTAAATCAATCAACTAACTCAACTGATCAACTGGATCAGTTGGCTTATCAGTTAGTACAGTTCCATCAAAAACAACATGGATAGATTCTTCAACATTTAAAGAATTTTTATTAAATACTCTATATGCTTTGCTAACTGAAGAATATCCAAGAAATATTCCCTCCGTAGATTTAGCATCAAAGGATTTTAAATTATTTTTACTATTATCAAGAATAAAATATCTGCAGTCAAATATCTTGAAATAGGAAACCACACTTTTTCTTCCATACCAGATTTCATATGGTGTTTTAACATGATTCTTATTAATCATTGATCTGTTCTGAGTGTAACACGCAGTGTTTACTGCTTCAGCCCAAAACCTTTGAGAAATACCGGAATCAGCAATCATTGTTCTATCAGCTTCTTTGAGGGTCTGATTTCTTCTCTAAGTTACACCATTTTGCTGAGGTGTTCTAGCTGCTGAGAGTGCATTCTTGATTCCAGTATTTTCTAGAAAAGTTGAAATATTTTGATTGATGAATTCAGTCCCTCTATCAGACCTTATTCGATCAATCCCAACTGATTTTTCATTTAAAAGTCTTTTGAAGAGCTTAATCAGTTGTGCAGCAGTTTGGTCTTTTGATTTGAGAAAAATTACCCAAGTAAATCTTGAAAAGTCATCCACAACTACTAGGGTGTATTTCATTCCCCCTAAACTCATGACTGGTATTGGATCAAAAAGATCCATGTGCAACAGTTCTAAGTATCGGGAAGATGGTTTACAACCTCGGTTTTTGAATGAAGATCTTACTAGTTTTACAAACTGACATGCTGAACAAATTTTATCTTTTGAAAAATCTATTTTGGGCAAACCAGTTACAAGATCGTGGTTACTCAGATAGGCAATAGATTTAAAGTTTAAGTGTTTTAATCTCTTATGCCACAACCAGTTTTTAGAAGATTTGGAAACAATAAAACAAAATGGTGCATAAGGTTATTCAGTCCAACTGACTTTGTAAGTATTACCAGAACGATTTCCAGTTAGGATGACCTCATCAGTTGAGTCTCTAACTGAACACGTGTGTCTGTCAAACTGAATTGAGAAATTATTGTCGCATAACTGACTGATACTAATCAAGTTATACTTCAAATTCTCCACTTGCAAAACATCTTTAATTGTAAAGTTACCATGGATAAGCTTACCCTTACTCACAGTTTTACCTTTGGAGTTGTCTCCAAAACTGATGTTTGGTCCATTATATTTGATCAGTTGAGATAGCAAATTTTCATCTTCTGTCATATGTCGCGAACAACCACTGTCTAGATACCAAGTTGATTCTCTTGTTGTACCTGTTACATGCAATAAAAAACAATATGTAATTTTGGTACCCATATTCTGTAAAGTGCCCTAGAACTTCTTGTTTGAAAATTTGCGGAAAATTAAAAATTTTCTTTTTAAAAGAAGTTAAATGGCCTCATTCATAAAATCACTGGTGAATCAAGTTCAATATTTCAAAATATTGCAGCGGAAGAAAATAAAGTTTGTCAAAGATCACAATTTAAAAATATCCAACGAGTGATAAAATGTTTGCGGAATAAAATAACAACTGCTGCTATGAGGTCCTCGGGTGCCACTACTGCCGACCCAAGCTGGCTCACTGGTCCCCGCCATCGGCCCTGGCCTCATCAGTACCTACAACAATCAAGTCTAGTGAGCCTAAAGACTCAGCATGCATATATCGCAGGTAACGGGTAAAAATCTGAATTAAAATATGCATGAGATAACATATCCTGTCTTGAGGCATGCTGAAAATAATCTGTACTGAGCAATTATAATACGTGCATAACTGAACTGATAATCACAGTAAAAAAATGTTTGCTCCTTGGAGCCTGCACTGAAATAACTGGTAAAATTTTCTGTTGAGATTATGTTTTACGCCTGTGGCCCCTGCACTAAGCTGAACTGATCGTTAACTGGCTACCGGGGAGGCTGAAACTGAACTGAGCTGGCCGGTCACTGGCGACCGGGTGGTACCATACTGAACTGATCGGTCACTGGCGACCGTATAAAATAACACTCCCACATAGTGAATGACTCACAAGCCATATCGCATAAATCTCAAAAATAATCATTTTCTATTTAATGCACGTAAAATAATTAACTGGCATAATGAAAATATCCCGTAATTTTACCAACTGGATTGGATTGGATCGTCCCCAGGCTCGCTGCAACCTAACTGTGCCATGAAAAATATGCAATAGTTTAAACTTGACCAACTATGCAATTTAGTTCAAAAGATGCGACTATGACGCCTAATGACTTCGCATTTAATCATGACTCCGAGCCAACCTGAACCGACACCAAACCGACGTATAGTCATGATTATAATACGCTGAAAAATCATAAAATAATGCTCCTAAAATGATAGGGTCGAAATCTAGGTGGAATGGAGGCCAAAACACGAAACGCTCTTTCGAGAGTCAATTTGGCACATCGCACCGTAAATTCTCGTACGACCTTAAAAATGATCCGAATCGCGAGCGGTCAAAAACATGACCTTTGTAACTCACTGGGGCACTGTCCAGTCCAAGGCCATAGGCTAGAAGCTGACCGAGAACTCGAACGAGCCTCCGAACCGACACAGCAACTTGCTGTAATTTTCCAGCAGTTGCAACCTTGCTTGCATCGCGTCGTTTGCGAGACTTTTGGCCATTGGGTCTTGAACCACCGACCAAATCCTCTCCAAAACGTCCCAAGGAATGATTCGAACCATGGCTAAGGGCCCTAGGCCAGCCATAATCCGCATCACACCATAACTCAAACGACACTCCAACCGAGCCCCACGTGTATGTGTGTGTAGTGATGTACTTTGATCGTTGTCTTGTGTCGTTCCAGTGGCCATTTGTTTGACCATGACACGATCTAGACATCTAAGGACATGGTATGAACCGTGGCTAAGGGCCATAGGCCAACCAAGATCCATACCACTCCACAAACTCGAAACACAAATGCTGTACCAAAACCGAAGGGCAGAGAGGGGAGGGGCTGTTCTTGTTTTTAAATTAAAAACCGATGAGCCATGGACCAAGCCACCAAAAGGGTGACTTAGGCACGTCTTAGACTTGCTAGGGAAGGGATCTAACCATGGCTATAGGCCCTTGGGGCAGCGAGGATCAGATCCTTTCTCCTTGACAGCAACACTAAAATTTTGAGACCCAAACTTGTACCGATGGAAAGTTGCTGTAAATTTCGAATTCCAAGCAGAGTGACTAAAATATTGGACTAAAGTGATCCTAATCCATGTTAGGACATGTCTAGATGTCGCCTTGGGAGCCTGGAATCGAACCAATATCTGAAACTCACAACACAAAGCAAACCGTGAAATGCATCTTAAAATCGAAAATTCTGCATCTGTAAGTTTCTGAAATTTGCTGATATAATTCGGTTTTAGCATGATAAAACCTGATCATGTACTGAAAAATAATTGATAATATGACTTGATTGAGGTTTGAAAGAAATCTAGATATGCCTGGTTTCGTTTTGAAAGAAAACGAACGAAACGACGACGACGCGGCACGGAGGAGTGGAACGCTTTCTTGTCTACCTTTCTTGCTCTCGATTATTCTCTCCTCTATTAAACTACGAACCTCATGGTTTTAACACTCTGAAAATGCTCTGAATTTCAAAATTTGGGAGAGGGGAAATGGTTAGGAGTGTGTGAGGGAGATCCACTAATAAAGGGATACCAAGTCTCCCTTCCTTTGAAATTTGAAAAGTTGTTGCTATCAAATGATATGTGGGATGGTTCTAGAATGTAAGTGGCCGAATTCTCTCTTGTTTCTGGACTAGGATATGTCCACTAATTAATTAATTAAGGGTGGTCATTAAATGGAAAGATTATCATGCTAATAGATGACAAGGAAAGGGTCAAAAGTGAGTTGGCATATCATAGTTGACACACTAATGGGGTGGCCGAAATTTGCAATAAAATGAAGGGGAAATATGGTTATCTAGTTGATAATTAATAACTCTTAAAAGCCTCACTAATCCCTTAAATAATTTATTGAATAAAACCCTTAATTAAGTAACTTAAATGAGCTCATTTCTTAATCACCTCAAATAATTAAATTAAATCCTCAACTTCTCTTTTTAACTTAAATGAACTTACTTCCTAGCTAAATTAACTTCTGGAAGTATTTCTCCAATCTTAAATTCTATCTCAAAACTCCAACTCCGGTCCGGCCTCACTGAAATAACTGAAATGCTAAAAATCAAACTACTGAACTGAAATAATAAATAATTAACTTCAAACAAATGCATTTAAAATAATCATGCAATGAAGTCAACTAAATTTTAAAAATCTAGAATTATGCATGGCTTATACGTCTACTGATTTACGGGTTCTACATATTCACTTGGGTCCTAAACTGATTAGTCCTTTGGGAACTCAGACTTGAATCAGTCTAAGTGATTTCCCAGCTGCTGCGTTCCAAATGGTTTTTCTTGAATTTTTGGCAGTATGTGTGTGATGTGAGGATGAAACAGTAGAATTATTTCTTTTTTCAACTGACTGCTCTTTTGATACCGTTTTTGAACTGGCTTACAGTTGTAATAATTGTAATAGCCATTCCTTGAGTACTGATATTTGTAACTGAATCGTTTAGGAGATCAGTTTCTTGTATCAGTTGAACTCTCTGAGCTATATCCAATACCATACCGTTTGCCTTTGTTCTCACTTTCAGTCGATTGAACAATTGGTTTACTTGGTTCTGAATGTTCATTTACCATGATTGATTTTACAATGGTAATATATTTTCCTTTGTTATTATTCAACCTTGGCTGAGTATCACTTGCAGAGTTTTCAACATGACTGTTAAAACCTAAACAAGTTTTATCAGCAGCTGATTTCTGAGCATTCTGCATTTCAGTGAATGTAATTGAGGATTTGTTTCAAGCTAGAATCATTTCTGTATTTTTTGAAATCTCTGTTTTTAACTGACATATCAAAGCTTGGTTCTAGATCAGTTCGGAATTTTGCTTCGCAATCTCTCCTTTTAAATTCAACACTTCAAATGACTTATCAATTTCAGTTCTGTTATCATTGGGATCATTTTGCTCAGCTTTGACCTTCTCAAATGATCGAGAAAGTTTATGATACTCATTTACCATGTCATGCAATGTGGTAATGAGTTCCTCACGAGTGAAATCAGTGGAGCTAAAGTCAAATACATGTTCACTTGCTGAATCCAATTCAGCATCATCTGCCATCAAGCACTTGACTTCCTGTTCATCATCACTTGAGCTGCTTGGGCTTTCTGGTTCTGATTCATCACTATCAGTTTCAGCCCACTTTGATTTTCTCTCTTCAGCCAAGAGCACTTCATGCTTCTTTTTGGATGATCTCTTGTCATCGTTAGTCCTTCTCCTGTGCTCATAGGGCTTCTTTGCTTTTTCAGTCGATCCTCGACTGTCCTTCTTTGGTTAAGGACAGTCTGCTATGAAATGACCTGATTTGCCACAGTTGTAGCAAACATAGGATTCTTCTTTGGATTGGTTCTTCTGATATTGCTTCTGGAAGTTTCCTTGATTCTTCCTCATAAACCTTCCAAATTTTTTGATAAACAATGACATGACATCATTCTTAAGTTGATCAGAAGATCTGTCAGTTGAACCAGTTGGTTCCTATCTGACAGCAGTTAAAGCAGTTGTAGCAGCTGGTGTAGAAGGTTCCCCTTCTCTGGTCTGTAGTTCAAATTCATATGCCTTTAGATCAGCAAATAGAGCATGTAGTTCAACTTTGTTAAGATCTTTTGATTCACGAATAACCATGGTCTTGACATCCCACTCTTTGGGAAGACCTCTTACCACCTTCAGTGCCACTTCTTTGTTTGAGTACACTTTTCCAAGTGCATTCAGTTCATTGCTGATGCAGCTGAATCTTTCATCATATTCGTGCATAGACTCTCCAGCTTTCATCTTGATATTATCAAATTTTTGAACAGCAACTGATAGCTTGTTCTCCTTGGTTTGTTCATTTCCTTCACACAACTGGATAAGTTTTTCCTATATCTCTTTGGCCATTTTGCAAATTTTGATTTTGCTGAACATGACTTTGTCCAGTGTTTTGTATAAGATGTCCTTGGCCACATAATCCAAGTTTGCTTTTCTCTTGTCCTCAGTTGTCCATGCATCTCTTGGCTTTTCTATACGATGAGGTGCCCCGTCAGCAATGACAACTGCAATGTTTGCTTTTAGAATATTCATGGGACCATCAGTGATGACATACCACATGTCATCGTCTTGTGAAGCTAAATGAGCCTGCATTCTTATTTTTTCCAGTCGTCAAAATCCTCTCTGTAAAATATTGGTATTTTTTTGAATGAAGACATGTTGATCAGTTGTGAGTAAGAATATTCTGAGACAAGATTCAACCGCTCTGATACCACTTGTTAGGATCGGTTGATAGGTTGAAAGGTATTTAGAAGGGGGAGGGGGTTGAATAAACACTTACGATTTTTATAACCTTTTCGAATGAAGTTTCAATTTAGTGATAAACTGAAACTTAAGAATCTTGTCAGTCGATGACAATCAATTTAACTGAATATAAAACTGACTGAAAGATAGAATAAATGACTGAAGTAATAACATGAAGATTTATGGATGTTCGGAGATTGAATAAATCCTACGTCATCCCTTCTATCACAAGTATAGGATATGCACTAAAAGACTTTGATCAATACTAAACTTGTACAGACCCACTTCAGTTTGGATTTACTGCCAAAGCTGAAACTCTTAGTTTACAACAATTTCACAGTTCTCGACTGGACTTAGCACAACTGATCTAACTTAGATCAAATAAATAATACAATCGTTTGTGCTAGTAAGCTCGAAAAGTAGCCTCAAATGCTATGAATAATTCTGATAAGTGTGAGCTTTTTGTGTCTCAAATGAGAGTAATAAATTCAGTAGGGTAACTGCTGATAAGCACTCGCTGGTAAGCTCATAACTAAATATATCAACTGATCAGTTTTCAACTGATTAGTCAGTTGTCTTCGAAAGTCCAGTTCTGCTCAACTGATCAGTTGGATCAGTTGTAATTTCAGTTCAGCTGTCTTCACTTTCCTTCGATAATCTGCGCAATGATCTTCATTTAGGCAACTGTCAGTTCGTGATCAGTTAGTTCAATAGATTTAATCTCTTAGTTTGTCAAACTACCGAAATTAAGTTTCCAACAACTCGTTTACTAGAGCAGCACGTTGGAAATGGTGCTAGGGTCCGACCGGAAGCAGTCTATGAGCAATTTAAGAGGATGAACCCCGAGGATTATTCTGGCACTACTGATCCATTCGTGGCTTTTCACTACCGATGTTTTTTCGAGGTTGAAGAGAGAGTTTATGTGTCTCCGCCAAGTTTGATAGTGGCTGTCATTTTGTGTCCTTGATTGCCAATGATGCTGCGGAGAAGTTACGACATTTCATGTATGGGTTGAGCCCGATGATCCTTTGAGATGTGATGATCGTTGACCCTACTGATTATACTACTGCCGTTTCTAAAGCCTTTCGAGCCGAGCAATCTTTGAAGGACATTGACTGGAAGATGCATCGCAAAAAGAACCGTGCCCAGCAATCAAGTCAGCAGAACAAACCACAAGGTTAAAGAAACGGGGCCACCGATGCGGTCGGGACAGTACAAACCACAAGGTTAGCCGCCAAAATAAAGCGTCCCAAAGACTGAGGGAAGTCCACTCTGCAAGGAGTGCAATCGCAATCACAAAGGCAAGTGCATGTGGGGCACCTACAAGTGCTTTAAGTGCGGAAGATTGGGGCATAAGATTGCTGATTGCCCAAAACTTAAGCAACCCATGACTGGAAGGGCCTGTGTGATGCACGCTGAGCAAGTGGAGCCACACACTACGCTTATTACAGGTACTCCGACTATTCAAGCATTTTAAATCGCCTTATTCTTTAGATAATAAGAACGAATGCTAGAATTAAATTAAGGTGCATGGAACTTGATGGCTTAGGATTTTATGTTTCAAATTTTATAGTTTATAAAATGAATGCTTGCAAATACTAACCATTTAAGTCAACTTGTAGAAGATCGAAAATTTAAGGGACTAAATAACAATTTTAAAAAATTTATAAAGAAAAGTTTGACAAATTTGAAAATTTTCGGGGGTTAAAATGGCAAATTTTTGAATTTTTAAGGGGTCACTTGTCAATTTTCAAAATTTAAGGGGTCGAAATGCTAATATGGGAAACTAGAGGGGACTAGCTGATATGAAATTTCTAAACTTTATGGCCTTAATCGAGAGTAATGCGAATATTATCACATGCAGAATTTTATTAGGGGGCATGCCACTTACGCTTTGCTAGATTCTGGAGCTATGTATTCTTTCATATCTAAACCCTTCATGAAACAATTGGGAATCTTACCAGTGGACGTAGATTTGGGATTCAGAGTTACAGTGCCTTCTGGCGAACAAATGGTCTCTACAAGCATGATTAGGGATGTTGAGCTCAAATTGCAAAAGAATGTTGTACGAGTTGACCTTATTGTATTACCAATACCCGAGTTCGACATTATTTTGGGCATGGATTGGCTCACACTGAACGGAGTTACTATCGATTTTCAGCGGAGGTCAGTATCGATTCGACCGTCCATTGGGAAAACGTTCATCTTTGAGGCTTGACAAAATAATCAAGTGCCGCATATCATTTCATGCATCCGTGTAAAGAAGCTTATCTGGAGAGGCTGTCAAGGTTTTCTTGCTAGTATTATATCTGTACCCAACACTAACGATCAATCGATCGAGGATGTGGAGGTTTTCAAGGATTTTCTGGATGTATTCTTGGACGATGTTTCTGGTTCCCACCCGAGCGAGAGGTGGAATTTGAAATTGAGTTGATTCCTGACACTGTGTCGATCTCTAAGTCACCTTATCGCCTAGTACCTGCCGAGATGAACGAATTAAAAGAAAAAAATTCAAGAGCTGCTAGTTAAGGGATTTATTCGCCCTAGTTTCTCTCCATGGGGCGCGCCAGTACTGTTTGTGAAGAAAAAGGATGGGAGCATGAGGCTATGCATCGACTACAGTGAGCTGAATAGAGTGACCGTGAAGAACAAATATCCATCACCCCGGATCGAAGATTTGTTCGATCAATTGCAAGGAGCTTCGGTATTTTCAAAGGTAGATCTATGGTCTGGATATCACTAGCTGAGAGTAAAAGAGGAGGATGTGCACAAGATGGCTTTCAAAATGCGTTATGGACATTATGACTTTTTAGTGATGCTCTTTGGATTGATTAATGCTCCGGCGATCTTCATGGATCTCATGAATCGTGTATTTTAGCCGTACCTTGATCTATTTATTATTGTTTTCATCGATGAAATTTTGATATATTCCAAGAGCCGAGAGGAGCATGATCAGCACTTGAAGACGACCTTGCAAGTATTACGAGATCGGAAATTATATGAAAATTTCAGCAAGTGTGAGTTTTGGCTTGAGAGGGTGGCATTCTTAGGCCACATTGTGTCAAAAGAGGGAGTAGAGGTCGACCCATATAAGGTCGAGTCAGTGAAAGAATGGCCAGTGCCTAGAAGTGTGATGAAAATCCACAGTTTCTTGGGTTTGGCTGGCTACTATCATAAGTTCATCAAAGGTTTTTCGTCCATTGTAGTACCATTGACATCATTGACGAAGAAAAATGTGAGTTTTATGGGAACCAAAATGTCAAAATAGCTTTGATCAGTTGAAGCAAGCACTCACTGCCACGCCATTTCTAGCTATGCCGATAGAACAAGGGTAATATGTGTTGTACAACGATGCTTCGAAACTCGGACTTGGCGCAGTGCTCATGCAACATGTGCGAGTCATAGCGTATGCGTCTAGACCGCTGAAATTACATGAAAAGAATTATCCGACGCATGATCTTGAGCTTGCAGCAGTCGTATTTGCGTTGAAAATTTGGAGGCACTAATTGTATGGTGATAAATTCAAAATATACACGATCATAAATGTGAGGCCCGGCGCCGAAGAGGGCAGGGGGTGATCGTCGGTGCCATGAGGTTGTACGGACAATGAGCGGCTCCCGGCAAACTTATAGACAAAGGGAACATGAATGAACTGATCTTACACCGGAAGGATAGGGATTCAAAAATGTTCAGGTATGAGACTGTGCAATTGAGGATGGCTTAAAAGATTTGATAGGTGCTACTCATATCAAGAAGGTGCATATTCTTTTTGGTAGCTCATCACATAAGAACTCCAAATTTAAGCGTGCTTGACTTAGGGAAATTTTGGGATGGGTGACCCCCGTGGGAAGTTTCTCAGGTGCATGTGAGTGAGGATATAAGCACGCTGGAAAAAATCCTCTTGGTACATTGAGGACAGTCGTCAGTTGGTATCAAAGCCGACCTTTCCAGGCTTTCCTAATATTGTGTGGTTCAAGGACGATCCAAGCGGAAGCTGGTGGGAATGTGAGGTCCGAGGCCGAAGAGGGACGGGGGGTGATCGCTGATGCCATGAGGTTGCATGGAAAATGAGCGGGTCCTGACAGGCTTATAGGCGAAGGAAACATGAATGAACCGATCTTACACCGGAATGAGAGAGATTCCAAAACTGTTCAAGTATAAGACTGTGCAGTTGAGAAGGGCTTAAAAGATTTGATAGGTACTACTCATATCAAGAAGGTGCATTTTATTTTCGGTAGCTCATCACATAAGAACTCCAAAGTTAAGCGTGTTTGACTTGAGGAAATTTTGGGATGGGTGGCCTCCGTGGGAAGTTTCTCAAGGTGCGTGTGAGTGAGGACATAAGCACGCGGAAAGACTTGTCTTGGTACAATGAGGGTAGTCGTCGAATCTGAGGTGTTACAATAAAAGTCTTCAGTATTTATTCATTGAAAAAGACCTGAACATGAGATAAAGAAGGTGACTAGAACTTGTAAAGGATTACGACTGTAACATTAGCTACCATCCCGACAAAGCTAATGTAGTTGCAGATGCTTTGAGTATGAAATGGACAGTCTTGGTGCAGAAGCCTCTACAAGTGGAAATTCAGCGGTTTGATCTTGAAGTTTATATTAGGGGAGAGGTCCCTAATCTCACTACCTTGATAGTACAGTTCACTCCACGAGATAGAATTTGAGCCGGACAGCCTAATGATGAGTAATTGCAGAAATGGAGACAACGAGATGAATTGAGGGCATCATGTTATATTCAATCAAGGATGGCATTGTTAGATATCGAGATCGACTATGGGTTCCTAGTGATGATTCACTTAGAGTTGACATTATGACTGAAGCTCATAGTGTCCCTTATTCTATTCATCCCAAAAGTACAAAGATGTACAAAGACTTGCAACTTTTATATTGGTGGCCGGGAATGATACGAGATATTATGTGCTTTATATCCGAATGCTTGACATGTAAACAAGTGAATGCAGAGCATTAAAGACTAGCAGGAATGCTTCGATCACTTCCCATTCTCGAGTGGAAGTGGGAGAACATTACTATAGATTTCGTAGTAGGATTGCCAAAGATGGTGAAAGGACTCAATGTCATTTGGGTAATAGTGGACCGTCTTACTAAATCAACACATTTTCTACCTGTTAAGACGACTTTCTCTATGACACAGTATGCAGAGTGTTGGAACATTTCATGTTCGCAATCTTGATTTTGATGTTAAAAAAACTTGTTATTTTGTTTATAATTAATTTACCTAAGTACGCAGAAAGGTCAAACTGATCAGGCATGATTTTGATGTTAACAAAACTTGTTATTTTGTTTCTAATTAATTTACCTAAGTACACAAAAAATTGAAACTGATAAGGCTTCGAACCGATCAGTTACTGAGCGAAAACTGAAGCTATCGAGAAGCAAACTGAAAGTGCCAACCGATTGCCCAAACTGAACTAGTCCAACTGAAATATTAAAGACCAGTTCAGTTGATAGGTAATTCAATAGAAGACCTTCATAATCCCGGTCAGTTGATGAAGAGTTCAACTGATGAAGAGCCCAACTGACCAGTTCATCTGAATTATGAAATCAGTTCAGCTGACGAGGCAACTGATTTCACCACACCATTTGAAGACCAGTTCAATTGAGCAGTTCAGAACATCAGTTAGCAGCCGACCAGTTTGCAGAACAAGACAAGCTTATCTAAGTGGAATCTAGATGTGCGTATTAAAGAAGGAAATTGTCCAATCAAAGGACAATAATGAATGTTACAGCAGAGCTTAAAATCGAGACATTTCAGAATGACTGTCAGAAAAGACAAGACACAATTTCGAGGAACGAATTCAAAATGCAACGAACATATTTGATGAGTCTTGATATACGGTCACATTGCCTCTATAAATATAAGACCAAGACCATTAACAAAGAAGTGTGTGAAAAACAGAGAGAGGAAGATAGGGCACACTCAATTCATAATAGCTTACAACAAGCAACCAACCTAGATTTGAGGGAATACTTCAACGTATTATCAGAATAGATTAGAAGCATAACTCCCTCAGTGTGTGAGAATACTTTCATGTTGTGTTCATAGATCAGTTCTCACACATGCACACACCAACACTCACATATACATAGAGAATCGAGCATACTGAGTATCTTGCATAAAGACATTAAACTTGTGTATGTAGTCTTTGACACATAGACGTTAAACAAGTGTTGGCTAGAACGATGCTGCCTTCAGTCTAGACTAGGAGTTCAATTAGACAGTAGCGTAAGTCCTAAGCTGAGTGGGTTTGTCCAAGGTGTTGTATAAATAAAAGTCTTCTAGTTGATCCTACCCGAGGTGGTAGAATGTGTGACGTTGGAACAGTTGAAGTCTCCAAACTTCCATAGACATATCTTGTGTATTTAACTGTTTAACTATTGTTTTAAACTGATTTGATCAGTTCGATTTGATATCAGTTCAGTTTTCACAATAACTGAACTAATATAAGCAAGAACTGATCCCTCTTATTTCAGTTAGTCAGTTGACACAAGCTAAAAGCTTTAAAATGATCAGCTTTCTTAACGAATGATTACTTCGAGTACTTTCCGCTTGGTTTATAACCAAACTCGATTTAATTTATCAATGTTTACATTCTTAGAACACGAGCTATTATAGCTCACTGAGAATATTGTGTTTGAAGCACCCTCGTAGGTGTCTAGAACCGATCCCATCACGGTGCTATACAATCGAGAGATAGTCAGCCTGCATGGAATCCCTGTCTCTATAGTGTCAGACAGAGACACACGATTCACTTCATCATTATGGAATAGTTTACATGCGGCCTTGGGAACCAACCTACTACTCAGTACCACATTTCATCCTCAGACAGATGGTCAGTCTGAGAGAGTCATACAAATTTTAAAGGATCTACTCTGAGACTGCGTGCTCGATTTTCAAGGGAGTTAGGAACCAAAACTATCTCTAGTGGAGTTCACTTACAACAACAGCTATCAGTCATCTATTGGGATGGCTCTATAAGAGGCACTCTACGGAAGGAAATGTAGATCGTCTATTCATTGGGACGAGGTAGGAGAGAGGACTACGTTGGGACCCGAGATAGTTCAGCACACCGATGAAATAGTCGCCAAGATCGGAGACATAATGAGAACTGCTCAGAGTCGACAGAAGAGCTACACAGACAAAATAAGACGAGATCTCGAGTTTGAAATAGGTGATCATATGTTTATAAAATAACACCTATGAAGGGTGTTATGAGATTGGGCAAGAAAGACAAATTTAGTCCAAGATTCATTAGACCATTTGAGATACTCGAAAGAGTGGGAGCATTAGCAAATCGAGTGATGTTGCCACCTAATATCGCAGGAGTCCACAATGTCTTCCATACATCGATACTCCGCAAGTACATATCAAACCTTTCACACGTACTGAACTTTGAGCCACTGAAACTTACACCAAATCTGTCTTATGATGAGATGCTTACTCAAATCTTGGATAGTCAAGAGAGAAGATGGTGGAACAAGGTAATAAAAATGGCCAAAGTCCAGTGGCTAAATCACTCGTAAGAATAAGCCACTTGAGAAACTGAGTCAGAGATGAGGAGTCGCTGCCCCGAACTATTCGGTAAGTCTTAATTTCAAGGACAAAATTTTATTTAAGAGAGGAGGATTTGTAACGTCCAAAAAGCCAACTCACGTAAACCACATGCATGCAAATTATTTAAATTGCTTAATTGTTTTATTTAATTGAGTTTAAATACTTAATTGTTGTATATTATATGCTTGAAGCCTAATTACATGATTAAATGATTAGATTGCATGATTTCATGAGAATTGAAGATTTTATCCGAATATTCAATAATTGGCTAAGAAAAAGAGACCAAAAACGACCAAGATAAAATGTTTTCAATAAATATATTTAAGGCTTGTTAATACGATTAAATATGATTAATTTTTTCTAAAAAAAATGCTGGAGCCCAAATTATTTTAGGAGACGAGCTTGATTTTATCGAAAAAGCCGGTTTTGGTCAAACGAGGGACTTTTAAAAGCCCAAAAATTATTATTTTTGAAAACAAATTTTGTAAACTTTTATTTTGCAATTAGATGTGTATTATTGGAGCTAATTTACCTAAGATTAGAAGGTCCAATTATCCTTAAACAAAAAGCCCAAAACCCTAAAAAATTATAAATACAATTTTCGAATTTTATAAAAAGAAAATCCTAGGGTTCTAGCACCCCATTCAGCCAAAATTCCACGCACAACACACACATAATTTTTTTCGAAAATTAGGAGGGAAGAATCAAGGAGTTTTCGTCACCCGTTTGTGTCCCTTCGCAATCCACGCCAACGATCGCATATTCGAGCGCTCTAAAACGCAAAGGCACGCTTCTAAACTTCTCTGATGCACCATTCAAATCATATTATGCATTTTTTTAATTATTTTTGCATGAAAAATAATTAGGTACAAATCGTTTAACATATGAATGATTATTTCGAAAGTTTTGACGAATTTCATGCGTATATGAATGTGTTATGATTCCCAAGGGTTAGGCCACCAACATAGGGTGTTTAAAGGATGGAATAAGGGTGGTTTAAGGTGGAGACGAGGTATGGAAAATAGCAAGGAGGCTGCGCTTGGGTTAGCTAGATGAACCTAGGGTTTGTGTGTCTTGCACGGATCCTAGGGCTCGCTTAAGGGGAGGCGGAACATGAGGCTTGGGTCAGGGCCTATGCGTGGCTTGGCTGAGATGCTATAAGGAGTCCATGAGGTGCTGTATGCAGCAGCAGCGAGAGAGAAGAGTCAACACGCACAAGGACTCTCCCCATGCGTGCGTGCGGGTGGTATGATTCAGGAGGGGGTGCAGCACGGTGCGCCTTAGGGCTTGCTTGGCTGGTCCAGCCGGATCTAGAAGAGGGTCCAGGTATGGCTAGGTGTGTTTGGGTTCGCTGGTTGGAGGATTAGGAGAGTCCTCGTATGGCTAGGATTCTAGGAAAATAAGAGAGGGGCGCGGCTCAGGTTCATGCGCAAAGTGGGCTTCATGCATGGGCTGGGGCTAGTGCGCTGGTCCATGATGGTTCAGGAGGGTCAGGGGTAGGTCTGGTCAAGGGCTCGGTGGTGCATCAAGCTGTGGCTTAATGTATATAGGCTATGGTTCGATTTTGAGGTCAGGAAGAGAAGCGGTTCGAATCATGGTCCACAGGGGTCGATTAATGGTTCAAGAGGGTAGTTTAGGTGTAAAAAGTGTGTGTTTAAAGTTTAGGAAGAAAATATTAAGTTTAGAATTAATTTGGGATTAAAACGATTTACAATTTAGTAATTAAGAAAATAAATCAAAAGCCTCGAGTTCACGTTAAATAAAATTATTGGAAGTCAAATTTAGGCTTAAATAATTATTTGGATAGTCTCCGGTCAATAAAGTGAGAAAAATTCAAAATCGAGAATTTTAGGGTCCAAAGGCAAAACGATCATTTTACACCTAGGTAGTACAAAAAGGGTTGGCAGTGTCTCGAAGAATCATAAACATGCTAAATGATATTTTAAAACGTTTACGATGAAAAATATGAGATTTTATGATTTATGATAAAGCTGTGCAATTTTCACTGTTAAAATGCTATTTTACGAATTTGGAAAGAACGCGATATTTTATGAATTAAAAAAGAAATTTTTTTTTAAGGATGTGAATTGGCCGTGATAAAAATGATATGATATATGATTATTAGGAATATTGTGAGAGAGAAGGCTCTAGAGGGAGTCCGTTTACGTGAGAAGGCCCTAGTGGGAGCCCAACGATCGTATTTCTATTTACGTCATTAGACTCACTAGGTTTGAATGTTGCAGGTGAGGAGAGATTGGGGGAGGCGCTGACGCTTGAGTGGATCGAGTCCGGCGTACACTCCCTAGAGACATTATTTTCTACATTAGCTTGATAGTCAAAGTTTTAAAGATTTTGTTAATAATTTAATTAGAGATTTTATGTTTTATTTTGAAGTTAGTGTTGATCATGTTAATGGTTGACGTAAACTTTTTTTAATTGACGATTTATGGATTTTATGCACTGTAGATTTTAAATGTTAAATTAATTTTTGGATTTTGAAAATGTTGAGTATTTTAAACTTGCAAGTTTCGAATTTTACAAATTTTTTTAAAAAATAGGATTTTAAAGTTTAAAAATAACGAAGATTTGAGTTCCCCACCAAATAACTTCTACACATAGACTCGTGAATAAGCGAACCCATTCCTTCAATTTATTTCCTAGCTATAAAATATTTACATTAAAAAAAAACATAATGACAAAAATTAGAATCCCAATACCCAAATCTTATTTCCCAAATTTCTAATCTCTAATCCTACTTTTTCTTTACGACTTGCCTAATTTTGATCTGTTTTGTTTTCTCGGATAAATACATATATCTCTAGATATACAAGATTTGAAGTATAAAATCTAAGACTCGGACTTACCAAGATTTTTTTTATTGGATAACTTCGATTTTAATGTGAAGTAAATTAGTACCATTTTCACTTCACATACATATATTTTTATAGTTATATGTTTATTACTTCGTTTATTTCTTGGATATATCATGAAATAGACATGTTAAAATGGGTTGGCGGGCCAGCCCGCCACCCGCCGCAACCTGCCATTAGGCGGGGCGGGCTTCTAAATGGTCAACCCAACCCAATCCACCTTGGGTCGCGGGTTAGGCGGGCCGACCCGCTTATTTTTTTAAGAAAAAATGCTAAACATATTTCAGTCAAAGAGTTTCATAAAATAATTAAAAATATTGAAATAAGAAATTAAGAAAAACATATAACATAATCCATAAAAAGTAAAGTGTTTAAACCAAACATGAAGATTGAGACATGAAAGAGAACATAAAGTCAAGGAAAGAGACTGTTGTAAATTTTAAAAAATATTATGTCTTCAACAATACACATAATTAGCAAACCTCTGTCGGGTCCACAAAATTTCACTGCAACTCGTCGGACCTCAAACGAAACCACTCTTGGGTTCACAAACAACTGCTATGCTTAAAAATTATTTTAAGATTCTTGAATAAAATTTACAGGAATTTCTTCCCTTTTGTTTTCTTTATGTATATCTGTAAATTTTTCTTTTTTATTTTCTTTATGTATATTTGTTGTAAGAATAAATTATCAATAAATTTGTTCTAAGATAAAATTATCAATATATTTGTTCTAAAACATGGAGGCACATGAAACTTATTCCAATTTTTATATAAAACGTAAAAATATAAAATTTTATCCTAATTTGGCGGGCCAGCCCGCCCCGTTTGGCTCGACCCGTCTTGGCCCGCAACCCAAATGGGCTCAGCCCATTTGGCCCGCCTCCAAACGGGCTGCTATTTTATCAACCCAACCCGTTCAATTTTTATAGCGGGACGGGCCGGTCCGACGGGTCTAACCCAATTTGACGAGTCTATCATGAAATTCTACTACTAGTGTAGGCTCATATCTAACATATATGGCCCGCTCCAACAGAAACTTTTTTGTCTTGGCTGAGTACACTATCATCGTCGAATGTTGTATCAATTGAAAAATTGGAATATATAATTTTTATTAATTAGATTTATAAATGAGTTTCATCATCATATTTCTGGGACGAACCTGCCTCACACGAGGTTTTCTCAACACGATTTATTTAGTTAATGTGGTCCGTAAACAACTTCATTAATTCAAAAATTAACCCACTAACAAACCAAAAAGTTCCGGATGTTAGTCATATACGAAAATACATGTTCTAAATCATCAAATTTTAAGTTGAGACGTCAATTTAAGAGAAGTGCATGCGGAAAGGCCAAATTTGTCTTTCAATTCATGCATGGCTCTTTCCCGGTTGACCATTGGCGGTCTTCTGCCAACACATGGAACTAAATAATAATATATTAAATATTTATATATAGCTAAATATCAAGAAATTAACATCTAATAAATATGCATAGAATTTTCAAAATTATGATTCTGAAAGTTAGTTTACAAATTTTATTCAATAAAGTTCATGAAAAATAAATTAATATATTATTTATTTATATATATGACTCGAAAACATGAATATGACAAAGACTGATTTAATGTTGTATTTTTTGGAAGGACACTAAATTTTCAAAGAAAATATAATATGTATATATATATATTTTTCGTGGAGTACTTTTACAGGTGTCTCAACCCGTGACAGAGTTAGAAATTCCATATTTATGTAACTATTTTTTTTTTACAAAATACAAAATAATATATGTATATTAATTTTATAATAATTAAGTTTTTTGGATTAAAATTTTAATTTTACTGAAAAATATCTTCATTTTTTTACTTGAACTAAATACAAAATTTTAAGTTTTTAGATTTTTTGTCATTATTTTTCTGTTCCCCATATTAAATATAAATTTGCATCAAAATCTTAATATATATATATATAAATAAAAATATAACGGCCGTGCGGGTTACAGCCCGGGTGGGCCATGTGGCTCCGCCCTTACCTCAACAAGCCTACGTGTCGACCTGGAAGCTCAATCAGAGTCCACGTGGCAGCAGGGGAGAGGTGCGCATGCAACGCCACGGCCACTAGCGCACGTTAGATATGCGTGCCGCACATATAAATTTCCAATCTTTTTCCCGCAGATCATTTGACTGTTATTTCCCACTGCTTGCTTAAAATAATCCAGCACTTTTTATTTTTTATTTTTGGTTGTTCTTCCATCTCTCGTACTAAATCAAGAAAAGCTTTGTTCCTCGTACGATATTCGATACTTTTTCTTTTCAATTTGCTGATTTTTATGTTGTAATGGCGTTAAACTGTCACTGATTTCATTATTTTATGTTCTGCGTGGAACACGCGCATGTTCTCTGTTTCATTTTCGGTGATTTTATGGTTTTCAGAATGGTCCACTGAAAAAGAAGAAGACCGCTTCCTGCGTACCTTGTGTTGTAGTATATGTTTATCGTTTCGTTTCATGTGTTTATTTTGAGGGCAGTAGCGATTCGAGCTTGGATTTGGGTTGATGGCGGTTCTGTTCCGATGATTGATCTACGTCGTTGTGTCTATGATTGAAATGGGTTTCGGTTCGTTTTTTGACGATGGGACTTTTTAAGGTATTATCGCTTTCACGGAAGTCGGGGTCGAGTTGATGAAGTTTGATGTGGATGTATAGAAAGAGAAATAGAGTAAATCGAAAAGCAGAAATTTGTTGGGGGTTGGGATTTTTGTGAAAAGTTCGTGTGTTTTGTTTTCACGTGAGAAAAGATGCCGCATCGAACTACTTACTTTTTCCCGAGGCAGTTTCCTGACCGCAATTTTAACGAGTCTTCAAAGTTGGTTTCGGATCACGGGAAGAAATGTGTGATTGGTGGCGGAAAGTCAGGTGCCTGTGAGCTCGTAGAGGTCAGCGTCAACGAAGAACTCCATAAAGATGATAATAGTAGTAATGACAAGCGTGGTGCTGATAAAAATTATGGTGATAAGGACTGCAAAGTAGGACTTTCTCATGGATTCACGGGTGATAAAATTCACGGGAAACAGACTGCAGCCTTCGTGGATTGGCTTTCTGAGAAGAAAAAGATTAAAAAATCATCATTTCACGTCAATCCTGCGGAGATCAGATTGATTGAAGATGATGAGAGGGAGCTACTTTTGCAGCCTGAGCCAGCTCAACCTATAGGGGACTATGGCTGGCGGCGGTTGTCATTGCAGAGGCAATTGAGTGATGCAAGTAGCTATAGTAATGATCGGGTGCAAGGGAAGGGACGGGACTATGAGAGGCAGGTTTCATTGCAGAGATTGTCTAGTTTTGGGAGCACAAGCTACAGCGGGAGCTTGTTTTCGGGGACTACTTTGGACGGGGATTGGTCATTGACTTCTGCAGTACTACCCCCTCAGGATTCAAATACAGGTAAGGAGGAGAATGCGGAGGGGGAGATCGAGGGTGGTAGGAGAAAGGAAAACATTGATAGTGGATTGGTGCAAATGTACAAAGAAGGCTACTGCTTGCAGCTTAAGCTGGCCAAACGGATTATTGAGCAGGCGACGCTTGCTGCAGAGCCTTTACTTCCGCAAGAGCGCACAAGTGAAGTAACTGTTGGAGGGTCTTCTGATATGGAAAGAGTCTCCTATCGGCTCTGGGTATTATTATACTGTTTTCTTTTTGACAAGAAATTGATTACTCGTATTGAAACTACTTCAAGTTAATTAAATTATGTTTCATGGATGATTTGTTTAATGATGTTCTTAAAGGTACTATAAGTTAGTCCTTTGTCACAGTGTATAGAAATAAGTTTCTAAGGTTCTACTGTGGAATAACCACGACTTCAATATAATTGTGTTTTTTTATCTCTTCGTTTCAGGTAACTGGTTGCTTGTCTTACTCTGACAAAATTTCAGATGGGTTCTACAATATTTTGGGAATGAAGCCGTATCTATGGCTGATGTGCAATGACTCCGTGGAAGGTAGAAGGATGCCTTCCTTGGCGGCGCTAAAAACTGTGGAACAAAATGATGCATCACTGGAGGTAATTCTGGTTGATCGACAAGGAGACTCACAGCTCAGAGAGCTCGAAGATAAAGCTCAAGAGATTTATTTTTCTGCGGAGAGTACACTAGTTCTGGCAGAAAAACTTGGAAAACTTGTTGCTCTCTACATGGGGTGGGATTCACCATAGAGTTCTAAAAGTTTGTACGTTGTATACTTCTTCTAAAGCTAATCAGGTTTGTGAACTTTCAGGGGCTCTTTTCCATTAGAGCAAGGTGACCTCCACCTTGGATGGACATCAGTCACCCAGAGATTCAAAGAGTTTTACAAATGCATAGTGATTCCAATTGGTAACCTCTCCATGGGTCTTTGCAGGCACCGTGCTATACTGTTCAAGGTTATTGTATATCCAACTCCAGTATACAAGCATAACCCTCCTCACAATCTTATTTAGCGTTAACTCTTTTCAGAAGTGTGTGATCTAAAGGTGTTGTGTATCAGCCACTAGGGATTTATTGTAATTTCAGGGGACGACTAAGACACCTACGTGTTCTCAACTATGTGTTCTTTAGGTTAGAATTTCTTCCAGGGGGAAGTCGGCCAATTATACCTTCAAATGACATGTTTACAAAACCAAGTAGAGACTATGTCTAGATTCATATATCTTTCTTGTCTACACTCTGTCGGTTCTTGCCTTACCAAATTTCTTCTTATAACAAATCAAGTAAAAATAGACTCGTCCTTCTGTTTATAACCTTGGGGTATGATAGGATGAGGGTTCTTTTCTTGAAGGAATGTGAGCTGACGAACCATTCAGATATATTGCAAACATCTTTATTTGTGCCCATGATAAAATTGCTAATAATTATCAGTACTTTTGTATTTGACGCGAGGCTAACTTTTGCATTCAGAAACTAGCAGACTATGTAGGATTGCCATGCCGAATTGCTCAAGGTTGCAAGTATTGTGTTTCAGACCATCGATCTTCTTGTCTTGTCAAAATTGAGGATGAAAGGAAGCTTCTCAGGTAAAATAATTCCGTTCTATATATTTATAATCTCTCATAACCTATGCCGTTGTAGTAGATTAAAGACCTACTTACCTTTTATTTGATGTCATTGAGATTTGCGTATCTATCAGAACATTCACCTCACTGGATTGTAAAAAAGAAAGAAAGAAAATGGAAATATAATAAAGAATGGTGCCAATTCATGTTTGAGTGATGATATCTTATTCTTCTTATACCATTTATCACTCTTTTTTGCCCAAAGTCGTTACCTTAACCGCAATGAGAGGAAATCATCTCTAACGAATTGAATGCCATTTTATCATGTGGGAATTCCAATTAAAACGAGTTCAACATCTTAAAAACTTATTGTGGTTAATGCAAGTGATAGCTCATAATCAGGAACTAATTTGTTATTCGTATTTTTATTTTATGATTCAAATTGGTTACCGCTCTACTTTATTGTGGTCCAGGGGGGTGGTGGTTGTTCATACATGCCACCTGGAGTCACCTTGACGTCTTGAGCGCCTCAATTTGTGGCCTAAAATGTCAGAGTGGTTGCGAGAATCTCATATGTTCCTTAATCTTGGAATATTTTAAAATGGCTATTCGCTATATCTCATTTGAACCCAATTCGTTTTGCCCCTCCATATTTTCTCTTTAACCTGCCATTATCTGTATTTTCTCCTCCATATATTGACATTTCTTCTCCTCTTCCTTGTGCATGGCTATCATCAAACTAGGTTCTTTTGTATCATTTTCTGTTATTAATGATTCCTCACACCTGTTAGTTTAGTGAATGCACATAGTCACACACTGCAACACCACAAATATATTAGGCCAGAACTTCATATAAGTCAATTAATGTTTTGGTATACTTATATTTTTTAGGAGTAATATATTTCTCCAGTTATCTTTTTCAATTTTATGGTTTAACACATTAATGTTTCATCAGGGAATATGTTGTTGATCTGGTAGGAGAACCGGGAAATGTCCATGGCCCAGATTCATCAATAAATGGAAGTATACTTGCTTCTGTGCCTTCACCATTTCAAGCATCTCACCTTCAGCGACCTGATCTAATCAATGAGTTCCAATCAGTAAAGACAAAGCATGCATGTTGCTCTGACAATCCTTTATATTCAGGTTCATGATACTTTACTTGTCTTTACAGTAACTTTATTCAGGTTCCGTACAATTAGTGAGTACTATCTAAAATTGGTGGGCGTGATGTGAATGTTGGCATTGGTATCAATCACGTGAGGATTGTGTTATTAGGTGATCAAGAAAGGTCATCCTGATGCTGAATGTGTTATCTTACTTGATTTTGCTCTATGAAAATCAAGGACTGTTTGAGAGATCAGTTCGTCAGTCTCTTTCAAGGCTGCAGATGCAATAACTCGATTCGTAAACTAAAATAATAAAGGGAAACATATAAAAAATAATAATTAAATAAAATAATAAAGAGAAAAGTAGGAGAAGAATGAGTAATTGAATTTCAATACATAGTTTCTTCAATTACGAACCATTGAACCATCTAGGATGTATTTCAGGTAGTGGGGATGAAATGAAGGGTATTTGTTTGCTGGAAAGTGCAAAAGACAATGGGTGCAGAACAGAAGTTTTTGGTGTTTCTGGTACTAAAACATATGAAGATGATTATTCTAAACCAGGGGTTGACACAACAGTCCCAAGACAAATGTCCAGGAAGGAGATTAGTGTATTGAAAAATGCAGTTATAAGTCAAGCTGACAGCCAACCTCCCAATGCAACCTTCTCTGATAGCAAAAAAATGTTGGAGATGAAAAACACTTTTCGCAATCATGGGAAACCTTCTGCCATAACCATGCCGAGGTACTTGAGTCTGGAGCCTTCTCTTGCAATGGATTGGCTTGAGATCTCATGGGATGATTTACATATTAAGGAACGTATTGGTGCTGGTACTTCTCTGATTTTGGCAGTCAGAATTTCTTTTATTTTGATGATGCTGATTTCTTCAACTTTTGGGTTGTAATACATCTGTCATTAATCTTATAGGGTCTTTTGGCACCGTGTATCGAGCGGAATGGCATGGATCGGTTAGTTTTATAAGTCTTTGGCTTTTATGACTAAGTTAATTCTATAGCATTTTTTCTTGAACTTTGATTGTGCTTATTCTTATGTTACTTCTAAAGTCAATGTTCATGATCTGTCAGTTTGTTCTGCCACTAGCACACACTCCAAATAAATAAAGAAATAAAATAAGGAGTAAATGATACACGGTTTAGGTGTGTTATGCTTTGTCAATGTCCCATTTGTTTTAGAATGCCGATTATCGAGTGTTTGCTCATCATGGCGACAGCCAATTAAAAATCACTCGGTTCCTTTTTTTGGTTCTCCTTTCATTTATTTACCTATGAATTCTTCCGACATTGCAGGATGTGGCAGTTAAGGTTCTAACCATCCAGGATTTTCATGATGATCAGTTGAAGGAGTTCCTGAGAGAGGTATGAATTGTAAACTAGATTTAAGCATTTTCATTTGGATATTTATCTCGTCATTATCTTTCCTAAATGGATTTATTAATCATAACAAGAAATGTTATGTTATTTTTTGTTTGCATGTGTCCTTTAACTAATGTCCTTAGAAACTTTACCTATAACACTTTGGATGATAATTTGTGGCTGGTAAGTTGTCGGCTAGATTTACTAGATTTCTTGTCTTACCATTTTCTGTTTGCAATACCTTTGCAGAAAGGAATCTATGATACTCTGTGGGAAACAGTATCTTGTTTCTGTTGCTTCCAATAATTGGCTTTAATGGGCGACAACTAATGCCTTGTGAAAATTTACCTGGCCCCTAGGATAATGCTACATGAGCAAGTATTTTATTGTTTGTTTTTATGGTTAAAACATGTGAGTGCAAAATGAGATAATTATGTTATTTTTGTTTATAAAGATGAGAAATTGTTTTTGACGAGAACAAACATAGCTTGTGGGTTGTACCATATGATGTATTCTGATTTAAAAGTTCTAGTCTCAACTGTTATATTGACCGTAGCACATACTTTTTATTTTCATGGATCCATTGCTTGTTTACGCAGTGTTATGCGTTATTGCATTATATGATGTATTTTGATGTTTCCCTGTATTGTAATATTTAAACTTAAAATTATATTTTGTGATTCTCTGAAGGTCGCTATTATGAAACGTATACGTCATCCAAATGTAGTCCTGTTCATGGGTGCAGTTACAAAACGTCCACATCTGTCTATTGTAACAGAGTATCTGCCAAGGTATACCTTTTTGGTTCCACTAACACAAAATGAAGATGATATTGAAGGGGACTGTATATAAGCTAAGTTCTGTGTAATTGATTCCCATTGAGCAGAGGCAGTCTATACAGACTTATACACAGACCAGCTGCGGGGGAAATTTTAGATCAAAGGAGACAATTAAGGATGGCTCTAGATGTGGTTAGTTTTGATTGTATCTTCATATTATTTTGTGGTTTACAGTTAGTTTTCTGATGCACGTTGCATTGTAGGCAAAGTGTATCAATTATCTTCATCGTCTGACGCCGCCTATTGTCCATTGGGACCTCAAATCGCCAAATCTATTGGTTGATAAAAATTGGACTGTGAAGGTAATATTCTCTTATTGCTCTGGTAAATTTTTACCCCATCAAGCCTATATCTGGATATTACAAAAAGAAGTATATAGCTGAATAATTGCTTATGACTTGGCTCAGGTATGCGATTTTGGTTTGTCAAGGTTCAAAGCAAACACGTTCATATCGTCGAAGTCCATTGCTGGAACAGTAAGCTCTATCTTTCTGTCCCTCTGTTGCTAACAGCTTAAACAAACTCCGAGGAATGTGGTTAAAATTGTATGATATAATCATATAAGGTACAAGTGTATTTCATTTAGAGACAGATAGGTAAATAAAATCAAGTTTCAAGATCATGGAAATTAGATATCATGTGATTGTTTTAGGAAATGAAGAAATTTTTTTTTTGTTTCTGATTCTTCATACTGTCTCTGTGTAGTTGCTGCTTCATTGATCATCGAAAAAACTTTTACATGCCCTTAGGTATTCCCTTATCCATTGTGGTATACACTCCCTCGTTATCATGATTTGTTGTTTCATTGTTTAACCAAAACAAATTGTTTCTTTTTTAATGTTTAATGATTGGGAACTGGTTAATGTAGTAATAAAGGTTAAAGTATATCAGAAGACTTGTGTCATCTCTTTTTTTTGCGTCAATCACTAAGAGTTAAATGATGAATAAAACACAATTGAGTCAAAGTTGTGTGCCAGCCAGATGATATTTGAATGCATTCATGCTCTCAAATGTGACTTCGACATGCCTACAACAAATCAGTTGTTATTTTTATGTACTTCAAAGTTCGAACATTTTCTTGTATTGCATAATCTGCATTCTGCATGTGACTCTTCCCCATTTCCTTTCAGCCTGAATGGATGGCCCCTGAATTTCTTCGTGGGGAGCCCTCCAATGAAAAATCCGATGTGTATAGTTTTGGGGTGATTTTGTGGGAGCTTGTCACAAAGCAACAACCTTGGAGTGGACTTAGCCCTGCCCAGGTTTCATCCAATTTAGTATTATAAGTCACGTATAATCTAACTTTTACATTTATAGTCTTTCATACGTTTTTAATGGTTATCCATAATTTAATGCTTTTATTTATGTTTCATGATTATGTTCCATGATCTTTGAAAACACGTAGGTGGTTGGAGCGGTTGCTTTCCAGAACAGGAGGCTTGCTATTCCCCAGAACACATGCTCGATATTGGCGTCCCTGATGGAGTCTTGTTGGGCTGAGTAAGACAATACTATCATTTTGAGTTATCGTCTACCTTATAAGATTCATTTCAATAAATATGTTGTATAAGTAAGTTGGTTTATAGTCATCTATGATTTGTGTAAATATTACTTGGATAATACTTGAAGTTGCAATAATTGCTCTAATTTGATGATTGAACTAATAAGATGTTTGCTTAGGCTATGAAAGACCACATTTTAATGGATTTGATATCATGGAGAAAATTATATGTTCTTTAGGATGGTAAATGCATGATGGAGTGTAGAGGCAGATATTCCTTAATCTTGTGGGATAGGAGTCAAAGGTGAACTCGTGAATTTAGTCCGTGTTATAACATAGTTTGGTGGCAAAAGAAAATTTATAGTTAAAGATTGATATTTTTATTTGAGCGGTTAACCATTGGTCCCTGATGGTCCATTTCTGATGAGAGGTATTAAATCTGATTTAATAGTATCTCTTCAACTGCCAAATCTAGAAGGCGTTAGTAAGATATATGAATCCGTTACTAGTTACATCGCCGTTTGTTTTGCTTGCTTCCGATGATCACCAAGTGTCTAAGATCCGGTACTAGTTACATCGCCGTTTGTTCCGATTATCACCAAATGTAATTAAGGTTTGTGTTTCCTTGCGCTAATTAATAAGATATATGGACAATATGAGCAAGTTCATCTTTGAATCTGTTTTCTTAGCCAATATCTTTTTGAAATTAGTAACCAAACTTTCTTTCTTTACAGCGACCCTGCACAACGCCCGTCTTTTGCTGATATCGTTGGGACATTGAAGAAGTTGCTCAAATCTCCGGTACAGTCCATACGAATGGGAAGACCATGAAACTCCATCCAGCATATCTTTACCCTGGAACGCTCTCCTTTCCGTTTCTTTACAAATTTGAAGATTTTTCAATCAAGCTTACAGTTTGTACTAAGCAATCTTTGTACATAAATTGCTAATATAGCATGGCAAAAGTCGTACAACGAAATAATTAGGAATAATCACTGTTGTTTGCGGACAACTCCTAGTTGGATTAAGAAAAACGTTGATTGTAGTGTTCTGAATGAACAGTAATAGCATATGGACCATATTACTAGATGAATATAACTATATTCTCTGTTTTCTGATTTCATTTCATGTTATACGAGGATACACCAATATATTTAATACAATTTCTGAGTTTGCTGCTATGGAAATTGTTGGGGTAATTATACCGAAGCGATAACGATCGTGATGATAAAAAATATGTGGAATAAAATAATCAACAAGAACACAAAGATTTACGTGGTTCACCCAAGATAGGATACGTCCACGAAACTACTGTAAATTTTTATTATAGGGAGAAAATATTACAAGTGCATATAACACTCAATCTCTCACAATCTCAACCCCGAGTATTACCAAGAAAATATTTTCTCTAACTCACACAAGCATAACACTAAATTTTTTTCTTCTCACTTGAGATGCTTTCTTGAGCTTTGGATGCTTAGAAAGCTTGTTGGGGGATGGATCTAAATGAAGTTGTACGCTACCAATTTATAGATGCAAACCATGGTGTGAACTCGATAACATTTTCCATCAAATACGGCAGGTGTAGTCAAGAATGGTTTGCTGCATGTTTTATTTGAATTTTTCTTCACCAACCATGTCATTCACCTAACATTTATCCAATTTGAAGACTTGATTTTAATAATGTCTTCACACAATCAATGCAGCAGCTCTATCTTCTTTCTTACACTTGTAGTCCAACTAAAGTTGAACACAACTTCAGTTTGTAAATGGTCACAACCCTTGTGAGCATATCGGCTGGATTCTTACTTCCGGGAACTTTCTCAAGTATCAAGACTCTATCTTCCAGTACTGATATGATGAAATGATATCGAATCTTTATATGCTTTTTCCTAGCATGATAAACATGATTTTTTGCTAAATGAATAGCACTCTGACTGTCACAGTGTAACGTGCTACCCTCAAGATTCTGATCCAATTCTTCTAGAAAGGATCTCAACCATATCATCTCCTCGCTAGCTTCTGTTACCGCAACGTACTCAGCCTCAGTAGTAGAAAGTGCAACCATCTTTTTCAGTTTAGACACCCAGCTTACTGTCGTACCACCTAATGTGAACACATATCCAGTAGTACTTTTTCTGCCATCTAGGTCACCACCCATGTCGGCATCGACAAAACCTTGTAAGCCCAAATTTGACATTCTGAAGCATAAAGATAAACTAGCAGTACCTTTCAAATACCTCAGAATCCATTTAGCTGCTTCCCAGTGTTGTTTTCCTAGATTGCTCATAAACCTACTCACAACTTCCACTGCATGTGCTATGTCTGGTCTAGTGGACACCATTGCATACATGAGGCTTTCGAAAGCAGAAGCATAAGGAACTTTGTTCATATAAGCCTGCTCCTGCTCCGTCGAAGGTGATTGTTCTTTGGTTAGTTTAAAATGACTAGCCAAAGGAGTACTCACGTGTTTAGCTTCATCCATGTTAAATCTGCTAACCACCTTTTTCACGTACTCTTCTTGAGATAACTTCAAGATTCCGTTCACCTTGTCTCTTAGGATCCTCATTCCAAGGATTTTCTTTGCGGCACCTAAATCTTTCATATCAAATTCTTTTGATAACTCTTTCTTGAGTTTATCAATCTTCTCCAGACAAGCTCCGATCCTACTATCAACATATCATTTACATATAGCAGTAGAATGATATAAGAACCATCAAACTTCTTAACATAACAACAGTGATTAGCCTGACACATCAGGAAACCATTATTACTCATGAATCCATCAAACTTTTTGTACCACTGTCTTGGAGCTTGTTTGAGACTATACAAGCTCTTCTGAATTTTGTATAACATTTTCTCTTTTCTCCGTACTTCAAAGCCTTGTGGCTGCTTCATATAAATTTCTTATTCTAGATCACCATGAAGAAACACAGTCTTCACATCTAACTGCTCCAGATGTAAATTTTCTTTTGCCACTAATCCGAGTACAGTCCTAATTGTGGTTAACTTAACCACTGGAGAGAAAATCTCAGTGTAATCAATACATTCCTTTTGTTGAAAATCTTTTACAACAAGTCTTGTCTTATACCTCTTGCTACCATCATGTTCTTCTTTTAACCGGTACAACCACTTGTTATATAATGCCTTTTTACCTTGCGGAAGTTCTGTCAACTCCCACGTCTGGTTGGATGACAATGAATCCGTCTCATCTTCCATGGCTAACTCCCACTTGATTTAATCGCCATTTTCCATAGCCTCTTAATAGGTCTCCGGTTCACCTTTGTTTGTCAGTAAAATATAGTGAAGTACAAGGAGTATCTCTCAGGTGGTCTAATTGTTCTCGAAGATCTCCTGAGTTCAATCACCGGAGTTTGTGGGTCATCATCTTGTGCAATTGATTCTTCATCTTCCTGATTATTGCTTTTTGATTCATTCACATGAATATCTGTCAATGGTACTTCATTTTTATTCTTGACTTCAGAACTTTCATCTTCACTTCCAATGTCTGGCTTGTCCTTGTAAAGAACTTGCTCATTGAAGATTACATCTCTGCTCCGAATGATTTTCCGGTTTTGGTCATCCCAGAAATGATAACCAAACTCATTATCTCCATAACCAATAAAGAAACACTTCTTTGATTTCAAATCAAGCTTTGTTATGCTAGTTGTGTCAATACGAACATAGGATAAACATCCAAACACTTTCAAGAAACAAAGGTTTACTTCTTTGCCGCTCCATACCTCTTCGGGTATTCTGCAGTCAAGCGGTATCGAAGGTCCTCTATTGATCAGATATGCTGCAGTGTTAAAAGCATAAGCCCATAATGATTTTGGTAATCCAGAATGCAGTCTCATGCTCCTAGCACGTTCATTCAGGGTCCTGTTCATCCTTTCGGATACACCATTCTGTTGAGGTGACCCTGGAATGGTTTTCTCCATCTTGATCCCGTTCTGTGCGCAATATTTCTTGAACTCATCATCTTCATATTCACCACCGTTATCAGACCGTAAGCACTTCACCTTCAAGTTGGTCTCATTCTCAACCAAGGCTTTCCACCTTTTAAAGGTCTCATAAACATTAGATTTATTTTCAAAAAATAAACCCAAACTTTCCGGCTCGAATCGTCGATAAATGTGACATAATATCTCGAGCCTCCAAGGGATTTCTTTGGAGATGGTCCCCATACATCAATATGAACCAGATCCAACTTTGATACTTTTGGTTCTCTATCGCCTTTTGAAAAGCTCACATTTTTATGCTTTTCGAAGATACAACTTTCACATAGCTTGTGTTCAACAGTCTTTAATTCCGATAGCTTCTCGTTTGATAGAAGCATCTTCATTCCCTTCTCACTCATATGCCCAAGCCTATGATTCCATAGACTTGAATTTGCTCCAGCATCCACGACTGCTAATGTATCTCTGCAACTGGAAGTCATATAAATTGTTCCAGTTTTTTTCCTTGAACAACAATCATGGCTTCTTTGTTTACTTTCCATGAACCATCACCAAAGGTCACATTATGGCCTTCGTCATCGAGCTGTCCCACTAAGAAAAATTGCGTGTCAATTTTGGTACATGTCTGACTTTGTTGATTTTTCAGACAGATCCATTTGACATCTTCATCCGGACATCACCCATACCAACTATTTCCAAAGGCTTTCCATCAGCCAAGAAAATTTTCTGTAATCGCCAGCGACGTAATTATCAAATACATCACAATTACCAGTGGTATGAAATGAAGCTCCTGAGTCCATAACCCAATAATCAACTGGACTTTCCATTGATAGTGATAGAGCATCATGTACCTCCTCAGTAACTGCATTTGCATTTGCATTATTCTTTGTTGATTTGCAGTTCTTTTTTAAGTGACTAGTTTCACAACAGCTCCAGCACTTCAAATTCTTTTCAAAAGTGTTTGTCTCTTTTTCATTTCTTGACTTGGACCTACCGCGCCATCGGTATGAACTCTTTTCGCCACTCCTGTCCCTTCCTCTGTTCTTGAGATTTAGAGCAGATCTAAATGATGTTCCTTCACCCGAATCCATCATGAGAACTTCTTCAGCAAGAATTTGATCTCTGACATCATTGAATTGTAGCTTTCTTTTTTCAACAGAGTTGCTAACCACTGCCCGCATTGGTTCCCAAAACATTTGGTAAAGATGCCAAAAGAATAAGTTCACGAATCTCATCATCTAAATTAATTTCAACCGATATTAACTAAGAAACAATCGTATTGAACTCATTGATGTGTTTAGCTAGCGAAGCACCTTCTCCCATTTTCAAGTTGAATAACTTTTTCATGAGATGTATTTTGTTGTTTGTTGATGGCTTCTCGTACATGTTGGATAAAATGAACATCATCTCTTCTGTGGTTTGTGCCTCCGCCACGTTATGTGCTACATTCTTCGTCAGGGTCAATCGTATTACACCTAACACCTGTCGGTCAAGGAGCTCCCAGTCATCATCCTCCATCTTTCCGGTTTCTTTCCTGATATAGGTTGATGCAGCTTCTTACTGTATAGATAATCTCTAATCTGTAACCGTCAGAACGAAAAATATGTTCCATCAAACTTGTTGATTCCCGGTCTCAATCCATTATCTCCGGCCATCGCTTCTCTAGCCTTAGCAAAAATCTAAAAAATCTTTTCTAATGTGGAAGATCATACAAAGCTGCAACCACAAAGCATACTCAAAATTATAAGAAATTTTACAACAAGGCTCTGATACCAGTTGTTGGGGTAATTACACCGAAGCGATAACGATCGTGATGATAAAAAATATGATGAATAAAATAATCAATAAGAACACAAAGAGTTATGTGGTTCACCCAAGACAGGCTACGTCCACGGAGCTAATGTAAATCTTTATTATAGGGAGAAAATATTACAAGTATATACAACACTCAATATCTCACAATCTCAACCCTGAGTATTACCGAGAAAATATTTTCTCTAATTCACACAAGCATAACACTTAATTTTTTTCTTCTAACTTGAGTTGCTCTCTTGAGCGTTGGATGCTTAGAAAGTTTGTTGGGGGATGGATCTAAATGAAATTGTAAGCGACCTATTTATAGATGCAAACCATGGTGTGAACTCAACAATATTTTCCAACAAATACGGCAGGTTTAGTCAAGAATGGTTTGCTGCATGTTTTGTTTGAATTTTTCTTCACCAACCATGTCATTTACCTAACAGAAATATTCATATGTAGGATACACCACATGAAGTTAGTGTTGCTATATTTACTGTTACTACTTTTGGTGCACGATTTCATAGTGTAACTGGGGTACCATACATTTGGACAGAGGCATACTTTGGAAATGCATAAATGTCGACACTTTTTTCGAGTAGGGTGGAGCAATTACCCTCGTGTTGGATCCGAGTCCGCGGATGGGCAGGTTACCTTACAAACAATTGATGTTAAATTCTGGTCACTGTTTTGTCTGGTGAATCATTTTGAATATGGTGTAGAATACATCGTGCAAAAAATTTCTACACTTAGGTGATATATGCTCTACTGGTTGGAAGTTTGAAAGTCTCATTGTATTGAAATGTACAGTAATTATAAATAATATAGTTTAAATGTTCGAGTTTAATGAATAGAAATTAAGCAAAAGAAAACACAAAGAAAAATTGATTAAACAAGAAGCGCCTCAAAGCGTCTCAGCACTTCGGAGGTGTAGAGGCGGAGATGTTGTTTATCACGAGTTGCGGGTTTTCATGGATTATTGTCACCAAAAACTGTTTCTTGGTCACATTTTCGAGATTTGTTACTTATATATCAATCCATCTGAATTAATTAATATAACGAGATACAACAACTTTGAGGATCAAACAAAAGAAGATCATTTTGCATTTATTTTGAACTTCTTCTTTTTTCTCAAAAAGAATTTTGCTTCATTTTATGGTTATGAAACTTGTGATTTGTATTGCTACTATCACAAGTTAGAAGCCGCAGAATCTCGGGAGACGACTGCCATATCCTGTGAACATTATGTGTTGGGAAAATTCATCTTAAGGACAAAAATTTTTCTCTTGCACCGACTTTAAATTTTCGAACATATTTTTATGAGTTTAGTTATCTTCATGTTGTAGATCAAATGAAAGTGATAAGGAGAATCCCCACCAACAATCTTAAGAGACGAATTTTGCTATTATTTGGATTCTTCTTTTATGGTTTGCAACTTTGAAGATGTATGGCAATGAATACGAATGACTTCAAATTAGACAGTCTCAATACGACGACTTGTGAATCACTGAATTTCAAATACCAGGTTTTGAAATTTTAATTGATTCTTTTTGTAATAGTCCTTAATTTGATGTTCTTTCAAATAATTTGATCAAAAAACTACGACTATGTTCAATTCTCGTGGAAAATACAAGGATTATAAAAATGAACCACGGGGATTATGTTAAATGTATGAATCTGAATAAGTCTATTCAGTTAGTTTCTTTGCTCAAGAAAGCAATACTTTGTATATTAATTTTAAGAAAATATTGAAGCTAAAGAAACAGAAAATCAGAATGAGACTCGAGATCCTAAACTTAGACTATGGATTGAAAAAGATAATCTGATGTCTAAAATTATTTAGCATCAAATGAGATACGCGTTGAAACATAAATAGTCAATCCATTTATTGGAAAGTTTTATGGCTCCTTAAATAGAAGAAAATAATATTTCATCATATTCATTTATAACAATACAAGATATAAGATGTATATCTTGCGAAATAAAATATGAAACTTTAGCGGCTTCTGATGGAGTCAAGAATGACGTGTCAATTATATACATGCATAAACATTGTGACAAATTGTTATGCTCTCTTTCATTTGATTTTGGTTGAATTCTGTAAGTAGTGTACACTTAAAACTTTCAAGTTGCAAGATATTAAATATTGAATTAATTTTTATAAACTTTTATTCTTAAAATTCAAATTGTGATTGGAATTCGAGATTTCAAGTTTTAAATTAGAACTGCCTAAGTGAGACTTGAACAGTTTTGAGAGGAGCTCAAGTTGATCCTCAGTGAAAGGAGTTGATTCTGAAGAGGATGAGGGCTGGATGGAGTTGGCATTACTTGATTGAAGAGCATAACCAGCCTATTTTGGTCTACCAGATTTCTTCTTCAGGTTGGAAGGTTTTCATGGATTTGCCAGCAAATGTCAACTGTATGCCATGGTTTATTGCACTTTTTACACCAGATTTTGGGTCTGCCTTCATCCAAAGGCGAGCTTATGCTTTTTCCTACAAGTGCTGAGCCATCAGATTTTGTTCTGGACTCGTCCAGCTTTGGCATCATCACAAGGTGATGGGCTTCTTCATGCCGAATCTCCGAAAATACTTCACGATCAATGTTGGGCAGTGGATTTCGGTCAAGAACACGACCTATAAATCCATCAAGATCTTTAGTTAAACCTGCGATAAAACAAAGACTATTTTCCAAAGTTTTTCTTTCCCACTCTTCAGCTTCAAGAAGATCAAATTCTAGGCAGATGAACATCAACTCAGTGTAGTAAGAAGTGACATCCCGATGGCCCTGTTGTACCCGCCACTTACGGATATTAAATTCACACAAGTGTGCGTAGTTTTTCATGTCTGAATACGTCCCCTAACTGCCTCTCAAACATCATGGGTTGTAGGAAGAAACATAAAGCAATGATAAGCTCCCTCGAATTAATTAGCCAAGTTGTGACCAGGGAACTTTTGGACCTCCAGTGCATGTACTTTGAATCCGTGGAGGCAGGCGCCTTAATCTCACCATTTAAATAGGCCGATTTTCCCTTTCCATCAATGACGAAACGGACTGATCGAGCCCACTGAAGATAATTCTTGTCATTGAGTTTATGGATGGTAAGTTGAAGGGAATTATTGGATAGAGCCATGTGTGAGGGGGAAAAGTGGTAGAACTACTGCCACTGGTATTGCCATTATCCAGTGGTACCGGATCCAGTTCCAACCATCGAAGCCTTAAAATTAATGATCGGCTGGATCGTGATACCGTCATTCAAATCCGCTGATAATCTCAACGCAAAACTTCGCCTAGTTTTTTTTGTGCGAGTTAAATGGAGAATTCAGTCTTTGATCGTGGAGTTTGAAGAACAAAGCTATTTTCAGTTGATTGTTCATAGGGTCTTACAAGAAAGACTATCTCCACATTCTCAGAATAATTTGGTGTCCAGTGTTTAAAACACAAACGTAATTAATTTTAAACATCCTAGGTATGGATTTAAATCATACGATGCCCAAGAATATTTTTGATTGTCAAAACGAAAATTTCTTTGAAAATTTTAAACTTTCGCTGCGTCTTGATACCAGAAAACGGTACTCTAACAGATCATCGTCATCTCAAAGGATTGCATTCACTCATTAGATACAATCACAAAATATGAAATATCAGTTGGATTGAAAACTGGATTAAAAACTAATTATTCAACTCTTTCGCTAATCAACTAGCAACATATGTATTGGACTCAATATTTTAAGCTAGCTTTTATCTAATTAAATTATTCTCTTTCGTACTTATTCTAATCCATTGACTTGGTTTCCTTGGTCTGGAGATTGTATTAAATCGTCAAGATGAGATGGTCTTAACACTTCAAGATTGTGACCCATGTCCAGCCCTCACAGCCAATTATTTTTCCGAGGTTACGGATTTATTTTGCCAGTTTTCCTTTCATACAATATTCCATTGACAGAGATTGTTCACTTTAAACAAAAGTATATTAACAAATCCTTTTTTTTTTTAAATCAACTATCTAACCCTATATAACGTTTTCTTATTTTAAAATTCAAATACATAAATTGCCATCACTGTTCTGTATACTAGTAAAAAGTTCACGCATAAAAATTTTGTATTACTGTTGTTTCTCATTTTCATCCCATTTGTTTGTTAACACTTCGCTACAATCAAATATCATTTTGATTTTTATATATATAAATTTTACAATTTCTTTGTTTAAAAAAGGTTAATTATATACAATACTTATGTGAAACCCCGTAATTTCTAAAACCCTCTATGCCAAAAATAAAAAAAAAATCTATTAACTCTTTGTGTTTTCAAATCTTGAACACATATCCCCACGTTTTCAAAATTTGAGCATATACACCTTTATTTGTACGTGTTTTCAAGAGTATATATACTTAAGATTTGAAAACACAGAAAATTAATAGTACAAACACAAGGGTAGTGCATGTAGTTTAACTTTTAAAAAATTTGTACAATTTTATGACCACGACGTGTATGAAGTTTGATGATTAACGAGTCCGGTTGATTTGGAACCAATTCAGCTCAATTAAATAACTATTTTACCAAGATTCAACTTTTTATATCAAGTAAATAAATGTTGTTCAAAATAGATACAATTTTGCAATTAAATGATATAAGCAGTATATAGTCTGCTCTCTTTCTCTAGCATACAATTCTATCCACATGAACATAAAAATAAATAATATAATTGAGCATAAGATGTAAGTCTATAATTGCACACAAACACAAAAAAAAAGCACGAGATATAAAAAATAACCAAGAAGCCACAGAAGTGATGCACAAAGCAAAGAATCCAGATGCATAAAATGGTTTGTTGAGACATTGTATCAAGCAGTTAACGGACACTATTGGACATATATGTCAAAAGTTTTGCATGCACAATGAATCATCTACTTTTTTTGAGTTCAAGCATGGATGTTTAAAAAAAAACATATATAGACAGGAAAGAAAAAATTAAGCATTTTCTTTGAAATGGTGAATTGATTATTCTTATAGTAGAGGATTCAACAACTTACGGTGAGTTTGAATTTTAAAAATAATGCAGAAGACAAATTCAATTCTCACCAGAGAGTGTGATGAAATTTGAAATTTAGTTTCTTTATGGCCATCTCCAACCCATTACATTATATTAGCTCTATACAAAAATCATTTTCAATCTGTTGCACCACATTTCGCTCTACAATAGAATATTATCATAATATTGTTTTTTTTTTATTTCAATGTTAATATTTCTATTTTCTGATAACTATTTATTCACAACTGTTTATAGTCTGATAATACAATGATAGTTAAATCTTTATATTTATATATTAAAATTTTAATTAATTATTTTGTATAAAAAATATTTAAATTAATTATTTCATACAAACAAATTAATAAAAATAACTTTTGAATAAAATATATAAAAGTAATTGGAAGTAAAAAACCCGAACATTTAATATTAAATTAATAATATAACACAAACACAACATTAAATATTTGAACTACTATATTGTTCCAAAAAATGCTCAATTAATGCATTTCGTAGTTCATAGTGATCATCTTTATTTTTTATTTTTTATAATGAACAAGAAGTTATTGAAATCTTGTGCTTTTGTCATTGACCATTGTTGCGTATTTTCACTACCGCAAGTGTACGGTGTCAAGTTTTATACTGGTTAGAGTGCAGATATCGATCCCACGAGGAGTAATTATTTAAAACTGTATATTAAGTACCATAATTGACATAGCTCAACTTTATTGAGAAAATCAAAGGGTTGGTTTATAATCAATTATAAGAAAATAACAATTCCTGTAATTCTCGCACGCAAGTAGAAATTCAATGAGTAAATAAATCTAGAGATATGATTTCATCTGGTTTCCCCTATGCTAAATTAAAATTGACTAACATTTAATTAAATTGCACCATATTTATTAACCACGAACTCACAATATTTTCTATTCCCTTTTTCAAGTGATAAATAGAACTGTATTAGCTATTACCGATTTTAATATGTCTATTCAAAATCATGTAACACGTAATAAATGCAAACAAGGTTCTCTTATGGATTCGCCAAAGTTATACGTCTTTTGCACGTTATAAACATCTGACGATGTGATTTCCCCTGTCCTAATTTCAATCCCCTCTTTCGAGTGTCAGATCTCAATTATTAGATCAGTCGAATTATGGCCAATAATCCAAAAGCATTAAAGACAAGAAAACACAAATAAATACGATGAATTAATTCAATGAAAATTCAATTGTCCATAGCATAGGTTCAACCTCGACTACGTCAATCTCTAGATAATGGAATTAGTTCATACTCGAATCTAAATTAATACAAAACCTGTTTGTATTCATAAAAAACGTAAAAGTAAAGAACCGAATTAAGAACGTGTTGGCGAGAGATGAAAGTGCGTCTCCGTGTCCGGATCCAGCGTCTTCTATCTCTGTTCTTCGGGTCCCAGTGCACCGTGCGCTCTCACTTTTTCTCCTTTTCTCGAGTGATATGTCGGCTGTGTCAAGAATTTTCAGAAACCCCCCACTTATGCCCACGACGAAACCTATTTATTTCTGAATATCGCGCCGCGCGTATACGCGCGAAAAGTACGGCGCATATGCACGCCTCTTTCTGTATGGAGCTTTCTTCTTGCGCGCTCATGCGCGCCATTGTGCGCGGAGCCTTCTGCCTGTGTCGCGCATGTGCACGCCCTGAATGGCGCATGTGCGCGTAACTCACTGCCATAGTCGCGCATGTGCGCGAAAATAAATCGCGCATATGCGCGATGCACTGCCCTCAGCGTTTGCTTTGCTCACACTTCTTCTCCTAAGCGCCATTTTAGTTCATTTTCACGCCCATGTCGTAGTCGTACCTAAATTCCTGCAATCACACCAAAAATAACAAAAACGCATAATTCTGCCCAAGAAAACTAACAATCTATATGAACTGTAAGGATAATTTAAGTGCACAAAATGCACTTATCAACCATCATTTCAACATCTGAAGTCGGTGCTTCCATTGCATCTTGAATTGGTGCATTGGGTTAGGTTCATATTCAATAATCATGTTGTGCATGATAATGCAAGATTTCATTATGTAATGAAAATATTTTTACGCCAAGACCGTGCTGGGATACCATGATCGCAAATCGAGATTGATGAAAACCAAATGCACGCTCCAAATATTTTCTACGCGACTCTTCTCGTGCCTTTGTTAACTTGTTGATTGAAGGCATACATCGTCATATTGTGTGTATGGATATGAGTAACAATTGCTCCTTTAACTTCTCATCAATGGCCATAGCATCGTTAATCAAAAAATTAGTTATGTTATCTTCATCATCAGACAATAAAGATGAACCTGAAGAAGAATTTATTTTTGTATGCTTTGTGAATTGTTTATGTAACGTCCCAAATTTAATGATTGTCCTCACTGTACCAAAACGAGTCTTTCCAGCGTGCTTATGTCTTCACTTACATGTACCCTGGGAAACTTTCCATGGGGTCACCCATCCCAAAATTTTTTCAAGTCAATCACGCTTAACTTTGAAGTTCTTATGTGATGAGCTATCGAAAAGAAGATACATCTTCTTGATATGAGTAGTACCTATCAAATCTTTTTAAGTCCTCTTCAACTGCACAGTTCCATACCTCAACAGTTTTAGAATCCCTTTCCTTCCGGTGTAAGATCAGTTCATTCATTTTTCCTTCACCTAGAAGCCTGCTAGGAGCCGATAATTGCCCGTGCAACCTCATGACACCGACGATCATCCCTCCGCCCTTTTTGGCTCCGGGTGAAACGTGCACTACTAGTTTTTTTTTTTTAAAATATACTAGATTTTTTTTCTTTTCCATCTCTTCTGCCGAAATGATACCATATATATATATATATATATTATATATATATATATTTAAAGTACTTTTGCACCATTTAAAATTAACTACCTAACTATTATTTGAAAATCTAAAGGAACTCAATTCAAAACGTAAAATCATAAATCGTCAACAAAACCTAGATTTAACATCTTACCAAAATAAAGCATAAACTCTTAAATATCTCAAAACCTCTATATATGACGTAAAATCTTAAAGTAATAATAAATCATAGTGCAGAAAACTAGTGACGGTCTTCGGGATGTGTGCACCTTCAGTCCAGTTAGTTCAACAATCAAGATCTCCATCAATATCAAGTTCACATGCATCGATCATACCTAAAGAGTCTATTGACTCATCAAACCTTAATCATGATAGCATGTAATACATATACATTCACAAGCAACAATGAAAATACTTTTAATAAAATAACTTTTCATGAACGTAAACTGTAAACATTTTCCTTTTCATCATATACTTTTTTTTTTCATCATATACGTATACATTTCTCTTGTTACTGAATTCAGTTCCTCAATTGTGACTTTCGTATTAGTCATAGGTCGATGGATCCATCTACGTATTACCAGGGTACCGGGCGGCGGGGACATCAACGACACTGTGACGTCTACTAATTTAAAATACTGCTAATTTTTTTTATGTAATCTAATTTTTCAAAAGTACTAAATTGTGCATGTATGCAACACTACTGAAAATATGTCTTTTAAAAATAATCGTAAACGAGCGACAAATAAATCACTGCAATTTAAAATTTGCCAACTCGGCCATCAATCAAGTGTGTAAACCTAATACGAGTAAAAATCATGAAATCATCAACATATCATAACCAACTCACAAAACCGAACATGTCTACTCAAAAACTCATAAAAACGTGATGTGCGAAAGATATGGTTCTCGGGTCATGTGCGCACATCCAGCCATGCCTACTCAGAATTCGGCACCTCCAGCCTCCTCATCAACATGCTCACTGCATCATTCATACATAGTGAGTCTAAAAACTCAACACACATGTATCGTGATATCAAATACATATACATAACATGCAACTGTGAAAAGTACCGTAGTAAAAAATAAAATTCATGATCTTAAAAGTCGTATGCATAATCATGACTTGTCAAAGCATAATCATTTTCATAACATATATCATCATATCAACTTATATGTGTTCTTTTTCTTAATTTGAATTTCGTTCATTAGTTGTGACTTTTGTATCATCATGTCAGTTGATGGATCCATCTACGTATAACCGCGGTACCCGACGGCGGAGACATCAGCGACAACATTACCCGTCCACTGAGCCTTGGCCTTACATGTCATCGTGTCATTTTATTAGTCACAACCAATTCTCATCCTTCAAACATGTCATCATACTCATCACTTAATAAAATCATGCATATACGTAAATTTCTTTCTTGAAACCAAGCATGCAACGTATTTGTCATAATTTCATCAAAAATAATGTTCGTGATACATAAATATTTAAAACATGATAAATTTGTGTTAGGGCGCTGCCAGGACTAAAAACTCGACACGGGTACAAAATGACCATTTTACCCATGGACCTAAAAATTTCGACCCGAAGCTTACCAAACTCATCAAAACACCTCAAAATTTTTTAAAAGTATTTCTTAGACGTAAACTCGAGTCTGTTTCAAAACTTATTAGATTCGTTTTAAAACTTGGACTGGGGTCCCGGTTTTAACCCGAATCAACCCAAAACTCAACCAAATATTTCCAAACTTAAAACATAACCTAATATCATAAAATCAGACCTAAATCCCTCTAATTCGAGCCACCCAAGGTCCACAAAACCTTGACAAAACCTACTGCATTTTCCAGCACCAACAACTCGAAAACCCTAGCTACCAATTCTCGGCCCTAGCTTGATATCCATCCCGACCAGACCCGAACCAGACCACCTATGACCAAGATTAAACCCTACTGGACTCAACTAACCATGACTTGCAGCCCCACGCTCACCCCAACAACTGCACACTCGAGGAGTGACCAACACACCCATAGCCGCGGCCAACGTCCACCCTTCAATCGGTCGACTTTGTGACCAGCTCCAGCCATGTTCGAGCCATCTTGAACCATGAATTCGAACCACCAGGGTCTTGTTCATGACTATGGATGGACCTTGCACAGCCGGCGCATCCTCTCACCCGAACCCTAACACAAACGAGCCACCCCTTGACCAACACCTATCGGCCTACATCATACACCACCAAGTCTTGACTCCAGCCCAGTGACACCATAATCCTCGACATGTACAACCTCCTAGGATTCTTTCTCGGTAGCCCCTTGCACCATGGTAACAAAAACGTGAGTTGTGAAAAGAATTCATGTGAAAATCATGAAAACTGAAGACATAAACGTTTAAACATGAAAGAACTATGAAACCTTCGACCATGGCACGCATATCAGCATATAATTACATCATGAATGATGAGAAAGGAAGATACATGGCGTGACTTGATGTGTAGATGCTCAAAGATTCGAAGAAACATGCGTCGGACAAGTTACATAATTTTCCCCCGTCTTATTAAAAAACCTCTTATTAAATAATTAAAATTTCAATAAAGATATTTATCCTAATTTTTCCCCGTCTCCGTTCCTCGTTTGAGCTCGAAGTGAAACTTAAAACCCTAATGCATGAAATTTTAAAATAAATCATGAAATAAACCCTAACCATGCAATAATTATGCATTAAATGCATAAAAATCATTAAACAAATATTTTAAAATAAAACCCTAGATTGCATGCATTCAAGTTACGTAGATCGAATTTCTTGGACCTTACAACTCTCCCACCTTAAAACAAAATTTATTTCTCGAAATTTAAAACATAACAAATAACTCTGGGTAGCGACTCCTCATCTCGGCTTCAGTCTCCCAAGTAGCCTCCTCCTCGGAATGATTCAGCCACTTGACTTTGACCATGTGGATCACTTTGTTGCGGAGGCTCATCTCCTGTCTGTCAAGAATCTTAGCAGGTCTTCTCAAAGGGCAGATTTTGAGACGTCTGCCCTTTTTATTACTTTAAAAGTACTAATTTTTTTTTTCAATTTCGGCCATGACCAAAAATATTTTTATAAAATATTTTTGCCTTAAAAATAAAACATCAATCAACTAGCATTTTTAAAATCAAGTGAAATGGTCATAAAATAAAATCATCTACTGTTTTACCAAAACCTAAAAGCAATAATTTGAAAAGAATAGCTCATATTAAACCTCTCAAAAATCTCTCAAAAACATAAATAAAATGTCATAACAATCTTTAACTTAAAATCGTAAACTTAAATGCGGAAATAGTAGCGTCGGTCCTCGGGTTATGTGCACCTTCAGTCCAGCAAAGTCACCCGTCAAGACCTCCAACATCATAATTATTCATATCACCTGTATCAATCACACCTAGTGAGTCTAAAGGCTCAACACATCATATCCTTGATAACAAGTAATACGTAATACAGTTAACATATAACAGTGAAAAATACTTGTACTTAAAATATCGTTTTCATGAAGATGCATAAACTTAAAACAATAACATTTTCGTAAACATTTTCATGATGCATAAACTTTAAATAAAATCATTTTCATAATGATGCATGGACTTTAGACATAAAAATTTTCATAAACTTTTGCATAAACATTTTCATATAAAAATAAACATATTCATATTCGTATTCATATTCATATGCATATCCATATTCGTATCCATATTCATATTCGTATTCATGTTCATGTTTGTGTTTGTTGAATTCAGATCGTGATTGTGACTCGTATTCTTAAACGTATTGGGCGATGGATCCATATAAAGAAAACTACAGTACTGGGCGGCGGGGACACCAGCAACACTCTCACCGGTCAACTGGGCCTTGGCCTACGTATTAACATATTCGTATTCGTATCACGCATTCGTATTCGTATCCGTATCCAAGGAAACACGATCGTCGGGCTCCCACTGGGACCATAACTGATCGAGCAAAACTTGCACAGTGAATAATACCAAAATTTATTTTATAAATGAAAGCTCGATTTAAATATCGCAAGTGCACGATAGTCAAGTTATAATAAACATAAGTAAATACGAGTATCATTCCACAAGGACTGCGTTACACTATTTTTATTTTCAATTAAAATTTCTTTAGCAACGATAAATTGAGTTGATGATTAAACTAATGTAAAGTAAACAATTAAAATAATTAAAATACAAAGAAAACGTGTTCAAGAACGCAATGATTAATTTGGATTAAATCAAATGAGAAATGAATTTGTTGGGAATTATCAGTTCACCTACCGCTCGTGTTTAACTAATTACACTCGACTTTTACTCGTGCGTTCGACGGAATTCCCTAGACTAATTAATATACTCTGTCGAGCTATATTAATACTAATCAAAAACATGCAGTACTCAAGTGTCCTCAAATATTTAACAGTTCAAGATTGCATTACATTCTATAGAATCCACTAGCTTTCATTCGGGTGAACTATCACTATCGACACGTAGCCAATTCCGTATATCTACTAAAATTGTAAATCCGTGGTTTATACTATTTGATCGTATTGTTAACTATTCTATCGAACTCATCAACAACATGAAATAATCAAAGGAAGTTAGCTAGGCTTCGATTGAAACACGAAAGAACAATAGCATAAACAAATCACTAATAAAAACGTCGAGAAATAATGTTCAATACCGAGTACGGGGTAGGATCCCCTCAAATCCCAACAAACCTAGAGTTTAGCTACTGAAATTCATGATAAAAACCAACAATCAATGTAAGAAATAAAATACTGAATAATGAAAATACTAAAGATGACGATGGATGACGGCCACGACGCGTGGAAATCTCGAGGTCTTCGAAATCTCCTTTGCTCCTAGCCTCCTCTCCAAGAAAAATGATGAAAAGTCTGATAAAGATCAAAAAACGGCCGCTGCTCTCGTGTGTTAGGTTATAGTGTAGGATAGAGTCCCTAGAAATTTGGAAACAAATCTTTCTCAATCTCGCTTCTCGCTAGGGCGGTATATTTTGACCGCCCTAGCGAGAGGTCCTCGAATAAGCTTCCTCGAGCATGTCCCTGGTTTCGCTGGGGCGGTCACTTTTGACCGCCCTAGCGAGACACTTGCGCAAAATAATCCTCGGCCAGACCACAATGCTCGCTGGGGCGGTCACTTTTGCCCGCCCTAGCGAGACCTCTTCGATATTATGCCAAAGTTTCTCCCACTTTTTGGTTCAATTCCTACAAAATAACCACAGAATACACTGAGATTAGTCAAATGCTCAATAATGCTAAAAAATTGCAAAATTCAACTAAAACAAACTAATATGATGCATGAACGCGACTCAAAACCAACACTAAAAACACGTAAAAACGAGTCCTATCAACCCCCTCATACTAACCTTTTGCTCGCCCTCGAGCAAAATAGGTTAAAGCACGAGATTCTAAACAAACAAAACAAACACAAAATACTCAAACAAGAAATAACCAACTCAAGTAAATGTCAATGGTGAGTTAACAACTGTTATGCTCATGCCTCAGTGAACTTTCCCACACACAAATTCATAATCAAGTCGAATCACAAACGAATACTCATTCTCATCTACACATAAATCTCGACACTAATTTGAACGTGTGTGTGTGTCATGATGGGTCTAGTCATTCGTACTTCAAATAGATCAATCATCCGATCATGCGAGTCACTCAATTAGCACTTCAATACAAGTATCACTAGCATGCACCCCCGTGTCCATTTATCACTAACCATAATTTGAACTTTATTCGATTCTTAAGTGCAGAGAAGGGTGTCGAAAAGAAGGAAAATAAGCTCAAGTGGCTAACAGTCGGGAGTACACCGATCATTTTCATTGTGCAATCGTCAAGACTTTCCGTCTGACTTTCCTCGTCTCTTTACATCTCCCACTTTTAGCCCAGGAATAGAATTCCATTCCTTTTATTTCGGCTCCCCCTCACCTTACATCTCCACCAATTTTTTCTTTTTCGATATATTTATATATATATATATATTTTTTATTTTTCATTTTATGCACAATTTTCACACGTGTACTCCCTAGGCTAAGAATATATACTTTGGATTACAGCTGGTTAGGAGTATGATATTTTAATTCAGTGCATTGAAAAAGGGGTATATGTAAAGTTCAAGGCAAATCACATGTTCTCATTCAAGGTCCCAATTAGTGACTTATTTTCACGGGTTTACATGCTAAATCAACTCATAAATGATGTCTTTCAAGTTAACCACACAAAACCTTCAAATTTCACTATTATTCCTACAAAATTCTAGTCCCCACACATATGTGCTCAAAAAGTTCAACTTTGTGCCAAAATTCATGCTTTAACAATCAAGAGTACCATTCATGAGGTGACCCAATCAATACTTTTGTATACTATCAATTCAACATCATCATTGGCTCATACACTATGTCTTCTCACCATAAACAACACCAAATAAAAGAAATGCAACAATTTAAAACCAATTAACTAAGCAAACAAAACAATCTACCCCCCTCATACTAGAGTTGTGCAATGCCCTCAGTGCACAAAACGAAACAAACACTAAAAACATAAAAAAACTCATGAATGTAAATGCAAAGAAAGAATATGCAAAATAAAAGGCAAGGGGAAACAGTGAACTCCCCTAATCAGAAATCGTCCTCCTCCTCATTCTTAGGCGGTGGGACTCCCTCTTCAGCCGCTGGGGGCATAGGATAATGGTATTGAAACTGGAAGGGTGGCGGGTATGCTGGTGTAGGTGGCCGGCCGGACGTGTCGATGCCCAAATGAGTTGAGATCCCCTGCACCAAGTATTCGATGTTCTGAATGTGGGCTTGATTAACGGCCTGGTACTCAGTCTGATAAGTGGCCCAAGCGCCCAATTCGTCGAGGCGATCTCGCATGGCACGGCGACGTGGCTGCGGAGGTGGTGGTGCATGTCCTAAGGCCGGAGGTGGTTGAGCTGCTCCCCCATAATCGAAAAATACCTCCTCGGGCAGCTCAGCCTGTCTTTTCTCCCTCTTGGATCTATAAAGAGCCTCATCAATGGCTCTCATCGGCGGTAACCACTCATCATCATCTGCAAATATCACCCCGCTCGGGCACACAGCTCAGTCACTATCGTCGGAAAGTAAAAAGCCAAATTGCTGCTATTAATGCACATGTTAAGCTGTCCGAAAATGAGCCTGCCCACATCAATCACAATCCCAGTACAGATGGCATAAAGAACAACCGCCCGCTCACGCTGCACATCACTCGTATGACCGACCGACATCAATCTCTTAGACAAGAATGCATACCACAATGCCCCCTCCACTTTCAAAAACTTTTCAAGAAAGACCGTGTAAGTCCCCGGTTGTTTCCACGTGGTGCCCGGATAACAGAGTGTGCGAATGATCAAATCATAATCCGGGTTAAGCACCCACGCCTGAAACACCGAATCGTCCACCGACGGTAAACCCAACATATCATTGATCGTCTTGGGATCATACGGGACTAGATGTCCCCTCACAAATGCCTTCGACTCATTTCCCTCCGGAGCATTGGCATAAAATTCATGCACAACCGGAACCACTGCTGCATTCGGTTGTGCTACAAAGGCATTCCACCCTCTTCTTTCTATTTGGGACTCCGAAAATTGACCGATAAGAAACGAGCTAAATCCACGCTCAGGGATCGGTTTCCTATGTAGTCTAGCATGCTCAAATCTTTCCCTAGCTTTTTCATTCACAAACATAGATGGAGTGGAACGAGAACTAGAAGCACCCTGAGTTACCTTAGATCTTTTGGGTGCCATGTAGAGATTGGAGTGCACAAAGTATCCAACCGCCGGAAAATTGTTGAGGATCGCCGGAGAAGCTCACCGGAATATGTGGAAGATGACCGGAGTTGCTTGAAAGACCGCCGGAGAAGAAAATCTTGTAGCCTAAATGCTTCCTCGTGGAGTGTATGGACCAAGATTGAGTCTTTGCCCTGAAAAATCACCAAATAATAAGGATTGAGTACAAAAGATGGAGGGGGGTGCCGAAAATCGGAGGGGAGGAGTAGGGTTCGAAGTGGGGAGGAAAAGAGAATAGGAAAGTATTTATAATCTGCGCGACTCGCTAGGGCGGTAAAAACAGACCGCCCGAGCGAGAAGTTTTCGGAAAAAAAATTTTTTTGTTAATCTGTGCAACTCGCTAGGGCGGTCAAAATCGACCGCCCGAGCGAGAAGTTTTCGGGGAGAAAAATTTTTTTAATCTGCGCGACTCGCTAGGGCGGTATATTTTTCCCGCCCTGGCGAGACGTTTTCGCAAAAGGCTTTTCTTTAAAAACGAGTACCCGCTGGGGCGGTCAGTTTTGAAACTGACCGCCCGAGCGAGAAGTGTTCGGGAAAAAATTTGAATGCAATGCCATGCAACTACCTAAATGCAAATGATGCGATTAATAACTAAAAAAAAAAAAAAAAGCTATAATCAAAATCAAAATAAGGAGTAGAAGTAGTTCTCAATTTATAGTCTAGAGCTCGACTCTTCACACATGTCCTCAATGACTGTCATGGAGCCGAGTGACTCCAATTTGTGGCTCAATTGTGCCACAGATATAGTGCTTCAATCTTTGAGCGTTCACAGTAAATGTCTCGTCCTTGCCGATCATGCAACACCACTGCACCCGATGGGAACACCTTGGCTATAGTGAATGGTCCTGACCACCTTGACTTTAGCTTGCCCGGAAAGAGTCGTAAGCGAGAATTGTATACCAACACCGCTTCACCCACTTTGAATTCCCTTCTTATAATGTGTTTGTCATGGGCTCGTTTGGTGCGTTCCTTGTATGATAGTGCAAGATCATAAGCTCTTCCCCGAAACTCATCTAACTGATTCAACTGCAGCAATCGTTTTTCACATGCAAGAGCAAAATCAAAGTTTAGTGCTTTGGTCGCCCAATATGCTCTATGCTCTAATTCGACTGGTAGATGACATGCTTTACCAAAAAGCAATTTATATGGTGTAGTGCCTATAGGTGTTTTAAAAGCAGTACGATACGCCCACAAAGCATCATCTAACCGAATGGACCAGTCATTCCTATTCACATTAACCGTCTTCTCTAAAATCCTCTTAATTTCTCGATTGGATACTTCAACTTGTCCACTAGTTTGGGGATGGTATGGAGTGGAAACTTTGTGGGTGACACCATATTTGCCCAACAGTTTATCAAAAATTTTGTTGCAAAAATGGGTGCCACAATCACTTATGATTGCACGTGGTGCACCAAATCGATTAAAAATATGTTTCTTCAAAAATTTTAACACCACTTGTGCATCATTAGTGGCACAAGCCTCTGCCTTCCACCCATTTAGATACATACTCCACTGCCACCAGAATAAATTTCTTTGCAAAAGACGCAGGAAAAGGACCCATAAAATCAATCCCCCACACATCAAATATTTCACACTCAATAATGTTATTTAAAGGCATCTCATGACGGTTGGAAATATTACCTGTGCGTTGGCATCTATCACAATTGAGAACATACAAACGAGCATCCTTAAAAAGAGTTGGCCAATAGAAGCCACATTCAAGTACCTTAGATGCCGTCCGTATGGGTCCAAAGTGACCACCTACCTCACGGTCATGACAATGGTTTAGAATTTGATTGGTCTCCTCCTCCGCCACACATCTTCTTATCATGGAGTCTGCACAAATCTTAAACAAGAACGGTTCCTCCCAAAAATAATATTTCACGTCTGAAAAGAATTTCTTTCTTTGGTGAAACAATAAATTAGGTGGAGGTGTGCCAGTGACAAGAAAATTTGCAAAATCGGCATACCAAGGGTACGCATTTACCTCAAGCAATTGTTCATCAGGAAACCAGTCATCTATATCATCGTCACTGCCCTTAATTTCAACATGCTCAAGCCTAGACAGGTGGTCAGCAACTACATTTTCCACACCCTTTTTATCTCGAATTTCGAGATCAAATTCTTGCAATAATAAAATCCACCTAATTAACCTAGGTTTTCGCATCTTTCTTAGCAAGCAAGTAATTTTAGGGCAGAATGATCTGTATACACAGTTACTTTAGACAGAACAAGGTATGAATGAAATTTGTCAAAAGCAAATACTATAGCAAGCAATTCCTTTTCAGTAGTAGCGTAATTCAATTGAGCATCATTTAAAGTCTTACTTGCATAGTAGATGGTATGAAATACCTTGTTCTTCCTTTGACCCAGCACCGCACCAACAGCTGTATCACTAGCATCGCACATCACCTCAAACGGTAGCTCCCAATCAGGGACAGTCAGAACAGGTGCTGTCACCAAGCTTTCCTTGAGTATCTCGAATGCATGCAGACAAGTAGAATCAAAATTAAATTCAGCATCTTTCATCAACAAAGAGGATAAAGGTTTAGCAATTTTGGAAAAATCTTTAATGAAACGCCTATAAAAACCAGCATGCCCTAGGAAACTTCTAACTCCTTTTATTGATGAAGGTGGGGGTAAGTTTTTGATTACTTCCACCTTGGCTTTGTCAACCTCAATTCCATTCTCCGATACTTGGTGTCCTAACACAATCCCCTCTTGAACCATAAAATGACATTTCTCCCAATTCAACACCAAATTGCTCTCCTCACATCTAACTAACACCAAGTTCAAATTCTCTAAACATTCATTAAATGAGGAGCCAAAAATAGAGAAGTCATCCATAAAGATTTCAAGGAAATTTTCAGTCATGTCATGAAAGATAGCGGTCATGCATCTTTGAAATGTTGCAGGTGCATTGCCTAAACCAAAGGGCATACGCCTAAACGCAAAAGTACCATAAGGGCAAGTGAAAGTAGTTTTCTCTTGGTCCTCAGGTGCAATTGTGATTTGATTGTATCCCGAGTATCCATCTAAAAAGCAATAAAATTCATGACCTGCTAATCGTTCAATCATTTGATCGATAAATGGCAAGGGAAAGTGATCTTTACGGGTTGCATCATTCAATTTCCTATAATCTATGCATACACGCCAACCCGTAACAGTTCTAGTGGGAATCAACTCATTTTTTTCATTAGTAATAACAGTAATCCCACCCTTTTTAGGCACACATTGTACATGACTTACCCACGCACTATCAGAGATAGGATAGATAATACCTGCATCCAGAAGTTTAATTGTTTCAGCTTTTACTACCTCTTGCATCTTTGGATTGAGTCTCCTTTGTGGTTGTGCTAGAGGTGAGTATTTATCTTCCATCAGAATTTTGTGCATGCAGATCGAAGGACTTATCCCTTTTATGTCCGAAACCTTCCAAGCGAACGCTCCTTTATGCTCCTTGAGAACTCCCAAGAGCTTACTCTCCATATCATCTGTCAAAGAAGAGGAAATAATAACAGGCAATTTATTATTTTCTCCTAGATATACGTACTTGAGATGTGGAGGTAATGGTTTGAGCTCCAAAGTAGGTGGCTCCTCTAGGCTTGACTTTTGAGGCATTAAATCTTTTCTGTCTCCCAATTCCTCTAGTCTAAGCCTCACTTGCTTTCTCCAAGGTGGAATGGCATTCAAATGAGCTACCATCTCCATCTTTTCCTCGTCTAGCTCGTCCTTCTGCTTTTCAGTAGTGAGAGTGGCCTCCAATGGTTCTTTCAATCCATCCTGCACAAAATCACAAACAAGCGAATCCAAGACATCAATACGAAAGCAACTATCATTGTGCATTGTGTGCTTGAGAGTATTGAAAACATCAAAAATAATTTCTTCTTCTCCAACTCTCAGTCTCAATTTCCCCTCCTCAACATCAATCAGTGCTTTCCCTGTAGCCAGAAAAGGTCTCCCTAGGATTAAAGGCATCTCTAAATCTTCCTCCATGTCAAGTACCACAAAGTCTGCAGGAAAAATAAACTTATCCACTTTCACCTGAACATCTTCGATAATCCCACGTGGATACTTGACAGATCTGTCAGCCAGCTGCAACGACATCCTAGTTGGCTTGGGTTCACCTAATCCCAGTCTCCTAAACACAGAAAAAGGCATCAGATTAATACTCGCACCAAGATCACATAAAGCTTTATGAAAATTAATGTCACCAATAATGCAAGGTATCGAGAAACTCCCTAGATCTTTTTGCTTCGGAGGCATCTTGTTTTGAACTAAAGCGGAGCAATTTTCGGTCAAATTCACCGTCATATGATCTTCTAGCTTCCGCTTATTTGCTAAGATATCTTTCAAGAATTTTGCATAACTTGGCATATTCAATAAAGCATCAGCAAAAGGAATGTTAATATGCAATTTTTTAAATATCTCAAGAAATTTACCAAATTGTGAATCTAATTTAGCTTTCTTCATTGCTGCAGGAAAAGGTGGAGGGATAACAATTTTATTCTGTGCAATAGGTGTAGATGTAGAGTTAGAAGACTTACCTCCTCGATTTTTCACCTCATCCTCACCGTGCTTGGTCTTTTCCTCATTAGACCCGAGTGTTTTTCCACTACGCAATTCCACCGCCTTCACATGTTCTCTTGGGTTAGTTTCCGTGTTGCTTGGTAAAGTTCCTTGCTCCCTATTAGCAATCAACTTAGCCAATTGTCCAATTTGATTCTCTAACCCCTTTATGGATGCATCTTGGTTCTGAAATCTCGTCTCTGTTGCAGAAATAAATTTAGTCATCATTTGCTCTAAATTGGACTTCTCCTCCCGAGACGGTTCTGGCTTGAATCCTTGGTGCATCACATATGGTGGACCTCTTTGTTGGCGATGTTGGTTGTTTTGACCTCCCCATGAAAAGTTTGGGTGATTCCTCCATCCCGGATTATATGTGTTCGAGTAAGGGTCATTTCTAAGGACGGTTCTGGAATCCCACTTGTTTTACCGGTGCTCCCTCAGGCACATAGAATGGGTTGCCATCTTGGCAATCCTGCACATCATGCTCACCCCCACACTTATCACAGAAAATTTCTTGCAGACGCATAGCCGACCCACTCATGCTCATCCCATCAATCTTTCTATTCAAAGCCTCTAACTGTGCTGAAACCTCCGACAAATCATTAACTTGATTAACTCCAGCACCTCGTCTCTGCCTATCAGACTGAGGATGATAGCTACTAGCAGCCATCTCCTCCAATAACTCATATCCTTCCTCCGCCGTCTTTCTCAGTAAGTTACCACAGGCAGCAGCATCTATCATAGTACGGTTAGGAGTAAGCAGACCGTAGTAGAAAGTTTGAACAACTAACCCAAGAGGCAGCTCATGGTGTGGACATCTCCTCAACAAGTCCTTGTAGCGCTCCCATGCCTCGTAAAGTGACTCTTGCTCATATTGAGCAAAAGTAGTAATGTCGGCTCTGAGCTTCATAGTCTTCGACGGAGGAAAGTACTTGATCAGGAACGCCTTTGCCATATCTTCCCATGTAGTAATAGACCCTACAGGCAAACAGTTTAACCACGACTTAGCTTTATCTCTCAGTGAAAATGGAAATAAACGCAAACGAATAGCGTCATCAGACACGCCATTAAACTTAAAAGTATCACAAATTTCAAGAAAGTCAGCTATATGAGAATTAGGGTCGTCAAGTGCACTTCCCCCAAATTGGACAGTGTTCTGAATCATCTGAATGATAGCTGGCTTGATCTCAAACTGATTAGCTCGGATGACTGGTCTTACGATGCTTGGACGTGCTCCATCAAGAGACGGCTGTGCATAATCCAACATCGGTATACGCCTTGGCTCCTCTCTTTGTTGATCGCCTTCCATTCTTTCCTTCGCTCTTTGCTGCTGTAGTCGACGTCTAGCTGTGCGTTCGATCTCGGGGTCAAAAGGCTCAAGCTTAAACTCGAGTGATCTTCGCATGCACCACAAGAAAAATCTGCAACACAATGAGAGTATCAAATAACAATAAAATAAATAATACTAAAGAATTTAACTGAAAAATAAAAAATTGTGAATCAACAGTCCCCGGCAACGGCGCCAAAAACTTGATCGAGCAAAACTTGCACAGTGAATAATCCCAAAATTTATTTTATAAATGAAAGCTCGATTTAAATATCGCAAGTGCACGATAGTCAAGTTATAATAAACGTAAGTAAATACGAGTATCGTTCCACAAGGACTGCGTTACACTATTTTTATTTTCAATTAAAATTTCTTTAGCAACGATAAATTGAGTTGATGATTAAACTAATGTAAAGTAAACAATTAAAATAATTAAAATGCAAAGAAAACGTGTTCAAGAACGCAATGATTAATTTGGATTAAATCAAATGAGAAATGAATTTGTTGGGAATTATCAGTTCACCTACCGCTCGTGTGTAACTAATTACACTCGACTTTTACTCGTGCGTTCGACGGAATTCCCTAGACTAATTAATATACTCTGTCGAGCTATATTAATACTAATAAAAAACATGCAGTACTCAAGTGTCCTCAAATATTTAACAGTTCAAGATTGCATTACATTCTATGGAATCCACTAGCTTTCATTCGGGTGAACTATCACTATCGACACATAGCCAATTCCGTATATCTACTAAAATTGTAAATCCGTGGTTTATACTATTTGATCGTATTGTTAACTATTCTATCGAACTCATCAACAACATGAAATAATCAAAGGAAGTTAGCTAGGCTTCGATTGAAACACGAAAGAACAATAGCATAAACAAATCACTAATAAAAACGTCGAGAAATAATGTTCAATACCGAGTACGTGGTAGGATCCCCTCAAATCCCAACAAATCTAGAGTTTAGCTACTGAAATTCATGATAAAAACCAACAATCAATGTAAGAAATAAAATACTGAATAATGAAAATAATAAAGATGACGATGGATGACGGCCACGACGCGTGGAAATCTCGAGGTCTTCGAAATCTCCTTTGCTCCTAGCCTCCTCTCAAAGAAAAATGATGAAAAGTCTGATAAAGATCAAAAAACGGCCGCTGCTCTCGTGTGTTAGGTTATAGTGTAGGATAGAGTCCCTAGAAATTTGGAAACAAATCTTTCTCAATCTCGCTTCTCGCTAGGGCGGTATATTTTGACCGCCCTAGCGAGAGGTCCTCGAATAAGCTTCCTCGAGCATGTCCCTGGTTTCGCTGGGGCGGTCACTTTTGACCGCCCTAGCGAGACACTTGCGCAAAATAATCCTCGGCCAGACCACAATGTTCGCTGGGGCGGTCACTTTTGCCCACCCTAGCGAGACCTCTTCGATATTATGCCAAAGTTTCTCCCACTTTTTGGTTCAATTCCTACAAAATAACCACAGAATGCACGAGATTAGTCAAATGCTCAATAATGCTAAAAAATTGCAAAATTCAACTAAAACAAACTAATATGATGCATGAACGCGACTCAAAACCAACACTAAAAACACGTAAAAACGAGTCCTATCAATAACCCTCACGATATTTCCTATGTAGTAGTCACAATCCCTTCACATCCTTCAACATGTTATCATCACTTAATAAAAACATGCATATAATATCATTTTTATTTTTGAAACCAAGCATGCAACATATCTTTAAATGCTCATATTTAAATCATAAAAATCATAGACATTTAAAAATCATAACTTAACATATTAAAAATCATAAACATCCCTGAACATTTTTAAAATAAATATTTTAACATCATAAACGTTTAAAATAAACATTTAAATCATAAACATTTAAAATAAACGCTTTAGCATATTAAATTAAATCATAAAACATTAAACATATTAACATCTTCAAAATCCATAAACATTCAAAACTGACATATTAACATATAAACATCCATAATCATTGAAAATAATCATATTAGCATATAAAACAACATTTAGAGCACTGCCATGACGTTTACTAATTTTTAGGTGTAAAAAGACCGTTTTACCCCTAGACGTAAAATTTCCCTTTTTTGACATTGTCTTTATTTCATTGATTCTAGCATGTCCCAAATAATTATTTAAGCTTACATGAATTTTATCATATTTTTATTTAGCATAATTCGACGACTTTTAAATTAATTTTTAAATATAATGTATTAATGTGTTTTAATCCCGAATTAAAACAAACCTTAATATAAAATTGCCAAATTAAAAACTTAGGCTTTTAATAATTATTTAAGCTTAAATATAATTTTTCATAATTTTATAAAGCATAAAAATAGGCGTTTCAATTAACTCGTTAATTAGCGTTTTGTGCGGTGATTAAATCCCGAATAAATCCAAAACTCATTATTTTGATCCCAAATTTTAAACATAACATTTTTAAGATTTATTCTACCCTTCCAAGTCATGAGCCACACCCGTGGACCCATGGATTCAATTTTTGTTCTTTAATTTTCGTTTTTGACCCTTCGACGAACACACCGAGCCATCTCCCAATTTACTCGAGCCGCGCCCGAGCCACCTCAAGCCAAAACCTAGCAAACCCATCTAGGGACCCTCCTGACCAAGCCCAGCCCAAAAAACCCCGGTCCTTGGCCCACTCTAAACTTTCTGGAACATGACCCATGTTCTGTACGTGTTGTGCATGTGTATCCTAGGGACTTTAGGACTCCTATCTAGACTAGGACCCCTTCCAGCCCTTAACAACTTGACCCCTCATGACCCTAACCTTCCCTGGACCACGCCCAGGCCAAGCCCAGACCAACCCAGCCCCTTGAACCCAAGCAGCGAAGCTCTGAACCAGATGACAGCAACCTGCGAGCTTGATGGCTTTCCTCACGGTTCCATCTTTCTTGCTCGGCCCTACTAGAACTAAACCATACCAGCCCCTAGCCCAGCCCTTGTGCACCTTCCTAGGACCCTAAGGACCTTGCCTAGTCCAGCCCGTAGCCCCTGGCCGAGCCTCTTCTTCCCTGCACAAGCTGGAACCCTGCGCTACCTCATAGAAGCTCTCGGGTGGAGTCCTTCTTAATAAGGACTCCTCCCCAACCCATGGTCTCGGGTCCTAGCGTTGCTAGGACTCTTCCCCTGACCCAAAACGAGACCCAGGTGTGACCCAAGCTAGGCCATGCAACACCTAACCCATCAACCAATCCATGACCCCCCAAATCGTGAGAAGTGTTTCCAGCTTAACGTTTCTGTTTTTGTGCAGCGATTTGTTGCTTTTGTGTGCTATTCTAGACCTTTAAACTTATTGAAATACATGCTTATTCATATCCTAATTCATGGCAGCCCCTTAAACATCATACAAACATGATTTTGAATCCACAAACAAGAGTTAAACACATGCATATGAATAGTGGCGAAAATTGTGAATTGTGTGACTTATTTTCATGCAATTTCATGAACAATTATGTAATATGGTGTGATGATGAGTAAAAGGAGAATATGGCATGCCTTTGCGTTATATACGCATGAAAATCCGTTGACGACGAAGAACGGACAAGAACCTTGGCTTGAATTTCCCTTGAGCTTTTTTCGAAAATCCACTTTCAATTGTGTGAGTGTGCCGTGTGTTTTGGTGGGTGCAATTTCAGAAAAGAGGCGTGTCAAAGTATGAGGTTTGGGGAGGGTTATTAATATATTTTATAGTTAATTAATTACTAATTAGGCTTAGGTCCATTAAGCATATAATTAGGCCCATTAGTGCTTAATTAGTATTTAATTAAAATATTAAAAATAATTTTTCTTAAATAAGTTTGTGAATTTATTAGCCGGGTTGCCATTACGTTTAATTTTTGATGAAAATCCAACACCGATAAAAATTACGTCCCGGCGTATAAAATCATCTCAAAACCCCTTATTTTCAAAAATAAGAAAAAGCATCACCCTTAATTTAAATAATTAAAAACAGTAACCAATAAAAATATTTTCTATTTTTCAGCCTCGGTCTCCGTTCCTCGATCGCAACTCGAATAAGCTTTAAAAATACATTTTAATGCAATCATGTAGAAAAATATATTTTAACATGTCAAAATGCACAACATAATTAATTAATGCAATTAAAATATTTACTTAAAATACAGGAGAATTTAATAATTCAAATGCATGTGGTTCGCGTGGACCTTTAAATTTTCGGGGCGTTACAGATTTGGTGTCAGCTGAAGTGGCTCATAGTTCAATACATGCGAAGGATTCGACATGTACTTCCATAGCATGAAGACGTGGAACACATTATGAACTCTCCCCAGATCCGGCAGTAATGCAACTCTGCATGCAAGTGTCCCAAATCTCTTCAGTATCTCAAACAGCCCTATGTATCTCGGACTGAGCTTGTCCTTCTTCCCAAATCTCATCACACCCTTCATCGTGCGACCTTCACAAACACATTGTCTCCTACGGCAAACTCAAGATCTCGGTGCCGCTGATCTGTGTAACTCTTCTGTCGGCTCTGAGCGATCTCCATCCTGTCTCGGATCTTCACTACCAACTTTGCGGCCTGCCTACAATATCCGGACCCAATTCTGCCCTCTCTCCTACCTTGTCCCAATACACTGGTGACCTACACTTCCTCCCGTACAATGCTTAATATGGAGCCATACCGATAGATTCCTGATAACTGTTGTTGTAGATGAACTCCACAAGAGATAGCTTCGGCTCCCAGCTGCCCTGGAAGTCGATCATGCAAGCTCTGAGTAGGTCCTCCAGAATCTGAATCACCCTCCCCGACTGTCCATCTGTATGAGGATGGAAGACAGTACTGAATAACAGCTTAGTACCCAATGCCTGATGCAGACTCTTCTAGAATGCAGACTTGAACATCGGATCCTTGTCTGACACAATGGACACTGGAATTCCATGCAATATGACTATCTCTTTGATATACACTTCTGCGTAATGAGTCACGGTGAAAGTCTTCTTGATCGGTAGAAAGTGAGCTGATTTAGTGAGCCGATCAACTATCAACCAGATGGCATTATATCCTCCAGTAGTCCTTCGGAAGCCCTGTCAAGAAATCCATGGTAATGTTCTCCCATTTCCCCTTAGGGATATGGAGTGGCCTAAGCTTCCATGCAGGTCTCTGATGCTCTGCTTTGACCTCCTGACATGTCAAACACTCGGTGACGAATCACAGAATATCCCGCTTCATGTTCGGCCACCAATAAAGAGACTGAAATCTTTATACATCTTCGTACTCCCTGGATGGATGGAGTACGTGGTGCTGTAGGCCTCGCTCAAGATATATGTCCTCAGGGAATCACTGTCGGGAACCCACAATCGATCACTATATCTGACTATGCCATCTACAATTGTATACAGTCTTCAGCCCTTTAGCCTCATCCCTTAGTCTCCACTTCTGCAACTGCTCGTCAGAAGTCTGCTCTACTCGGATTCTGTCTCTCAAAGTCGACTGCAATGTTAGAGTAGCAAGAATTGGGGCATCTCCCCTGGAATAAACTGCAAGTTCGAATATCTAAATCTCCATTTGCAGCGGTCTCTGTACAGACAAATGAGCAATCATTGTGTGCTTCCTGCTCAGGGCATCTGCAACTACATTAGCCTTACCCGTGTGGGGACCCGGGCTCTAACTCAATTCATTTTTGGGATTAATTGGATCTTTGCTAGAGAATGTGAGTCATAAAAAAATTCTTTTAAACATTATAAACTAATGTATATAAATCATACACCATACACAATGTTGTCATATTATTGAACTCCAAATAACATTCACATGTTCAACTACAAGTATTCTACTAGTGTTTAGGATCTAATACATGTCTAGTATTACATCACTAGTCCTTCTTCTTGGCCCGAAATCTCCACGCTATCTCGATCTCTCATCTCTGTCGCGACCCAGATCATGTCCCACCTGTCGTTATGCACACATACAGACACAACAACAGTCGGAAACTCCGGTGAGAACAAATCCCAGTATAAAACATGGTATACATGCATATACACAATATAAATCATGAAACATACCATTATGAATAAAATCAATAGTAATAGGTTCCATAATATGTGAAACCAAATCAATATAAGCATGCAACTGAAATCAATTCAGATCTTGGACTCGATTCGTATCTAACTCTAGGGATCCTGGTGTGAATAAGACGTCACAGTCTGCCACCTACCCTCCCAATGGGGGTGACGGTACGTCTTATTCGTAGACTTCGGTCCTGTCTGTATTGAATGTCTAAAATCGGAGTAAATCTGCTCCTATGCGTCGATAACACCGAACATCTAGAAATTTGGCAAATCTGCCAATGACTTTCCTATCTTAATGCTTGAATATACATCTATAAACAAAGCATAAGCATAACAAGATATAAACAACAATCTAGTATGTGATTTTGGGAAACTCAAATCAAATCTAATTCGAGTTGTATCTTCCCGAATTCACATGAATTATATCTTTCTTGTCGTAGTCTTTATCTAGGTCGAAATCTCGAAGGCGAATCAGACAATATCAACTCTGAAATGACAATGTTGAAATGTCCAATATCAATCCACAACTCAATTCAACACATGTATGAATCAATAATTAATCTTGATACAATTCGACGGCATAACGGCGTAGTTTCTCGATACCGATCAACTCAATAACAATAGCCAACACAAGAACCATATCATCAACTCATAATCATCACAATATATGCATCATGCCCTCTAAATCGGTATAACTTCATACACATATATGCTGGAAATCAAAACAATCTCATATCATAACCGTTCTTCGATTCGTTTGTAATTCTACGATCATCACAATCATGGGAACACAAAATAGAAATCAAATATGATTTCTTCCATCATATATATATCGAACCATGCTGAAAATAAACCATACTTACATCCTTTTGAAGCTTATGATGCAAAGAACACAAATCTGAACTCGGAATTAAAATCGAACGAGTGGATCTTGCACAAGCTAATTTCTATGCTAGAAGAAACTTGGAGAATTCTTTCATGGAACTCTCGGCCTTTGCTGCTGGAAAGGAAGGAAGTGAAGACAACTCAACCTATACTGCATGGCCTAGGACAAGTGTTTTTATTTTTCAATCAACACGTCGCACTGCAGGTGCAGTAGCATTTCACCGCGGGTGTGCCTACAAAATTCCCCAACTTACTGCCCATCAACCACGGGTGCACTCTCACTTGGACCGCAAGTGCGATGTCCCTTCGGCATTACCTTCATAAATTCAGAATTAAACAACCGCAGATGCGGTTCTGTCTAAGTCGCAGGTGCGGTCTCCATTTCCTACAACACTTCATAATATCATTCTATCGACCTACAATCTCAGGCCCTTACATTTCTCCCCCTCTTAGATAAAAGTTCGTCCTCGAACTCGCAGGCAATCAATCAAAGCAAATAAAAGAAGCAATATAATGTCAAAAGCTGAATAAATACTCACATCATAAAAATAGCTCGGGATATCTCTGTCTCATTTCTGATTCTGTCTCCCAAGTCGCTTCTTCCTTGACATGACGACTCCACTGGACTTTAACTAGCGGAATAGTCTTCGTTCTGAGCTGCTTTTCCTTTCGATCCAGAATCTGCAATGGTTGCTCGAAATAACTCAGTGTATCATCAAGCTCGGCCTCGTCAGGCTGAATGACATGAGAAGCATCAGGCATGTATCTACGCAGCATCGATACATGAAAGACATCATGTATCCCATATAAGGAAGGAGGAAGAGCAAGTCGATATGCTCGATCGCCAATCTTCTCAAGAATCTCATACGGACCGATGTGTCTAGGAGACAAATTTCCACGTTTGCCAAATCTGACAACGCCTCTGAAAGGAGAAATCTTCAAAAATACTCTGTCTCCCTGCTCGAATACTAACGGTCTTCGTCTGATGTTCGCATATTTGGCTTGCCTATCCTATGCTGTCTTCATTCTCTTCTGAATGATCTTCACCTTCTCAGTAATTTCACGAATCATGTCAGGTCCAAGTTCTGGTACCTCAGATATATCATCCCAATACAGAGGAGATCTGCACTTCTTGCCATATAAAGCTTCAAATGGTGCCATCTCGATGCTCGTCCGATAGCTGTTGTTGTATGAGAATTCACAAAGTGGTAGTGAATCTTGCCAACTAATGCCAAAGTCTAGCACTATAGCTCTCAGCATATTCTCTAAGGTCTGGATAGTTCCGCTCTGATTGTCCGTCCGTCTGGGGATGGTATGCAGTGCTCAGGTGCAATGTCGTACCTAAAGCCTGCTGCAGACTGTGCCAGAAATGAGAAGTGAATCGTGGATCACGATCTGATACGATCGACTTTGGCACACCATGCAATCTGACTACCTCTCTGATATATATCCCAGCCATCTGATCATGTCGGTACGTCATTCTGTACGGAATAAAGCATGCTGATTTGGTCAATCTGTCAATAATGACCCAAACCGCATCACAGCCCTGGGATGATCGTGGTAACTTCGTAACGAAATCCATGGAAATGTGATCCCATTTCCATTCGAGAATAGATAAACTCTGAAGTAGACCTCGGGGTTTCTTCCTCTCGGCCTTCACCTATTGGCAATTCAAGCACTTAGACACAAACTCTGCAATGTCTGACTTCATCTGTTTCCACCAGAACTGTGTCTTCAAATCGTTATACATCTTCCTGCCACCAGGATGAATACCGAACCGACTACAGTGCGCTTCTGACAATATCTGTTGTTTCAAATCTGAAACATCTGGCACTACAAGACGGTTATTCACGTACAAAACATGATCATGTACCTGATATTCTGACAAATGCCCTGACCTGACTATCTGAATCGACCTCTGAACATTCTGATCTGTTCTTTGTGCTTCTTTAATTCTCATAATCAAATCTGGCTCAACTTGAATCGTAGCAAGTCGTAGTGGTCTACTATCTGTATCAAATGCTAATCCAGACAAACAGCAATCTTCAATCATATTTGAAACACCTATCGTCAATAAGGATAGGGAACATACCTTTCGACTCAAGGCATCCGCTGCTGCATTTGACTTCCCTGGATAGTACTTGATCTCGCAATCAAAGTCTTTCAGTAGATCAAGCCATCTACGCTGTCTCATGTTCAACTCTGACTGAGAAAATAAATACTTCAGGCTTTTGTGATCAGAGTAGATCTTAAATTTCTCGCCATAGAGATAGTGACGCCAGATCTTTAGTGCAAATACGATAGCCGCCAATTCAAGATCATGAATTGGGTATCGAATCTCGTGTGGCTTCAGCTGTCTCGAGGCATATGAGATCACATGTTCCTCGTTGCATAAGAACACAGCCTAATCCCCTGTGAGATGCATCACAATATACAACGAAATCACCAGTACCTGCAGGTATCGTCAATACTGGAGCACCGGTCATTCGTTTCTTCAACTTCCACAAAGCTAGACTCACAAGCTTCAGACCACACGAATGGCGCATTCTTCTGTGTCAACTGGGTAATCGGCTTCGCTATACTGGAGAATCTTGAATAAATCGTCGGTAATAACCTGCTAGACCCATAAAACTGCGTATCTCTGGCACAGAAGTCGGTCTCGGCCAACTGATCACAGCTTCAACTTTACTCGGATCCACATAAATACCGTCTCCAGATATAATATGACCCAAAAAGACAACCTGTCTCAGCCAGAACTCACATTTCGACAATTTAGCATATAGTCTCTCATTTCTCAGCGTCTGCAACACAATTCTTAAATGCTCGGCATGATCAGTCTCATTTCTCGAGTACACCAAAATATCATCAATAAAAACAATAACAAACTCATCCAAATACCTCTGAAAAACACGGTTCATCAATCCCATTAACACCACTGGCGCATTCGTTAAACCCAAAGGCATGACAATAAATTCGTAATGTCCATACCTGGTTCGGAATGCTGTCTTCGGTATATCAACATCTCGGACTCTCAGTTGGTGATATCCGGATCTCAAATCAATCTTAGAATAGACAGAGGATCCCTGCAAATGATCAAATAAGTCGTCGATCCGAGGCAATGGATATTTGTTCTTTATCGTTGCCTTATTCAGTTGCCGGTAATCAATACACAATCGCATCGAACCATCTTTCTTTCGTACAAATAGCACTGGTGCACCCCAAAGAAATACACTCGGTCTGATATATCCTTTAGCTAGAAGATCTTCTAGCTTGTGTTTTCAATTCTTTCAGTTCAATAGGTGCCATCCTATACGGAGCTCGAGATATAGGAGCTGTACCTGGTATGAGATCAATACTAAAATCTACCACTCGAGCTGGAGGTAACCCTGGCAATCTCGTCTGGGAATACATCGGCAAACTCACGTACCACTGGCAGATCTGCCAATGACGGGCTCGATTTCAGTAGATCTACTGAATATATAAGGAACCCCTCTGCTCCTTTCTGCAACAATCTGGTCATCGTCATAACAGATACTAAGGGAATCCGAGATCTGGAACCCTTATCGTAGAATTTCCATTCGTCAGCCATCTCTTGTCTGAACCTGACAATTTTCTGGAAACAATCTACAGTAGCTCTGTACTTGGTTAACATATCAATCCCAACAATACAGTCAAAATCAGCTAAACCAAGAACGATGCAATCTAAGTCAATCTCATGACCCTCAAACTGCAGTATACAATGTCTAACCATAGTCACAGATACAAGACCACTTCCCAACGGAGAAGAAATAGACACTATAGCAGATAATGACTCGACAGGTAAAGCATGCATCAATGCAAAGCGCTCAGATATAAAAGTATGAGATGCACCTATGTCTATCAACACATAAGCAGGATAACCGCAAAGAGAACAGTTACCTGCAATCACATCATCTGGTGCATCTTGGGCCTGTTCCTCTGTCAATGCAAACACTCGAGCCTGCTGTCTGGGAGGTTGGCTCACAGTCTGGCTACCTCTGGCTCTAGGCTGTGTCTGTGTAGGAGTGGGCTGAAAAGAGTGAACAGATGAAGCTTGCCTCTCAGGCTGAGCTACTGAACTAGATGCTCCTACACTCTGAGTCTGCTGTACACCTCTCTGGGGACAAACCCTGGCGAAGTGTCCCTGCTGTCTGCAGATGTTGCAGCGACCCATCACACCTTGACACTGCTCGGTGGCATGTCGGCCTCCACAAGAACTGCAATAACCACCTGTATACTCTGTACTCTGGCCAGGACCTCTCTGTCGTGACCCACTAGAGCTCCACGAACTGCTCCATGATCTCTTGAACTGTTTACCCTTCGCTTTCAACTGATCTTTTCTTCCACTGCTGCTACCACCACCTTCAAATCTGGAAGGGGGTTGAACTGCAGGTTGTGGTGGTCTCGGGGTCGGAGCGACATAAGAAATGCTTCGTTGCCTAAGCAATCCAGCTTCTGCCCCCTTGGCACGGTTCAAGGCCTCTGAAAAGCTGTTCGGTCGACCGGTATTCACCAAGGTAAAGATTTCCGGATTTAGGCCATTGATAAACTGATCTGCCACGGCCTCGTCACTCTTGGCAACATGAGGAGCAAATCGGAGCAATGTCGAAAACTTTGCCACATATTCCTCAATATTCAGCTGTCCCTGTCTTAAATTGGCAAATTCAGCACCCTTATCTTTTCGGTAAGACACAGGAAAGAATCGCTGATAAAACTCAGTCTTGAACACCTTCCAAGTGATCTGCGTGCCACGATGCTCCAATGCTCTTTTCGTAGTCAGCCAACAGTTCTTTGCCACTTCTTGCAGTTGGTGCCCAACTAATTTCACTCGTCGGTCATCGGTGTATTCAAGTGAATCAAATAACATCTCTCTGTCACCGAGCCAGCTTTCACATTCCATTGAATTTTCTGTGCCCTTCAGTGTCGGAGGTCGGAATGACTGAAACCTTTTAAGCAAAGTCTCCATCGGTGTAGCAGTCACTGTCCATCGGGTCATTGGATGTACTGCCCTGTTCTGGTGCCCGACCTGCTGCGGGTTGCGGTACTCGTCGAGGAGGCATATCTGATTATCACACGGATTAGTACACAATCTATACAATCTGTCTCAGCCCTCTTCTGATCATATACCTCTGATCCAGAATCGGTTCTGATTCAGTCTTTACGAATACATGCTGTAAATCAACTCAGATAACAAACAACATGTAATAGGGAAAGCAATAAATCATGCTAGCACAACAAAAGCAAGGAAGAAAATTCAATCTACCCCACCCATTCTATCCTATCTCAGTCTAAAGGATCTATCGCTCTGATACCACCTGTTGTGGGTACCCGGTCTCTAACTCAATTCCTTTTTTGGGATTAATTGGATCTTTGCTATAGAATGTGGGTCATAAAAAAATTCTTTTAAACATTATAAACTAATGTATATAAATCATACACCATACACAATGTTGTCATATTATTGAACTCCAAATAACATTCACATGTTCAACTACAAGTATTCTACTAGTGTTTAGGATCTAATATATGTCTAGTATTACATCACTAGTCCTTTTTCTTGGCTCCGAAATCTCCACGCTATCTCGATCTCTCATCTCTGTCGCGACCCAGATCCTGTCCCACCTGTCGCTATGCACACATACAGACACAACAACAGCCGGAAACTCCGGTGAGAACAAATCCCAGTATAAAACATGGTATACATGCATATACACAATATAAATCATGAAACATACCATTATGAATAAAATCAATAGTAATAGGTTCCATAATCTGTGAAACCAAATCAATATAAGCATGCAACTGAAATCAATTCAGATCTTGGACTCGACTCGTATCTAACTCTAGGGATCCCGATGTGAATAAGACGTCACAGTCTGCCACCTACCCTCCCAATCGGGGTGACGGTACGTCTTATTCCTAGACTTCGGTCCTAGTCTGTATCGAATGTCTACAATCGGAGTAAATCTGCTCCTATGCGTCGATAACACCAAACATCTAGAAATTTGGCAAATCTGCCAATGACTTTCCTATCTTAATGCTTGAATATACATCTATAAACAAAGCATAAGCATAACAAGTTATAAACAACAATCTAGTATGTGATTTTGGGAAACTCAAATCAAATCTAATTCGAGTTGTATCTTCCCGAATTCACATGAATTATACCTTTCTTGTCGTAGTCTTTATCTAGGTCGAAATCTCGAAGGCGAATCAGACAATATCAACTCTGAAATGACAATGTTGAAATGTCCAATATCAATCCACAAATCAATTCAACACATGTATGAATCAATAATTAATCTGGATACAATTCGACGGCATAACGGCGTAGTTTCTCGATACAGATCAACTCAATAACAATAGCCAACACAAGAACCATATCATCAACTCATAATCATCACAATATATGCATCATGCCCTCTAAATCGGTATAACTTCATACACATATATGCTGGAAATCAAAACAATCTCATATCATAACCGTTCTTCGATTCGTTTGTAATTCTACGATCATCACAATCATGGGAACACAAAATAGAAATCAAATCTGATTTCTTCCAACATATATATATCGAACCATGCTGAAAATAAACCATACTTACATCCTTTTGAAGCTTATGATGCAAAGAACACAAATCTGAACTCGGAATTAAAATCGAATGAGTGGATCTTGCACAAGCTAATTTCTAAGCTAGAAGAAACTTGGAGAATTCTTTCATGGAACTCTCGGCCTTTGCTGCTGGAAAAGGAAGGAAGTGAAGACAACTCAACCTATATGCATGGCATAGTACAAGTGTTATTATTTTTCAATCAACACGTCGCACCGCAGGTGCGGTAGCATTTCACCACGGGTGCGCCTAGCTCTCGGCCTCCCTTTCAATTTTCCAAATTCGACGACCGCGGGTGCGGTCACTTCTACACCACGGGTGCGCTGGTAGTTCGTACAAAATTCCCCAACTTACTGCCCATCAACCGCGGGTGCAGTCTCACTTGGACCGCAGGTGCGGTGTCCCTTCGGCATCACCTTCATAAATTCAGAATTAAACAACCGCAGATGCGGTTCTGTCTAAGTCGCAGGTGCGGTCTCCATTTCCTACAACACTTCATAATTTCATTCTATCGACCTACAATCTCATGCCCTTACAACCCGGATGGTAGCTAATGTCACAGTCATAGTCCTTTACTAGCTCTAGTCACCTCCGCTGTCTCATGTTCAGCTCTTTCTGTGTGAAGAAGTACTTCAGACTCTTGTGATCAGTGAAATCCTACACTTCTCCCCATAAGATAATGCCTCCAAAATTTCAGGGAAAAAACCATTGCTACTAGCTCGATGTCATAAGTCGGCTAATAATTCTCATGGACCTTCAGCTACCGGGACGTATAAGCTATAACTCTGTCATGCTGCATCAACACTGCGCCCAAACCGAGCCTCGAAGCATCTGTATATACCACAAACTCACCTTGCTGCGATGGCATAACTGCGTCCCTTGGCAGTGGGGATGGTGGAGGGCCTCTGCCGTCTCCAGGAATATCGTCCTGACGATCTGTACTAGGAGCGCATCTAGGAGGCATGATATCTGAAGGCAGACCCAATTCTAAACATAACCCATCATGCAATTTAGTCTAGTTTTTAAAAATAATAAATCTTTAAATCATGGAAGCAACTAAACATGCACCGAAAATCATCGTAAACGTATATCATGTAATCATGCAGGTGATAGTAGTAAAATATTTAAAACATTTAAAACATAAAAGCTTACCAACTGTGACGTCTACTAATTTAAAATACTGCTAATTTTTTTTTGTAATCTCATTTTTCAAAATTACTAAATTGTGCATGCATACAACACAACTGAAAAATATGTCTTTTAAAAATAATTGTAAATAATCGAAAAATAAAATACTGCAATTTAAAATTTTCCAACTCGGCCATCAATCAAGTGTGTAAACCTAAGACGAGTAAAAATACCGAAATCATCAACATATCATAACCAACTCACAAAACCGAACATGTTTACTCAAAAACTCATAAAAACATAACTTAATATCATAAAATCAGACATAAAACCCTCTAATTCGAGCCACCCAAGGTCGCCAAACCTTGCTGCAACCTACTGAATTTTCCAGCACCAACAACTCGAAAACCCTAGCTACCAATTCTCGGCCCTAGCTCAATATCCGTCCTGACCAGACCCAAACCAGACCACCTAGACCAAGACCAGACCCTACTGGACTCAACTAACCATGACTTGTAGCCCCACGCTCAACCCAACGCCCGCGCACTTGAGGAGCGACCAACACACCTATAGCCGCGGCCAACGTTCACCCTTCAATCGGTCGGCTTTGTGACCAGCTCCAGCCATGTTCGAGCCATCTTGGACCATGAATTCGACCCACCAGGGTCTGGTTCATGACTAGGGATGGCCCTTGTACAGCTGGCTCAGCCTCTCACCCGAACCCTAACACAAACGAGCCACCCATTGACCAACACCTCTCGGCCTACATCATGCACCACCAAGTCTCGACTCAAGCCTAGTGACACCATACTCCTCGACATGTACAGCCTCCTAGGGCCCTTGCTCGACAGCCCCTTGCACCATGGTAACAAAAACGTGAGTTGCGAAAAGAATGCATGCGAAAATCATGACAACTGAAGCCATAAACGTTTAAACATGCAAGAACTGAAACCTTCGACCATGGCACGCACATCAGCATATATTTACAGCATGAATGATGAGAAAGGAAGATACATGGCGTGCCTTGATGTGTAGATGCTCAAAGACTCTAAGAAACGCGCGTCGTACAAACACTGGAGGAGCGGGGAGGAAGCTTAATTGAAAGAAAATGGAGGGGGCTGAATTTGCAGCAAGTTACTACTGGTTCACGCTGTTGTAGGGAGGGTGGGAGCGGCCGAGTGCTTTAGGTTTAGGGTTAGGGTTAGTTTAGGGGACATTTATGTGTTAAACAATGCATTAATGGGCCCAAAAAAATAAGGATTAAGGAATAAAAAAATGTTGAGCCCATTAAGAATTTAACTAAAAGCACTCCCGAAAAGTATTTCGTTTAGGTACGCTTTTGAAAATATTGCCTAAACCCTCAAAAAGTCCCCTGATTTGATAAAATTTGCGTACCAGCTAAAAATACGACCCGACGAGTAAAAATAGCCCACCAAGACCTATTTTCGAAAAATACACTTAAAAACATCTCTTATTAAAAATATTTTTCTTAATTTTCCTCGGTCTCCGTTCCTCGTTCGAGCGCGAAGTGCAACTTAAAACCCTGATGCATGAAACTTTAAAATTAATCTTGATAAACACTAACCATGCAATAATTATGCATTAAATGCATAAAAATCATTAAACACGTATTTTAAATAAAACTCTAGATGGCATGCATTCAGGTTACGTAGATTGAATTTTCTGGACCTTACAGACGCTCTCACCTGTCAACTGAGCCTTGACCTTACATATCATCGTATCATCATATTATCGTATTAGTCACAATCAATTCACCTCCTTCAGCTTTTCATATTTTCATCACTTATAAAAATTCATGCACATATAAATCATTTTTCTTTTAAACCATGCATGCAACATGTCTTTTACATTAACATTTAATCATAAAATTCCATAAATATTTAAAATAAATATTTTAACATTTATTACAACATTCAGGACACTGCCAGGACGTCTAATATTTTTCAAGTGTAAAATGATCGTTTTGTCCATGAAACCCTAATTTCCAAATTTATCTTTGACCTTAAAACGATGACCCAAATCAATCAAAACTTAAACAATCACCTTATTATACAACCATAAGTATTTCTTAGACGTAAACTTAAGCTTCTAGATTAATTTTTGAATTTGTTTTTAAACTTAGACGTGCATCCCGGTTTTGACTCGTATGGACTCAAAACTTAACCAAACCTACCAAACTTGAACCAAAGCTTATTAACACCTAACCATACCATGTACAACCCAAACCAAGCCAATCTTAACCCTTGAACAAGCCTAGAACCTTGCTGAAATTTCTACCCTATCTTTTTCGAGCCCTAGCTTTACCACTCCATGCAACCTTCGACTCTAGCCCTAGCGTTCAGACCCTAACAAACCCCCTAAGGACCATGACCAACCCCTAGGGACCATACTAGATAGAACCTAACTAGCCTAGAAGCCGCAGCCACTCAAGCCGCGACAAAGAAGCCGTTTGCGACTTCATTCTTGCGTCCCAATCCCTTGCCTTCGCACCAGCCATCGTGCAGCCACTTAAGGACCATCCTACAGCCCCTTTAGGTCTTTTGTACATGCCCTAACAGCAGCTAAGTGTCGTGCTTCTCGAGGATTCCTAGCCGAAACCCTAACTCCCATATAAACCAACTTTGCGTTCAACCTTGTTACCCTCCATGTCCAGCCCTTATGTAACCTTGTCTAGGCCCTTAAACCCTCTAAGATTTATCCATTCCCATAGCTCTATGCTGGTAGCCCCTTTATGCATCATAATCAAGAGTTTTAAAGATGAAAACACTAGTTTTGTGCATGTATAGTCATAAAAATGAAAACATTTAAAGTGTATAATGTTTTTCATGCTATCATGTATCAAACACATAATATGGTATGAAAGATGAGTGAAGGAATATTAAGGCGTTCTTTTGCATATATTACGCTCGAAAATCAACTTGCGATGCGAGGGACGCTGACAAGGGGAAGACCTTGCTGAAATTGTTCAAGCTTTTTCGTGTTTTTCCTTCAAAATTTGTGTGTGTGTGTGTGTGTGTCTTGGCTGATGGAGAGAGTCCTTGTGTTAATAGGTGTTGTGTGCGTGTGTTTTGGTGGGTTTTGAGGAGGGTTTTTGGCTTTTTATTGTAATTAAAACACATGGTGCAAGATTAGGCTCATTAACCTAGTATTTTAGGCCCATTAAGCACATTAGATAATATTTAAAATATTTTGTTTCGGAAAATTTGTGAAAATATTAGTCGAGTTCTTAAAAAGGTCCTATTTTCATCGAAAATTGATTGGAGTTTTAAAATATGACTCAACATATAAAACACCTCATTTTCGAAAATTCCATTTAAAATGCACCACACATTAAACGAAAAATGATTTTTCTCTGTCGCGTAATTTCTTAATTGCTTGCAAGTGCACAACGTCAAGTTGTAATAAAATGTATTGTTGAGTACAAGTGTCGATCCCACGAGGAGTACGTATTTAAATGTATATTAATGCTTGCAATTAAAATAGTCTCAATTTTATTTAGAAAAATCAATTGACAGATTTGTTTGCACCAATAACTAAATTGAAAATAAATTTAATTATATTATAACACCAAACTTTTTATAACAAATAACTATGAAATAAAAGATCTAGAGGTCCGATTTCACGCAACTATCCACCATGTGTTATTTTGTGTAGCTATATTATAAATGTCCTTATTATACAGTAGCCAAGAATTCTAAATTATCTACTCCCTCTCCCGAGTGCTAAGTAGATACTAATTATCTAACAAAGGATTGTAACGTCCCCGTCAACAATCTATAATTAAATAACAAAATAAGCAATAACTTCTTTTAATGGCTTCAATAGCAATATATGTCCTCCCGAACTATATAAATACCATCGATGTATTTTTCCCTTTCTTGTTTATAAATTCTCTTTTCCAATTGATAAATTATAAACATAAGAATCATTCAAGATATGGCCAATAAAATGAAAGCATTAAGATTGGAAAAATACAAATGAACAATAAGGAAAACTTATATAGCATAATTCATAAATCCCAAAACATGGTGTCTAGTTTTGTTCCATCATTCCTCTAGAAATAAGAATTAGTTCACAATAAAAATAACACAACACATGAATCTTAAACAAGACATATCAAATAAAAATAAAGAAAGAGGAACTTAGAACAAGAGATTTGGAGTGCAATGAAATTTCTGTCCAGAAATGTGCAATAGATTTCCAAGGATGATGAACTTGAGCTTCAATCCTTTCTTTGTAGCCTCCTCTCCTTTCCTTTGCTCCCCAATACCCTAGATGGTGAATAATAGAAGCCTTTTATAGTCCAGACAAGCTTTCCCACGCAGCACACCATTTTCCTCTACTTTTATTCGAAGTCCACAAAGTTATAGATTTTTCGGACTCTGTTTTGCGAAGGACCGCGGGTGCGGTGAAAGAAGGACCACGGGTGCGGTGTTGTTTCGGAGAAACTTTCAGTCTCGAAATTCAGTGACCGCGGGTGCGGTAAAAGAAGGACCGCGGGTGCGGTCATGCTTCGGCAGAATCTTTTATTTCTAACTTCAGGGACCGCGGGTGCGATCCATATGATACCGCGGGTGCGGTCATACTTCGGCCATTTTATCTTTTGCACTACTCCAATTCAACAATTCGCTACTCCAAATTCTATTCTATGCTTCCAAACTACAACAACAAAAACAACAACAAATCACATAAAACCTGCTCAAGAATAACAAAATTTCAAGTTAAAAACAAGTAATAAAAGTACAATAAATTGCACTTATCAAATTCCCCCAAACTTAAGATTTTGCTAGTCCCGAGAAAAACAAAACAACACAAACAAACAAGTCATGAACTATTTTAAAGAACTTGGCCTCAAGATATTTTAACTAACTCTTCACGCATTCACAATTCAAATCAATCCAACCACTTGTTCATCCGGATAAAATCATGCAATCGGTTAATTTTCTTAACTTCTAATATCTTCAACTCATGTTTCAAAACATTCTCAATCAATTTCAATTTTTACAAACACAAATCAAGAGGTCTTTTTCGGTAAAAATTTGGTTCAAAGCAATATTCATTCAAGAAAGGGATACCCAATAAATATTTGATGCAATGAGGTGTGTGTAAAATTGATCAAGATTCTTACTCAATGAAAGTGTTTATCAATTGTCCATAAGCTAGATCCTCCCAATCACTCTCCACTAGTATATTGGACAACTATGACGAGGTTAATAGGATTTTCAATGGTAATAATGTTAGGCCTTGGCTCATGGCTACAAATAAAGATTAGGAGTTCAAATAAGGGAGTAAGTTGAATTTTATTTCTTTTGCAAACTCCACTTTTTCTTTTATCTCCAATTTTTTTATTTATTTCATCTCTTTTTCTCCCTTTTTTTCTCCAACTTCATCAATGTAACATCATTCATTTTTCTTTTCTTTTGTAGGAGAATTTTCATTTCTTTGATCCTTTGAATTCTTACTCCCTTGAGAAGGTAGGAAATTAATGTTTAAGATATTCAACGGGGTAGTAAATGTGGGATATTTGAAAGAACATCGAATAGGGGTCTTTTACACATATTAACGTGTGCCATTCGAATTCATTTAAGCTCAAAGAGGTGACAAATGATAAATTCTTTTTATTTGGTAGCTTGAAAGGCTCAATCGATCCAAAAAATCACCTAAATCATTCCTAAATCATAATTTGTCCGTATTTCGCCTTGAGTGATGTTTGGATAGTTCTAGACAAAATCTCAATTCACCAACACAAAGTAAAATCTAATCATCGTGAAAATGGTGTCTCAATGCATCTCAAAAGAAAAGTGCTTGGCTTCCAAGAAATTTCAAGAACACAATTCTTTTTTTCATATAGGCTCAAGAGGGCTTCAAATGAATATTTATGAACAATATAAATAGGCCCAAATAAAATCAAAGATTGCCTCAATCATATATGTGTTTGCAAAAATTTATTTCGATGTCAAATGAAAATCAAAGAGTTGTATAGAAATTATAAGTCTCAAACTTACCAAATCTCATGATTGTTCTCTAAATTTTTCAAATTGATCGATTAACATGAATGTAATACATGACTTTTCTTCTTAATGCAACATTTTTCTTTTCTCATCATTGGCCATTTTAAATAAAAATTTTCATGACTATAAACACACAAGCAAACAACTACAAAAATAAATAAACACACAAAAGAAAATAAACACACAAGCAAACATAAAATAAATCAAATCTCCCCCAAACTAAAACATGTGCATCGTCCTCGATATAAATAAGCATGAAAATTAGGAGAATACACATACTTCGGGCGACGACCGTCAGTGGTCATCGCCATCCTCATCATCTTCGTCATCTTGTGGTGGTTGGAACTCCGGAGGGTGGTATATGGGTGGCCACTGTGGAGGAGGTGGGAATGGATTGCCAGAGGTTGAAGCCGATGGAAATTGCTGAGCCAAGACAGATGTAAAATCCATCATATATCCCATAAATGTGTCGGTCCTAACCGAAATGCATCCATTTCTTGGCGGTGTTGTTGCATATCTTCTTCCAACTGGGTCAACCTATCTCTCCTATTTCGTTGTTGCGGTTGTGGTTGTGGTTCTTGAGCTTGAGCCTGAGCACGTCTCTCTGCAGCTCTTCTGTTAAATTCCCTTTCTTCTCGACGTTCCGCAGCATGTTCACCTCTAACTACCCTATGTGGTTGAACTACCACAATGGGGTTTTTAGGCTTCAACAATTCTTCATTTACTGCCCAAGTCACTCCCGCATTTTGGCATAAAGCAGTGATAAGAGAAGGGTGGAGGAGTCCACTAGGAGAGTTACCTCTTGCATATTCAAGCATCGAACTCTGAAGTAATTGACCTAAATCAATTGTCTTTCCCGTCATAATGCAAAAAGTAAGAATTGCCCTCTCTTTGATGACTGTGGTGGTATGCTCAGTAGGCTTAATCCTAGCAGAAATAAATGAATACCAATCTTTGGCAACTCTTTTGAGATCAGACTTAGCTAGGCTAACATGCACATCATCCCTCATTCTCCATTCCGCTCCCTCTATGCAAATTGTTTGAAGAATATTATTATAATTTACATGCTCAGCCCGATATTCTTCATATTCATCGTGCATTACATGAGGGATACCATATAACGTATTGATCGTATGTGCATCAAAGGCTACCATTTTTCCTCGCACCAACACCTTCAACTGATCATGCCTAACCTTGAGGTTAGCATAAAATTCTCTCACCAATGAAATGACAGCATCTTGTGGCTGCCTGCCAAACTCATCCCAGTGCCGAGCAGTAAGCATTAGTCCAATTTCAGTTCGAGGGAAACTAAGATCAAATCTTCTTTCTTTTATAATGCTCTTGCTCAAAATCTTTCCATAGTTCTCCTCCGCTTGTTCGTCCCAAAACCTGTTTGCATCGTAATTCATAGATGATGATGCACCCTTAGATTGTTTTTTCGTTGGAGGCATTTTATCGAACACCTTTCAATCACCAACTTCTCCTCAATCCAATTCACAAAATTTAATGATTCTTGCACACCCCCAAACTTAATACTCACAATATCCACACCTCAACAATATACACAACAATCAATCAACAATATCCACAATACCAACAATGTACTTCACTAAACGTAATTTCCTTCCATAGCAAATAACACCTTCAATTTCGAAATTTCAACAAATATGCAATGGATTTGCTCACCTTGATTGTGTTGAAATGTTTCTTGAAGAATAAAATCAAAGCTCCATCCAATTCTTGAAGAAATTTTCGAGCCCCTTTGAAACCCTAGGTTTGATGTTGATTTTTGTGGAAAGAAAAGTAATATTTGATGGAATGAATGAAGATATTTAGGTTGGAGTGAAAAATTTGTTGAAGAAATAATAAATTGAGTGTGAAAAGTTTGTTCTTGAGAAAGGATTTCGAAGGAAGGAGAGAAATTTGAGAGAGGTGTTCTTCGATTATGAAAATTTCTGCCCAATTTTGTTTGTAAAACTATCGACCGCGGGTGCGGTGTTCCTTCGGGAATTCTTATAATTTTTATCTTCGATGACCGCGAGTGCGGTGTACAAGAGACCGCGGGTGCGGTGTGCTCTCGGCAAATGTAGCATAATTTGATATGAATAAATCGCGGCCGCGGTGCAAGAACAACCGCGGGTGCGTATGCTTTCGGGACATGTTGCGCGGGTGCGCTCCAAAATATACCGCGGGTGCGGTGCTTTCTCGGCAATTTCTTGAAAATTTTTCTTCCTTAACCGCGGGTGCGGTTTTATATGTACCGCAGGTGCGATATTCCTTCGGGAAAAAATTTTTCTTCTTCATCTTTTTTTTGAGTCCTGAGAATAAAACAAGTGGAATTCATTAGTTTTGGGAAGATATAAGCACACACTATACTAAAAAAAATATAAACAATCTATAATAAGAATACTAGAATAAAAGCAAAACCGAAAACAAATTGCAAAAGGGAAACAAAAATTTGGGTTGCCTCCCAATAAGCGCTTGGTTTAACGTCTTCAGCCCGACTACCATAAGTTTACATCAAGTCGATCCGCCCAAAGGAATGTTGTCAAGTTGCCTTACTTCAGTTCCATAATATGGCTTAACTCGCTGCCCGTTCACCTTGAAGGTCCTCCCATCACTGCATTTTAGCTCAATCGCCCCATGAGGGTACACTGTCTCCACCAAAAATGGAACTGACCAACGTGATTTCAACTTACCAGGAAACAACTTCAGACGGGAGTTGAACAAGAGTACTTGTTGTCCTGGTTTGAGCTCCCTTCGTACAATGAGTTTATCGTGCCACTTCTTGGTCTGCTCTTTGTAAATCTTGGCATTTTCATATGCATCATTGCGGAACTCCTCCATTTCATTTAACTGTAGTTTTCTGCTATCGCCAGATTCTTTCAAATCAAAGTTCAACTTCTTAACTGCCCAAAATGCTCGATGCTCCAATTCTAGCGGCAAATGACAGGCTTTACCAAAAACCAGCCTATAGGGAGACATCCCAATAGGCGTCTTGAATGCGGTCCTATAAGCCCACAGTGCATCATCCAATTTTATAGCCCAATCCTTCCGGTTTGTATTGACAGTCTTTTCTAATATTTGTTTGATTTTCCGGTTGGATATTTCAGCTTGTTCATTCGATTGAGGATGATATGCTAGTGTCACTTTGTGCTTCACACTGTATTTAGCCAAAAGTGAGTTGAAAATTTTATTGCAAAAATGCGTACCTTCATCACTTATGATGGCCCTCGGTGTTCCAAATCTGGTGAAGATGTTCTTGTGCACAAACTTAACTACAACACGAGCATCATTAGTACTGGTGGCGATTGCTTCCACCCATTTCGAAACATAATCTACAGCTAATAATATATAAGATTGACCAAAATAAGGGGGAAAGGGTCCCATGAAATCTATGCCCCAAACATCAAAAAGTTCCACTTCCAAAATATTTGTCAGTGGCAATTCGTGACGCCTAGAGATGTTTCCTAATCTTTGGCACCTATCACATGATTTCACTAAGGTATAGCTATCCTTAAACAAAGTAGGCCAGAAAAAACCTGATTGCAATACCTTAGCTGCAGTTCGTGTCGCTCCAAATTGTCCACCATATGCAGATGAATGACATAGCTCAAGAATTCGGTGTGCTTCGACACCGTCAACACATCTCCTAATCACTTGGTCAGTACATCTCTTATATGCACAAGGATCATCCCAGAAGAAAATTTTGATATCATGAAAGAACTTCTTTTTCTGATGGTGGTTCAGATCTGGAGGAAGAATACCACAAGACAAAAAATTCGCAATGTCAGCAAACCAAGGGAGTATTGAACTTACCTCAAAAAGTTGTTCATCCGGAAATGTTTCCTGTATTGCTCCTTCTTCTTTCCTATCCTCTAGCTCAAGTTTGACAAGTGGTCAGCCACTTGATTCTCACTTCCCTTCTTATCTTTGACCTCGAAGTCAAATTCTTGTAATAGCAGTATCCACCTTATCAAGCGTGGTTTCGCATCCTTCTTGGCAAATAGGTAGCGAATGGCTGCACTGGTCAGTAAAAACAATTACCTTTGTGCCGATCAGATATGGCCTGAATTTGTCGAATGCAAATACTACAGCAAGCATCTCCTTTTCAGTCGTGGTGTAATTTTGCTGTGCAGCATCCATAGTACGGCTTGCATAATAGATTGCCCTAAACATCCTTTCTCTTCTTTGGCCCAATACTGCACCAACGGCATAATCACTTGCGTCGCACATCAGCTCAAAGGGCTCCTTCCAGTCCGGCACTATCATGATTGGTGCTGTCACCAATGCCCTCTTGATTTTCTCAAAAGCCTGCAAACAATCATCATCAAATATGAATGTGGAATCTTTTTCAAGCAAATTACATAAGGGTTTAGTGATCTTAGAAAAATCTTTAATGAATCTCCGATAAAACCCCCATGTCCTAGAAAGCTCCTTATTCCTTTGATGTTCTTTGGTGGAGGGAGTTTTTCAATTGCAACCACCTTGGCTCTATCCACCTCTAATCCCTTAGATGATACTTTATGTCCCAGGACAATGCCCTCTTGGACCATAAAGTGACATTTTTCCCAATTAAGAACTAGGTTCTTTTCTTGGCATCTCTGCAACACAAGGGATAAGTTATGTAAACAATGATCAAATGAAGAGCCAAATACCGAGAAGTCATCCATGAAGACTTCCATGATTTCCTCCACCATGTCTGCAAATATAGCCATCATACACCTCTGAAAAGTTGTCGGTGCATTGCATAGCCCAAAAGGCATTCTCCTAAAAGCGAACGTGCCATAGAGACACGTAAAAGTAGTCTTCTCCTGATCCTCTGATGCTATAGCTATCTGGTTATAACCTGAATAACCGTCTAAGAAGCAATAATGACAATAACCAGCAAGTCTATCTAGCATTTGATCAATAAAAGGCAATGGAAAATGATCTTTTCGGGTGGTATTGTTCAATTTTCTATAATCCATACAAACTCGCCAACCAGTTACTGAAACGTCTACCGTTTTAAAAATGCGGAAATCTTTTTTTTTTTTTTTTTACTAAAGCTCTCATTTTGAAAATAACCATTAAACATTTCGCATGCATGCGCTGTACAGAAAAATATAATATTTAAAAATGATCTTAAATATTTGCCAACAAGAATAACGCATTTAAAAATAACTAACGTCATCCAAAATCAACGAAAGCGTAAACGTGTAAAAATCGTAATATCATCAACATATAAAAATGTGCAAATCCTCTCAAAAGACGTGAATCAATATGCGGAAAAATAATGGTCCTCGGGTCGTGTCACCGCGCATCCCGCCTGCCAACTCAGTCTTCGGCACCTCCGGTCCCCTGATCAAAATGCTCACCTGCATCACACACGCCTAGTGAGTCTAAAGACTCAACACACTTGTACCAGTAATAACAAGTACATATACGTAGTACACAGCAGTGAAAAATAGCATAATCAAAATACATTTCATGAGCTTAAAAACATGAACATAAGCGTGTCGTGTAAAATCGTAACGTGTCAAAACATGTCTCATCATGTTATCATATCGTATGTGTAACTGTGACCTGTCAAAACATGGTAATAGCATGTATCATCGTATCAGCATATACGTGTTAAAATCTTAATTTGAATTCCGTTCATTAGCTGTGACTTTCGTATCATCATGTCATCATGTCAGTCGATGGATCCATCTACGTGTAACCGCGGTACCCGGCGGCGGGGGACATCAGCGACACTCTCACCCGTCAACTGAGCCCGAGCCTATCATGTCATCATATCATGTCAATGGAAATACGATCGTCGGGCTCCCTCTGGGGCCTTCTCCCGTAAACGGGCTCCCTCTGGGGCCTTTTCCCTCACGATATCTCCAATCATATCATCGTGTCATCGTGTTAGTCACAACTAAATCACTTCCTTCAAAACGTGTCATCATATTCATCACTTAATAAAAGCATGCATATACGTAATTTTTCTTTTAAACCAAGCATGCACCGTATTTATCATAATTGCGTAAAACTTTTAAACATGATGCATAAACATTTAAAATATCATAAATTTGTGCTCAGGGCGCTGCCAGGACCAAAATCTCACCCCGGGTGCAAAATGACCATTTGCCCCTAGAAACCCAAAAATTATCGTTTAAACCCTGAACCTCTAAAATTGACCCGAAGCTTACGGAACTCCTTAAAATATCCCAAAACATAATTAAAAGTATTCCTAGACTGTAAACTCGAGCTCATAATACAACTTAACCGATTCGTTTCAAAACTTGGACCGGGGTCCCGGTTTTAACCCGAATTGAACCGAAACTAAACCAAATTTTCCCAAACATAACCCATCCTTAAAACACACTCTAACAGCCCCTAATCTCCCCAAAATCAGCCCCTTAACCCACGGCTAAACCTGCTGTATTAAATGGTTTTCTCGTCCACCCTTCCTTTGAGCAATCACCAACCTACTCATGGCCCAACCCCACACATCGGTCCTCCCCTACAGCACCACCTGTCCAGCCCTCAAGACACACTATTAGAACCTTAGTGACTCATCTAAACTAAACCAAACTCAAAGAAAATACTGCACACTAAACGTAGGACCCGATCGCCCCTCTTGCTCCAAACTCTCGGCTCTCCACTCGTACACGTCCAGCCGATTTCTAAACCCCATGCTAGCGACTTGACACCACCAGCAACCTCTAGATACTCAAGAACCGCGGCCCCTCGCACGAGGAAATCAGTAGAAAGAAAGAAAACGTGAGAAAGAAAATGAAACATGCAAGTTTTCATGTAAAGTTCCTTCAAAGATATTAGCATGACATAGATCATAAGCTTTTCATAAAATACTGAAATTTACAGCGAATATATGGCGTGTATGAAGCAGAAATAAATGATACATGCGTGCCTTATGATGCGTGGAAGAACAAGAATGACTCGAGGGAGCCGGAGATTTTTTTCTTTGCAACAAGAAGCCAAAAACGTGGCCTTCAGCTGGTGCTTTCTCTGAAACCGAGGGGGAGGAAATTTTGAGTGGGGGTGTCGGCTGCTGAGAGGTGCAAAGTTGCTAGGTTTAGGGTTAAGGGTGCATTATATAACAATTAAATGACTAATTAACCTATTAATGGGCCCTAATATTATTTTAAAGATTTAAAACCAATATTTAAGCTCAACAAGCCTAAAAGTAGGCCCATTAAATCCCAACGCACTCCTGAAAAATATTTCGTGTTGAAAAGATTTTGAAAATATTAACCGAACTATTAAAAAGTCCACCGACTCGATAAAATTTGCGTACCGTTAAAAATTAAAATCCTGCGGGTAAAAATTCCCATTTTCGAAAAATACACTTAAAAATGCTTTAAGTTAATTTATAAAAATAAATCGTATAATAAAATAATTTTCCTGAAAATTCTCCGGTCTCCGATCCTCGTTCGAGCGTGAAATGCATCTAAAAACCCTAATGCGTGAACTTTAAAAATTTCATGAATTAAATCGTATCATGTATGAATTATGCATAAAATGCATAAAAATAATTAAAAACAATTTAATAAAATGAACAAGCATTTAATGCTTTAAAACAATTTAATAACTTGTATGCATGTGGTTTACATGGACCTTCAGATTTTCGGGACGTTACAATCTACCCCCCTTAAATTGAATTTCGTCCCCGAAATTCGCTTATCCTAGATAATCAAAAAATTTATACTTAGTTTTAGTATCCCAATAGTCCACGCTTCCGCTGCGCTACTCTGATAAAATAAGTGTTGAGTTGTCCTTACGTCTCCTCAATCCTAATTAAATTGCTTACCAAAATTCTCGTCTACGAATCGTAACTTAAAACAACTTATGGTGATTTAGTTCTATTGTACTATGGCTTCGAATTTTGATTTATCTCGCAATTCCTCATAATAGAGATGAGTATACAAACTTGTTCGCACCTTACTTTTCTCATACTATGCCCATAATGTTCATCAACCTATTACATTAGCATTTATGGATTTCAACTCAAGAAATCTTAGCACCCAAAATTTACTGATCGATTTCTATCCTTGGTAATGCACTTAAATGTTAAACCTTACATCAACCACATAATAATATTAGCCTAAGATCCTTGAATCGAATCTTTATCTTACGACACCAAATTTACAAACTTAATTATTTACAATTACATTCCAAATATTAAATTGTCGCAAATCTTAAATTTCGAGTAGTGTTAATTCATAAAACCCAAAATATGCAATATCGATCTTCTACCTTAATAATAAAACCCTTCAAGTATGACATACATGCTTAAACTATTATCTTTCCAATTACAATAAAGTTGAGGCCTAAGACCCTTGGGCTTTCCTCATTGGAACGAATGTCGCATTCTTAAGTATCCTCAATGCTTAATTAAGTCTAGCGTATAAAACTTAATAAGTTATCTCATGGCAACCTTAGTCTAACTCTAATAAATCAACTTCGCTTATAACCCATAGAGTTCTAGAATCCTCATATCAAGATTTTGGATTTCTTACTCGATGAAAACCTTAACATTCGTTCATTGATAACTAATGTTGAACACAACTAATTCCCTTTTGTTTTATCTCACGCCAAAACTTTCCGTACGAACACCTATTTCAAAAACTTAAAATTCCAACTTACGCAACCCAAATAGTATTAGGTACATAATTCCAACATGCATATCCACTCAACCATAAGTTTCTTAATGGCTTTCACAAATTCCTCAAGATAAGGTGTCTACCTCCATTCTTACATGTCTCTATCAAAAAATCTGAACCATCAGTCATACACACCTTCTAGAATTTTTTATTTTATTTTTTTATTTTTTTAACCCAAAAAAGTACAATTTTAACCCTTACTGATCAGATTTTCGGGACGTTACAGTTACAGTACGAGTAGATATTAATTCATCATGTTCATTTTTAACCACAGTTATTCCACCCTTTTTCGGTACAACTTGTACAGGAGACACCCAATTACTATCAGAAATAGCATATATCACACCAGCATTCAACAATTTAAGCACCTCATTTTTCACAACTTCTTTCATTGCCGGATTTAATCTCCTCTGATGATCCACATAAGGAGTATACGACTCCTCCATTAAAATTTTATGCATGCATATAGTGGGGCTAATTCCCCTAATATCAGAAATCGACCATCCCAATGCAGTTTTATATTCCCTCAATACTCTCAATAATTTATCTTTTTCATCAATAGTAAGAGAGGAAGATATGATTACCGGATATGTCGACTTCTCTCCTATGAATGCATAACATAGGTGGCTTGGCAATTCTTTCAGATCAGGAGAGGGTGATATTACCTCTATTTTCTCTTTGACGTTCAACTCCTCAATCAACACATCCGTTTTCTTTTCTTTATGCAATACTTCAAGAGCCACCAGTTGCTCTTTCACTTCCCAGTCGTCTTCACTAACAGCTTCAGCAGCTACAACCAAGCAACTCTCCAAAGGGTCCCTAGTTCCTGCACAGTCAAAGGATACACATGAGTCTATTACATCAATGCTTTTACAAGTACTTACCTCATTTGATCCTTTCATGGCATGATAAATATTAAAAATGACTTCTTCTCCACCAACTCTCAAGGTGAGTTCACCCTTATGCACATCTATCAATGCCCTTCCAGTTGCAAGGAACGGTCTCCCAAAGATTAATGGAGCATCATTATCCTCTTCCATATCTAGAATCACAAAGTCTGCAGGAAAAATAGACTTATCCACTTTTACCAATACATCCTCGACGATCCCTCTTGGATATGTAAGACTTCTGTCTGCAAGCTGTAGGGTGATAGTGGTTGGTTTAACTTCTCTAAGCTCCAATTTCCTGAAAATAGAAAATGGCATCAAATTAATACTTGCTCCTAAATCACATAAAGCTTTACTACAATGAGAACCACCAATAAAGCAAGGAATAGTAAAACTCCCTGGATCTTTCAATTTTTGTGGTAATTTTTTTTGGAGGATGGCACTGCACTCCTCAGTAAGCTTCACTGTCTCAAACTCTTGCAGCTTCCTCTTTTTAGACATCACATCTTTAATGAACTTGGCATAGTTGGGCATTTGCTCCAATGCATCAGCAAATGGTATATTGATGTGTATCTTCTTAAAAATCTCAAGGAATTTTGCAAATTGATCATCTAAACTCTTCTTTTTGAACCTCTGAGGGTATGGAATGGCAGGCTTAAATGCAGGAGGTTGTACAACTTTTGTCTTAGAGTCCTCAACCTTATTCTCTGTTATAACCTCAAACTCAACATCTTCCACTGACTTCTCATTTTCCACCATCTCATTGGGACTTTGAACCTCCAATTCTTTTCCGCTCCTCAAAGTGACTGCCTTGCACTGCTCTTTTGGATTAACTTCCGTATTACTCGGAAATTGACCCCTGTTCTGATCTCTCAAAGCATTAGCCAACTGTCCAATTTGTGTCTCCAAAGATTTTATCGTAGCACCCATGTTTCCTATGTGAGTCTCCATGCTATCAAGCCGAGACTCAGTTCTAGCCATCCTTTTTCCAGATTCAGCCACAAATGTACCTACAGAATCCTCAAACGAAGGCTTTCCCTCCCCTTTTGATGTATTGAACCCCGGAGGAGGATTCAACGCATTCTTATTGTTTGCATAAGAAAAATTTTCATGATTTCTCAAACCTGGATGATAAGTATTAGGAGGAGGGTTACCTCGATATCCTCCAAATCCACCAAAGTTTCTGTTGTTGATAAATTGGGCTTCTTCAAGAGAATGAGTTTCTTCAGCAACCACGGAAGGACCTTCAGTGTCAGGTATGCTCACTTTATTCATGGCTGCTAGTTGTGTGGTCAATGCAGAAACTTGGGCGGTTAGTGAAGTGATAGGATCCACGGCATAAATACCAGCTGTCTTCTTTACTCCTGACCTTTCAGATGGCCACTGATAACTGTTAATGGTCATCTGTTCAAGCAAATCATATGCTTGATCAGGTGATTTGGCAAATATCATTCCACCAGCTGCTGCATCCACAGTGCCTCTTGTTTGTCCATTCAAACCATTATAAAACAATTCAATCTGTACCCAATCTTCAAAACCATGGTTTGGACACCTCCTCAACAACTCCTTATACCGTTCCCATGCCTCATATAATTGCTCAAAGTCAGTCTGCCTAAAAGTACTTATCTCTATCTTCAACTGTACAGACTTCGCAGGTGGAAAATATTTAGCAAGGAACTTGGTTGCTAACTCCTGCCATGTAGTGATACTCCCCAAAGGAAGCGATTGGAGCCATCCTCTTGCTTGATCCCTAAGAGAAAAAGGAAACAAACGCAATCGAATTATATAATCAGAAACACCATTTATTTTTACCGTTTCAGTAATTTCAAGGAATGTTCTGAGATGTAGATGAGGATCTGCAGTAGCGGCTCCCCCAAACTGATTCTGTTGAACCATGTTTATCAATGCGAGCTTAAGCTCAAATTTGTTTGCATTAATAGTCCCTCGTGCTATGCCCGAGTAATGAGCATTTAGTACCGGCCTAAAATGATCTCTGATGGGTATTGCAGGGGGTGGATTTTCATTATCTCTGTTTTCAGCCATTGCTCGAATCTCTTCTCTTCTTGCATTTCTTAATCTTCTTACGGTTCTTTCGATCTCAGGATCAAAGCTAAGCAAGTCAAGATTTTGCGATCTTCGCATGCACTGTCAAACAAAGATAAGAAACAAATAAATGTTTAATGTATTACAATAAAAACAGGTCTAAATTAAAATAAAGACTAATTGGTAACATTACTAATATAAATTTAAAATAGACACTCCCCGGCAATGGCGCCAAAAACTTATCGCGTGATTTCTTAATTGCTTGCAAGTGCACAACGTCAAGTTGTAATAAAATGTATTGTTGAGTACAAGTGTCGATCCCACGAGGAGTACGTATTTAAATGTATATTAATGCTTGCAATTAAAATAGTCTCAATTTTATTTAGAAAAATCAATTGACAGATTTGTTTGCACCAATAACTAAATTGAAAATAAATTTAATTATATTATAACACCAAACTTTTTATAACAAATAACTATGAAATAAAAGATCTAGAGGTCCGATTTCACGCAACTATCCACCATGTTTTATTTTGTGTAGCTATATTATAAATGTCCTTATTATACATTAGCCAAGAATTCTAAATTATCTACTCCCTTTCCCGAGTGCTAAGTAGATACTAATTACCTAACAAAGGATTGTAACGTCCCCGTCAACAATCTATAATTAAATAACAAAATAAGCAATAACTTCTTTTAATGGCTTCAATAGCAATATATGTCCTTCCGATCTATATATATACCATCGATGTATTTTTTCCTTTCTTGTTTATAAATTCCCTTTTCCAAGTGATAAATTATAAACATAAGAATCATTCAAGATATGGCCAATAAAATGAAAGCATTAAGATTGGAAAAATACAAATGAACAATAAGGAAAACTTATATAGCATAATTCATAAATCCCAAAACATGGTGTCTAGTTTTGTTCCATCATTCCTCTAGAAATAAGAATTAGTTCATAATAAAAATAACACAACAACACATGAATCTTAAACAAGACATATCAAATAAAAATAAAGAAAGAAGAACTTAGAACAAGAGATTTGGAGTGCAATGAAATTTCTGTCCAGAAATGTGCAATAGATTTCCAAGGATGATGAACTTGAGCTTCAATCCTTTCTTTGTAGCCTCCTCTCCTTTCCTTTGCTCCCCAATACCCTAGATGGTGAATAATAGAAGCCTTTTATAGTCCAGACAAGCTTCCCCACGCAGCACACCATTTTCCTCTACTTTTATTCGAAGTCCACAAAGTTACAGATTTTTCGGACTCTGTTTTGCGAAGGACCGCGGGTGCGGTGTTGTTTCGGAGAAACTTTCAGTCTCGAAATTCAGTGACCGCGGGTTCGGTGAAAGAAGGACCGCGGGTGCGGTCATGCTTCGGCAGAATCTTTTATTTCTAACTTCAGGGACCGCGGGTGCGGTCCATATGATACCGCGGGTGCGGTCATACTTCGGCCATTTAATCTTTTGCACTACTCCAATTCAACAATTTGCTACTCCAAATTCTATTCTAAGCTTCCAAACTACAACAACAAAAACAACAACAAATCACATAAAACCTGTTCAAGAATAACAAAATTTCAAGTTAAAAACAAGTAATAAAAGTACAATAAATTGCACTTATCAATTATTTAATAAAAATATTTTACCTCATATAGTCCCCGGTCTCTGTTCCTCGATTGCGTCTTTTTATGCATTTCAGTAGAAACTACATTTTAAACATGTAAACATGTCTACCATAATCAATTTATGCAATTAAAACAATTAATTAAAATACATAAGAAATTTGATAACTTGCATGCATGTGGTTCACGCGGACCTTCAAATTTTTGGGACGTTATACCGGGCCTCACATGCCCACCAGCTTCCACTGGGTTCGTCCCCGAACCACACCGTACTAGGAGAGGTCGGCTCTGATACCAATTGTAACGCCTCAAATTTGACGATTGTCCTCACTATACCAAGAGGAGTCTTTCCAGCGTGCTTATGTCCTCACTCACACGCACCCTAGAAAACTTTGCAGGGGATCACCCATCCCAGAATTGCCCCAAGTCAAGCACGCTTAACTTTGAAGTTATTATATGACGAGCTACAGAAAAAAGATGCACATTATTCATATGAGTAGTACCTATCAAATCTTTTAAGTCCTCCTCAACTGCACAGTCCTATACCTGAACAGTTTTAAAATCCCTCTCCTTCCGGTGTAAAATCGGTTCATTCATGTTCCCTTCACCTATAAGCCTGCTATGAGTCGCTCATTGTCCGTGCAACCTCATGACACTGGCGATCACCCCCCGTCCTTTTTGGGTTCGAGCCTCACAGTTTATAATGATAAAGTTCATTCTTACTACCTAATATAAAAGTTTGTAAGGATAATATGGATGAGATTTCCTATCTACCGAAACATCCTACCAACCCATAAACTTGTAATTAAACAATCATTATTTTAAGTAGGTGTGTACAATGTAGTAAACATATGTTAGTGATGTGACAGTTAGATAGGAAAATTTCATATGACAATTAATTCCCCTAGCCTCCTGTGCGTGAACAAGCATAGAATTTAATACAAATGTCCAAAATAAATTCACATGCATGATTTCTTTACACTGCATGATAAGATTTTCTCTGCATGATAAGATTTCCTTTACAATGCATGTCCAAAATAAATTCATAATCATGCAGATGAGATTTCAATGGATTAGATCTATTGAAATCTCATCCAAAGGACACCGTTTCTTTTGCATATTTTAAAGGATAACCCCAAATATTATAAATAAGTTTATATCTATTGAAAAACATATACAACACAACTAAAAACATTTTATATCAAGAATGATGGATGAAAGTTCAAGAAAAAACTACACTGTTGATGAAGATATTCTTATTCATATTTATTTTTATATTTCGCGGGATCCTATAATAGGTATAGACCAATTCAGAGGTCAACTTTGGCCTCGGATGTGATGTCATTAATGTTTGTAGTAATTTCAACCACCCATGTGAACAGATGTGATGTCATTAATGTATGTACGAATTTCATCATCTTCATAATATGGGGTATTATAAAATGCATTGATCACATCAGGAGAGAATTTGAAAATATTATCCCGCAGAAATACTCTACCAAATTTGATTGACCGATCATCTCCTACGCTTGAGATGAGATTACAATAGAACTCCAAAACTGGTCTTCTGGCATATGAAATCGTAGTGCTAACTGTAGCTTACATCCCTCAATTTCTGAAGAAGGTCGTCAAATTCCGCTTTCCATATCACATCAATATTTCTTTCTTCAACAAATTATCTATTCACAAAAAAGGGCCATAAAGCTAAAACAGCTTCAGAATAGAACTTCTCGGAGAAGGAATAGCTCACTTCATAGTCCATAGAGTCAATGTTGTCTTCGGTGTTGACAACATTGGACTCAACATCAACAGCAACTCAGCAGCATCATCACTGGATTCACTCTCATCAAAAATTCCTTCAGACTCGTCACCATCATCATGTTATTCTGCATCAAAGTCAGATTCGACCGAGGAACTGTCAGAGGGGTCTGGGCGATTGTCCTCATATTCTCGTATCATCTCCTCATCAGGTTCATTGTCATTTGAGGTGATCTTCTTCGCCGTTTTTTTCTTTTAGATGTTAAAGAAGCACAACCAGTGATTGTTCATCATCAGAGGAGTCAATAGGATCACTAGGTCGTGAAACATCCTTTGGCTCAGCAGTGTACGGTGATTGAACAACATGAGAGGATGTTGATGTGATCTTTGCTGCAACAGTAGGTTTTGGTCTTGCGAGCAATTAGAAATATTCATCATCATAGTCATCTCCAGATGAGAAATCAGGATCCAACAGATTTGAAGTGGAAGAGGAAGCTCGAAAATTCTCGGAGGGCACAAAAAGCAGGGTTGTAACGTCTCAAAAAATTTGAAGGTTCACGTAAACCACATGCATGCAAGTTATTAAATTTCTTTGTTATTTTATTAATTTGTTTTAAAGCATTAAATGCATGTTTATTTCATAAATTGTGTTTAATTATTTTTATGCATAATTCATGTATGATAGAATTTATTTCACGAAATTTTAAAGGTTTTTGCATTAAAGATTTTTAAGTTTCATTTCACGCTCGAACAAGGAACGCAGACCGGAGAATTTTCAGGAAAAATTATTTTTATTACACGATTAATTTTTATTAATTAATATAATATGTTTTAAAGATATTTTTCAATAATTGAGATTTATTGAGTATTTTTAACCGCATGATTTTTATTTTTAACGGTACGCGAATTTTATCGAATCGGGGGATGTTTTGAGGTTTCGGCTAATGTTTTCAAAACCTTTCCAACACGAAATATTTTTCGAGAGTGCGTTTGGACTTAATGGGCCTACTTTTAAGCTTGTTGGGTTTAATTAGCTTTTAAAACCTCTAATCGTTATTTTAAAGCTCATTACCTATTATGTACCTATTTAATTAACTCTTAAGTACCCATTAAACTAAACCTACCCCACTCCAATAATTGAACCAGCCGACACCAACCCCTCAGATCCTTTTCCCATCAGTTTCCTAACCAGCAACCTCAAGGCTTCATCGGTCTCACCATTTCTTCAAAGGAAAAATCATCCCGGGTCTCCATTGCATCGTTCTTGTTCTTCAATCGTTAAGGCACGCCCCGTACTCTTATTTCTGCATCATTTACGTCATATATATGCTGTTGTGTGTTTTATGTGTGTGTAAATTCCTATCCAGCCATGCACAAGGAAGCTTTTCGGTTTTTGTTCAAGCACATGCATCATTTGTTCACTACTCACGGTTTTCTTGTTGTGTTTGCAAAGGGGCTGTTTTGAGGTGTTGCTGTAGGGTGTGATGGCTGTGAGTGGAATTGTCACTAAGCTGGAACTGATGGAGGACAGTACAAGGTGAGGATCGAGAGGGGTTTGCTAGGTGTTTAAGGTATTGGAGAAGGTATTGTGCTCGGGATCGGGGCTGGTGGTGCAGGGGCCAAACCAAGGTCTGGACCAGACCATGTGGGGTCTGAGACGTGGCTGAGGAAGGCCTGAGTGCTGCTGGTGCCGTCCATAGAGCAGATCGAGCGTGGCTAGGATCGAGGAGGGGCCGCCGCGAGTGGCATTCTTGGGGTGCTAGCGTGGGAAAGTGGTTCCTAGTGTGTATGGGACTGAATTCGTGGTGCGGGTATATCCCTTAGGGTCTGGTCTTGGTCCCTAGTAGGTGGGTTCACGGCTGGTGCAAGCTGGTGCGAGCCAAGGAGCGCTATGATGCGAGTGGTTCTTTGCGGGTTGGAGAAAGAAAATAGCAGATTTTTTTAGCAGCTGTTCAGGGGTCTGACCATAGCTTAAAGGCCTAATTTTGAGATCTTTAGGACCTTTTAGATGTTCATTAAGTGTGGTAAAAAATTGGGAAAGTTTTGGTTAAGTTTCGGTTCGATTCGGATTAAAACCGGGACTCCGGTCTAAGTTTTAAAATGAATTGGTTAAGTTCTGTTTGGGCTCGAATTTATGTCTAAGAATGCTTTTAAGTATGTTTTGGGACATGTTAAGGAGTTTGGTAAGCTTCGGATCAAAATAATGAGTTTTGGATTTATTCGGGATTTAATCGTCGCACGAAATGTTAATTAAATAATAAATTGAAACACATAGTTTTAAGCTTAATAAAATTATGAGAAATTATATTTAAGCTCGAATAATTATTAGAAGTCTAATGCTAAGGTTTGGTTTAATTCGGGATTAAAATGCATTATTATGTTATATTTAAAGATTAATTTAAAAGTCATCTATTTAAGTCAAATAAAAATATGAGAAAATTCATGTAGGCTTAAATAATTATTTGGAAGATGTTAGAATCAATAGAATTAAGAAAATGTCAAAAACGTGAAATTTTACGTCTAGCGGCAAAACGGTAACTTCTGGGTTCTAGGGGCAAAATGGTCTTTTTACACCCGGGGTGAGATTTTGGTCCTGGCAGCGCCTTGAGCACATTTTATCATGTTTTAAATGTTTATGCATCATTTTTACGATTTTTACGCAATTATGATAAATACGGTGCATGCTTGGTTTAAAGGAAAAAAAATTACGTATATGCATGATTTTATTAAGTGATGAATATGATGACACGTTTTGAAAGAAGTGATTTAGTTGTGACTAACACGATGACATGATGATATGATTGGAGATATCGTGAGGGAAAAGGCCCCAGAGGGAGCCCGTTTACGGGAGAAGGCCCAGAGAGAGCCCGACGATCGTATTTCCATTGACATGATATGATGATATGATAGACCAAGGCCCAGTTGACGGGTGAGGGTGTCGCTGGTGTCCCCGCCGCCCAGTACTGTGGTTACACGTAGATGGATCCATCGACTGACATGATGATACGAAAGTCACAGCTAATGAACTAAATTCAAAAAAAAAGAAAATGTTTACTTATACGATGATAAGAGATGACATGCTTTGAGACGACTTGATTTTACCCGAGACGTTGCTCTTCATGCTTTTAAAGTTTATGAAAGATATGTTTACGTATATGATGATATGAGATGACATGCTTTGACACGACATGATTTTACACGAGACGTTGATATTCATGCTTTTAAAGTTCATGAAAGATATGTTTACGTATATGATGATATGAGATGACATGCTTTGACATGACATGATTTCACACAACACGTTTACATTATGATTTTAAGTTCATGAAAGATATGTTGAGTATGATATTTTTCACTGTTGTGTGCTAGGTATATGTACTTGTTATTCACGGTGCAGGTGTGTTGAGTCTTTAGACTCACTAGGCGTGTGTGATGCAGGTGAGCTTAATTTAATGATGAGGGGACTGGAGGTGTCGAACTCTGAGTAGGCAGAACTGGTAAGGTGACACGACCCGAGGACCACATGTTTTCCGCATTACGATTTATGAGATTGAGAGGAGATGAATATTTTCATACGTTGATGATTTTAAGAATTTTATACGTTTATGTTTACGTATGATTTTAGACGAGTTGGGTTATTTTAAACTGCACTATTTTTACTGACAAATATTTAAGGTTATTTTTTTTAATGTTATTTTTAAATGCGAGCTTTATATAAAAAAAAAATATTTCCGCATTTTTAAAACTAGTAGACGTCACAGTTGGTATCAGAGCAAGGGTCCGGTATAGGGTTTTGCCACCTCCAGTTTCTACTGCTCAGTCTTCAAGCCTCAAGTCTATAAGCTTTTATGATTTAAATGATTTACTCATATCACCTGCATGTTAACATGATTTACGCTTTATGATGATCTACGGTATATGTTTAACTGCTTTTATGATTTAAGGATTTAATATTTTAAAAACTAGATTAAATTGCATGTTGGTTACATTTGGAATTGGACGTGTCTAAGAATTCGAATATTGGGCTTTAGGAGAGGTTGATAATGATTTGATTATATTGATTTTTAGGGTAGTAGTACTGATGTTCTACTCTTTGGGGTAATAAGTTAATATTGAAAATTATGAATGCTTTTGGACTTGTAGAATTTCTAAGAAATTACTGATGGTTCGTGTTTGCTAGTTGAATTAATTTTTGAGGATTCCATGTAAGGATTAATGGTTCGAAAACTACGACGATCTTTGGAAGTATAAAAACGTAGAGTTTATTTAAGATGCATGCTCTACCTAGTGGGAACTAAGGATTGAATTGCATGGATTGAGAATTTTAAGGACCTAATTGTATTAAACAATAATTTGAGGACTTAAGTGCAACAATAAAATTCTAAGGGACTATTTTGATTTTACCAAACTTTGGGATTAAATTTTTAGTTTTGAGAATTTTAAGGTTTAATGAGGCCAAATCGAAAATTTTATGGGGACCAAAATACAAATTTTGAAGAGTTGTAGTGCCAAAAATATAATTTTCGAGAACTTTAAAGACCAAATTGCAAATTTTTGAAGATTAAATTCGAACTTTTGAGGAATACTTGGGTTTAATCAGTAATTTTCGAGGTTATGAGAATTAATTTTGGGTCTAATAAGCTTAAAATTATTGAACTTTATGTTACGAGAAACCTATAAAATGGGATTAGGAAAGCCAAGAACTTATGGGTAATTTTTGGATTCTCGAGATTAAGGACAAATTCGGATAATATTCGAGGAAAGTAAGAACTAATTTTGTAATTTTAAAGAAATTTGGGGATTTTTTTAGGAGTAATTGAGAAGCGAATGATTTAAATGATCGAATTTTTTTTATGATTTAGATTTGAAAGGATATTTGGAACCTTGAGATATCTGGATTATAATGTTATAAGAAATGATAATCAAGGACATTGTAGGATGAATCAATCTTGGGCTTGAAAATTTAAGTGTTAGTAAAATAATGTTATGACAAATTAAGAATTTAGAGTGACAACAATTTAAGATAAACTTGAGCAATTAGTTAAATAATAAGATTCGACAGTAAGTTAACTTATTTATGGGATATGTGTTCATACGAAAATTTTGGGTGGAAAAAAAAAACAAAAAAAACAAAAATAGAATTAGTTGTATTCAATTTAGGTTACTAATGGACGAATGTTAAGATTTTTATCGAGTAAGAAATCTAAAAAAATCTTGATGTGGGAGTTCTAGAATTCTATGGGTTATAAACGAAGTTGATTTATGAGAGTTAGTCTAAGGCTACCATGGGATAAATTATTAAGTTTTATACTCAAGAATTAATTAAGCATTAAGAATACGTAAGATTGCGATATTCGTTCCAATGAGGAAAGTCTGAGGGTCTTAGGCCTCAACTATATTATAATTGTAAAGAAAATAATTTAAGCATGTAATTGGGACTTAAAAGGCTTTATAATATAGGTAGAAGGTCGATATTGTATAATTGGGTTTTATGGATTAACGTTATTCGAGGTTTAAGATTTGAAACAATTTTACATTCGGGATGTACTTGTATATAGTGAGTTACGTAAGTTTGGTACCGTAAGATAAAGATTCGATTCAAGGATCTTAGGCTAATATTATTATGGGGTTGAGATAAGGTTTAACTTTTAAGTGTATTACGGATGATAGAAGTCGATCGGTAATTTTTGGTGCTAAGGTTTTTCATCAAGTCAAACTGCATAAATGCTGATGTAATAGGTTGATGAACACTATGGGTATATTATAAGAAAAATAAGGTGCAAAAAGTTTGGACATATATTTATAGTATGAGAAATTGCGAGAAAGTCAGAAATTTGAGGACATAGAAAAATAAAACTAAGTCACCATAAGTCGTTTTAAGTTGCGAAATTTAATAAGGATTGAGTAGACGTAAGGACAACTTAACACTTATTTTATCAGAGTAGCGCAGCGAAAGTGTGAATTATTGGGATATTAGAATTAAGAGTCTAAACTTTTTATTTATCGAGGATAAGCGAATTTCGGGGACGAAATTCAATTTAAAGGGGGTAGATTGTAACGTCTCGAAAAATTTGAAGGTTCACGTAAACCACATGCATGCAAGTTATTAAATTTCTTTGGTATTTTATTAATTTGTTTTAAAGCATTAAATGCATGTTTATTTCATAAATTATGTGTATAATTATTTTTATGCATTTTATGCATAATTCATGTATGATAGAATTTATTTCACGAAATTTTAAAGGGTTTTGCATTAAAGATTTTTAAGTTTCATTTCACGCTCGAACGAAGAATTGAGACCGGAGAATTTTCAGGAAAATTTATTTTTATTACACGATTAATTTTTATTAATTAATATAAGATGTTTTAAACGTATTTTTCAATAATTGAGATTTAATGGGTATTTTTAACCGCATGATTTTTATTTTTAACGGTACGCGAATTTTATCGAATCGTGGGATGTTTTGAGGTTTCGGCTAATGTTTTCAAAACCTTTCCAACACGAAATATTTTTCGAGAGTGCGTTTGGACTTAATGGGCCTACTTTTAAGCTTGTTGGGTTTAATTAGCTTTTAAAACCTCTAATCGTTATTTTAAAGCTCATTACCTATTATGTACCTGTTTAATTAACTCTTAAATACCCATTAAACTAAACCTACCCCACTCCAATAATTGAACCAGCCGACACCAACCCCTCAGATCCTTTTCCCATCAGTTTCCTCACCAGCAACCTCAAGGCTTCATCGGTCTCACCATTTCTTCAAAGGAAAAATCATCCCGGGTCTCCATTGCATCGTTCTTGTTCTTCAATCGTTAAGGCACGCCCCGTACTCTTATTTCTGCATCATTTACGTCATATATATGCTGTTGTGTGTTTTATGTGTGTGTAAATTCCTATCCAGCCATGCACAAGGAAGCTTTTCGGTTTTTGTTCAAGCACATGCATCATTTGTTCACTACTCACGGTTTTCTTGTTGTGTTTGCAAAGGGGCTGTTTTGAGGTGTTGCTGTAGGGTGTGATGGCTGTGAGTGGAATTGTCACTAAGCTGGAACTGATGGAGGACAGTACAAGGTGAGGATCGAGAGGGGTTTGCTAGGTGTTTAAGGTATTGGAGAAGGTATTGTGCTCGGGATCGGGGCTGGTGGTGCAGGGGCCAAACCAAGGTCTGGACCAGACCATGTGGGGTCTGAGTCGTGGCTGAGGAAGGCCTGAGTGCTGCTGGTGCCGTCCATAGAGCAGATCGAGCGTGGCTAGGATCGAGGAGGGGCCGCCACGAGTGGCATTCTTGGGGTGCTAGCGTGGGATCGCGGTTCCTAGTGTGTATGGGACTGAATTCGTGGTGCGGGTATATCCCTTAGGGTCTGGTCTTGGTCCCTAGTAGGTGGGTTCACGGCTGGTGCAAGCTGGTGCGAACCAAGCAGCGCTATGATGCGAGTGGTTCTTTGCGGGTTGGAGAAAGAAAATAGCAGATTTTTTTAGCAGCTGTTCAGGGGTCTGACAGATAGCTTAAAGGCCTAATTTTTAGATCTTTAGGACCTTTTAGATGTTCATTAAGTGTGGTAAAAAATTGGGAAAGTTTTGGTTAAATTTCGGTTCGATTCGGATTAAAACCGGGACTCCGGTCTAAGTTTTAAAATGAATTGGTTAAGTTCTGTTTGGGCTCGAATTTATGTCTAAGAATGCTTTTAAGTATGTTTTGGGACATGTTAAGGAGTTTGGTAAGCTTCGGATCAAAATAATGAGTTTTGGATTTATTCGGAATTTAATCGCCGCACGAAACGTTAATTAAATAATAACCTGAAACGCATAGTTTTAAGTTTAATAAAATTATGAGAAATTATATTTAAGCTCGAATAATTATCAATTTGGGAATTTTATGTTAAGGTTTGGTTTAATTCAGGATTAAAATGCATTATTATGTTATATTTAAAGATTAATTTAAAAGTCATCTATTTAAGTCAAATAAAAATATGAGAAAATTAATGTAGGATTAAATAATTATTTGGGACATGTTAGAATCAATAGAATTAAGAAAATGTCAAAAACGTGAAATTTTACGTCTAGCGGCAAAACGGTAACTTCTGGGTTCTAGGGGCAAAATGGTCTTTTTACACCCGGGGTGAGATTTTGGTCCTGGCACCGCCTTGAGCACATTTTATCATGTTTTAAATGTTTATGCATCATGTTTACGATTTTTACGCAATTATGATAAATACGGTGCATGCTTGGTTTAAAGGAAAAAAAATTACGTATATGCATGATTTTATTAAGTGATGAATATGATGACACGTTTTGAAGGAAGTGATTTAGTTGTGACTAACACGATGACATGATGATATGATTGGAGATATCGTGAGGGAAAAGGCCCCAGAGGGAGCCCATCCCGACGATCGTATTTTCATTGACATGATATGATGATATAATAGGCCAAGGCCCAATTGACGGGTGAGAGTGTCGTTGGTGTCCCCGCCGTCCAGTACTGTGGTTACACTTAGATGGATCCATCGACTGACATGATGATACGAAAGTCACAGCTAATGAACTGAATTCAAAAAAAAAAAGAAAATGTTTACTTATATGATGATATGAGATGACATGCTTTGAGACGACATGATTTTACACGCGACGTTGCTGTTCATGCTTTTAAAGTTCATGAAAGATATGTTTACGTATACAATGATATGAGATGACATGCTTTGACACGACATGATTTTACACGAGACGTTGATATTCATGCTTTTAAAGTTCATGAAAGATATGTTTACGTATATGATGATATGAGATGACTTGCTTTGACATGACATGATTTCATACAACACGTTTACATTATGATTTTAAGTTCATAAAAGATATGTTGAGTATGATATTTTTCACTGCTGTGTGCTAGGTATATGTACTTGTTATTAACGGTGCAGGTGTGTTGAGTTTTTAGACTCACTAGGCGTGTGTGATACATGTGAGCTTAATGATGAGGAGACTGGAGGTGTCAAACTCTGAATAGACAGACCTGTTAAGGTGACACGACCCGATGACCACATGTTTTCCGTATTACGATTTATGAGATTGAGAGGAGATGAATATTTTCATACGTTGATGATTTTAAAAATTTTATACGTTTATGTTTACGTATGATTTTAGACGAGTTGGGTTATTTTAAACTGCACTATTTTTACTTACAAATATTTTAGATCATTTTTTTTAAATGTTATTTTTAAATGCGAGCTTTATAAAAAAAAATATTTTCGCATTTTTAAAACTAGTAGACGTCACAAGGGTCATACCCTGCCTGCCTCTTTGAACGTCTGGGTTGTGGAGGAATAGGGAAAGCACAGTTCAAATTTTTGAAATTTGTTGGATTATCAACATCTATTTTATTACCTGGTTCATCGGGGGCAATGGTTTCAAGAAGAATCAGTTCCTCTGCGACTGCAACTATCTGCCGTATATGTCAGTGGGATGTTCTGCAGGCGGTGTTAGCTCTATGGATTCTGTTTTATTTTTCATTTCTCCTACAAAACATTGAAGATAAAATTTTGTAAGAAATTTAAGTATTTTTTAAATTTTTTATTTTTTGAAAATTTGTGAATTTTAAATTTAATTTTTGTATTGCTCATGTGTAATTTGTTAATTCTTTTTATTAGTGACATCTTCCCATTTGGACGTAACTAAATAGTCATCACGTATTACTGTAAAAACATGTGATACGGTAAAAACAAACATTTTTCTAGTTGTCTTAGTCTCGAAAATTATTTAGACTCTAATAATAAATGGCGAAAAAATTGTGTGACTAGATTGTCATCACGTCTTACTGTAAGAACGTGAGATACGGTAAAATGAATATTTTTCTAATAGTCTAAATCTCGAAATTTATTTAGATTCTTATAATGAATAGCGAAAAAACACATTGCTCATGTGTAATGTTGTAAATTAACAAAATATTTGTTTAATTTTGTCATCTGATCCTCAAACTACAATCGCTAGTGCATATGGGAGTATGCGACAGAACAGCGTAGGTACGAGTGTATATGGGATTGGACAGCACTAATACATGTAGTCTTTTGCATAATTACGTTACATGTATATTGTGTGCCCCATCCCTACTTCTGTATCCATGCATAGTTATATGAAGTTAATGTGATTTGCAAGTTGTAGTACACCGCATTATCGATACAATATTCAAATTTTATTCGTGAATTTTTATGGGTAAATTAAGGAAAAATCTTCTATTCAAGTTTCAACTTGTTATTTATTCAGTAAGATTTAAAATCTTAGTTTGAACTCTCAAATTTTGAAAAATATCCTTTATTTTATAACTGAATCAGAAATGGTCTCAGAGCCGAGGTAAAATTATTTCAGATTTACAAAATTATTACTATTATATAATTAAATATTTGAGGAGAAGAATTTTCTCAAATAATATGGATCGAAACATATGTTCGAGATTAATTATTTGCCGGACTTATTCCAATACTTTGGAATATTTGAAACAAGAAGGTCTAACCAATGTTAGATATCAGGAGCAAAGTTGAACTTATCAGAATCTAGATTGAAATTATGATTCAGTCTAATAAGTTCCTGGAAATAGTACCAGATTTCTCTAAACTCTCCGGAAATCTCCAAAAGATTGTACATAATTATGGTAGTATATTGTATTATGCACCACAAAAGATGAACAAATATTTTAAAAGCGAGAATAAATTCTTGTAACATTAAAGGATATTTTTAAAAAATTCAAAACTCTAGAACAACAAACAAGTTCTAGTAAAAGGACTTCCGTAGGAAGGTTACCACAATCCTTTGGTACTGAACATTTGTTACACCAAAGAGGGACGACCAAGCTTATACCAAAACCTTTAACCGACAAAGAAAAAATGATCAATCTAAATAAAAATGTCTCAGAGAAGAAATTAATCTCATAAGAACTATAAAAATGATTGGTCTCGATGGTCTCCAAGACCTTGCATAATCTTTTGCAAATCTCAAGGCTGTAAATCTGAAAATGAACACAACTGAGGATGAACCATCCGCAATAACATGATCATCTTTTCATGAACCACCAAGGGAAAATATGGGATCTCATAATACAAATATGAGAAGGACTCAAACAGATTTTCATGTTGGTGGAGAAGCAGTGGTGGAGCCAGGATTTGAAATCTACCTGGGCTAATTTTTTTTTTAGCAAAAAACAGAATAATCTATACAATTAAAATCATAATTATAATACCTGTTCATCGTAGTATCAAAAAGTTTCTCATTAACAAGATCTTCAATATTTTGGTTATTGAACTCGTAAGATTCAGAAACCAACAAAACATTGACAATGTAATATTATATTTCCTTCATCCTGCAAGAAAAATTAATGAAGATCAAATTAAATGAATATCTCTAAAATCATTCATTTAATGTTAGATGATTAAATTAAATATTTTTAAACAAAAATATATAAAGATAATCTGTATTGACATAATCTTACTATTGAAGTTGTGATCTACGATTCTTCGAAGTATTATATTCATTAATTATAGAATTTGCGTCTATATTTGAAGCAAAATCTCTCTCAATGTAGATAATCATAGAATCTGTCAGAAAACAATCTCCCATTTTATTACGAAGAACTGTTTTAACATGCTTTATAGTCGAAAATGCACGCTCCGTAGTTGCTGTGGAAACAGGCAAAGTTAATGTAACGTACCGTACTTTTAACTTCTTAAAATTTTGCAGAAAAATTAAAAATTTTCATAAATGAATCGTGAACCTTCAAAACTCGATAAAACAAACTGTCCATCCCCAAAGTAGTTGCATAAAAGATCTCAAGGTAAAGTTTGTCAAAGGTATTTGCTTAAAATCTCATAACCAGTAACATAAATCAGAGTACTTTTAAACATTTCATCAAACTTAAAACTTGGCGGTCCTCGGGTTTAGCCTCCCGCCCTGTTCAAGCCAGCTCACTGGTCCACATCTCTCGTCTCCTCAAATGCATCCTCACCTGCATCGATCAAGTCTAGTGAGTCTAAAGACTCAACACGTATAAACTGGAAGTAACGAGTAATACGTAATAAAATCAAATGCATCTTTAAAATAGGACGTACATACTTGAAACTTGAACTTGCATACTTAAAAGCTTGAACATACATACATAACATAGACGTGCCGTAACAGTGAACTTTTCTTAAAAATGCTTGCATAATTGTACATACTTGAACATACATAACTTCATCATTTTGCGTAGAGGCGTGTTTCAAAGCAAGTGACCCATACATAAAACGCCTGATCAGACTAAACCACAGTACTGGGCTGACAGGGAAGATCCACTGCCACATACATGAGATCCCTGTTCATGCTTTAACGGGTGGATTGGACCCCGGTCATGCTTTACCGCTTTCCAATCCTGATCTAAACTCGTTCATGCTTTAACGGGGTGGATAGGTCCTCGGCCACAGTTCACCGACTTCCAAACCCATTCATAAATTAGTCACATGACATTTAGCATAACTCAAAAATAGAACATTTTCTCATTTGCCCGTCGAACATACTTACTTGGCGTTGAGGGATTCGTTGGATCTCGCTTGGGGCCACTGCTGCACATACTAACGTGAGTTTCAATACTTATCTTGCATAGCTTAGACGTATAGTCATGCTCACACCCAAAAACGACAAATTTCGTTATGACATTCTAAATCTCTCGGGACTCGATCTCGTTTAATCATCGTACTAAATCATAACATCAAACCCCCAAAACAAATATCAAAGGGAAGCGTAAACTATTCCCAAACAGGAGGTACACGGACCCCGTGCCCAGGTCCGGCTCCGGGTTCGTGTAGGTAATGTGGAATGCGTGTGAAGGAAAAAGAAGGCACAGACCCCGTGCCTAGGTCCGTGTACCCACTGTGAACGCAAACCAACGGAAATTCTGTGCTTGTGACTTAACCTCCCCTACTCGATCCTCCCGACCATGAATCGACACCTCGAGACCCATCTTAAGATACAACAACACTGACTCAAGCTTATAAAATTGTCCCAAAACAACCACGACTTTTGACAAAAAAACGAATTTTACGACTACTCATTCTCCCAAATGCCTAACGACGCGAAACGAATCCAAAATAATCATCCCAATATCATTAACAATATACCTATATGCAGCAGCGATCACCCGTTGATACCCAACGAAGCCTGCAACCATAAAACTTCATGAACATGTCAATAACATATTTTTTTCAGAAAATGCAGTTTGAGCAGTCCCACGAAAAACACCATAACTCGCTCAATTTTTATCCAAATATTTCGAATTTTATATCAAATCGAAGGTATTGAAAAGTTCAATGTTTCATATGTTGAAAGTTTTCCCAAAATCTTGACAGCAAAAATCACAGTATTTAAAAGATCAGTAAAAACGAGATTTGAGATCCCAAAAATGGTTTCAAAAGTGATCAAAACATGATTGCTCGAACTCTTACATAACATATACATGATTTTCATACAATAAACATCAAAATATTTACTATTACAAGATCGATGCAGAAACAAATAAATATACATAACTTTAAATCTTCAACGTTACCGAAACGACGACTCCGACGCTGAGAAGGAAGCGAGAGACGATCCGGGACGAACGTGGCACTATCTTCCTTGAAGAAAAGGGACGAAAATTGCTGAATTCTTAGAGGAGGGAGGGGCGGCTGCCACTAGCTAGAAGAACCCTAAGTTTCTCTCAAAAAAATAAAAATATGAATTTTGTGTGTGTGAGTGTGTTAATCGATTTTTGGTGTGTGTAAAAATGTGTAAGTGTGTGTGATTGTATGTAACGTGTGTGTGAGTGAGTAATTAGGGGAAAATTGCTTAATTAAATAATTAATCAAGCTATTTAAAATGTTAAACCAATTAACAAGCTAATAAAAATAGTAAGCTAATACCCACTTTACTAAAATCCTCTAATTTAAAATAAAATACACACTTGCTAAACTCTTAAAAGTTTTAAACCCTTAAATCACTAAATAAATAAATTAGACTTTAAAATACTAAAACTTATCAGTCATTTAAAATGTCCCTTTCTAACTTAAAATAAAATACCACATTTAAAAATTGCCAAAATCGTCACCGGTCTCCTTTCCTCGATCCCGTATCGAATAATCACCTGAAACATGAAACTCGTGAAATATTTTAACGTGCATCACATAAGCATAGATAATTTAAAATAATGCAATTTAATAAATCATACATCAATAAAAATCATTTTAAATTTAAATAAATGATTTAACAATTAAATAAATGCATAGGATTTACGTGTACTGATTGTGGGCTCTACAGTTCCTCCCTCAGTTATATAAATTTTGTCCTCGAAATTAAATCTTACCAAACAGTTCTGGGTAGCAGTTCCTCATATCTGCCTCGGTCTCCCAAGTGGCTTCCTTCACTGATTGATTCAGCCACGGGACTTTGACCAACTTGGTCACCTTGTTCCGGATTCTCCGCTCCTGTCTGTCTAGGATTTGGACAGGCCTTTCCTCATATGACAGATCTAGAGCCAACTGCAACGGCTCGTAGCTCAAAACATGCGAAGGATTAGTTAGGGTACTTCCTTAGCATTGAGACATGGAAGACATTTTGTACACCGGTCAGATTCTGCGGTAGGGCCACACAATAAGCTAGTGTCCCAACTCTGTCAAGAATCTCAAACGGTCCAATTAATCTCGTACTAAGCTTGCCTTTCTTCTCAAATCTCATAACACCCTTCATGGGTGCTATCTTTACAAAAACGTGATCACCTATGGCAAACTCTAGATCTCTCCTCCTTTTATCAGCATAACTCTTTTGACGGCTCTGGGCGGTCCTCATCCTGTCTCGGATATTGACCACCACATCTGCAGTCTGCTGAACTATTTCTGGACCAAGTTTTGCTCTCTCACCGACTTCATCCCAAAGAATCGGCGATCTGCACTTCCTCCCATACAATGCCTCGTAGGGAGCCATACCAATAGATGCTTGGAAGCTGTTGTTGTAGGTAAAATGCACTAATGGTAGCTTAGATTCCCAAGTCCCATGGAAATCGATCATACAGGCTCGCAATAGATCCTCCAAAATCTGAATCACTCGCTCAGATTGACCATCTGTCTGAGGGTGAAAAGCTGTACTGAATAGCAACTTCGTCCCCATGGTTGCATGCAAACTCTTCCAAAAGGACGATGTAAACCTCGGGTCCCTGTCGGACACAATAGAAACTTGGATTCAGTGCAATCGAACTATCTCCCTGATATAAAGCTCCGCATACTGCGTCATGGAGAAAGTCGTCTTTACTGGCAAGAAATGTGCCGACTTAGTAAGTCGATCCACTATAACCCAAATAGCATTGGATCCCCTGACTGACCTCGGCAACCCAACAACGAAATCCATGGTGATATTCTCCCATTTCCACTCGGGTATAGGGAGTGGCTTAAGCGTCCCTGCTAGCCTCTTATGTTCTGTCTTCACCTGCTGACAAGTGAGACATTCAGACACAAAACGGCGGATGGGTCTCTTCATCCCTGGCCACCAATACAAAATCTGCAAATCCTTGTACATCTTGGTACCACCTAGGTGAATAGAATACGGAGATGCGTGTGCCTCTGCCAGAATATCCTCTCTGATCGAATCAACAATAGGCACCCACATTCTACCTCTGTATCTCACAATACCATCAGAAACTGTGTAGAGTACACTGGCCTTGGCCTCATCCTTCAGTCTTCATTTCTGTAACTGCTCATCAAAGGGCTGACCTGCACGGATTAGGTCAAACAACGAAGACTGGACCGTCAGATTAGACAGTTTAAGAGCCCTGCCCTTAGGATAAACCTCTAAGCCAAAACTTTGAATCTCTGACTAAAGAGGTCTCTGCACTGACAACTGTTCTACGACTGCAACTTTTCTGCTCAAGGCGTCTGCCACAACATTAGCTTTTCCTTGATGGTAGCTAATTTTCGCAATCATAGTCTTTTACTAACTCTAACCACCGTCTCTGTCTTATATTCAACTCTTTCTGCGTGAAGAAATACTTGAGAATCTTGTGATCGGTAAATATTTGGCATTTCTCGCCGTACAAGTAGTGTCTCCAAATCTTCAAGGCAAAGACAACGGCGGCTAACTCAAGATCATGAGTCGGGTAGTTCTTCTCGTGCACCTTCAACTACCTGGAAGCATAAGTTATAACTCGACCATGCTGAATCAACACTGTGCCTAACCCGAGCTTAGATGCATCGGTGTATAACACAAAATCCTTGTCCGGATGGCATGGCTAACACTGGCGCTGAAATAAGAGCTTGCTTCAAAGTATCGAAGCTCTTCTGGCACTCGCCACTCCACACGAACTTAGCATTCTTCTTGGTCAGTGAAATGAGCGGCACTGCTATCGATGAAAACCCCTAAATAAACTTACGGTAGTAACCGGCTAGACCTAGAAAGCTGCGGATCTCTGATGCATTCTTTGGCTCAACCCATTCCTGGACTTCTACTACCTTAGCTGGATCCACCTCAATACCACTGCTAGATATTATATGACCCAAAAACGCTACCTTCTCTAACCAGAATTCACACTTTCTGAACTTCGCAAATAGTTTACGACTCTGCAAAATCTATGAAACTGTACTCAGATGCTGAACATGCTCCTCATGGCTCTTCGAGTAAATGAGAATGTCGTCAATGAACACTATGATGAAATGATCTAGGTAAGGCTGGAATACTCGATTCATCAAGTCCATAAAAATTGTTGGGGCATTCGTCAGTCCAAATGGCATCACTAAGAACTCGTAATGCCCATATCTGGTTCTAAAAGCTGTTTTATGAACATCTGCATCTTCCACCTTCAGCTGGTGATACCCCGATCGAAGATCTATCTTAGAGAACACTGTGGCTCCCTGCAACTGATCGAACAAGTCCTCTATCCTTGGAAGTGGGTATTTATTCTTGATCGTTACCTTGTTTAGCTCCGGGTAATCAATGCATAGTCTCATGCTCCCGTCTTTCTTCTTCACAAAGAGCGCTGGCGCCCCATGGCGAGAAACTAGGGCGGATGAATTCTTTGTCTAGGAGCTCCTGAATCTACTGTTTGAGCTCTAACATCTCAGCTGGAGCTAGACGGTACGGTGCCTTAGAGATTGGCACGGTGCCTGGCAAAAGATCAATTGAAAACTCCACCTCTCTCTCTGGTTGAAGGACTGTGACGTCATCTGGAAAGACATCAGGAAAATCTCTGACCACTGGTACATTAGTTATAGATGGAGTGTGTACGTCAGGTGCAGAAACAATGCTGGACAAGAAAGTCTGACAACCCTTGTGCATAAGTCTCCGCGCTTGCATGCAAGAGAACATGCGAGGGAAACTCCTCCATCTTGCTGGCTCAAATAGAAACTGCTCCATGCCCAAAGGCCTTACCATCACTGACCTTTTCTGGAAATCAATCAAAACTCTGTTCTTTGTCCGCCAATCCATTCCCAAAATAATATCAAATTCTGGCATCGGCAACACGATCAAATCGACGAACACTAGGTGGCCCTGCAGCTCAAGATCGATGTCCCTGACCACACTAGTAGCTGATAATTCTTCACCTGATGGGACTGCCACTGAGTAGCTCACGTCGAGTCCAATAGACTTGACGTCCAGGTGACTAGCGAACGTCTCCGAAATAAAAGAGTGGGTGGCCCCTGAATCTATCAAGGCCTTCGTGGCTACTCTTTTTATGAAAATATTCCCTGAGAGACGATAGTACAACACAAAACTTATATCCCAAAGTTCTAACCTTAACCTCAAGCATAGCAGAAAATATATATCCCAAGTCACCAAAGTATTAACTAGCACACTAATAATCCCAAATAAAATTCAAAACATGCATGTAAGGAAAAATTTAATACTGCTGAATTAAATGCCTTACCAGTCAACAATGTCGTGTCTGGGTTCGTCTCCTAAGCATGCATGGCGAACACCATGCCCCGAGTCGGCTTCCTCCACTGAGGGCACTCCTTTAGCATGTGATCGCTGGCTCCACATTTTAAGCACTTGCCTGATCCATATAGACACTAGTCCCAGGTGCTGGCGGTGGCACTTTGGGCACAACGGGTGCTCATCCGGCCTCTGGGGAGCCTTCTATTGTGGAACAGGATCCTTGGCTTTCGGCAGTCCTTGAAATGGATTTTTCCCTAGCTGCCCCTGGAATGGCCTCTTGAACTGAGGTCGCTGTTGCTGCTGCTGCTGCGGTGCCTGATAGGGTCTCTTGCCCTGCCTATCACTCTCGATATCCCTTTGGTCCTGCTCTGCCACCAAGGCTTTAGATACAGCAACGGCATAGGTCGTAGGACCAGCAACTCTCACATCGCGGCGCAAGATCGGCCGCAAAACGTCCATAAAATGCCTCAACTTTCCCTGGGCATCATTAGCTATCAGGGGCACAAAGTGCCACCCCTTTTCGAAATTCCTGACAAAGTCCGCCACGCTACTGTCTCCCTGTCGCAGCGTCATAAACTCCCTTGTCAATCTGGATCGTACTTCCGCAGTGAAGTACTTGGAGTAGAAGACCTTCTTGACACCGTTCCACATCAATGTCTGCAAGTTCACTGACACCAACGAACTATCCTACCAAAGTCTGGCGTCCCCTGTCAAAAGAAACGTGGCACATGTGACCCTATCTACGTCTGTCAGCTCCATAAATGCGAAAATAACCTCGATGAACTTAATCCATCATTCAGCTATCATCGGTCAGTAGTCCCCGAAAACTCCTTTGGGTTCATCCTCCTGAACCTCTCAGACACCGCCTCTGGTATGAGCCTAGCCCCCGTATCAACTGTAACCTGGTTCCCCGCAAACTGTGCGAAGAACTGAGTCATTCCTGCAAGCATCTGTGCCTGCATATCTGGCGGTGGTGGAGGAGGAGTGTCTCTCCGTTCCTCTCGAGCCTCCCTGTCCTCATCCCTTACTTCACGGTTAATTATGCATCTAGGAGGCATACTGTTCCAATAATTTACCCAACACATAAACCCAATATGCATGCATGAACATAATATCAATAGCATAAGATGCACGTAAATCAAACATAAAACATGGATATGCTGAAATCATGGCTTAATGCTTAATACATGGAATAATTCAAAATCTTAAAACTTACAGACTTGAGGTGTGGCTTCTGAGCTTCTCGTAACTGGCAGTAAGCGTAACCCTTTACAAGAACACCGCTTTGATACCAACTGTAACGTACCGTACTTTTAACTACTTAAAATTTTGCAGAAAAATTAAAAATTTTCATAAATGAATCGTGAACCTTCAAAACTCGATAAAACAAACTGTCCATCCCCAAAGTAGTTGCATAAAAGATCTCAAGGTAAAGTTTGTCAAAGGTATTTTCTTAAAATCTCATAACCAGTAACATAAATCAGAGTACTTTTAAACATTTCATCAAACTTAAAACTTGGCGGTCCTCGGGTTTAGCCCCCCGCCCAGTTCAAGCCAGCTCACTGGTCCACATCTCTCGTCTCCTCAAATGCATCCTCACCTGCATCGATCAAGTCTAGTGAGTCTAAAGACTCAACACGTATAAACTGGAAGTAACGAGTAATACGTAATAAAATCACATGCATCTTTAAAATAGGGCGTACATACTTGAAACTTGAACTTGCATACTTAAAAGCTTGAACATACATACATAACATAGACGTGCCGTAACGTGAAATTTTTCTTAAACATGCTTGTATAATTGTACATACTTGAACATACATAACTTCATCATTTTGCGTAGAGGCGTGTTTCAAAGCAAGTGACCCATACATAAAACGCCTGATCAGACTAAACCACAGTACTGAGCTGACAGAGAATATCCACTGCCACATACATGAGATCCTTGTTCATGCTTTAACGGGTGGATTGGTCCCCGGTCATGCTTTACCGCTTTCCAATCCTGATCTAAACCCGTTCATGCTTTAACGGGGTGGATAGGTCCTCGGCAACGTTCACCGACTTACAAACCTATTCATAAATTGGTCACATGAAATTTATCATACCTAAAAAATAGAACATTTTCTCATTTTCCCGTTGAACATACTTACTTGGCGTTGAGGGATTCGTTGGATCTCGCTTGGGGCCACTGCTGCACATACTAACGTGAGTTTCAATACTTATCTTGCATAGCTTAGACGTATAGTCATGCTCATACCCAAAAACGAAAAATTTCGTTATGACATTCTAAATCTCTCGGGATTCGATCTCGTTTAATCATCGTATTTAATCATGACTCTGTACCAACCCGAACCAATACCGAACCATCAAGTAGTCATGATTAAAATACACCTAAAATGATGAAGTAATACCCCTAAAATGTTGAGGGTCGAAATCTAGGTGGATGGAGGCCAAAACATGAAACGCTCTTTCGAGAGTCAATTTGGCACATCGCACCGTAAATTCTTGTACGACCTCAAAAATGATCCGAATCACAAACGGCCAAAAACATGACCTTCCTAACTCGATGAGGCATAGTCCAGTCCAAGACCATAGGCTAAAATCAAACCGAGAACTCGAAACACACCTGAGAACAACAGCACCACTTGCTGTCAAATTACAGCAGCTGTGCAATCGCATTTCTTGTGTCGTTTTCGAGACTACCGGCCATTGGGGCTTGAACCACCGACCAGAGACTCTTACCAACATCCCAAAGAATGATTTGAACCATGGCTAAGGGCCCTAGGCCAGCCACACTTCGCACCATTCAGAAGTAACCCGAAAGGTTCACCCGAGAACACCTTGTATGTGTGTGTGGTGTTGTGCTTTGTTTGCTGTCCTGTGTCGTTCCAGTGGCCATTTGATTGACAATGGCATGATCTAGAAATCTTGGGGTATGGTATGAACCGTGGCTAAGGGCCATAGGCCAACCAAGATCCACACCATTCCACCATTTTCGAAACATATAAGCTGTAAACATGAGGAAGCCGAAATGGGGAGGGGCTGTTCTTGTGTTATTTTGTAAAAACCGATTCACCATGGACCAAGCCTCCAAAAGGGCGACTTAGTCACGTCTTAGACATGCTAGGGAAGTGATCTAACCATGGCTATAGGCGTTGGGGCAGCCAAGATCAGATTCATTTCCCTTTGACAGCACAACAGAATTTTCGAAAACTCAAATGGACAAAAATGGGGAGTTGCTGTCATTTTCGGTTTCTATCATGCATGGGGCTTGTTTGAATGGACCAACATGGTCTTAATGCATCCTAGTACATGTCTGAATGTAGCCTAGTGAGCCTGGAGTCGAACTATCCACCTGAAACAACAAAACAAGAGAACCCGTGAAGAGCATCATGAAAGCCGAAATTCTGCATCTTTTATTTTCTGAAAATTTTTGATAGATTTCGGTTTTTTTGCATGGAAATGATGATCATGTAATGTTAAATACTGATAATAGGACTTGATTGAAGAGTCAAGGAAGAATATATGCATGCCTGGTTTCGTTTGAAAGAAAAACGAAAGGATGAGGCGATTCGGCGCGGAGGAGGTGGAGCGCTCTTGCTACCTTGATTCTTACTCGGTTTTCTCTCTTGTTTCTAGCTATGAGGTTCACATTTTTCTACTCTGAAATGGCTCTGAATTTCGGTGATGGAGAGGAGAAATATTGGTTAGGAGAGTGAGGGAAATGGTTGCAAATATAATGGGGAATGCAAGACCAAGTCTCCTATTTGAAATTTGAATTTTTGTTTGATATCAAATGATTTGTTGGGGTGTTTGTTGGAGTGCTAATGACCGATTCCTACATGCTAGACTAGGTTAGGATAATGATCTAGCATTAATTAATTAATTAAGGGTGAAAAGATAACCATGCTAAGGAGTGACAAAGAATGGGTCAAAGGGTGAGTTGGCAAGGTATTGCTTGGTAATCTAAGGGGGCCAAAAATTTTACAATAAAAATGAAGGGGAACTGTTGATTAGTTAGTAAATCTATAACCCTTAAAAGCCTTACCTATCCTTTAAATAATTTAGTGAATTAACCCCTTAATTATGGAACTTAAATGAATTTATTTCTTACTCACCTCAAGTTGTATATATAATTCCCTAAACCTCCTTATTAACTTAAATTAACTTACTTGCTAGCTAAAATAAATTCTGGAAATGTTTTCTGAATCTTAAATTTTATCTCTAAACTCCAACTTCAGTCTGGCCTCACTGAAATAACTGAAATGATAAAAATTAAACTACTACGTAAAATAATTAAATTTAAATACTCATGCAATAAAATCATTTTAATTTAAATACTAGAATTATGCATGGCTTATACGTAGTCTAAGTTACGGGTTCTACAGATCCAATCTCGAAAGAACGTCCAGTTAGCAAAGTACTCATATCTCATCCCGAACGATTTAGTATCAAGATCTGCGTAATTGATGAAGCAAAATACACAACTCAAATTGAACAGGAAGATCTGATAAGCTAACGCACTTTCGAGAGTAATATGGATATGCAGAAGAAGGACAATGGTAAGACAATTGTTTTCTAGGTATCAATTGATTCTTACAATGATCTTCTTCAACTGTCACAAGAAGTTAATGAGTCGGATTTATGTGAAGACTATATCTTCTATATCACGAAGAAGTTTGGAGATTATTTAATAAAGATTAGAGACAAAAAGAAGACTGGACAGCCATCCAAATTACCCAATCTAACTTTTCTTGAAAAAACTTAGAAGTTGCCCACCAAGGACAATTTGGCAAAGGAATGAAGGCCAGAGTCAGTTTAATTCAAAAAATTGTGATTATGTGCAATCTTTTTGGACACTATACCAACGAATGTGCGAACATATCTCGCAAGAATAAAGTATTCAATGTTTCCCTAAGTGATGAGGAATCTGATGAGGATGAAGAATCCAATGATGAAGATAATCACATCTCGTTGACTTCACTTTTGGAAGAAAAATGTTGGTTACAAGTAAATCCACTAGGTGTTGCAACATCTGGCCGAAACACCTGTTCAAAATCATTATGCTTAAATTCTATATCCTCTAAAAAATTAAGTACTCATTTTTATTTGGAAGTATACGATGCATAATCACTCCAGAAAATATATAAAGACTATATGAGGAGTTGTATGATGACTGAAACAAAAGAAACAAATTGAACTCAACTCTTTTGAAGGAGAATACGGAGCAGAAGTTTTTTGTTGCTAAACTCGAAGTGATTTTAAGCAGAAAAGCTCTGGTATTGTGCAAAACAATGGATGAGCTTAAAAAGACAACTGAAACACTTGTCAAGTTCAGCTCGAGTACATACAAACTTGATTCCGTACTGATGATTGGAAAAGATAGTAAGACTGGACCAGACTTCAAAAACAGTGTCTTTGAAATTGGAGAACCATCTAAACCAACTGTATTAGTGAAAGGAAGTATCAATACGTTTAAACTACCACCAATTACTTCTATGACTAATAAGTTTCCTACCAAAAAGACGAGCTGCTCCTCACAAGCCGAAGCAAAGAAAATGCAAGTATGTGTGTCACTACTGGTTTAAACTTGGTCACATCAAGCCCTACTGTTTCAAGTTCATATAAGACCACATTTACGAGAAAGTGAATCGGATATTGCTTAGAGTGTTGTCCACACCTACTGTAACACCTCCAAACATCGACCTACAATAAAGAAAATTTGGGTACCAAAAGTAAAACTTCATTGTAATGTTGTTTATACATCATCAAAAACTAACAATGTAGGTCACTGATACTTTGATAGTGGAAGCTTACGCCATATGACAGGCTCAAAAGAACATCTCATAGATTATGTGTAACAAAACGGTAGTAGAGTGACCTATGGAGGTGGAACAAAAGAAAGGATTGTTGGAAAATGAATATTGAATGTTGAAGGACTACTAAAGCTTCACAATGTGCTACATGTCGAAGGATTAAACTCAAACTTGATAAGCATTAGCCAATTGTGTCATGATAATTTGCATGTTAAGTTTGATAAACATACATGTGAAGTTTTTGATAAAGCTAACGTGTGTGTCATGATAGGTACAAGATCTCTGAATAATTGTTATCAATTAGGGGAAGAACGTACATGCAAATACGCAAAATTAAGTGGACATGAACTTTGGCATCAAAATTTGGGTCATGAAAATTTCAAGATCCTGAAGAATTTATATAAGTATGATGTTGTACGAGGTATGGATTTTATGGGTCCTATGGAAGTGGAAAGCTATGGAGGTAAAAAATATTATTTTGTATGTGTCAATGACTTCTCATGTTTTACATGGGTAAGCTTTATTAGAGAAAATTCAGACGCCTTTGATGTATTTAAAAATTTAGTCACTAGGATCACTAACCTCCATAACTTGAAGATAAGCTTGATTAGGTCTGACCACGGTAAAGAATTCAAGAACTCTTTAGTTTTATCTTTGTATGATAAGAAATGTATATCACATGAATTTTCAGCCCAAAAACTCCACAATAGAAAGGCATAGCCGAATGCAAGAATAGAACAATACAAGAAATGGTTAGGGTGATGCTGAGCTCAAAAAACATTTCAAAGCATTTTTGTGCTGAGGCCCTAAACACTGCATGTCATATTACAAATCGTGCATACTTAAGAAAGCGGTTCAACTATGACACCCTATAAGCTAATCATAGGAAAGAAACCAAATCTTAAATACTTTCATGTTTTTGGATGTGTATGCTATGTCTTAAACGATATAGATCACCTTCAAAATTGACTCTAAAAGCGATGAATGTTTGTTTCTTGGATATGCTACAAATAGTCGTGATTATCATATGTTTAATCTAAGAACTAGGACTATTATGGAAGTATATTAATGTTGTCTTTCATGATCATGCAGATCTCAAAAGGAAAACTGTGTAGAATGACGTGGATGACAGCTGGAAATTTCCATCTAATTGAAAATTCCAGTTGTTGCCCCGGATGTTACAACACTGAGCACAACACAAGATCTTGCAGTGACTGAACCCGAAGAAGAATAGCAAATTTGTAGGACCGAGCACTTGCCGCTTTACCAAAAGTTATAGTTGGTGGTAATGGTTCAACTCAAGTCTTTTAAACTGCACAGCAGCTCAAGCAACATAGCTCGATCGCTCTATCAGGCATGGAAAATTATTGCACCCAACATGATGATGATACAATTGATTATGGAAATAATATTCCAAACAAAATTCAAAAAATCATCCTTCATCCCAAAATATCGGAAATGTTCATGGAGATATACAAATCCAAAAGAAAGAAAACATTGACTACCGCAAAATGGTCGGGTTATTGTGCATGAGTTCCATGTATTCACATGTTAGACATTCCTGTTTTTTATCTAATTCAAACAAAAAATGTTGAGAAAGCACTCAAAGATGAATTTTGAACCAAAAGAATGCATGATGAGCTTGAACTAGTTTATTTGAAATGATGTGAGGTATTTAGTTCCACATCCTAACGATGTGTAATGCCTGAATTAAATATCACAAGTGTTGCTTTAGTAATGTGAGATTACTAAATAATTAATGATTTTTTAAAAAAATGAAATATGACATATTTTGGCCATATGAAGTCCAAATGATTTGAAATTTGAATATAACGTAGAAAACTCAAAGATATAGAAGTTTCATGTTTTGAGTTTTGAAAAAATTTGATCGTTTGACTGGTCCAAAAGGATATACCGGTGTTAAAATGTTAAATATTATTTATTATATTATATTATTTAATAAAAATATAATATAATATAATATTTAAAATTAAAAAAAATTGCATTGAGTAGAAAGGAGAGAGCAGAGACGTGAGGTGAGAGTGAGAGAAATAGAGTTTTGATTTTCTTTTCGATCGTGCAACTTATCGGTTTATCCAATCGACGAACCGACTTCAGTTATGGGATCGTTGACACGAGATCTTCGATTTGATGTATAAATTTATAGTTTTGGTGATATTTGAAATTCGTCGATTTTTGGAATAAATCTGATAAATTGTTAAATCATACTGAAATTGAAGATTGTTGAATAGTGTAGGATTTTAACGAAGTAGAGATGATTATAATGATGTTGTTTTGAATTATTCCTAATTTATTATAATTAGGGATTTTTAATCGTTGGATTGAAATGGGTGAGTTGTTTGTCAGTTGTTATTAAATCTGATTATATATTCGGAGTCTACGAAGTATAGGCTACACGTTGATATAAAGTTTTCGTAATTTGACGGATGTTATAAAATAGCCTATTATTTGAAGTTAATTAATTAAGGTGTATTTGATAGTAGTATTGTTAACTAAATACACCAGAATATTAAATTGTTGAACAATACGAATTTATAGTCGAGTTTTATATTTTGTTGAATTAATTTTTGTTGGGCTATTTGATGTTGTATATTGAGACTGTTATGATTGTGTTGATACGGTGACAATGATATGATATTGTTGTTGAATTATTTAGATACATCACAAGTCTCGGGATCAAAGAAATAGCCAGATTTTACATATACTCGATTATCAGGTACGTGTTGACGTACGAGCATATATTGTTATTGTTTAGTATTGATGAATAATATTGCGTTGAAAGATGGTAAATCACTGCTATTGGGTTATTTGATATTATATATGTTGTTGTTTATTATTGTTGATGTTGGCTGTCGTTGTTGAGAAACGTCACGTTGATGTTGTTCGTTCAACGATATTGCTGTCGCCGGAGTTGGGTTGCGACGTTTCGTTGATGTTATTCGTTCGACGATATTGCTATCGCCGGTGTTGGGGTGCGACGTATCGTCGATGTTGTTGTTCGTTCGACGATATTGCTGTCGCCGGAGTTGGGGTGCGACGTATTGTCGATGTTGTCGTGGCAGTAGTATGAGAGTGATGTTGTTGATGTCGTGGTTGGTTGGTGACTTGATTGTCCAGAGACAGCAATGGGAGTATTTCTTTTATCATTCCAGTTATATTTTATGTTGTTAATATAACTGTTATGTATTACGATGATGATTGTTGTGTATGCTCACCCTTTGGAGGCTGTTTTTGTTGGACAGGTTACAGGATTATGCCGTGAGACAGGATAGTGGTGAAAGACTAGATGTGTCTAGTCAAACAGTCCTGTAGATGATAGTAGATAGAGACAATATAACTTATTGTCTTATTTGAGTTGTATGTGTGTATTTATTATACTGTTTCTGCTACACTGACGTAGATGGTGTGGTGATTGCACTATTTTTTCATATGCATTATATTATTACGTCGTCGAAAAGAAAATTTTTATGTATATGACGTCACATGTTGTATGATTACGTGGAGAGGTTTGGGGCGCCACAATTGGTGGTATCAGAGCATATGTTAGATTTCTGGGATGTTTAGGAATTGGGTTTGTGATGAGGGAGTTGGATGGCGATATTATCTACGTGTGTCTGTGCATTTGATTTGTTCCTGGTGACTTCTTGGTATGATTGATTGTTATTTAGTTGCGTGTGGTTTCGTGCGAAAGGTGTGATGATGAATATTGGATTGTAATTGTTAAATGTTATGATTAACAATTTGATTTCCAGTTATGGCAGCTAGAGAACAGGTACATCCACACGAGGAAACAGACGAGGTTGACAGTGGATTTGGACAGATAAATCCATTGCCTCCTCTTCCTATGGGACAGGCACCTGCATATCAGTCTTTATTTCCTGGTGAGTTGACTTTGGCACAGTTTAGCAGTTATCTTCCACCGAGATTTGATAGTTCTGAGACTGGTGAGCGAGCAGAGGAGTGGATTGAGAGGATAGAGAAGATATTTGTGACCGCTCCGTGTGCTTGGTCTGCTTGGTTACGATTGGCTACATTTCAGCTTTCGAGGAATGTATTATTGTGGTGGCAGATGACTGAGGCCGAATTGAGAGCACATGGCCGTACTGTTGATTGGGATGTGTTTCTCTCTCGTTTTCTTGATAAGTATTTTTTCTATAGAAGCCAGACAGAAGAAAGAGAGAGAATTCGAGGATTTGAGACAGGGCAGTATGTATGTTGCTGAGTATGAGTCTCGGTATTCTGCATTGCTGAAATATGTGCCACATATTGCTATGAATGTTCATGCTAAGATGACGCACTTCTTGAAAGGGTTGAAGTTAGAGTTATTTGATCGTGTGCAATCAAATAACCCGGTATCATTTGAGGATGCAGTGACGAGGGCTGAGATGGATGAGTTGGTTATGCAGGAGTATGGGGCTCATGGACGATTATCAGAGCCGACTAGGGAGTCATTGTGACCGCAGGGACAGTTTTTTAAATATCCGAAGGGTTCATCTTCTTCTTCAGCATCATCTGGGAAGCGTCGATTTGATTCACGACGTGTTGAGAGTCGTGGGGGTAGTTCTCTGTCTGTTCATGGGCAGAGATGAGAGTCCATAGCAGTGAGATGTTTTCGTTGTGGGCGACCTCATCTGATTAGACAGTGTACACAGACCGAGATCACCTGTTTTGAGTGTGGCGGTGTGGGCCATATAGCCAGACAGTGTCCTAGTCGTGAGAGACATCGAGAGCCCAGTAGTGATAGAGGTAGATCCTCAGGGAGAGGAGGACGACAACCTCAACAGTTTACACCGCGACCTTCTGGAGGACAGCCACGTATATAGGGAGCTGGTCCGCCTTAAGCACAGGTGTATGCTTTGACACGAGAGCAGGTTGAGGAGGCACGAGAGGAGATGATAGCGGGTAAGTGTTATTTGTGTTCTTATCCTGCTTATATTCTTGTTTATACCGGTGCTTCACATACATTTATATCGAAGAGGTTTGTGGTTGAGCATCATATGCGCTCGTCTCCATTGTTTATACCTCTTTCTGTTTCAACACCTTCTAGAGTTGATATATCAATTGTATCTATGATATCAGATGATGTTATTTCTTATGAGGGCTATGAGTTGAAATCTGATATGATTATTCTAGAGATGACTGATTTTGATTGTATTGTGGGAATTAATGTGCTGAGGAGATATTGTGCGACTGTTGATTGTTATCAGCGAGTAGTATATTTTTATACAGATGAGAAAGAGCGTTGAACATTTTATGGGAAGGGTTCTTGTCCCCGTGTTCCGTTGGTATCTGCCATCCGGATGTCTCGGTTATTGGAGCATGAACATGAAGGTTATCTTATTTATGATGTAGATGTGACAGAGAAGAAGAAAGAGGTGGGAATAGAGGAGATACCTGTAGTTGCTGAGTTTGCCGATGTATTTCCTGATGAGATTCTAGGCTTCCCACCAGTTCGTGAGGTGGAGTTTGGGATTGAGTTGATGCCAGGTACTTCTCCTATTTCTCGTACTCCTTACAGAATGGCACAAGCAGAGTTGAGAGAGTTGAAAGCCCAGTTGCAGGACTTGCTGGACAAGGGATACATTCGTCCTAGTGTATCACATTGGGGTGCACCAGTCCTATTTGTAAGAAAGAAAGATGGAACGATGCAGCTTTGTATTGACTATCGGCAGCTGAATAAGGTAACGATTAAGAATAAATATCTCATCCCTCGTATTGATGATTTATTTGATCAGTTGCAGGGAACCTCAGTATATTCGAAGATTGATTTGAGGTCAGGATATCATCAGATACGAGTTAGAGAGGAGGATATTCAGAAGACAGCATTCAGGACCAGATATGGACATTATGAGTTTTTGGTTATGCCGTTTGGGTTGACGAATGCTCCAGCTGTGTTTATGAGTTTGATGAATAGGGACATTTCAGCCTTATCTCGATCAGTTTGTTATTGTGTTTATTGATGATATATTGATATATTCCAGGAGTGAGGCTGAGCATGCAGGGCATTTACGTTCAGTATTACAGGTACTGCGAGATAGACAGTTGTATGCCAAACTCAGTAAGTGTGAGTTTTGGTTGGATCAAGTGGTCTTCTTGGGTCATGTTATATCGAGAGATGGGATTTCTGTTGATCCAACGAAGGTAGAAGCCGTGTTACAGTGGTCTGCACCTACATCTGTACCAGAGATCCGTAGTTTCTTGGGTTTAGCAGGTTATTATCGTCGATTTATTGAGGGATTTTCAAAGATTGCTAGACCTTTGACACAATTGACTCAGAAAGGTGTGCGATTTCAGTGGTCTGAAGCATGTGAGAGGAGTTTTCAGGAGTTGAAGCACCGATTGACAACTACACCGGTGTTATCAATTCCTACAGAAAACGAGAGGTTTGTTGTTTATACTGATGCATCATTATATGGTTTGGGATGTGTTTTAATGCAGGATCGACATGTTGTGGCATATGCCTCGAGACAGCTGAAACCAAACGAAACAAGATACCCTGTGCATGACTTGGAGTTGGTAACCATTATCTTTGCCTTGAAGATATGGCAACACTATTTATATGATACGATTTATACTGATCATAAGAGCTTGAGATTTCTGTTTACACAGACAGAGTTGAATATGAGACAGAGACGATGGCTAGATTTGATGAAGGATTATGACTGTGAGATTGAATATCATCCTGGTCGAGCTAATCTTACAGCTGATGAATTGAGTCGTAAAGTGAGCTATACTGCAGAGGATGTGATTCGTTTATCAGCTATGATGATGTCTTGTTGTTCCTTGGGATATGATTTCGATATCTCGACGACTCCTATCCAGGTATCTACCTTATTAGATGAACCTGATATATATGGTTGTATTCGTGATGCACAGAAGGAGTTAGTTTCTCATAAACAAGGTACTCATTTTAGAGTGGCTAGATGGGCAGTTCCTCATATATCTGAGTTGCGACAGGGCCTATTGCGGCGTGCACATTGTAGTTTATATTCTATCCACCCTGGTGACAAGAAGATGTATAAGGATCTACGCTCTCAGTTTTGGTGGAAGGGAATGAAACGTGATTTGATTGATTTTGTACTTCGATGTCTCAATTGTCAACAAATCAAAGGTAAAAGGAGAAGGCCAGGAGGTGAATTGAGGAGTTTAGAAGTATCGACTTGGAAATGGGAGCACATATTGATGGATTTTGTGACTCATTTGCCAAGAAGCACTGGAACTATTGATGCTATTAGGATGATTGTTGATCGATTGACGAAAGTTGCACATTTTATACCCTATAGCATGAATAGTACGTACTTGACGATGGCACAGCTGTATATACGAGAGATTGTACGGTTGCATGTGATTCCAGTGTCTATTATTTCTGATAGAGATCCTCGATTTACTACTCATTTTACTGCAATGGGGACAGAGTTGAGATTGAGTACAGCTTATCATCCTCAGACAGATGGTCAGACTGAGCATACTATTCAGACGCTGGAGGATATGTTGCATGCTTATGTTATGGATTTTAAATCTTTTTGGTAGTCAGCTATTCCATTGGTGGAGTTTGCGTATAACAATAGTTATCAGAGTAGTATTCAGATGGCAAAATTTGAGGCATTGTATGGGAGACGTTGTAGATCTCCGTTATACTGGGATGATGTTGATCGAGCTGCAGTTACCGGTCCTGATATGATTCATGAGATGGAACAGTAAGTAAAGTTGATACAACAGCAATTGAAAGAAGCTCAAGATAGACAGGCTGCCTATGCCAATAAAAGACGAAGACCCTTAGAGTTTCAGCAGGGCGATCGAGTATTTTTGAAAGTTTCTCCTTTTCGTGGCACAGTGCGATTTGGTATGAAAGGAAAGTTGACACCGAGGTATGTTGGTCCGTATGAGATATTGCAGCGGATAGGTACTTTGGCATACCGATTTGCTCTACCTCCATCTTTATCTGGTATTCATGATGTGCTTCATGTGTCGATGTTGCGGAAGTATGAGCCGGATCCTTCACATGTATTGGATATTTCTGATGTTCAGTTAGATCCTGATGTGTCTTATGTGAAGAGACCAGTCTGTATTTTGGATCGATCTGAACGGAAGCTTCGTAGTAAGCTTATACCGATGGTGAAGGTTCAGTGGGAGCATAGAGGTGTCGAAGAGGCCCGTTGGGAGACAGAGCGGCATATGAGGGAGCTCTACTCCTACTTATTCTGATGGTATGACGTATCTTTATTTATGTATGTTATTACTGTTGTTGATTAATTTTGGGGTCGAAATTCATTTAAGGGGGTAGAAATGTAATGCATGAATTAAATATCACAAGTATTAATTTAGTAATGTAATATTACTAAATAATTATTGATTTTTAAAGAATGAAATAAGACATATTTTGGTCATATGAATTCCAAATGATTTGAAATTTGATATAACGTAGAAAACTCAAAGATATAGAAGTTTCATGTTTTGAGTTTTGAAAAATTTTATCGTTTGACTGGTCCAAAGGAATATACCAGTGTTAAAAAGTTAAATATTATTTATTATATTATATTATATTATTTTATTATATTATTTTATTAAAATATTTAAAATTTAAAAAAAATTGCATTGAGTCAAAATGAATTCCACCGAACTCAGCAAGGAGAGAGCAGAGACGTGAGGTGAGAGTGAGGGACTAGAGTTTCGATTTTTTTTTCGATCGTGCAACTTATCGGTTTATCCAATCGACGAACCGACTTCAGTTATGGGATCGTTGACACGAGATCTTCGATTTGAGGTATAAATTTATAGTTTTGGTGATATTTGAAATTCGTCGATTTTTGGAATAAATCTGATAAATTGTTAAATCATACTGAAATTGAAGATTGTTGAATAGTGTAGGATTTTACTGAAGTAGAGATGATTATAATGATGTTGTTTTGAATTATTCCTAATTTATTATAATTAGGGATTTTTAATCGTTGGATTGAAATGGGTGAGTTGTTTGTCAGTTGTTATTAAATCTGATTATATATTCGGAGTCTACGAAGTATAGGCTACACGTTGATATAAAGTTTTCGTAATTTGACGGATGTTATAAAATAGCCTATTATTTGAAGTTAATTAATTAAGGTGTATTTGATAGTAGTATTGTTAACTAAATACACCAGAATATTAAATTGTTGAACAATACGAATTTATAGTCGAGTTTTATATTTTGTTGAATTAATTTTTGTTGGGCTATTTGATGTTGTATATTGAGACTGTTATGATTGTGTTGATACGGTGACAATGATATGATATTTTTGTTGAATTATTTAGATACATCACAAGTCTCGGGATCAAAGAAATAGCCAGATTTTACATATACTCGATTATCAGGTATGTGTTGACGTACGAGCATATATTGTTATTGTTTAGTATTGATGAATAATATTGCGTTGAAAGATGGTAAATCACTGCTATTGGGTTATTTGATATTATATATGTTGTTGTTTATTATTGTTGATGTTGGCTGTCGTTGTTGAGAAACGTCACGTTGATGTTGTTCGTTCAACGATATTGTTGTCGTCGGAGTTGGGTTGCGACGTTTCGTTGATGTTATTCGTTCGACGATATTGCTATCGCCGGTGTTGGGGTGCGACGTATCATCGATGTTGTTGTTCGTTCGACGATATTGCTGTCGCCGGAGTTGGGGTGCGACGTTTGGTCGATGTTATCGTGGCAGTAGTATGAGAGTGATGTTGTTGATGTCTTGGTTAGTTGGTGACTTGATTGTCCAGAGACAACAATGGGAGTATTTCTTTTATCATTCCAGTTATATTTTATGTTGTTAATATAACTGTTATGTATTACGATGATGATTGTTGTGTATGCTCACCCTTTGGGGGCTGTTTCTGTTGGACAGATTATAGGATTATGCCGTGAGACAGGATAGTGGTGAAGGACTAGGTGTGTCTAGTCAAACAGTCTTGTAGATGATAGTAGATAGAGACAATATAACTTATTGTCTTATTTGAGTTGTATGTGTGTATTTATTATACTGTTTCTGCTACACTGACGTAGATAGTGTGGTGATTGCACTATTTTGTCGTATATGCATTATATTATTACGTCGTCGAAAATAAAATTTTTATGCATATGACGTCACATGTTGTATGATTACGTGGCAAGGTTTAGGGCGCCACACGATGGAAACATAATTAGTAGAAAATGGATTTGTATAAATAAAATCGATGAGTCCGGAACATCATTCAGAACAAAGAAAGGTTGGTCGCTCAAGGATACACACAGGTAGAGGGGGTTGAGTTTGATGAGACCTTTGCTCTTATACCCCGCGTTGAGCCAGTCCAACTATTTCTAACTATTTCATGTTATATGAGGATTAAGCTCTACTAAATAGTTGTTAAAAATGCCCTTTTGAATGGAATTTTGAGTGAGGAAGTGTATGTTAGACAGCCTGAATGATTCAAAGATTCACACCACTTGGATCATGTTTACAATTTAAAAAAGGCTCCCTATGTCTAGAGCCCAAAATTCAGTACACGTAAAACCCATGTATTTATTAAATTGTCAAATTGTTTATTTAAGTTTAAATGGATTTTTAGCGACGCGTGATTTATTCAAATGCATTATTTTAATATTATTTATGTTTATGTGATGTACGTTAAAATATTCTCTTGAGTTTCATGTTTCAGGCGATTAGTCGATGCGGGATCGAGAAAAAGACCGGCGACGATTTTTGGCAATTTTAATGCGGTATTTTATTTTAAGTTAGGATTTATGCATTTTAAACGTTTATTTAGTTATAGCATTTTAAAATCCTAATTTGGTTATTAGGTGATTCTAAAATTTCAGAATTTTAAAATGTGTACCTATTGTGTATTTTATTCCAATTTTTAAGATGTTAGTTTTTTTTTTTTTTGTGAGGAGTTAGTATTTTAGTTAGTATATTAAGTGATTATTAGTAATTTTAAATACCATGCTAATTATAATTTAAGCAATATTTTAGTCCCTAATTATTAAATAACACACACACACACCGAGATACACACACATACACGTTTTAACACCTATGCACACACACCATCCCTTTTCTTTTTTTAAAAAGAAGAAAAACCTAGGGTTCTTTGCTAGAGAGTAGCCGCCCCTCCCCTTCGGATTTGACCATATTTTCGTTGAGTTTTCTTCAAAGGAAATCGTTCCACGGTCGTCCCCTCGCTTTCTTCCCGCTTCGGTATCGTCGTTTCAGTATTTCAAATCTTCAAAAGGCATGTATATTCTTTTGTTTCTGCATCGATCTCGTCATTAGTAAATATTTTGATATTTATTGTATGAAAACCATGTGTATGTTATGTAAGAGTTTGGGCAAATATGGTTGGATCACTTTTGAAACTGTTTTTGGATCTCAAAACTCGAATTTGCTGTTTTTGTAATTACTGCGATTTTTAGGTCGGTTTTCTGGAAAAACTTTCAACATATGAAACGTAGAAATTTTTGATACCTTCGATTTGATATAAAATTCGAAATATTTGGATAAGAATTGCGTGAGTTATCGTCGTTTTTGTGGGACTGCTCAACCTGCGTTTTTCCGAAAATTATGTTCTTGATGTGTTCTTGAAGTTTTATTGTTGCAGGCTTCGTTGGGGATCGACAGGTGAGCACTGCTGTGTTTAAGTACATCGAGAATGATTTTGGGATGATTGTTGGTGTTTCGTTTCGTGTCGTTAGGCACTTGGTTGAATTAGAAGTCGTAGGAATTGATTTGGTGTCGAATCTCGAATTTTGTGTCGTTTTGTTGTTGCATTAGATATTGGGGTGGTTGGATTGTTGATATGGGTTGGAGTCAATACCGTAGCATCCTAGGATGAGTCTTGTGGTATCGATTCATAGTCTAGGCGGTATAATTGAGAGAAATAGACAGTGCAAGAATTTTTCCGCAGATTTGTTATCCCGAGGCTACACGGACCCATACACGGGGTCCGTGCCCTTGTTTTCTTCGAAGTGTCAATTCACAGAGCCTACACGGACCTTGACACGGGGTCTGTGTCCCTTCTTTTTTTTTGGCACATTTTACAGAGCCTACACGGACCCGTAGCCGAACCTGGGCACGGGGTCCGTGTACTTCCTTTTTAGGGAAAATTTTTTTGTTTGGTTTGGGGGTTTTGGTGTCATTATTTAGTACGGTGATTAAACGAGGTCAAGTCCGGAGTAATCTAGAATGTCATAAGCTATTTATTTGATTCGGTGGTGAGCACGAATACCTACGTCTAAGTTATGCAAGTTAAGTGTTTGAACTCATGTTAGTATGTGCAGCAGTGGCCCCAAGCAAGATTCAACGAATCCCTCAACGCCAAGTAAGTATGTTCGACGTGCACCTCGTTAAATTATGAACATGTTTAGATCAGGATTGGAAAGCGGTAAAGTATGATCAGGAACCAATCCACCAGTTAAATTATGAATTGGGATCTCATGTATGTGGCAGTGGATCTTCCCTATCAGCCCAGTACTGTGGTTTAGTCTGATCAGGCGTATTTATGGATGGGTCACTTGCTTTGAAACATGCCTCTATGCAAAATGATGTTATGTATGCTCAAGTATGTATGATGCAAGTATGTCTAAGAAAATTCTTATGATGATGGCACATCTATGTTTATGCTACTACATTGATGTTTTAAGTACGTTTATGCTATTATGTTCAAGTTTCAAGTATGTACGCCTTATTTTAAAGATGCATGTGATTTTATTACGTAGTACTTGTTATTTCCAGTTTATGCATGTTGAGTCTTTAGACTCGCTAGACTTGATCGATGCAGGTGAGGATGAATTTGATGAGACGAGAGGTGAGGACCAGTGAGCTGGCTTGGACTGAGCGGGAGGCTAAACCCGAGGACCGCCCATGTTTTTAAGTTTTTATGCGATGCTTCAACTACTCTGATTTTACGTTTTGGTTTATGATGTTTAAACAAGTATTTTTCTTTAGCAAACTTTATATGTGATCTATCTTATTGCAAATACTTTTAGTTGGACAGTTTATTTATGATCACAATTTGAAAGTTTATTTTATATTTAAGAAAATTTTTATTTTTCCGCAAATTTCAAGTAATTCAAAATATGGTACGTTACACAATGGTTTGAAGCAGACACCACGTGCATGGTAGGGTAGACTGGCCGAATATTTACTCGAAATTGGCTTCAAAGGAGGTGAGGTTGACAAAACCTTCTTTATTCAAAAGTCAAATACTTATCTTCCAAGTTTATGTGGATAACATTATTTTTGGTGCATCATCTCAAAAGCATGCAGATGATTTTGTTGAATGCATGTCTTCTAATGTTAAAAGGAGCATTTTAGGTGAGTTAAGTTTTTTCTTGGATTGCAAATTAAGAAAATGCAAGATTGTTTTTTCTGTGAAACAAAAATGTGAAAATTTTGATTAAGAAATTTGCAAATGAAAACACTAAATATATGAAAACACCTATAGACTCAAGTGAAATACTATGCAAGAAGATGTTGCCGAAGGTGTTGACAACATCCTCTATCGCAACATAATTTTTAGCCTCTTGTATTTGATTGTTAGTCATCCCGACATTATGTTTAATGTATGCTTGTGTGCACAGTATCAATCAAATGCTAAAATCTCATACCTAAAAATAGTTAAGTGAATCCTACGATATGTAGCAGGAACTACAGATTCAGGATTATGGTACACTCAAGAAAAAAACACCAAGTTGATAGGTTTTTTCTGATGTCGATTGGGCTGAAGATTTAGATGATAGAAAGACACAATGGGAGGATATTTTTACTTTGGAAATAACTTAGTTTCATGGTATAGTAGAAAAAAAAATTGTGTGTTACTCTCGACTGCTGAATCTGAATATGTAGCAGTTGGAAGTGTTACTCCCAACTTTTATAGATGAATCAAATGGTATATGACTGTGGCCTTAAGAGTGAGACTCTCATTGAGTACTGTGAAAATTGAAGCGCAACTAACATCTCAAAATTCTAGTACAATACTTTTGAACAAAACACATTGACATTATACATCATTTTATTCAAGATTTAATAGAGAAATTTTTTATTTGTATGGAATTTGTTGGGACTAATAATCTGTAACGTCCAAAAAAAAAGTCAACCCACGTAAACAACATGCATGCAAATGATTTAAATTGCGTAATTGTTTTATTTAATTGATTTTAAATGCTTACTTGATGTATATTATACGATTTAAGGTCTAATTGCATGATTAAATGATTAGATTGTATGATTTCATGAGAAGATTTTATCTGAATATTCAGTAATAGGCAGAGGAAAGGAGACCGGTGACGACCATATAAATATATTTTTTTCAATAAATATTTTCAAGGCTTATTAATATGATTATGTGTTATTAAATTTTTCTAAAATAGTAGAGTCCAAATTATTTTACGAAACGAGCACGATTTTATTCGGGAAGCCAGTTTTGAGCAAACGAAAGACTTTTAAAGGACCAAAAGTATTATTATTGAAAACTAAATTTTTATAAACTTTTATTTTCAAATAAATAAATGTTATCGGGCCTAATATACCTAAGATTAGTATGCCCAATTGTTCCTAAACTCAAAGACCCAAAACTGAAAACACTAGCCCATTAACATGCAAATTTTAAATCTATAAAATAAAAACCTAGGGTCTTTCTAAGCCTCACATTAGCCAAAAATTCACACACAACACACCATATTTTCAAGATTTTGAAGAGGAAAAAACAAGGAGTCTTCGTCGCCCGTTCGTCCTTCTTCGCACCTCATGCCAACGATCGTATATTCGAGCATTTTAAAACATAAAGGCACGCTTCTAAACTCCTTTGACGCATCATTCGAGTCATATTATGCTTGTTTTATTTATTTTTGCATGAAAATATTTAAACATGATTCGTTCAACGATATAACAAATATTTTCAGAGTTTTGATAATTTTACGCTTGTTTGAAAAACGTTATGATTCCTAAGGACACACTGCCAATATGAGGTGTTTAAGATACGGGAAAAGAGTCTCTAAGGGACAACATGAGGGCTGGAGTCGAGCTTGGCTAGGAAGAAACGAGCCTAGGATTTTCTACGGGGGCCACGCGATCATGGGCTCGGCTTGGTGCATGGCGACGTGCAGCTTGGTCGGGGCTCGGGTAGGGGAATGTGCTAAACGTGGTTTAGGGTTAGGAAGAGTCCTAGAAAGGCTAGGTCTCGTGGATAGCAACTATCCCACGCACGCAGATGGAAGGCTGCGGTTAGGGTGGCTCGCAGTTGGTTGGGGCTAGCTAGGCTGGTCCAGTAGGGTCTAGCAAAGATGGATAGGGTTAGTGGCGGGGCCTGGTGCAGCCGTGGTTCGTGGTGGCTCGAGGGGATGAGGGCTGCAACTTGGAGAGGGGAATAGGACTGCGCCGGCTTTGACAGGGGCTTGGGCTGGTTCGTTCAGGTCTAGGCTAGGTCGGTTAGTGTCTAGAAGGGTCTGTGAATGGTCTGGTCCATGACGGCTCGGTGGTGGCTGATGAAACTTAAAATTAATAATTTATTATATGTTAAAACCTGTATTTTAAAATTTAAGTTTCATTAAAATTATAAAATTATGTTATTTTAGTATTGTTTGTTTATATTTAATTGTCTTACTAAATATGTTTTATTTTCAGGTTTTCTACGTGTTGGTAAAATAATGATAACTCAAGCTAGAAAATTCAAATGGAGGTGACTCAAACATGTTTGGAATCCTTGAGAAATTATCTACAACTTTGCAGAAGACATGATTGCCTAAAAAGTTTCTTAAGATGATCAAATTGTGCAAATATCAAAAGGAGGACAAATTTACTTTTACTATGACCAGCATATAGTAAAAAAATCATAACTATTTCAATATTTAACCAAATGAGGTGAACCAAGTGGCCAAATTCATCTATATACAATTCCCCACATGTTTGGCGTTTTGAGCAGAGTCAAATTCGGTGATTAAAGTCGTGGAACAAAGCATTGAAAGAAGGGACATGGAATTGAACTTGGAAGAGACAAAGAATACTATTGCAACTACATTGCATTAATAAAAATTTTGACTCTTTCTCTCATTTGGCCTATAAATAGAGGCCTTGTGCTAGCTTGAGAATCATTCTATCTCATTGTAAAATATAGTGTGAGTGTGTATCAAAGTTCTAATTTCCAATATATTTTCTTTCATGTTCTCAACTATGAGTGATATTTTAGTGTTGATCAAAAGTAAGCTTATGGCAAGCTAAATCTATTATGTCAAGGTGAAGAGGATGCATTCTTGGTGAAGTAAGATTGTTTATATTTTGTATATTCTTTCTTTATTTCTTTTCATTTAGCTAACTTATTTTTATTGTAGGTATAAAAATGAATTATTTGTTGTTATCAATTTACATCAAATGCTTGATACCATTAAAGTGGTTATCTTGATTTGTTGTTTAATTTTGATACAATAAATATTTCATCACTTATTATTATATATATATAGATATATATATATATATATATTTATATAATAATATCAAAATATTTCATTTAGACGATAGCGTGGCTCTATCGGTTGTTTTAAATGAAATATTATGATTTAATACTAACATCTAACAATCTAACATTTACTTTATCGCAACTAACTTTTATTTTTCGCATCTAACTTTTACTTTCTCGCAACTAACTTTTACTTTATCGCAACTAACATTTACTTTATCGCAACTAACTTTTTCTTTACCGCAACTAACTTATTAAATCAATATATTTCATTTAGGCAATAGCGTGGCTCTACCGGTTGTTCTAAATAAAATATAATGATTTAATTTAACATTTACTTTATGCAATTATTTATTTATATAGTCATAATTATAATCATAGGTACCATATATAAAATATCGGTTAATTCGATATTTTCTATAGTGGGAACTATATTATATTATGTGTGTGTTTAATTTTCTTGGAACCATTATTTATGGTGGTTTCTTTTGTTTTACTTTTAGCTAAACAATATTACATAAACCAAGAATAAATCATCAAGCCTCGACAAAATTTATAATTTGTAAACTTCATTCTTGTATTTGGTAATCTATAAATTAATAAATTTAAACTCAAAATAACCTCTCTGTGGATCGATCTCGTACTTACGAAATATATTACTTGCAGACAACCTACACTTGGGTGAATTATTATTTAAGTATTAGCAAGTTTTTGGCGCCGTTGCCGGGGAGGTATAAATTAAGTTTATATTTGTTAATTATGTTTTATTTATAAGTATTGTGTTGTTTTTTTTTTTTTGTATGAGTATTTGGAGTCGAAAAAAAAGTGGTAGACTTATTCGACTATCTGAAAATAATTTAAACATGGATGATAATTCAAATAATCAAGATGATAATAATAATAATAATAATAATAATAAGCAAGAACATGATCAATTAAGAACACTTAGGCACCATATGAACCCTATTAGAACTAGTGCCCCATCTTGTTTAGTTTTTCCTCCTGATGCATCTAATTTCAACTTCAAACCTCAAATTATTCAACTTTTATCAAATTTTCATGGCTTAGATTCTGAAAATTTATATTTGCATCTAAGAGAATTTGAGGAAGTTTGTAACACTTATAATGATCAAAATTGTAGCATGGATATAGTTCGATTAAAGCTTTTCCCTTTTTCTTTAAAAGATAAAGCTAAAACATGGCTACAAAATTTAAGATCAAGTTCAATAAGATCATGGGAAGAAATGCAACAACAATTTCTCAAAAAGTTTTTCCCTTCCCATAGAACAAACTCTTTTAAAAGACAAATTACAACTTTTTCTCAAAAACAAGGAGAAACGTTTTATCAATGTTGGGATAGATATAAAGAATTACTTAATACATGCCCACATCATGGTTTTGAAACATGGAGAATAGTTTCTCACTTTTATGAAGGTCTAATACCTAAAGATAGGCAAATGATAGAATTCATGTGTAATGGAACTTTTGAAGATAAAAACCCAAATGAAGCTATGGAATATTTGGATTCATTAGCAGAAAATGCTCAAAATTGGGATAATATAGGCACAATAGAACCACCAACAACTAAAAACAATAATTCAACAAATGGGGGTGGTATCTATAATCTTAAAGATGATATAGATATTCAAGCTAAACTTGCATCTTTAGCAAGAAAAATTGAGTCATTAGAAATGAAAAAGAGTGGTCAATTAAAAAGTATTCAAGAAATTATTTGTCATATATATGATACACATGATCATGCTACAAAAGATTGTCCAACATTACCTTCATTTAAAGAATGTCTCCATGAACAAGCAAATTATGTTAACAATTATAAAAAAACCAATACTAGATCCTTTTTCACCATCATATAATCCTGGATGGAAAAATCATCCTAATTTTAGTTGGAGGAATGATAATAATGCACAACCGTCACAACAATATTTTCAAAATAACCAAAATCATCAAGGTTATATTCCTTATGTTACACCTCCAAGAAAAACTTTGAAGATGTAATTCATGCATTTATCCAAAAGCAAGAGTCTATCTAGATTCAAAACAGTCAATATATGAGTGATTTGAAAGAAACTCTTGCAAAATTTGCATCTTCACTTAATATTCATGAAAAAGGAAAATTTCCATCGCAACCTCAACCTAATCCTAAAAATCAAAATCAAGAATTAAAAAATGAAAAAATTGATCAAATAAAATCTGTTATTACCCTTAGAAGTGGTAAAATAGTTAATGATCCATATAGTAATGAAAACAAGGATCATTTAAAATCAAAGAGTAAGGATGATAATCCTGATACTTTTGAGAATGATGATACCTTAAATTTTAAGAATAATATGGTGAAGGATAAATCATCTGAAATAGTAAATAAGTCAAATAAACCTCCACCATTTCCTCATGCATTAACAAATCATAAAAAACAAAAAAGTGATTCTGATATCTATGAAGTTTTTAAACAAGTGAAGATAAATATTCCATTATTAGATGCTATTAAACAAGTACCTTCTTATGCAAAATTTTTAAAAGACTTATGTACTGTAAAGAGAAAATTGCATGTGAAGAAAAAAGCATTCTTGGCTGAACAAGTAAGTTCTATTCTTCAAAATAATTCTAGTTTAAAATATAAAGATCCTGGTTGTCCAACAATTTCATGTATTATTGGAGAAAATAAAATTAAAAAAGCTTTGTTGGATTTGGGAGCAAGTGTGAATTTACTTCCTTATTCAGTTTATGAAAAACTTAATTTAGGAGAATTAAAACCCACTTCTGTTACTCTCTTACTGGCGGATAGGTCAATCAAAATACCTAGAGGTATTGTAGAAGATGTGTTGGTTCAAGTTGATAAATTCATATATCCTGTAGATTTTATTGTTTTGGATACACAACCAATAGAAGTACATAATGAAATTCCAGTAATATTGGGACAACCATTTCTAGCAACTTCAAATGCTTTAATTAATTGTCGAAATGGAATAATGAAATTGTCTTTTGGAAATATGACTCTAGAACTTAATGTGTTCAATTTATGTAAACAACCAAGTATTAATGAAAATGAATATGATAATGAAATTGAACCAATTGTGGAAGAAAATATACAAGAAGAAAACTTAAATCAACAATCTGAAGTTTTTTCAATAGAAAGTTTTGAGTTTAAAAATAATTTTAAAGAAGATGATAATATGTTAAAACCTGTATTTTAAAATTTAAGTTTCATTAAAATTATAAAATTATGTTATTTTAGTATTGTTTGTTTATATTTAATTGTCTTACTAAATATGTTTTATTTTCAGGTTTTCTACGTGTAGGTAAAATAATGATAACTCAAGCTAGAAAATTCAAATGGAGGTGACTCAAACATGTTTGGAATCCTTGAGAAATTATGTACAACTTTGCAGAAGACATGATTGCCTAAAAAGTTCTTAAGATGATCAAATTGTGCAAATATCAAAAGGAGGACAAATTTACTTTTACTATGACCAGCATATAGTAAAAAAATCATAACTATTTCAATATTTAACCAAATGAGGTGAACCAAGTGGCCAAATTCATCGATAGACAATTCCCCATATGTTTGCCGTTTTAAGCAGAGTCAAATTCGGTGATTAAAGTCGTGGAACAAAGCATTGAAAGAAGGGACATGGAATTGAACTTGGAAGAGACAAAGAATACTATTGCAACTACATGGCATTAATAAAAATTTTGACCCTTTCTCTCATTTGGCCTATAAATAGAGGCCTTGTGCTAGCTTGAGAATCATTCTATCTCATTGTAAAATATAGTGTGAGTGTGTATCAAAGTTCTAAGTTCCAATATATTTTCTTTCATGTTCTCAACTATGAGTGATATTTTAGTGTTGATCAAAAGTAAGCTTATGGCAAGCTAAATCTATTATGTCAAGGTGAAGAGGATGCATTCTTGGTGAAGTAAGATTGTTTATATTTTGTATATTCTTTCTTTATTTCTTTTCATTTAGCTAACTTATTTTTATTGTAGGTATAAAAATGAATTATTTGTTGTTATCAATTTACATCAAATGCTTGATACCATTAAAGTGGTTATCTTGATTTGTTGTTTAATTTTGATACAATAAATATTTCATCACTTATTATTATATATATATAGATATATATATATATTTATATAATAATATCATAATATTTCATTTAGACGATAGTGTGGCTCTGCCGGTTGTTTTAAATGAAATATTATGATTTAATACTAACATCTAACAATCTAACATTTACTTTATCGCAACTAACTTTTATTTTTCGCATCTTTTACTTTCTCACAACTAACTTTTACTTTCTCGCAACTAACATTTACTTTATCGCAACTAACATTTACTTTATCGCAACTAACTTTTTCTTTACCGCAACTAACTTATTAAATCAATATATTTCATTTAGGCAATAGCGTGGCTCTGCCGGTTGTTCTAAATAAAATATAATGATTTAGTTTAACATTTACTTTATGCAATTATTTATTTATATAGTCATAATTATAATCATAGGTACCATATATAAAATATCGGTTAATTCGATATTTTCTATAGTGGGAACTATATTATATTATGTGTGTGTTTAATTTTCTTGGAACCATTATTTATGGTGGTTTCTTTTGTTTTACTTTTAGTTAAACAATATTACATAAACCAAGAATAAATCCTCAAGCCTCGACAAAATTTATAATTTGTAAACTTCATTCTTGTATTTGGTAATCTATAAATTAATAAATTTAAACTCAAAATAACATCTCTGTGGATCGATCTCGTACTTACGAAATATATTACTTGCAGACAACCTACACTTGGGTGAATTATTATTTAAGTATTAGCAAGTTTTTGGTGCCGTTGCCGGGGAGGTATAAATTAAGTTTATATTTGTTAATTATGTTTTATTTATAAGTATTGTGTTGTTTTTTTTTTTTTTTTGTATGAGTATTTGGAGTCGAAAAAAAAGTGGTAGACTTATTCGAGTATCTGAAAATAATTTAAACATGGATGATAATTCAAATAATCAAGATGATAATAATAATAATAATAATAATAATCAAGAACATGATCAATTAAGAACACTTAGGCACCATATGAACCCTATTAGAACTAGTGCCCCATCTTGTTTAGTTTTTCCTCCTGATGCATCTAATTTCAACTTCAAACCTCAAATTATTCAACTTTTACCAAATTTTCATGGCTTAGATTCTGAAAATTTATATTTGCATCTAAGAGAATTTGAGGAAGTTTGTAACACTTATAATGATCAAAATTGTAGCATGGATATAGTTCGATTAAAGCTTTTCCCTTTTTCTTTAAAAGATAAAGCTAAAACATGGCTACAAAATTTAAGATCAAGTTCAATAAGATCATGGGAAGAAATGCAACAACAATTTCTTAAAAAGTTTTTACCTTCCCATAGAACAAACTCTTTTAAAAGACAAATTACAACTTTTTCTCAAAAACAAGGAGAAACGTTTTATCAATGTTGGGATAGATATAAAGAATTACTTAATACATGCCCACATCGTGGTTTTGAAACATGGAGAATAGTTTCTCACTTTTATGAAGGTCTAATACCTAAAGATAGGCAAATGATAGAATTCATGTGTAATGGAACTTTTGAAGATAAAAACCCAAATGAAGCTATGGAATATTTGGATTCATTAGCAGAAAATGCTCAAAATTGGGATAATATAGGCACAATAGAACCACCAACAACTAAAAACAATAATTCAACAAATGGGGGTGGTATCTATAATCTTAAAGATGATATAGATATTCAAGCTAAACTTGCATCTTTAGCAAGAAAAATTGAGTCATTAGAAATGAAAAAGAGTGGTCAATTAAAAAGTATTCAAGAAATTATTTGTCATATATACGATACACATGATCATGCTACAAAAGATTGTCCAACATTACCTTCATTTAAAGAATGTCTCCATGAACAAGCAAATTATGTTAACAATTATAAAAAAACCAATACTAGATCCTTTTTCACCATCATATAATCCTGGATGGAAAAATCATCCTAATTTTAGTTGAAGGAATGATAATAATGCACAACCGTCACAACAATATTTTCAAAATAACCAAAATCATCAAGGTTATATTCCTTATGTTACACCTCCAAGAAAAACTTTGAAGATGTAATTCATGCATTTATCCAAAAGCAAGAGTCTATCAAGATTCAAAACAGTCAATATATGAGTGATTTGAAAGAAACTCTTGCAAAATTTGCATCTGCACTTAATATTCATGAAAAAGGAAAATTTCCATCGCAACCTCAACCTAATCCTAAAAATCAAAATCAAGAATTAAAAAATGAAAAAATTGATCAAATAAAATCTGTTATTACCCTTAGAAGTGGTAAAATAGTTAATGATCCATATAGTAATGAAAACAAGGATCATTTAAAATCAAAGAGTAAGGATGATAATCCTGATACTTTTGAGAATGATGATACCTTAAATTTTAAGAATAATATGGTGAAGGATAAATCATCTGAAATAGTAAATAAGTCAAATAAACCTCCACCATTTCCTCATGCATTAACAAATCATAAAAAACAAAAAAGTGATTCTGATATCTATGAAGTTTTTAAACAAGTGAAGATAAATATTCCATTATTAGATGCTATTAAACAAGTACCTTCTTATGCAAAATTTTTAAAAGACTTATGTACTGTAAAGAGAAAATTGCATGTGAAGAAAAAAGCATTCTTGGCTGAACAAGTAAGTTCTATTCTTCAAAATAATTCTAGTTTAAAATATAAAGATCCTGGTTGTCCAACAATTTCATGTATTATTGGAGAAAATAAAATTAAAAAAGCTTTGTTGGATTTGGGAGCAAGTGTGAATTTACTTCCTTATTCAGTTTATGAAAAACTTAATTTAGGAGAATTAAAACCCACTTCTGTTACTCTCTTACTGGCGGATAGGTCAATCAAAATACCTAGAGGTATTGTAGAAGATGTGTTGGTTCAAGTTGATAAATTCATATATTCCTGTAGATTTTATTGTTTTGGATACACAACCAATAGAAGTACATAATGAAATTCCAGTAATATTGGGACAACCATTTCTAGCAACTTCAAATGCTTTAATTAATTGTCGAAATGGAATAATGAAATTGTCTTTTGGAAATATGACTCTAGAACTTAATGTGTTCAATTTATGTAAACAACCAAGTATTAATGAAAATGAATATGATAATGAAATTGAACCAATTGTGGAAGAAAATATACAAGAAGAAAACTTAAATCAACAATCTGAAGTTTTTTCAATAGAAAGTTTTGAGTCTAAAAATAATTTTAAAGAAGATGATAATACAAAACTTGAATTAAAAGTTTTACCATTAGAATTGAAATATGTATTTTTTGGTGAAAATAAAACATTTCCTGTTGTAATTTCTTCCACTTTTTTGCCAAATCAAGAAGAAGATTTGATTAAATTACTTAAAAAATATAAAAATGCAATTGGATGGACTTTGAAAGATATAAAAGATATGAATCTTTTAATTTGTACACATAAAATTCACTTAGAAGAAAATGCTAAAACATATCAACAACCACAAAGAAGGTTAAATCCACATATGAAGGAAGTTGTTAAGAATGAAGTATTAAAACTATTAGACGCTGGAATTATCTATCCAATTTCAGATAGTAAATGGGTAAGTCCAACACAAGTAGTACCTAAAAAGTCCGGCATCACTGTTATAAAAAATGAAAAGGGAGAGTTATTACAAGCTAGGATTCCATCTAGTTGGCGTATGTGTATTGATTATAGAAAATTAAATGATGCAACTAGAAAAGATCATTTCCCACTACCATTTTTAGATCAAATTCTAGAAAAAGTAGCAGGAAATTCTTATTACTGTTTTCTTGATGGGTATTCGGGGTATTATCAAATACCTATATCATTAGAAGATCAAGAAAAAACTACTTTTACTTGTCCTTTCGGAACTTTTGCATTTAAAATAATGTCATTTGGTTTATGTAATGCTCCGGCTACTTTTCAAAGATGCATGTTAAGTATTTTCAGTGATATGATTGAAGAATATGTAGAAGTTTTTATGGATGATATAACTGTTTTTGGAAACTCATTTGAAAATTGTCTTAAAAATCTAGAAGAAGTATTAAAAAGATATGAAGAAAAAAATCTTGTTTTAAATTGGGAAAAATGTCATTATATGGTTAAATCTGGGATTGTTTTAGGACATGTGATATCTGAAAAAGGAATTGAAGTTGATAAAGCCAAAGTTGATGTTATTGCTAATTTAACATCACCAAAAACGGTCAAAGAAGTTCGATCATTCTTGGGTCATGCAGGATTTTATAGAAGGTTTATAAAAAACTTTTTCAAATCTTTTAACAAAAGATACACAATTTGAATGGACTCAGAAATGTGAAAATGCTTTTAAAAAAATTATTAATCTTTTAGTTACATCACCTATTTTACAACCTCCAGATTGGTCTTTACCATTTGAATTAATGTGTGATGCAAGTGATTATGCTATAGGAGCTGTGTTAGGACAAAGAAAAAAAGGAAAACCTTATGCAATCTATTATGCTAGTAGAACCTTAAATAGTGCCCAAATAAATTATTCAACTACTGAAAAAGAATTACTTTCAGTAGTATTTGCATTAGATAAGTTTCGATCTTATTTAATTGGTTCTACTACTATTGTTTACACCGATCATTCTGCCATATAATATTTATCAAATAAACAAGATGCTAAGCCAAGATTAATACGGTGGATTTTATTATTACAAGAATTTGATATTATAATTAAAGATAAAAAAGGAAAAGAAAATGTTATAGCCGATCATTTATCTAGAATAATGACTGAATCATCTCATAATGAAATACCAATAAATGAAAAGTTTCCAGATGATCAGTTGTTTTATGCTATTATGCCCTGGTTTGCTAACATTGTAAATTTTCTTGTGACAAATAAAATGTCTTCTCATTGGAATTCACATGATAAGAATAAATTCTTGATAGAAGTTAAAATATTTTATTGGGATGATTCTTACTTATTTAAGTATTGTCCTGACCAAATTTTTCGACGATGCATACCCGACAATGAAGTAAGTAATGTTATTAAATTTTGTTATTCTGAAGCATGTGGAGGTCATTTTTCATCCAATAAAACAGCTACAAAAATCTTACAATGTGGATTTTATTGGCCGTCTTTATTCAAAGATACGCATTTATTTTGCAAATCTTGTGAAAACTGTCAGAAGATGGGATCAATTTCAAAACGAAACATGATGCCTTTAAATCCAATCATAATTATTGAAATATTTGATAGTTGGGGGATAGATTTTATGGGTCCATTTCCATTATCTTTTGGATATAAGTACATTTTAGTCGCTGTTGATTATGTTTCAAAATGGATTGAAGCAATTGCATGTAGAACTAATGATCATAAAGTTGTTATAAAATTTTTAAAAGAAAATATTTTTAGCCGATTTAGAATACCTAGAGCAATAATTAGTGATGGGGGAAGTCATTTTATAAATAAATCATTTTCTTCTTTGTTAAGAAAATATGGCATTACACATAAAGTTTCTACCCCATATCATCCTCAAAGTAATGGTCAAGTTGAACTTGCAAATAGAGAAATAAAACAAATTTTAGAAAAAACAGTTAATCCAAATCGAAAAGATTGGTCTTTAAGATTAACTGATGCATTATGGGCATATAGAACTGCATTTAAAACATCATTAGGGGTGTCACCATATAGGTTAGTTTTTGGTAAGCATTGTCATTTACCGGTTGAACTTGAACATAAAGCTTATTGGGCAATTAAAGCATTTAATATTAATTTAGATGATGCATCTAAATTAAGAAAATTGCAAATAAATGAACTTGAAGAATTAAGAAATGATGCATGTGAAAATTCAAAGATTTATAAAGATAAAACTAAAGCCTTTCATGATAAAAATATTATGAGAAAGTCATTTGAAATTGGACAAAAAGTTTTGCTTTATAATTCTCGTTTGCATTTATTTTCAGGTAAACTAAGATCGAGGTGGTCAGAACCATTTATAGTCAAATTTGTTTATCCTCATGGTGCTGTTGATATTGAAAATCCTAAAAATAATGACGTGTTTAAAGTTAATGGGCAAAGACTTAAGCCTTTTATAGAAAATGAAATTCTTAATAATGAGTTTATGACTTTATATGATCCACAATAGTTGTTTGATATTTTCATTTTGTTTTGCAGATTCTAGTTCATTTCCCGGTTAAGTGGCGGATAACGGTACTCCGTGACTGTTTAAGTCGGTTTCTTCAGTTTTCCCAAAATAATTGAAATATATATATAATAATAATATGGATGTGTGTATTATGAATCTTCGTAAATATTTTGCTTGTTTACCTGATAATGCGTTGAAAAAAAATTATAAAGCTAGATGTGAGCGGCTAAGGTTGATGATGTCATATGGCATACCGAATGATGTCCGTTTGATAATTGAAGCAAAAGTCCGATTGGTTGGGGAAGCAAGTGAATTAATAATAAGACATATGTCAAGATTTAATAAAAGCACATATGCCAAAAAGCGAAGAGCTAAACGTATAGAAGGATGTCATAAATGTGCAAGGTGGACTTGTAAGGGAAAATGCAAAAATGTTGGAATGACATCAATGAATAGAGAAGATAAAATTTTATTCATTAAGAATGGTCTGAGTAAAGAGCCTTTGGATAATTTTCTAGAGGTTCTTGATACGCATTCTAGTGGGTACGTGCAAAATGAACTTCTTAAACTATGGTGGCAATTTCAACAGGAGGAATATCAATATGGACGGTGGAATCAGCCTTACAAAGAACCTACTGTAGTAACGCATATCTATTTAGATAAGTAAATATATATACACAATTTCGTCTTGGGAATCTGACGTTAAAAGACCATGTTTGCCAATTTATAAGAAAATTGGATGGGAAGCATATCCTCGACTCATAGAAGGCGTTGAAGCCGTTACTGAACGTAAAATCAGAGGAAGATGTGAGCCACAATCACAACTACGCTGTATATATTTGTTTTAATTTTTTCATTTTTATTTTCTTTTAATAATAATAATTTCTTGTTCAAATATTGACTTTTGGCATGTTACGCTTATAAATTCATATGTTGTGATCTAACAATTACAGAAAACATATTTCTCAACATGTCAACGTCCACGGTAAGTAAAATCAAAAATATTTGTGTATTTTGTGGATCTAGTGCAGGAAAAGATTTAATTTATGAAGAAGTAGCAGAAAATCTTGGAATAACACTTGCTAAAAAAAAGATTCATTTGGTATATGATGGTGGTGAAGTTGGCCTCATGGGAAAAGTTGCAAAAGCTGCGCATGCAGGTGGAAGTGAAGTTTTAGGCATTATTCTGATTACCTTAGCCACTATTACAGGACCAACAATAGGAGAAGAAATGAAAGTGGACAACATGTATGAACGAATCACTCAAATGATTGAACATTCAGATGCTTTCATTGCTTTGCCAGGAGGTTTCGGTACTTTAGAAGAAATATTTCATACTGTTTGTTGGGCACAATTAAATATCCACAATAAGCCAATTGGTTTGTTAAATGTTAACAATTATTATGATAAACTGTTATTGTTTCTTGATGATGTTGTGGAACAGGGATTTATTTCATTAGCTTCGCGAAGGATATTAGTTTCTGCTACATGTGAAGGTGAACTTATTGATTTACTGCAAGGATTTAGTCATGAACCAGATCCATCCTTATCTCAACTTAATTGGCCAACATCCAAGAGTAAGAAAAGAAAATTCATGTGATGCTAAACTTGTGATTCAACGGTATGTTTTAATGTTTTTCTTTAAGGTATGAATAATTTCTTCTTCTTCTCCTCTTAGTTTTTTTTATATAAAAACTTAAAATATATACTTATATATAGTAATAATAATAATAATTTTTAGTTCAATGTCGAGTAAGGTGTCAGTAAAATGCACCTGAGATGCATTAGTTAATAATTATTGGAAAATCACAATACACTAGATTTTAATATTCATTATATTCAAAATACAGACTAAAAGAAAAATTAGTTTTTCATATGTACCAATTTATATATATTTTTTGATCAATTAATATAAAATATATAATAGATGTGTTCATATATATATATATATATATATATATATAATTGTATGTGTTTTCAAATAAAATAATTTCTAAAATTTTTATGAGAATATAGTTAAAAGATATGGTTTGTATGGTTGTTAACATGTATAATTGAAAGAATTCTTTTGTAAAAGTATAATATATACTCACACATCTTTTGTGAGTGAGTGGTGAGAAATGAGAAAACAATTAATAAACTTTTATTGATTATTAAAAAATGGTTAATTACAAGAATATAACTCCCCTAAAAAAATATTTATTGAAAAAAGAATAAAAAAGAAGTAAATATATAACGGACTGCAAAATACTTTATTCATTGTAATTTTTTAGATTTGATTGATGTATTATCAATGTGTTCTAAAACATCAATATTGTGTTAAAAAAAACAAACAAACAAACAAACAAAAGATTTGTTTGTGCTAGATAAGTTTCAAAGGTAGTCGGATGTATCCGTTATATAAATGTTTATATATATACATATATATATATATATATATATATATATATATTTATGGTAGAATGTTTGGATAAAAATTTTATGTTATTGTAAAATTTTGCAGTCACGTTATTTAAAAAAAACAATAAAAAAAGGGGGATTTTTATTCTTTGTAAATTTTCTTATTTTGTTTTCAATATTAGTTTAATTAATTGTCTGCTTTAATACTTAGCCTTTTTCAATGAGAGCTAATATTCATTCCAACTCCATGAGTGAAAACTAGCTATTTCTTAAACATTTTGACCTGAAAGAATATATGGAGTTAAGACTTTAACAATAATATTCTTGATATTATACATGTTATGGTGGGTGGTGTGAATTATCTTTTTGACTATATTATTATAAAAAATTTAGAAATTATTTTATTTGAAAATACATACAATTATATATATATATACGAACACATCTATTATATATTTTATATTAATTGATCAAAATATATATATAAATTGGTACATATGAAAAACTAATTTTTCTTTTAGTCTGTATTTTGAATAAAATGAATATTAGAATCTAAAAATACAAGTTTTAACATATAATAAATTATTAATTTTAAGTTTCATCACACCCCCACACTATCTTATTACTAGTCCCTTAGTAATAAAATTTATCGGAAAATCACAACCTAGATTCTTTATTCCTTTTATATATTCAAATACAAACATATTCATTAAAAACAAAATCATATACCGATTTATATATATATATATTTTCGTTTAATATAATAATATATAATTAGATGTGTTTTTATTATTATTATTATTTTCTCATAATATATAAAGTAACAAATGAGGTGAACCAAGTGGCCAAATTCATCTATAGACAATTCCCCACATGTTTGCCGTTTTGAGCAGAGTCAAATTCGGTGATTAAAGTCGTGGAACAAAGCATTGAAAGAAGGGACATGGAATTGAACTTGGAAGAGACAAAGAATACTATTGCAACTACATGGCATTAATAAAAATTTTGACCATTTCTCTCATTTGGCCTATAAATAGAGGCTTTGTGCTAGCTTGAGAATCATTCTATCTCATTGTAAAATATAGTGTGAGTGTGTATCAAAGTTCTAATTTCCAATATATTTTCTTTCATGTTCTCAACTATGAGTGATATTTTAGTGTTGATCAAAAGTAAGCTTATGGCAAGCTAAATCTATTATGTCAAGGTGAAGAGGATGCATTCTTGGTGAAGTAAGATTGTTTATATTTTGTATATTCTTTCTTTATTTCTTTTCATTTAGCTAACTTATTTTTATTGTAGGTATAAAAATGAATTATTTGTTGTTATCAATTTACATCAAATGCTTGATACTATTAAAGTGGTTATCTTGATTTGTTGTTTAATTTTGATACAATAAATATTTCATCACTTATTATTATATATATATATAGATATATATATATATATTTATATAATAATATCATAATATTTCATTTAGACGATAGTGTGGCTCTGCCGCTTGTTTTAAATGAAATATTATGATTTAATACTAACATCTAACAATCTAACATTTACTTTATCGCAACTAACTTTTATTTTTCGCATCTTTTACTTTCTCACAACTAACTTTTACTTTATCGCAACTAACTTTTACTTTATCGCAACTAACATTTACTTTATCGCAACTAATTTTTTCTTTACCGCAACTAACTTATTAAATCAATATATTTCATTTAGGCAATAGCGTGGCTGTGCCGGTTGTTCTAAATAAAATATAATGATTTAGTTTAACATTTACTTTATGCAATTATTTATTTATATAGTCATAATTATAATCATAGGTACCATATATAAAATATCGGTTAATTCGATATTTTCTATAGTGGGAACTATATTATATTATGTTTGTGTTTAATTTTCTTGGAACCATTATTTATGGTGGTTTCTTTTGTTTTACTTTTAGTTAAAAAATATTACATAAACCAAGAATAAATCCTCAAGCCTCAACAAAATTTATAATTTGTAAACTTCATTCTTGTATTTGGTAATCTATAAATTAATAAATTTAAACTCAAAATAACCTCTCTGTGGATCGATCTCGTACTTACGAAATATATTACTTGCAGACAACCTACACTTGGGTGAATTATTATTTAAGTATTAGCAAGTTTTTGGCGCCGTTGCCGGGGAGGTATAAATTAAGTTTATATTTGTTAATTATGTTTTATTTATAAGTATTGTGTTTTTTTTTTTGTATGAGTATTTGGAGTCGAAAAAAAAGTGGTAGACTTATTCGAGTATCTGAAAATAATTTAAACATGGATGATAATTCAAATAATCAAGATGATAATAATAATAATAATAATAATAATCAAGAACATGATCAATTAAGAACACTTAGGCACCATATGAACCCTATTAGAACTAGTGCCCCATCTTGTTTAGTTTTTCCTCCTGATGCATCTAATTTCAACTTCAAACCTCAAATTATTCAACTTTTACCAAATTTTCATGGCTTAGATTCTGAAAATTTATATTTGCATCTAAGAGAATTTGAGGAAGTTTGTAACACTTATAATGATCAAAATTGTAGCATGGATATAGTTCGATTAAAGCTTTTCCCTTTTTCTTTAAAAGATAAAGCTAAAACATGGCTACAAAATTTAAGATCAAGTTCAATAAGATCATGGGAAGAAATGCAACAACAATTTCTCAAAAAGTTTTTCCCTTCCCATAGAACAAACTCTTTTAAAAGACAAATTACAACTTTTTCTCAAAAACAAGGAGAAACGTTTTATCAATGTTGGGATAGATATAAAGAATTACTTAATACATGCCCACATCGTGGTTTTGAAACATGGAGAATAGTTTCTCACTTTTATGAAGGTCTAATACGTAAAGATAGGCAAATGATAGAATTCATGTGTAATGGAACTTTTGAAGATAAAAACCCAAATGAAGCTATGGAATATTTGGATTCATTAGCAGAAAATGCTCAAAATTGAGATAATATAGGCACAATAGAACCACCAACAACTAAAAACAATAATTCAACAAATGGGGGTGGTATCTATAATCTTAAAGATGATATAGATATTCAAGCTAAACTTGCATCTTTAGCAAGAAAAATTGAGTCATTAGAAATGAAAAAGAGTGGTCAATTAAAAAGTATTCAAGAAATTATTTGTCATATATATGATACACATGATCATGCTACAAAAGATTGTCCAACATTACCTTCATTTAAAGAATGTCTCCATGAACAAGCAAATTATGTTAACAATTATAAAAAAACCAATACTAGATCCTTTTTCACCATCATATAATCCTGGATGGAAAAATAACCAATAATGCACAACCGTCACAACAATATTTACAAAATAACCAAAATCATCAAGGTTATATTCCTTATGTTACACCTCCAAGAAAAACTTTGAAGATGTAATTCATGCATTTATCCAAAAGCAAGAGTCTATCAAGATTCAAAACAGTCAATATATGAGTGATTTGAAAGAAACTCTTGCAAAATTTGCATCTGCACTTAATATTCATGAAAAAGGAAAATTTCCATCGCAACCTCAACCTAATCCTAAAAATCAAAATCAAGAATTAAAAAATGAAAAAATTGATCAAATAAAATCTGTTATTACCCTTAGAAGTGGTAAAATAGTTAATGATCCATATAGTAATGAAAACAAGGATCATTTAAAATCAAAGAGTAAGGATGATAATCCTGATACTTTTGAGAATGATGATACCTTAAATTTTAAGAATAATATGGTGAAGGATAAATCATCTGAAATAGTAAATAAGTCAAATAAACCTCCACCATTTCCTCATGCATTAACAAATCATAAAAAACAAAAAAGTGATTCTGATATCTATGAAGTTTTTAAACAAGTGAAGATAAATATTCCATTATTAGATGCTATTAAACAAGTACCTTCTTATGCAAAATTTTTAAAAGACTTATGTACTGTAAAGAGAAAATTGCATGTGAAGAAAAAAGCATTCTTGGCTGAACAAGTAAGTTCTATTCTTCAAAATAATTCTAGTTTAAAATATAAAGATCCTGGTTGTCCAACAATTTCATGTATTATTGGAGAAAATAAAATTAAAAAAGCTTTGTTGGATTTGGGAGCAAGTGTGAATTTACTTCCTTATTCAGGTTATGAAAAACTTAATTTAGGAGAATTAAAACCCACTTCTGTTACTCTCTTACTGGCGGATAGGTCAATCAAAATACCTAGAGGTATTGTAGAAGATGTGTTGGTTCAAGTTGATAAATTCATATATCCTGTAGATTTTATTGTTTTGGATACACAACCAATAGAAGTACATAATGAAATTCCAGTAATATTGGGACAACCATTTCTAGCAACTTCAAATGCTTTAATTAATTGTCGAAATGGAATAATGAAATTGTCTTTTGGAAATATGACTCTAGAACTTAATGTGTTCAATTTATGTAAACAACCAAGTATTAATGAAAATGAATATGATAATGAAATTGAACCAATTGTGGAAGAAAATATACAAGAAGAAAACTTAAATCAACAATCTGAAGTTTTTTCAATAGAAAGTTTTGAGTTTAAAAATAATTTTAAAGAAGATGATAATATGTTAAAACCTGTATTTTAAAATTTAAGTTTCATTAAAATTATAAAATTATGTTATTTTAGTATTGTTTGTTTATATTTAATTGTCTTACTAAATATGTTTTATTTTCAGGTTTTCTACGTGTAGGTAAAATAATGATAACTCAAGCTAGAAAATTCAAATGGAGGTGACTCAAACATGTTTGGAATCTTTGAGAAATTATCTAAAACTTTGCAGAAGACATGATTGCCTAAAAAGTTCCTTAAGATGATCAAATTGTGCAAATATCAAAAGGAGGACAAATTTACTTTTACTATGACCAACATATAATAAAAAAATCATAACTATTTCAATATTTAACCAAATGAGGTGAACCAAGTGGCCAAATTCATCTACAGACAATTCCCCACATGTTTGCCGTTTTGAGCAGAGTCAAATTCGGTGATTAAAGTCGTGGAACAAAGCATTGAAAGAAGGGACATGGAATTGAATTTGGAAGAGACAAAGAATACTATTGCAACTACATGGCATTAATAAAAATTTTGACCATTTCTCTCATTTGGCCTATAAATAGAGGCCTTGTGCTAGCTTGAGAATCATTCTATCTCATTGTAAAATATAGTGTGAGTGTGTATCAAAGTTCTAAGTTCCAATATATTTTCTTTCATGTTCTCAACTATGAGTGATATTTTAGTGTTGATCAAAAATAAGCTTATGGCAAGCTAAATCTATTATGTCAAGGTGAAGAGGATGCATTCTTGGTGAAGTAAGATTGTTTATATTTTGTATATTCTTTCTTTATTTCTTTTCATTTAGCTAACTTATTTTTATTGTAGGTATAAAAATGAATTATTTGTTGTTATCAATTTACATCAAATGCTTGATACTATTAAAGTGGTTATCTTGATTTGTTGTTTAATTTTGATACAATAAATATTTCATCACTTATGATTATATATATATAGATAGATATATATATTTATATAATAATATCATAATATTTCATTTAGACGATAGCGTGGCTCTGCCGGTTGTTTTAAATGAAATATTATGATTTAATACTAACATCTAACAATCTAACATTTACTTTATCGCAACTAACTTTTATTTTTCGCATCTAACTTTTACTTTCTCGCAACTAACTTTTACTTTATCGCAACTAACATTTACTTTATCGCAACTAACTTTTTCTTTACCGCAACTAACTTATTAAATCAATATATTTCAATTAGGCAATAGCGTAGCTCTGCCGGTTGTTCTAAATAAAATATAATGATTTAATTTAACATTTACTTTATGCAATTATTTATTTATATAGTCATAATTATAATCATAGGTACCATATATAAAATATCGGTTAATTCGGTATTTTCTATAGTGGGAACTATATTATATTATGTGTGTGTTTAATTTTCTTGGAACCATTATTTATGGTGGTTTCTTTTGTTTTACTTTTAGTTAAAAAATATTACATAAACCAAGAATAAATCCTCAAGCCTTGACAAAATTTATAATTTGTAAACTTCATTCTTGTATTTGGTAATCTATAAATTAATAAATTTAAACTCAAAATAACCTCTCTGTGGATCGATCTCGTACATACGAAATATATTACTTGCAGACAACCTACACTTGGGTGAATTATTATTTAAGTAGTAGCAGTGGCTCAAGGGATTTGAACCGTGGCTTAGTATGGGTAGGCTAGGGTTATAATTTTGGCTTGTTGAAGGGAAGGGCTTGAACCATGTTTTACAGTGGTCGATTCATGGTTCACGAGGGTAGGTTAGAATGAAAAGGCTACGATTAAAGTTTGAGATTAAAATATTTAAATTTGAATTAATTCAAAAATTAAACGCTCCACGGTTTAGTAATTACAGAATTAAATAAAAAAACCCGAGTTTACGTTAAATAAAAATATTAGATGTCAAATTTAAGCTTAAATAATTATTTTGGATAATCTCGTGTTAACAAAAGCGAGAAAAAGTCAAAATCGAAGATTTTTTAGTCAAGGGGCAAAACAGTCAAGTTACACTTGGGTAGTACAAAAAGGTCTGGCAGTGCCCTGAATAATCATAATGCATGCTAAACGATATTTTAAATTTTTATGATGAAAATATGAGGTTTTATGATTTATGTTAAAGCTGTGCAATTTTTACTGCTAAAATGTTATTTTATGAATTTGGAAAGAACACGATATTTTATGGTTACAAAGAGAAGAGAAATATTTTCAAGGATGTGAACTGATTGTGACAAAAAGGATATCATATATGATTATTGGGAATATCACGAGGGAGAAGGCCCTAGAGGGAGTCCGTTTACGGGAGAAAGCCTCAGAGGGAGCCCAACGATCCTATTTCCATTTACGTCAATGCCTAGTGCCCGTCCCCATGCACAATGGTGAGCTAAGACTGATCAGTCGACCACATGAACAGCTAATCACTTTGAAGGATCAAACCTCATCCAAAATGATAAATGATTGAAAGATTTATGATTTGACGATTTAAATTATGCCTAAAATTTATGCTAGCTTATTTTGAATAAAAATATGATTTTTAATGCATGTGTTTCTATATGTACTATTTGTTACTCATGTTAGAACGTGCTGAGTCATTAGACTCACTAGGGTTGAATGTCGCAGGTGAGGATGAGATTGAGGGAGGTACTGACGCTTGAGTGGATCGAGTCCGGCAGTTCACTATCGAGGGACATTATTTTCCGCATTAGATTTATAGTCAAAGTTTTAAAAATTTTGTTAATGATTTAATTAGAGATTTTTATGTTTTATTTTGATGTTAGTTTTGATCATATTAATTGTTGATATAGGATTTTTGTCAATTGACAATTTAGGGATTTTATGCACTTTAAATTTGTAGATGTTAAATTATTTTGGATTATGAAAATTTTAAGTTTAATTATGAAGTTCGAATTTGTTGTTCAATTTAAAAAAAAAAAAATTAGTAGGATTTTAAGGTTTAAAAGTAATGGACGTTTCAGTTGGTAACAGAGCCAAGGATCTTTAAAGGGTTATGTTACTGCCACTTCGAGAAGCTCAAGAAGTCACGCCTCAAGTCTGTGAGTTTTTACTGCTTTAGATTTTATATGTGAACTTTAAATGCTTTTATAATACATGATATAGAGGTTAGATGCATGTTTCATTTAAAATGTTAAATGCATGTTGGTTACTGGGGAATGGAAGATTTGTACAGAGATGCATCCTAGACTGGTTCTTCGTAGTGATATTGAGGATAGACAGGAGGAGGAGATTCTACAGCCTCCACCTAATCAGGATGCTAGTCCTCATGTACTAGCCGGTATGGCTCGTTTACTAGAGCAGCACGTGGGAAATAATGCGAGGGTCCGACTGGAAGCAGTCTATCAGCGATTTAGGAGGATGGATCCCACGGATTATTCCGGCACTACTAATCCGTTCGTGGATGAGGGATGGATTAGATCTTTAGAGGTGATCTTTAAGTATATGGATATGACGGACGCTGACCGAGTTCGTTGTAACATCTATCTATTGAAAGGCGACGCTTCCTTATGGTGGGAGGGAACGGAGCGAGGGATGAATCTAGTGACTCTCTCTTGGGAGGATTCCAAGAGGATATTCTATGATAAATATTTCACTACCTAGGCCTAAGTTAAAAAGAGACCTAGGGTTTTCTCCCTAGCCACACACGCGCACACACACATCCATAGGGCAGCAGTTTCACGTCAACTTTGAAGAATAAATTGCAGCAAGGCTTCCCCGTCTCTCCGCCAACGTTCCTCACGTCTAGAATTGATTTTTGTGCATAAAACACACAAAGGCACGCTTTATTCCTCCCTTGCTCATCGTTCATACCATATTATGTTTGAATATACATGTTTGCATGAAAAATATGTCACCCTCTTATTTATTTTCGTTTTTATGTCATATACATGTTAAAACTTGGATTTTTATGCTTTATAATTCATGGTATTGATGCACAAAGGGGCTGTCAGGTTAGGGCTATTGGAAGGATCGATTTCAATGGGTTTTGAGGGTCATTAGATGCATGGTTATGGGCTGTAAAAGGGAGGGCTAAGGGCTGCACGATTTTAGGGCTCAAAGGACTAGGTCTTGCGTTTTTGTTTGGAAAAAAGATACGGCCGTGCAAGGGCTGTCAAGGCGAGTGGCTGGGCTCGTGAGGGTCCTAACAACGAGCCAAGGTGATCCACGCATGGCTGGAAGGGGCAGGAATCGCTAGGCTACCGCACAACCATTCGCATGAGAAGAGTTGATCGAATTTGCATGGCTCGCTAGAGCTGGACAAAATGGGTCCTAAGGGGTTCGGTTAGGGTCCCAATAGGGTCAGTTAGGATCTAGTATCGTGGTTAAGGGATAGGATCGAAGATCTCATGGGTTGACTTTGGCTAGGGTTTGATGGAAAATTGAAGAAAATTCAGTAGGCTTCCTAGGTGTTTCTGAGGGTTTTAAATGGCTTGAATTGCGTTAAAAAAAGGTTTGGTTAGGTGTGGTTAAGCTATGGTTAAAGTTTGGTTAAGTCTCGAGTTGATTCGGGTTAAAACCGGAACTGCGATTCAAGTTTTAAAACGAATTACGAGTTTAGTCGAGGAGCTTAAGTATACGTCTAAGAAAGATTTATGGGTATATTTTAAGGTGTTATGGTAAGTTTGGATAGATTCGGGTCGTCGTACTTTTTGAAGGTCTAAGGGTAAATTAGGAAATTTAGGGTTTCAAGGACAAAACAGTCATTTTACATATGAAAAATGTTAGGAGCCCTGACAGTGTCTTGAATGTTATAATAAATGTTAAAAATTTTATTTTGAAATATTATGATAAAAAATGTTAAATACTAAAAGACGTGTTGCATGCTTGGTTTAAAAGAAAATGATATTCATGGATGTATTTTTATAAAGTGATGGAAACGATAAAAATGTTTTGAAGGAAGTGATTTGATTGTGACGGTAAGAAAATGGGGATTCGTGAGTGTAACGTCCGAAAAACCAAACCTACGTAAACTACATACATGCAAATTATTTGAATTGTTAATTGTTTATTTAAATTGATTTTAAATGCTTGCATGATATTTATTAAATGATTAAAGGTATGATTGCATGACTAAATGATTATAGGGCATGTTTTCATGAAATTAAAGGATTTTACCCGAATATTCGATAATAGGCGAGGGAAAGGAGACCAGGGAAGAACAAGACTAGAATAAATATTTTTCACTAAATGTTTTCAAGGCTTCACAATATGATTTAAAATGATTTAATTTTTTAAAAATGTTAGAGTTCGAATTATTTTACGAGACAAGCTCAATTTTTCCCGGGAAGCCGGTTTTGGGCAAACAAGGAGTTTTTAAAAGATCAAAAATATTATTTATGGGAAACTAATTTTATAAAGTTTTATGTTTTAATTAAATAAGAGTTATTGGGTCCAATTTAACTAAATTGAGTAGGTCCAATTGCTCTTAGACTTGGATTCCCAAAACCAAAGCTCGTTAGCATGCAAAATTAAATCTATAAATAAGTCACCTAGGTCTTTTGGGAGCCACAATTCAGCCAAAATACACACACCAGCACCTAGGTCTTTTGGGAGCCACAATTCAGCCAAAATACACACACCAGCACACACATTATTTTCGAGAATATCAAGAGGAGAAAAGCTAGGGTTCTTCGTCGTCCGGTCGTCCAACTTCGCACTCTCGCCAATGATTGACTATTCGAGCATTCTAAAATGCAAAGGCACGTTTTCTAAACTCTTGACGCATCATTCAAACAATATTATGCATGTTATGATTATCTTTGCATGAAAAATACGTTAGCACAATTGGTTCATCGATGGAACTAAATTTTTAAAAAAGTTTGAATGCTTTTATGCTTGTTTTGAAAACATTATGATTCCAAGGGATAGACTGCCAACATAAGATGAAATATGATTGGAACATGAATAAATTTCAAGGAAAACAAGTCTGGAATCGTAGGTGGCAAAAGGGGATAGCTTACATAGGGTTTCCAAGCATCATAATTGGGAAGGTTGCTCGGCTAGCTTGCATGGTCACGTGGGGAGCATCCAGGGCTGGTCCAGGGTCAGGGTTGGTCTCGGTCTAGGGCTAGGTTGGGTCTTAGGATGGGTAGGGTTCGAGGGAGTGGCTAGGGAAGAGTCCTAGTGAACTAGGACCCCCCCCCCCCACGCATGCATGGGTTGGTTCCGGAGAGGGGAAGCTTGCGGATGACCTTGTGCGAGCCATTCTGGTCAATCAGGGTCCAAGGGAGGTGGTCAATGGTTGGGACAGGGTCTGGTGCGACTTGGTGCGATATTGGCTCGACCACAGCGTGAGGAGGCTTCAAGCGCGCGACTGCTGTTCCTTGGTTCATGTGGCTCGCGGCACTGGTCTAGGGTCATGGGCTAGGCTTGGTTGGGAATGGGCGTGGTCCAGGGTCGGTGAGGGTCAGGAGGGCTCGGTGGTGGTGCGAGTAGGAGAGTCCTAGTTGGCTAAGAGTCATAGCGAAGGTAGGAGGCTCACACGCAACTTTTGTGTCCTGGCTGCAGGGCTCGTGCGCGAGCTAGGGGCTGGTTCAAGGGGTCAGGGTTGGTCAGGAAGGGTACCTAGTTAGATTGGCTAGGTCTGGCTCGAGGTGACTCGGTGTGGCTCGATGGAATAGGGAGATTGTAGAACCCGTAAATCAGTAGACGTATAAGCCATGCATAATTCTAGATTTTTAAAAATTAATTGACTTCATTGCATGATTATTTTAAATGCATTTCTTTGAAGTTAATTATTTATTTTTTTTCAGTTCAGTAGTTTGATTTTTAGCATTTCAGTTATTTCATTGAGGCCGGACTGGAGTTGGAGTTTTGAGATATAATTTAAGATTTGAGAAATATTTCCAGAAGTTAATTTAGCTAGCAAGTAAGTTCATTTAAGTTAAAAAGAAGGTGTGAGGATTTAATTTAAATTGCTTGAGGTGATTAAGAAATAAGCCCATTTAAGTTGATTAATTAAGGGGTTAGCTCACTAAATTAATTAAAGGATTAGTAAGGCTTTTAAAGATTATTAGTTGACTAGATAATCAACATCTCTCCTACCTTTTTTTTTTAAATTTCGGCCCCCCTTAGATTTTTGATCAACTCATTTGCCAACTCACCCTTGACCAATTCTTTGCCATCTTTTAGCATGCTAATAATTCCAATTATCTATCAACCTCCATTTATTAATTAATTAGCATGATCCTAGTCTAGATTAGGATGGAAATAATCGGCCACTACACCTAGCAAGCACCAACAAATCAATTGATATCAAACTAGAATTGAAAATTCAAATGAGAAGACTTAGTCTTGATATGATCCTATTATAGTGCACCCTTCTCCTCACCTTCATAACCATCATTTCTCCCCTCTCCTTTTCGAAATTTAGAGTGCATTCAGATTAGAAAATCGTGAGCCATAGCTAGGGAGAAAGGCAAGAAAAATCGAAAGCCAAGAAAGGTAGAGAAGCAAGCAACTCCGTCTCCTCCGCGCCGTCTCGTCTCTTCTTTTCGTTTCTATTTCAAACGATAACCAAGGCATGTCTAGATCCTTTCAAAACCTCAATCAAGTCCTATTATCATATTTTTAATGTTACATGATCATCATTTTATAGCATAACCGAAATATATCAAGAATTTTCAGAAAAATACAAAGTGCAGATTTCGGCCCCTTCATGATGCTCTTCACGGTTGTGCTTGTTTGTGTATATTCAGGTGGATGGTTCGACTCCAGGCTCCCAAGGCGACATCTATACACGTAATAGGATGCATTAGGATCAGATTTGTCCGTTCGTTCAAGCCCCTAGTTGCTGGAAATTCAGAAATGGACAGCAACCTCTCATTTGGTCCATTATGAGTTTCGAAATTCAGTTTTGATGGCAAGGAGGAAGGATCTGATCTTGGATGCCCCAAGGGCTTATAGCCATGGTTAGATCACTCCCCTAGCATATCTAAGATGTGAATAAGTCGCCTTTTTTGGTGGCTTGGTCCATGACTCATCGGTTTTAATAAAAACATCACAACAGCCCCATGTCCCTTCGGCCCCTTCAAATTTCAGCATATGCATTTCGGTTTTGGGTTGCTTGGTATGGATCTTGGTTGGCCTATGGCCCATAGCCATGGTTCATACCATGCTCTTAAATGTCTAGATCGTGCCATGGTCAATCAAATGGCCACTGGAACGACGCAAGACATCGATCAAAGCAAAACACTACACACGCATGCATGTTGGTTCTCGGTTGGAGTTTCGGTTGAGTTATGGTGTGACGCGGATTGTGGCTGGCCTAGGGCCCTTAGCCATGGTTCAAATCACTCATTGGGATGTTGGTAAGAGTCTCTGGTCGGTGGTTCACGCCTCCAATGGCCGGTAGTCTCGAAAACAACACAAGTTACGCAATGGTACAGTTGCTGGAATTTTACAGCAAGTTGCTGTGTCGGTTCGGTGGCTCGTTCGAGTTCTCGGTTGGCTTTTAGCCTATGGCCTTGGACTGGACAGTGCCCCTTTGAGTTGGGAAGGTCGTGTTTTTGACCGTTTGTGATTCGGATCATTTTTGAGGTCGTACGAGAATTTACGGTGCGATGTGCCAAATTGACTCTCGAAAGAGCGTCTCATGTTTTGGCCTCCATTTCACCTAGATTTCGACCCTCATCATTTTAGGAGCATTAGTTCATAATTTTAAACGTATTTTAATCATGATTATACGTCGGTTCAATGTTGGTTCGGGTTGGTTCGGAGTCACGATTAAATACGAAGTCAGTAGACGTAATTGTCGCATTTTCAAACGTAAATTTGCATGGTTGGGCAAGTTTAAGCTATTGCATATTCTTCATGACAGTTAGGTTGCAGCGAGCCTGGGGACGATCCAACCCAATCCAGTTCCTAAAATTACAGGATTTTTCATTATGCCAATTAATTATATTACGTGCATGAAAATAGAAAATACTTATTTTTGAGATTTATGCGATATGGCTTGTGGTCAATTCACTATTATGGGAGCATTATTTTATACGGTCGCCAGTGACCGATCAGTTCAGTTTGGTACCACCCGGTCGCCAGTGACCGGCCAGCTCAGTTCAGTTTGGTACCACCCGGTCGCCAGTGACCGGCCAGCTCAGTTCAGTTTGATACTCCCCGGTAGCCAGTTACCAATCAGTTCAGTTCAGTGCAGGGGCCACAGGCGTAGACCATAATCTCAACAGAAAATTTTTATCAGTTATTTCAGTACAGGGCTCCAAGGAGCAAATATTTTCACTATGATTTTCAGTTCAGTTATGCACGTATTATAATTGCTCAGTACAAGTTATTTTCAGTATGCCTCATGACATGATATTTTATCCCATGCACATTTTACTTCAGTATTTACTCGTTACCTACGATATTTGCATGCTGAGTCTTTAGGCTCACTAGACTTGATTGTTGTAGGTACTGATGAGGCCATGGCCGAGGGCGGGGACCAGTGAGCCAGCTTGGGTCGGCAGTAGTGGCACCCGAGGACCTCAGTTTCAGCACTTGCCACTTTTTATGCTCATACATTTTATCAGCTGTTGAATATTTTTAAATTGTTATTTTCGGCAAACTTTATTTTCTTCCGCTGCTATATTTTAAACATTGAACTTGAGTTATCAGTTGATTTTATGAATGAGGCACTCCATTTATTTTTAAAAAGAAAATTTTTAATTTTCCGCAAAATTTCAAGCAAGAAGTTCTAGGGCCTTTGCAGTTGGTATCAGAGCGGTGGTTCTGTATAGGGTTACACTACTACTGACCACGAGAAGCTCACGAAGCCACGCCTTCGGTCTGTAAGTTTTACAGTTCAGCATTTTATTTATAGCACGAATTATTTTGACAGCATGCTTCCATGAAATAATTTCAACCAGATTTTCAGCATTTCAGTGTTCATTTAAAATAAATTATGGAATTATGCATGTTAGTTACGTATGGGTTATGTTTGGAACAGTATGCCCCCTAGACGTCAAGTAGGACGCCCGAGAGGTAGTGGCGAACACCGTCGAGAGGACGATGACGATCAGAGACAAGAGAGGCAGACACCTCCTCCTCCTCCTCCACCTCCACCACCGCCCCCACCTGGAGCATGTATGTCTGGCTCAGGAAAGTGTTTTAAGTGTGGCAGTCCAGACCACATGTTGCTGCAGTGCCCTCAGAGGAATCTGCCTACCCAAGGCAGAGTTTTTGCTCTCCATGCCGCGGAAACCAACCCGGAGACTATGTTGTTGACAGGGAGAATTTTTATATCTGGTTCCGCTACCAAGGCCTTGATAGATTCAGGGGCCACTCACTCGTTTATTTCGGAGGTCTTTGCAAACTTTCTCAAGATCAAGACCATTGGGCTAGACATAGCCTTTTCAGTAGTGTTGCCATCAGGCGAGGAGATGGCAGCCACCAATGTTATCCGAGATATAGACCTTGAGCTGCACGGTAATCTTGTTTATGCGGATCTGATTGTGCTACCGATGCCGGAATTTGACATCATCCTAGGAATGGACTGGCTATTGAGGAACAGAGTGTTGATAGACTTCCAGCGGAGATCTGTTCTTGTCCGACCGCCTGGAATGGAGCAGTTCTTATTTGAGCCGGACAGGTACTTTCCTTTACCGCGCATTATTCCTTATGTTCAGGCCAGGAAGCTCATGCATAGAGGGTGTCGGGCATTTCTAGCGACCTTTTTATCTGTCCCCGAGGAACCCAGCCAGTCAGCCTCAAATGTTCCGATTGTCAGAGATTTCTTAGACATTCTTCCCGAAGATGTCTCTGGTATGCCACCCGAGAGAGAGGTGGAGTTTTCCATTGAGCTTATGCCCTCCGTCTCTTCCGCGCCGTCTCGTCTCTTCTTTTCGTTTCTATTTCAAACGATAACCAAGGCATGTCTAGATCCTTTCAAAACCTCAATCAAGTCCTATTATCATATTTTTAACGTTACATGATCATCATTTTATAGCATAACCGAAATATATCAAGAATTTTCAGAAAAATACAAAGTGCAGATTTCGGCCCCTTCATGATGCTCTTCACGGTTGTGCTTGTTTGTGTATATTCAGGTGGATGGTTAGACTCCAGGCTCCCAAGGCGACATCTATACACGTAATAGGATGCATTAGGATCAGATTTGTCCGTTCGTTCAAGCCCCTGGTTGCTGGAAATTCAGAAATGGACAGCAACCTCTCATTTGGTCCATTATGAGTTTCGAAATTCAGTTTTGATGGCAAGGTGGAAGGATCTGATCTTGGCTGCCCCAAGGGCCTATAGCCATGGTTAGATCACTCCCCTAGCATGTCTAAGATGTGAATAAGTCGTCCTTTTTGGTGGCTTGGTCCATGACTCATCGGTTTTAATAAAAACATCACAACAGCCCCATGTCCCTTCGGCCCCTTCAAATTTCAGCATATGCATTTCGGTTTTGGGTTGCTTGGTATGGATCTTGGTTGGCCTATGGCCCATAGCCATGGTTCATACCATGATCTTAGATGTCTAGATCGTGCCATGGTTAATCAAATGGCCACTGGAACGACGCAAGACATCGATCAAAGCAAAACACTACACACGCATGCATGTTGGTTCTCGGTTGGAGTTTCGGTTGAGTTATGGTGTGACGCGGATTGTGGCTGGCCTAGGGCCCTTAGCCATGGTTCAAATCACTCATTGGGATGTTGGTAAGAGTCTCTGGTCGGTGGTTCACGCCTCCAATGGCCGGTAGTCTCGAAAACAACACAAGTTACGCAATGGTACAGTTGCTGGAATTTTACAGCAAGTTGCTGTGTCGGTTCGGTGGCTCGTTCGAGTTCTCGGTTGGCTTTTAGCCTATGGCCTTGGACTGGACAGTGCCCCTTTGAGTTGGGAAGGTTGTGTTTTTGACCGTTTGTGATTCGGATCATTTTTTAGGTCGTACGAGAATTTACGGTGCGATGTGCCAAATTGACTCTCGAAAGAGCGTCTCATGTTTTGGCCTCCATTTCACCTAGATTTCGACCCTCATCATTTTAGGAGCATTAGTTCATAATTTTAAACGTATTTTAATCATGATTATACGTCGGTTCAGTGTTGGTTCGGGTTGGTTCGGAGTCATGATTAAATACGAAGTCGGTAGACGTAATTGTCGCATTTTCAAACGTAAATTTGCATGGTTGGGCAAGTTTAAGCTATTGCATATTCTTCATGACAGTTAGGTTGCAGTGAGCCTGGGGACGATCCAACCCAATCCAGTTCCTAAAATTACAGGATTTTTCATTATGCCAATTAATTATATTACGTGCATGAAAATAGAAAATACTTATTTTTGAGATTTATGCGATATGGCTTGTGGTCAATTCACTATTATGGGAGCATTATTTTATACGGTCGCCAGTGACCGATCAGTTCAGTTTGGTACCACCCGGTCGCCAGTGACCGGCCAGCTCAGTTCAGTTTGATACTCCCCGGTAGCCAGTTACCGATCAGTTCAGTTCAGTGCAGGGGCCACAGGCGTAGATCATAATCTCAACAGAAAATTTTTATCAGTTATTTCAGTACAGGGCTCCAAGGAGCAAACATTTTCACTATGATTTTCAGTTCAGTTATGCACGTATTATAATTGCTCAGTACAAGTTATTTTCAGTATGCCTCATGACATTATATTTTATCCCATGCACATTTTACTTCAGTATTTACTCGTTACCTACGATATTTGCATGCTGAGTCTTTAGGCTCACTAGACTTGATTGTTGTAGGTACTGATGAGGCCAGGGCCGAGGGCGGGGACCAGTGAGCCAGCTTGGGTCGGCAGTAGTGGCACCCGAGGACCTCAGTTTCAGCACTTGCCACTTTTTATGCTCATACATTTTATCAGCTGTTGAATATTTTTAAATTGTTATTTTCGGCAAACTTTATTTTCTTCCGCTGCTATATTTTAAACATTGAACTTGAGTTATCAGTTGATTTTATGAATGAGGCACTCCATTTATTTTTAAAAAGAAAATTTTTAATTTTCCGCAAAATTTCAAGCAAGGAGTTCTAGGGCCTTTGCAGAGATGGCTTGGTGAGTTCTCTTAAGGGTCAAAATCAAAAATTAATGAACATAATTCGAACCATGGGTCCACGGGGTGGTTCATGACTCACAAGGGTAGTTTAGGTAATAAAAAATCTATTTTTAAATTTTAGGAATAAAATGTTAAAGGTTGAATTTATTCAGAAATTAAACGTCTCACGAATAAAAAAATTATTTAAATAGAAATTTAATGAAAAGTCTCGAATTTAAGCTGAATAAAATTATAAAAAATTATATTTAAGCTTAAATAATTATTTGGGATAAGCTCATGTCATTAAAAGCAAGAAAAAGTGAAAATCGAGAACTTTTACGTCTAGGTAGTACGTTAAGAGTTGGCAGGGTCCCGAAGGGATCATAACGCATGTTAAATGATTTAAAATGATTATTTTGATGAAAATATTATATTTTATGATTTATGGAGGGACAAAGCCCTAGTGAAACTCGTTTACGGGACAAAGTCCCATGAGAACCCAATACCGAATTTCCATAGGCCAAGGCCCAGTAATGGAAAAATTATTGCTGGTGTCCCCGCTGACTATAAACCAAGGCACATAACGGAAAAGTGGTTAATGTTGCCTCGACGTCTTGTATCATGGTTACAGCTGAGATTGATCAATCAACCGAAGGATGAAATGATGGTCACCATTAATGTACGGAATTCACCCTAAAAGAAATATATATGTATATATATATGATGAAAAGAAAAAGTATATGATGAAAGAAAATGTTTTAAGCTATGCATGTTCATGATTAAAAGTTATTTTATTAAAAATATTTTCACTGTTGCATGTGGGTGTATACGTATTATTTGTTATAACGGTTAAGGCTTGCTGAATTATTAAACTCACTAGGTGTGGATGATGCAGGTGAGGAAAATTCTGTTGATTTTGGAGGACTTGATGGTTGAACTGGCTGGACTGATGGTGCACTTAACCTGAGGACCATTGCTAGTTATTCTGCATTATGATATTACAGTACTTTAAATGTTTGATGACTTCTATGAATTTTGTGCAAATGAGTGGTTTGGAGAGGATTTAAGATGTTTGTAACACCTCTGACCGATTTTAATAAAATAGCAGCGGAATGAATTTAAAATTTTCTAAAAAGAAAGAAGGATTTAAAATACATGTCAATGTATAATCAAAAGTACATACATGATCAATGAAATGATATAACCAAAATACAAAATATCATTTGTATGATCATGTCCAAAATGCTAGCAAAATACTTATCTTCCTTCCCTCTCTTATGCATATGACCCCGGCTCCAATCAACGTCCTGGTACGTCGCTCTTATCTAAGGGAAATGATAGAAATGAGAGTTTCAATCGGTTTTTATGCCTAAATCCACCCAAAACACGCTTTTGTACTGTACTGGGCGCTCGGGCGGTCATACATTACCGCCCTAGCGCGGACGTTACTGCCCAAAACACAAAATTTCAGAACCAGTGGCGCTCGGGCGGTAGTTTCTTACCGCTCGGGCGCCGCTCTGCGCACAGCCTCCTCAAAGATCGCCTCCGAAACGCCTCTTCCCGTCATAATTTGGAAAAATGGTAAACTACAAAGTTGTAGCTCTATGTCTTGGCTTGCTTCTCCAATTAGCCTAATGTCATTTGAAGGTCTGAGTAAAAAGTTATGCTCAATCTCCCAACATGTGTCACTGGAGGAACGACGATACACACGACAAACTTCGGGGCGCTTTTAGCTCGTCTTCCCTAATGATTTGAACAAAACTCGAAACATGAAAGTTACACCTCCATGTCTTATCTAGCCACTTCAATTGGCCTCATACCAATTGGCTCAACATACGAATTATCATGAATTTAATCGTACTGACGCTACTATCAAACTACACAACATCTATCATCAACAATACTATAAATCATAAATCGCCATCCTTAACATCAAAACTATACTTAAACTTACCCAAATAGTCAATAAACATAAGAAATCCTAAACCATACCGATCACCAAGCTTGGCTATTATAATGTTTATGCTATTTTTTTAAAAATGCTAGTTTTAGGTTTGGTTTGACGATTTACAATTTTACGTTTTTCACTACACTTTTGGATTTTTGAGTAAAATAGATGGTGAATTTAATTTAAATAGTGCAAAAGTATATAATTCGGCCGAAGCTTTAGAGATTTTTTTGTATATAAATCAGTATATAATTCGGTCGAAGCTTTAGAGATTTTTTTAAAAAAAAACTCTATTTTGAAGAAAACGAGTAAGAGATGTTTCAACATTTAAATTTGATACACGTTCTTACCATTTATGTTAAATTGAATTCCATAAAGATTTATCAATATATATTCAACCAATTAAGAACAAAATTCATTATTTATGAAGTCATCCCAAAGTTATGAAACAATGGGGCAAATTTTACAAAATAAATGGTATGAGACTTAAACGATTTGCACGAGATGTTCTAATTCCAACTCGTTGGAATTCAACTTATAAATTAATAACCTCTTTTGAATATAAAGATTTATTATATTTATTTTTCATGTTCAAGTTCGTTAAATTTACTTATTTTCAAATCAATGTAACATATGCACTATTATTTGTAAACTTTTAAAAGTTTTAAATGATGCTAGTGTTGGAGATAGTGCCCTTAAAGCACTGTAATAAACTAATTTTTTTTAATAAAAGCGACATTTATTATTGAACATGTTTGCATGAAAATGTTATTGTCATTAATATCTTAGCAAAATCCCTAGTTTATTGGATGTAACCATAATTTTAGTATATAAAAAAGTTATATACAAGAGGATTAAAAATTATGGATAATAAACTTAAATTAAGTCCGTGATGAATTAATTAAAGTATGGATCTTTAATTAAAGCGTCACTAATGCGGCCCATGAACATTATGAATGTGACCATCTTATCTGGATCGTCGATGTTAGGACATCTAGATGGGGGCATTTATATATAATGTGATTATGTATGACTTGGACCGATTTAATTAGTTATTCTATAATAAATTCAGTTGTACTATGAAGTTCAAATTAAATTATAAAGATGATCATATATGGACAAATCTTAATCTTGAAGTGATTTGAAGTGATTATAAACTCATGTTCATTTCAATATGATTTTTAATTTGCTTGTTTAAAGTTTGTGATTGTGTATTCTTAATACTTGCATTTTAAATTTATATTTGAAATGAATGGCTGGGAATATGAATTCATAGACATGGTATCCATTCCTTCTTGCGAGAAATAGAAAGATGATTCCCTCATTTATTAATTCTGGAACTGAGTGTTGGACCCAACTAATTTATAATTAAGTTATAAACATGAACCACTCACTAGTGAATTAATGGTAAACGTGGATAAGAAGTAATTGAAGAGGTAAACGGAAAATTCCTAGATCCAGTTACGAATTGTCTATGAAAAATTAATCAATATGTAATGATTACATCAGTGGACTATTCAATTTTGTAGAGTAAGATATTCTATAACAAAGAAGAATGCAATTCCATATTTTTAGTGGAGTAATTATGGAATTAATAAATTAGATAAATTAATTAAAGAGTTTAATTATTTATCCAATTTATTAAAGCTTCTAATTATGGGTCTATGGTCCCGGATACGTCTTTCCAAATTAATGAGGAGCTAGAATTGCATTTTAGCGTGTTATAAAGCAATATGCTTCATTGTCCCTCTCTGTAAGATCATTGTCTATGATTTATGGTATCATTTTTGTTGATAAAATGATATGCTTTTTTAGCTATGGATCATGTATATATATATATATACACACACACACACAATGTTATCTTATTTCTTGTTTTTTCCCCCCGAAACAAGTTTTTCCTTTTTTTTTCATAATTTCTATGTGAGAGCTTCCTTTGATTCAATTTTAACAATACAATATTTTGAAATTTTGAAATGTCTTTGCCAGATTATAGTTATAAATATAATATTAATTTTATTTTTATGAAAATGACGAAATGTACATCTTATTCTCCTTCTTTTTGAGAAGGTTAATATTTCATTAAACATTAAAACTTGATACAACCTTGGTGATCAGAAGAGCTCTTCAACAATGAGTTAATTCTATTAATAAACTAGAATGAAGCGCCTTTGAATAGACGATGTCGAAAACTTGTTGAATAAATGTTGCATTCTCAGGGAAACGATTGATTGAGAGATTTAAATTTTGCACAACACCAACTATGACCAAAAAGGAAAACTAAGAAACAAAACATTAATGAATAAAATATAACAGAAAACAAGACCATGTTCTACTTGTCGTAAATTATTTTTTTTTTTAAATATTTTCTCGAAACAGAATCTTCTTTTGGTTTCATTTGATCAAATTCCTACAGCTTTGGTCCATGTCATTGCTTTAGATCCATCTTTCAAAGTAGAAAATATTGATCAGGGATGTTTAAGCATCAAAATAATACCATATACAAATAAAGCTATTCCTCGTAACAAAAACATTAGAACGCATGTAATTAAGAAATTTCGATTCCGAAAACAAAACTTGGATGCCGGCAAGTCTTAAAGAAAACCACTTCCAAAAAAATATGGGCATGAAGAAAATATGCACTATAAAATGTAACCACATTTAATCTACCTAGAAATGAAACGATGCATCAAGAATTTCTATTGTAAATTATCTTTCTTTTAACATGATGACGCTATCTATACAAAAGCTTCGTTCAAAGATAGTAGTCAGGTGAGAGACTCAACCAAATCCGAACCCTTCATTGGCTTCATGGATAGCAAGAAGCAGTCTGTCCTCCAGACGCCGTTTCGATGGATATTCTGGTAGATCAAGCTGATTGAAACTGCATGATCAAATTCAAAAACTTTATAATCGGTTCCATAATAAGTGGCAACACGTTAAAACTTAGATTATCACAACAAAAATAACAAAACAATTAAGAGAGAGGAATTAACCATTCGGTACAAGGATCACAACAAAATATGAAAAAATTGACCAAGAAAGTTACCATGTGTGAGCAGAAGGCAAGTGATCTGGAGTGCCGTAAGCCTTGTGAATTTGAAATTTCTGAGATCCTGAAATTCCTTGCAACGCACTAAATCCTTCTAAAGGCACCTGAGAGGTGAGGCCAAAATAAAAACAACTTTAAGCCACTTCCCAGATAGAGATAAATATCTGTAATCAAACAAAGACTTGTCCAGCAGGAACAATAGTTGCAGATGTGCAGAAAACTCGGATAATGGCTTATTTAGGTAAACACAAACTAGGAAAACTGCATCATATATCCATATTCAGATGTTAAAAAATATTATAAAAAAACGGCATCAAATCTCATCAATTCAAGATTCAATATGATTCAGATCTGAGGAACAGCTCAAAAGAAACTTGTTTCACATGCATTGACGGTAAAATGAGGGAAGAAAATGACGCACCTTTGAGGTTCCGGTAACAAATTGCAGGAGGCGAGCCTTGTCCTCCTTGCTGAATCCTTGAACAACCTCCCAGAACCATTGAATTGCAGGGGAAGCAGCAGTGTAACCAGTATATTCTGTATTCGCCCTCAAATCATCCACTGAAATACAGCATTTTTTGTTGGAATTGGGAGTAGTATTATTAACTTCAATAATCAATATAAGAACCCTCCAAAAAAGAGTAATAATAAAGACCAAGAGTTCAACACTCACAATCAATATCAGGCAGACCACTTATCAGGAGTTCCAATTCCTTGTCATTGAAAATCGATATCAAATCACGAGATATTAACTCGTTGAAACCCTCCATAAAAGCATTTATTTGAGGACGAATTGCAGTTGTCAACCGATGCTCGGCAACCAAATCAACATATTGGTGCTTGTTTTCCTCAGTTACTCTGGTATTTCGACCACCAGGTTTAAGTTCATAGTCTGTCACCTGCAAAAGACAAGTCCTGCTTGTATAATTTGACCAAAAAAATAAATAATATATTGCTTTATATAATCTAAAACCACATACTTCAGCACGTTCATAAAGAATTAACTTTTCTTCATCTGCATCTATGCTGAATGTTAGGTCCAAAACCTCGCTTATATCATTCTGCAAAATAGTGAGTTAAAAAACAGAAGTTAGTTTCATAGGTTTTGCACAGTACTGCAAGAATAAAAGGAGTCTCTAAACATGACAAACCTCCAGCATCCATTTTAAATTCTTGAAATAATCAGGATCAATAGCCTCAATATCGTGGTAAGTCACTTTAACCCCAAGAATATGCTTGTAAAAAGACCGGGTGAAGTGAACATCTAGCAGCTGTCCATCAAACAGTGCCTTCCCCACCTGTAAAACATGACAATACCTTAGGTATGACTACAACTCAGCTCTCGGCAACAAAATAAATAATAAATGATACTCACGACTCGGCCAACAAATTTGAAATACGAAAGATGCTCTGTTTGGTAAACAGAGTTAGGATTAGGCTGAAATGTTGATTCATTTCCAACCGTTGTAAATAGCAGTGCTCCCTTGTCAAAGATTACCCTTGAAAGTAACTGATACCATTCCCTGGTAAGACCACCAGCATCGATTCCTTCCTCCCCTTGGAAATGAACAGTCAACCTCCCTTTCAAATCTTGTGCTGACCTCATGCGCAGCTGATTATACGAATCTTCAAGGATGTAAGCTCTTCTTACGGATATCCTCAGAGGACTGTGATGATGATCATGCTGATGCTTGATCTTTGATCTAAAGTGAGATCGTTTGTTATCAAAATCAATGAAACGAGGAACCTTCAGCATCATTGAAAAAGACTTTTCAAGCAATCCTGGATTTTGTCGAATAAAGGCATTGAGAAGCTTTCTGTGCTTCTCTGAGAATCTTACAAATGCAACATGCTTTTCATCGAATCTCACAGCAGGTCCTGAAGTCTTCTGTTGACTGGCTGATGTGATAGCCTCTTCAACTTCAGGCCCAATATCAGTGCCTGCAGTTGTCTGACCAGGATACAATTTCTCACACATAACAAAGAAAGATTCTATGTATGGCAAGACATTCTGGGAACCCGCAGGAAGTGACGGCACCAAACTGGATGGTTTAGCAGATGAAGGTGACGGATCAGGTACCATGTCTGAATAGCTCTCTATTTTGCTTATGCAGTTGCTCAGTTCCTTCCACAAGGGCTCAAGAGCCACATTAATATGACGTACAAGAGAAAGAGCAGCAGTGTGCTCCTTGTCAGATAGAATCTGATGTTTCTTATCCTTATTCACAAGTACAACAACCAGAGAGCTTAATGCTTGCAAAACCCTGAGAACTGGAGCCCCATGAGAAGTATTAGTACTAAGCAGTGGTTTCTCAAAATCCCCAAATGTCAGCAACTCTTCAGCTGCAGACTTGGTAAGGCTCTGAACTGAAGCAGCAAGCTCATTTATGAAGAGATGACAATGAATGGGAGCAATTGCTACCAATTTTCTCAGCACCTCTGCCACGAGAGTATATGCATTATCTGATAGACTGAAGAAAAGGGGAAAGAAATTACCAATTGCATGAACTAGTATTATAAACAACACCAAAATCACACCATCAAAAAAGTAGTAATACAGCTTGCAGAGACAAGCTAGAGAAGAAACCTATAAATTTCATCATTGTGGCGTGATCAGTAAAATTTACTTCAGATAAAGAACTAACTAAAAGGGATCCATGAAACCTCAACTGCAGACAATCCTACATATTCATGTTCATCCGGCTAAATGTTCATTTCCAAAGCTATTGATCTCTCCCGAAAATTTCAATTACGTTTTCATCAAATTTGAAGGACAACTTACGTAGAGGTGACAGATTTGTTGAAGTGTGAGCATCAACAATGAGCATCTATCTGAATAAAGTTAAGAAACATAAGCTAATACCCCACATAACCAAACTTTCAAACACAGACCTGAGTACCGCCAGTCATATAGAAGTTTATTGACACCTTATATCAAGAGACAACTCAGAGCAGCTATTAAAAAAACAAAGAAAAGTGTAGGTATTGGTTTCAGCGTACCCTTCACGTGCAAGTAATGAGCATAGAAGTTGAAGTTCTGGTTCAGGTAAAGTATTCAGAACACTTGAAGCATTCTGTTCTCTATCAGCACCAGATGTAGATTCCTTCATGGAAACATGAACCTCTCCTGAGGTAGAAGCAGAGACATTCATATCAGCATCTGTCGTAGAAGTCTGGACATCAGATGGCTGTTCAGATGCAGACACGGATGGATCCTCAGATGAATTTGATTTCCTCTCACCATTATCAATAACAACGTCCAATAAATTTAGCAGCTGCAAGGTATCAAAGCATGAAGACATAACTATAAGAATCAATCAGCCAGCAGTTGCCACAGTCAAGAGTGGTTCACAACACATACCTGTTCCAAATGGATTATACTTCTTAAATAAAGTGATTGATTTAAAAGACTTAAAAGCAATGTAACAGGTGCCTGTCCTTCGAGATATTGATTCTTTCCTAACATTTCCTCATCAACAAGTGCAACAGATTTGCCTCGTCTGTCATCAGAGCTCGGTAACTCTTTGGTGGACACTTGTGGTAATCGGAATTCAAGCAATAACTTTGCAACAGAAGGATGATTACGAGCCATGTAGGTAAGAGTCTCAAGAACTCGCCGAGACACCAAAGGTGGAACACCTGTCGAAGCAGTCGTGATTGACCCAATCAAATCAATGTTTTGACGAGTTGCATTAAGATAGGTTAATGTTTGAAGAGCTATTTTGGAGGTTCATTGATATAATCGGCATGACTAAGTACCAATTGTTGGTGGATTGCAGGTACTAAAAGTCATATGAAATTTGCTAAATAACATTGACTTATAAGAGAGAAATGACAAACTCCAAAATTAATTAAAACAACTAGGACTAGAGACAGTTAAAAGAATTCTTTTTATTTTAAACATCCATAAGATGCTTGGCACAGTCTACGGTCTCAGACCAATTACTGCAACATACACCAAGAATATCAACTATGGATAGGTTCTGATAGGCAGCAAGATAGGCTAAAGCTGTAGTGCAGACCATCTGATAATTACACTAGTTTCGTTTACAAAAGGTCTTTATGGAATCAAACATAATTTTTTTACGCTGCTAGAACCAAAAAAATTATAGACCCTTAAATTACCTTGATGCACGTGCAAATGAATGTGCCAACCTCAACTAAATAAGTATTTTATAATTATTTTATACGACAATGACCTTCAGCTCCAATTTAATCGACTTTGCTTCAAATGAGAAGTTCACAAAATTCAATTGCACACATTTGATAAAAATAGAAAAGCGTTTACCATCAGCACATTGAGGACGCGAATACATCACATGACTGGGGCAAGCATATAGCCTATAAGGGGGTTCCATAACATTCAGAGTAGAGGAAGAATTCCTTTTATCCAACATCAATAATTCCATCAAAATTTTCACCAAATCAATTCTGGTTTCAGCATGAGCACAGAGGTTCAAGAGAAGTCTCAGTTCACTTTTATATAGTGGCTGCAAAACGTAGATCAGTTAATACATACATATCATAGAGATGATCCTAAGTAAGAACACCGCAAGAATACCTGAACTACACGGAGCAATCGAATTAACGCTTTCAAACCCTCACTATCAATTAATGGAGCACCATCTGCCTCAACTGGTTTAATACCCAACGATCGACGAGAAAGAATTCCACCAACCCTGTCCAAGCTCTCCCCTGGCCTAGAAGATTCACCCCTGCGGTTTCGAGGATAAATACCAAACAGAGTTTGATTATATCTCCGCGCAAACCTTTCGCGCAACATGTTGGCTTCAGCAACAAGAGCCGGTGTCAAATTTGAAAGAATAGCATCAGATGATGTTAGAAGAACCTACGAGAAGAGAAGAAAAACGATCCAACATGACAGGAATAAAAAACCATTTAACAAGAAAAATATAAGAGAGAGAGAAGCAAACGGCTTATGATATACCTCTTCTCTAATGTCTGAAGGAAAAGTCGCAATTATTGAGACAGTGTCCATTTCAACAGGTTGACCTTCCAATTCTTGGGCCTGTTGCAGCCTTTGTGCCCTTTGTTGTGCCAGAACTTCTTCACGTATGTCAGGGGGAAGGGCTGCAAGAAATTCTGGGTCGATATCTTCATTATTTTGCGGCTCTGGATTTTGAGGCTGTGGAGCTTGACCCTGTTGAGCAGAAAGAACCTCAGCACGCAACTCCTCTGGAAGTGCATCAAGAAATGCAGGATCAATTGGTCCAGAATCAGCATCCTGATTGTGTTGTTCTTCCTCAGGTTGTCCATCTTGATCTGCTTCTTGGATAACATCTTCTGAAACTTCAGTAACACTGAGGAGGGGTGCATCTCTGCCACCTAGAGATGTATTATTACCAAATGATACATTTGTTCTCCTTGTTCGACTATCAGAACCACCTTGTCTATCTCCACCATCATCATGGCCATCAGCACTTCCAATTTCAACATCCAAACTCCGTAAGCTTTCCCCTAAAGTTGCTCCACTTTCGCTGCTTTCTTGACTCACAGCTTCAACATCACGAACTACATCAGTGTGATCATACTGAACCTCAGGAGGTCTGTTCAAAGTTTCTGTTCCCAGAGTAGCCTCGATAGCAATAGCAGTAGTATTACTAGAGGTGTCCAATGTTGCTGACGAAGGTGGAGGTGCAGAATTCCCGTCAACAGTATCATGATTTTCAGCCAAGTTTTCATCACCCACCTCGGCAAATTCAGGAGACTGGCTGACTTCACTTTTATTCTGGGATTCGGGCAATGTAGTTTTGTTGGAAGATTTCTCAGATGATGGCCGCTTCAAGCCGGAAATAAGCAAATCTTCAAGACCTTGGGGAATCATTGATGCATCTGCCCCACTACTTAGCTGGCCTTCGTTGGCCCACAAGTTGAATCGATGTCCTTGGCGTCCATTTCGAAGTGAACGGAAAAATGAATCCAAACGCGACGAGGAACCCTCCGAGTTTCTAGCAGAATGAGCATCGCGGTCATTCTCTGAAATATAAGGTAAACAGAAAATCACATGATAAAAGATTCAGATGTATACCACCTTTACAAGGTCAGATTGAAATAAAAATTAGAACAGATCCACTGCATGAAGAAGGGATTGTCAAAAAGTATGTACCTGATATTCTAGGAAGACCTGCACGCGTGGAAGATGGTTCCACTAGAAGTGGATGCTGCAAAGGGGCAATACTGTCACCACTCCTCCCCAAAAGATTATAAATGGATGTAGTACGCCCCTGGCGTCTAGAGCCAAAAAGTTCAACAGGCATGACGCGGAAAGCTTCATTAGAGATGCTATCTTGACCAAATACCTCAATATGATCAAACACATTCACACCATTCATTCCCTCACCAAGTCGTACGATGACACCGTCCTCATCATCCTCTTCATCTTCATCTTCATCCATCACCTCTTCATCAAAATCATCTTCATCGATTTCGTTGTCATCTTGATCTGTATCAGGATGTGGCAAGTGATGTGCATCATCTTCTTCAAGATCATTGTGCCCCTCACCATCAGCATCTTCATCTTCATCAACTTCATCTCCTTCATCACCTGACATATCATGATCATCTTCTTCTTCGTCGTCTCCATCAAGATTCCCTTGTACACCAGGCCTAATTTCAAATCTTATTCCTAGCGTATCAAGTCCATTTTCAAGATTCCTTGCATCCTCATTATTTTCCTGCATGTAGTCATCTTCAGCACCAACGAAGCCCCCATCAATATCCTGGTCATGTTCCATATCATCAGTGACAGTCTCAGAACCAATATAATTCTGAACAGTTATAAAGGCATCATTCCGGTCATTTGGCACTAAATTTTCATTAGCACGGGCTGCAGTATCTGTTGGCTGTGATGTGCTACCGCCATTATCTTCCATGGGCTGACCGTGGTCAGCTGTTTTTAAATGCTCTGCCCTCCCACTGTTAGACTCAAATGCATGAACATGTTCCTTTGTCACTGACTCCAAAACTTTCACTATTCCCGTCACGATCTTAGGAGAATCAGCATGATCAAGGTCTAAAACACGAAGAGTTCGAGTGAGAGACTGAACAAGACCAACCTCTATGAAAGTAACAGAAGCTTCAGCAGAGATGTATGAGCCTGTCGGTGTACGAGCAGCAAGAACATCATTGAGCAGGTCAATGAGAACCTGATTGTCCACTCTTGGTTCTCTAAAACCATTATCAGAATCCAAAAAATCATTGAAGACATTGTGAATCTCAATGAAGATTCTTTTCCTGGCCTCAGTTGAGCGAACACAGGAGGCCACCAGAAACTGGTTGGCTTTGCTTGCCAGTTTGTGCCGCCAGTCCACCTCCGTTTTCCTCTCTTTTCTCAGATTCTTAGAATATGGAAGAAATTTGTGGAGAACATGGTAAAAAATACCACCAGTAAAGCAGACAGTAGCACCTCTTTGAGAAATTCCCTTGAAACTACAAAGTTCAGCATCTTTTCGAACCAATATATGTATAGATGAAGCATACATTAAAAGTATTTCAGTCAGAAGCTTCAATATAAGTACAACCTTCGCCATGGACAACGCAGATTGTTGACTGCTGGATTCATTCTCCATACAAACAGAGGCAACAGTTTTTCCTTTACCCTTGCTTTCATATGCATCAATTTCCATATCAGTTGATGATGAGCCAGTCTTAGTAATGGACTCATCTTCTAAAGGAGGAGGTATGAAAGCAATCACTGAATCGAGTAGAACATCAATCACATTTACGAAACTCTGAGGAGATTTCCTGTGAATCTTGGAGTTTTTAGAATTTGCATCAAGATGCTTCCCATGTCCACCAGGAGCCAATGAAAATCTGTTACCAGCACCTACCTTACCATCATTAACTTGTTTCTCCTTTTCCTCTGTTTTCTCTCTCTCCTTTTCTTTGTCTTTGCTTTTATCTTTGTCACGATCTTTTATCAAGATAATATATGGCCTATCACCCATCATCTCTACTTGACACACAGATTTGGCGGCTTGCATGAAAATTACAGGATCCCTTTGAACCACTGAACTTAAGTTTGATAGAAAATTACGGACAGTAAGCCTTCCACTAGACTGCCTGTTAGAAAGAGTTGCAACACTATGTCGTATCTCAGACTCCATAGCTTGCTGGAGGGTTTGAGGATCTTCAAGTATATGACGTACTATAACAGCCATGAGACCATCAAAACCAACAAACAAGCTACTTGCCGGCAAGGAAAGAAGCAAATGCAAACCTCCAGCATCCAGAAAACTAACTGCTACGGAATGAGTTCTAGTGAGCGTAGAACATAGCTGCAAAATAGCATGCATTGTTTCAGAAGGTAGTTGCTTTCTTATGCAAACACAAGCCATTTCAACAATTCTTTTTGCCTCCTGTATATCCAAATACTTTGACATTGTCCTCGAAGCAATTTTTTGCTGCTTGTCCTCGTCAATGGTAATAGATGTTTGATCAATCACATCATTTTTCTTCAGGAGTTCCACTATATCAGCATTTAACTTTGCATCAACTTGAGCAAGACGATCAATGGCAACAAAAGCAGAAGTCACCCATTTTGGAACTTGAGCTTTTTCTTGGTCGTGCAAATCAGAACTCCAGAGTAAAAGAAGTTGCAAAGTAACTTTAACAAAACCACTCTTTGATGCTAATTCTCGTGCTGTAGTATCTTCATTAAGAATTAAAGCAAGAACATGAAAAAAGGCAGAAAGCATGTTTTGGTTCCCACAGTCAATTATGTCACCACAAAGCTTGACTTGTTCAATGATAAATGAAATGACTCCAGGTCGATCCTTGCCTTCATTTCGTGCGCAAATCATCACAAGCAGATCCCGAACAGGAAAAGCTAAAGAGCCTTTCACTTGCAGAAGTTTCCTGCATGTTGACAATAGCTCATCAGTCGGAGGAAGTTGCACCATTTCCTCTTCAATAGTTTGGATGCTTTCATTTGTGGCATCATCTTTCATTTCTGTCCCAGAGTTTCCAAGGGACATTGCAAGCGCTCGAGCAAGCTCATCATCTTCTTGGGTTTCCTCAGGATGTGAGAACAACCATTCCATCGCAAGCTCCACACTATTTGAACCAACCTGCCTCAAAGCCTCTTCTGCTCGAGATCTAGAAAACCCCATATCTGCTATCATTGAGATAGTTGTTTCATTTGGGGGAGGACCAGCAACACGGTCCATAGTATTACTGGCACTTCTCATTTCCACACCAGAGAAAATGTGCCTAAAAATGTTAACTACCCTTGAAATGAACTCATAACTGCATTCAGGGAACTGTGGGTGGGTCCAGACAGGAAGTACAGTCTTCAGTACCATGGACTGCATAGTTTTGACAAATGTTTCTGCATCCCGGGGAAATGGAATATCCCCACTCACAAGAGGCTGTGTCAGTAAATGCTTTGTGAATGAAGATAAAATAAAAGAAGAAGTCACCAAGTGGTCCATAAGTTTAACGTAGCTAGCTGAGGGTCCATAGACCCATAAGTGATCATCTTCTATTTCATTTTGCCTCACATCATCAGTCTCCATAGGAGAGGCGGGAGCTCTATTGATGGCAAAAGGCAATTGACTGGTAGCCTCAAATGTTGTCAAGACTGATTGAATAACTCCACGTCCATATAAGCAATTCAATATAACAGGATTACAAGAGTCGGGTTTGTCCAAAATAATGTCATCAATGAAATCAATAACCTTGCCGAAGTAGCGACATTTAGTTGAAACAGAAGCATCTGATCCTGAGGAGTTAATATGACCCACAAAATTCATGTGATCCAAAGCTATAGAAGCAAAAGTGGAAGCCACTGATTTTGAAGGAGGAGACACATTTAGCACATCATCTCGTCGTCGAGATGGAAGCAGCATCGCCTTTCCCAACTCTTGAAACAAATGGGTTATGTGAATGGACAATGACCTTATCATATCACGGCAGGAAAGATAGTACGACCTCTGATTGTCATCATCCTTTTTAGCACTGACTTCATCCCCCCCAGAAGAACCAGGCTGATGTGGTCCCTGACGATTTTCAACTTGTAGATTTGAAGGGGCATCCACAATCTGTCGATGCTGAAGACCAGAACGAGTGAGATCACGATACAAGTTTATGAGGTCAAAAAACTGGGATTCAAAGCTCCATCCTGGCGTCCGCCTTCTAAGTAAGGGATCAATTAGCTGCCTGAAAGAGTTTAACCTGGGGTCATCAGTATCATTCAAGCCCAATTCTGGCTGCCGAGAAGCATCAATTCTACCAGTAAAATCCTCCTCTGCCTGAACTTTAGTATCTTCAAGCATTGCAATTTGCCACAGAACTTCACGATGAACACAGCCTATGTCTTCCAAGACATCTTTATTTCCAGTGCCAAATTCTGTCAGCAATGCAGTAACCCATCGACTATCCTTCGAGGCAGCAAGAAATAAGAGGAATTCAACAATGGAGAGGGAAGAAAATACAACACTGTCTGGATTGGCACTAGGGTCCAGCAGAAATGATCCAGAAACAACACTAAACCCACTCAAAGTATTTTTCAAATGATCATGAAGAGAAGCACAGAAAGCACGAGCCAAAGGAATAGAATGATGTTGAGTGAAACATTTAAATACCATGGTGCTATGCAGAGCAATGGACATGCCTTCTGACGATTGAGTAATACTTGGGCGTAAAACAAGTTTAAGTAAAGCTTCAATGCCAAATTTCTCCACAAACAACCTACATGTTTCAGAATTTTCCATTGTCCTGTGAACTAGTACCATTACGTGAAAGGTAGACAGCTGTATACACTGCTTGTCACTAATGCCTTCAACCAAGCAATCGGCTGCACCAACCAGAGAACAAGCACCCAAGTTTTCCTTGTCCTCGGGTTCCGTAGAATCCATCTCCATTGCATCACTTCCATCAGTTTTACCTGATGTCCCACTGCACTTTGTGTCCCCAACTGAGGCGATCTTATTAATTATTTCAATAATTAAGTCAACACCACTACCTCTCAACAAAGATACATGCCGAAACAACTCTTCCACAGAATTTGCCAAAGGGAACAATGCCTTCATTCACAGCCATTACATACTTTCTGTCAGTAAATATGTGAAATAGAAAGCGTAAAGCTGAGGATTCTTTCACAGCCTCTAGGCCTTTAGCGTTAAGGCAAATGGCACCCAGGCCATTGGGAATACATGTGATGGCTTTTGAGGAAGGTAACACCCCCGCAACAACGGATGATAGAAATGCATTAGGAAGACCCAAGTCATATAGAACATTAAAACACGTTGGATCTTTATGAATCATTTCACTCACAAGAGTCACTGCTGAAGAGTAGATTTCACCTCCGAAATTTTCCTTGTTACTAAAAATCATTGACAAAGTTGGAGTCAAAGAAACATCGTTGGAATTCTGTAATCTTGCAGAATTTGCAGTGGCATAAGTAGCAGAACCAAGTGCCTTTAATAATGCTCTGATAAGCCTCTTCTGAGTATACAACTGGTCACTGCTGTGTTTAGAACATTCACCGATGACCATTGTGTTATCCGTTGTCCCAGCCAAGTCAATCACTCTATGTACTTCGATCTGTAACCTATGAACCAAAAGCTCTACTCCACCCAAATCTCTAAATAGGGTTACAGCTGTATTGCTGTAGTCCATGAGCTTCTGCAGTGTTTTCACAGCTAAAGATACAAGATGCAAATGTGTGGGATCTGCATCTTCCAGAAGGGGTAAAAAGGTTGGCACCATCCCAGATCCCCTAACAACACTCCCAGTACTTGAAGATGATATTACATGCAGTAAGTAAAATTGTAGAAGTGCTTCAACAAAGGCAACAGATGACAAATCACTCGACTTATTTAACGACACAGTCGCTCTTTGCAATACATTGAGGAGTATCATGCGATTAGCACCTGCAAAACTGATACTTGACCCACCAAGTATTCGAGCCCGTTCATGTGAGGCTGAATATGAAGCTAACTGTGCTCCCAAGGCGGTCATTGCAAGTGTTCTTATGGTTCCAGAAATATTTTCTTCAGACCTCACAATTCTAATTAGTTCGTTTGTGTATTCTGGCTCATTGGCAAAAAATGAAACAAGTTCGTCATGAGAATCATTTGACTGGACAAGCACAATAAAAGCAAGAAGGCAAATCTTGCTGTACAGTCTACATATTTTGGGAGAATGGAATGCACGAGCATATCTGATTCTGGTCAATAACGAAAACCTGAGCTCTGGAGATACATTATACTGCTCGATACAAAACTTCATCAGTGACAAGTCGTCTTCTTTACGAAGTTGAAGATCAGGGAGGTTGATCACACTCATACCAGAAGAACTCGTGCCATCACTGGTTTCCAAGGTGCTCGAAGAAGTAGAACCGTGCAATTCAAAATAGAGAGTCGATCCAATTCGACACTGCACTTTATCACAATCATTCTGTACCTCTGATGGAAACAGGCACAATCCATCCTCCTGAGTCTTTTCATGTAATGTGACACATGAATACAATCCCAAGCCTTCTTCCTTGCTACCCCAACCCTGTGCAAGGGACAGGAGACAACCGTTTACAGACCCACATCCAACCAGCTTTCCACTGACGTGAAGTTTTGATGGAGTTATTTTGACAAGCGCAGAAAGAGTCTCCAGAGCTGCTATAAGAATTTCAGGATCTACTGAAGCAAGTAAAAGCTTGAAATGCTGAAACAAGAGAAAACAAAGAGTTCAGAAACATAGGCTTGACTATACAGATGCCAAATTTAAAGCTGATATAAATACATCTAAATATAACAGGAATGCTGAAATTCATGCATTAAGTGTAAATAGTCTGGCAAAGATGTAGTAATCCTTCATCCCTACAGGTTTACCTCTAAACCACTAAAAGAACTCTTGTTATGACAATGCTCTAGGATCACTTGCATCACTCTCAGAATTTGTAACACTGCTTGTTTTGGAAACGGGTTGGCATCATTCAAAATGTCACCAGATAAAAGGAGGTCATTTCTACTTGCTACATATGTCTTCAAATATGTGTCGAAATGCAAGAAAAGTGGTCTCCAATGGTGAAAATTACCCTGAGACAAAAAAAAAAGTCAGAAATCAACACAAACACAAGCATGAAGATGAAAACAAATGAAAAAAACTAGAAAGTTCCAACACCTTGCCGTACTCCCAGCGAAATCCTGACAGAGGAATCGCAATATCCTGTAATGGACATTGAATTACCTTGTCGATGAAAATCTTTACTCTTGGAGGCTGCAAAACAACGTACAGTCAAAAGTCACTGTTCAAGAAAAAAGTGGAGAGTATGAAAGGTATGGGTGCTAACATCAAGGTCCACCTGATACACAATGATCACTTGGCAAGTCAATTGTTTTGCTAAATGAAGAGTACAAATTACAATAACAGCTCTAGTGAAATATAAAAAGATTTCATCAATTTCGAGGAGAAAACAAACGATAATTTCAAATATAAAAGGAGGATTATACAGGAACAAATGAAATAAATGTTGCAACATTTCGGCATTTAAGGTGAGAATCTCAAAGAATCGCCACTCAAAAAAAAGAAATTTCTACATACAAACGACGATATAACAAAATATACATAATCCCTTCTCGGAAAATGAACCAATCAACTTCAATAATATCAAAAGTCCAAAATCCATGTGATGAAAAAGAAAGAGAAATATGCTCAAAATTGAACAGGGGTTAAATATACAGATAAAACAATTCCTCACAATTTCCGTTTAGAATCATTATCCACTTTCAGAATATCTAATACTATGTTATCTGTTCTATAATCCAACTCGACTCAGTTTACATAAATCTCCAAGGATGTATATGACAATTCATTTGAGTTAGAGAAGTAATCTTTGAACTTAAGAGTCCTTGAGAGTTCTACGACTCAGCTTCTTCTTTCATCGACCCAAATTAAGATATTCAACTCCCTTTCAGAGGTCAGTCCCAACAATAATTAAATGGATTGAAACCCATAATTCTATTAAATAAAGATCGTATAACCAGCATATAAATCAAGAGCATCATTGGATTAATTCTATGCTTAATAAGGCAGTGTTTTGTACGGTTACGAATTCATGTTCCGTAGAATTTCTAGACTTGTTTCTATCACAGGTTTTTCAAAAATATCTCCCAACATTTTCAAAGGATTAATCTCAGAAATTAAGGTGAATGCAGGACCACGAACCATATTCTCATCTCCTCCTATTCTCTCCCTCCTCCAGAACATCCTTTCTCCCCATCCTTGATAAAACATTCACATTACATATGCACATATAGTTTCGTACATATGTGAACCACAGTACCCTATGCACCTCCTAAAGTTGGTAAATCGTCAATTAACAATTCCAATTTGATTTTAGTCGACGTATGTACTAATATTCCATTAAACTAAAAGTTATATAAAGGGAAAGACACAATTACAATTTTTTATCCTCGTTGAGAAAATCAAAACAAACTGAAACTTGAAATTTAAACCTGGCAAAATGGAGCCTATCATTGACAGGGGAAGATGTACTTTCCAATTAATGTAATAAACCCAAAGATCAACACTTTCATGAAAAAAGAGAAAAAAATTCATCCATAAATTTTCTCAATCTAGCACAAGTATATCCTTCCCCATCTCTCAACCTCAGTAACACGATTGCAAGACACCCAAAACTGCTAAGTGTAACCAAGACCTATAAGCCTCGTCCCTCATCACCTAATAAATTGGATAAAGCAATTGGAAAAAACTAACTGCTTCAACCACTAAAGACTTTCTTGCACAGTTATTCACCCAAAAAAATCCTTCCCAGACATCAAATAAACCATAATCAGCAGACCCATCAGAGATTAACGTATTTAGACCCTCACTCCATCGGTCAACAGATAAATACAAGACAATCAATAAAATAAAATGTAAGACGAGCATACAGTCTCCGTGTCAAGTTTAACGGAGGGACCGATCGTTCCTTCACTAGAGAGAAGCTGACGAAGCCTTGAAGGCAAACTAGATATTATATTCGCCATTTGATAATCCCCTGATGCTCAATTCACTGCAAAATTAAACGAACACATGTAAAACCAAAAAAAAAGTGTAAAAACCTAATCAATCGAAACCGTGAAAAAGTCAAAATAAAAAAAAAGCTTCATAAACCCATCATTAATCTATCATATCTCACACAGAAAAAAAGGGGGGATTACCATCAAAGGGTCGGTACCGGCGGATGACTTGCACATCAAAAGGGTTTCACTGTACAAAACACTTTCGAGTATATGGGAAAAAATAGGGAGATACAAGAGAGACTGAAAACAGTGGGGAAAAACAAAAAGGGTTTCCGTTGGTGTCTTTGTTCGTCAAGTTCGCCGGAGAAATGGTGTAATGTATGTAACCCTGGAAGAGCGAAGGGGTTCGCTTGTTATATATACACACAAAATACAGAACAGTAGGCGAGGGCCATGGTAGAGAGAGAGACTTTACTTGGAAACCACGCTTTTACGATTTTGCCCTCTAATTATGGAATTTTTCCTCCTTATTTCCCTTTCTTTTCAAAAATATTTATAAGATCTTAGGTGGTGTATTCAATAATGAAAATTTAATTACTTTTATGGATTTTTGTAGAGTTTAAAAGTTTAGAGGTATTGAATATACACTTTTAAAAACTCTATAAAAATTTAATGGTGTTCAAATTAGATTTTTCTAGAGTCATAAAAAGTCACTTGTTATTCAAACTTGACTTTTTAAAAATCTACAAATATCTACAGGTATCTAATATTTCAATAGATTTCCAATGATTCTAATATAATTCTTTACGTACAAACCATAAAACTATAGATACAATTGTAGAAACTCAAAATTTGTCTTCTACTTACCCTAGAGATTTTTGTAAACTTTTAATTGAACAAATATCATTCTCACCCAGATATCTCTCTTTCTCACTCAAAAGACGGCGTTTTTCTCCTCTCTAAAGACAAATCGAGGGTTTCTCAAATTTCAAAGGTACGAATCTTTTCTTGAATCGTTATTGATTTGATAAAAAAATATAGTATGATTTCTATGTATTCAAATCATGTGTTCAACAAGTGTTCTTACGTGTTGTTCAAGTTTCATTATATGTTCTACAATAATTCCTTTGTGTGTCCACCAATGCCATGAATTGAATATAAGCACATCCATTCCTTTACATGAGAAGATGAATGAAGATATTGAAGAACCATTGATGGCACTCATATTCCAGCAATAGTGTTCGGGCATGATACTAACAATTATCGTAATCATCATGGGAAAATTTCTCAAAATGTTTTAGCAGCTTGTAACTTTAATTTAGAATTTATTTATGTGCTCAGTGGGTGGGAGGGATCTGCCCATGATTCAAACATAATGACAGATACTTTATCAAGAAATAACGGGCTTAAAGTTCCACAAGGTATGTTTTTTGTTTTATATGCTACTTATTTAAAAATTTTGTAATTTCCAAGACTATATGTGTTATCCATTGTTTAATTGATTCTACAAATATGGTTCGATAGGTAAAAATTTTTAATGGATTATGGATATGCAAATCGACGTCAGTTCTTGGCTCCTTTTAGAGGTGTTCGTTATCATCTCCAAGAATTCACTGGCCAAGGTTGTCATCCTAGAGATGCAAAAGAATTGTTTAATCTTCGTCATGCATCTTTGAGGAACGTCATTGAGAGGATATTTGGTATATTTAAATCGCGGTTCAAAATATTCAAAACAGCTCTTCCATTTCCATATACAACTTGCACAATTTTCTTCGAAAGGAATGTCGATCTAATGAATTTCCAGTTGAACCAGATAATGAAGTTCCACAACCTTTATCAGAACAAGTTTACGAAGATAACAACTTTGATCAAATATTTGACACTCAAGAACAAAGAGCAAATGCAAATGCATGGAGGGATACTATAACAAATCAAATGTGGAGTGACGTTGATCATATTTACAACAACGAACCTTATATTTTTTTCATAACACTGCCTAAAATTTATTAAATTTCATATTGTTTTGATTAATTATTTATCTAATATATATATATGCTTAAATTTTTATATGTGTTTATCAATTAAAAATTTATTGATTAATTAATTATGCATGTTGAATTGACTACTCGAAGGATTTAGATTTTGATTTTTATAAATTGAATTGTGATTCATTTTTCATAAATTGAACATATTTACGTTTTAAATAAGTAAAATTTATTTACACTAAAAAAAATATTTTAAAAGGAAGATGTTATTTATGTCAAATAATTACTAGTTCAAAATTTACAAATGTCTACAAAAATCTTGCAAAAAATCCACAAAAATCCATGAAATTCTAGTTTATAAATCTTTGAAAGGCTATAAAATTAAATAAAAATATATCAAATCCACGAAAATCTACAATTTTAAAAAAGTTATTGAAAGTCACTAAATGTCTATATTGAATACACCCCGCTTAGATTCACAAAAAAAAAAATTATCTTAATTTTACTTTTCCGACATTGGACTTGAAATTCAAAATCTTTCTCGTGTTCTTTATTTTTTCAATTTTCATATGTGATTGTTTAGGAACTCTTACATATATTATTAATTATTTTACAATCGTATTAAAGTGTAAAATATTATTTTTTAAAAAACTTATTAAGACGATAAAATTTAAAGATTTTCTACGTTTCATATCATGAAACATTTCTAATATCATAATAATAAATATATAATATGATGCATATAACTACTTTCTAGATATAAAAAATAGTTTTAGAATATTATCATAAATATTAAAATTATTTTCTAGTTTACAAATGTGTGTATATTTGATGAACATGTGTGTATATGTATTTTTTTATGATGTCGAAATCGGCAATCGTTATCTTTTAGCAGTGCACTGAGTAAGCTTTCGGACTAACACAATCGATTGCATAACATGTTAGTCAAGTAAATCACAATGAGCAAGTTATGTGAGACAAGCTCATGCCAAAAACATATTGGTTGGGGGAATCGAACTTCTGACAGTTGGTCAAGTGCTCACCTATTTCACTAACTTTGACACTCACTCTGAGCGTATGCATTTGTATTCTTAATATCATAAGAAATGGCTTCTATATCATTGAATTATTAGATTATATTTGAAAGATAATAAAACATTTAGAATATTTCTTCTTCGTATTTTAAAAAACCACAATAAGTTAGAATAAGGGAAAATTGGTTTTAAATCCCTAAACCCAAACTTATTTTATCATAACTCCCTACACCTAAAAAACTTTGCCCAAACTCCCTAAAAATTTGAAGTTGACAAAAATACCCTTACATATTTGATTGATTGATTTTCCTTGGTAAAATTGTATCAGAGCCGAGGTAAAATTATTTCAAACATACAAATTTATTATATCAAGTAATTAAATGTTTGAGGAGGAGAATTTTCTCAATTAACATGATTCCGAACACAGGTTCGAAATTAACTATTTACAGAATTTATTCAAGAACTCTAGGATATTTGAGACAAGAAGATCTAACCAAGGTTAGATATCAAGAAGGAACTTATCAAAATCCTAAGTTAAACTTATGATTCAAAACAACAGGATTCCTAGAAATAGTACCGGATTCATCTAAACTCTCTGGAGATCTTAAAGAAATTCAAAAAACGGTACAAAATTATGGCAATATGTTGTATTACGTACCACAAAATGTGGAAAAAGTCCTTGAAAACTAGGAAGAAATTCTGGGAATATTAAAGGATATTCATACAAAAATTCAAATTCTAGAACAACAACCAAGTTTTAGTAAGAGAACTTCAGAAGGAAGGTTACCACTATTCTTTGGAACTAAACCCCTTTTACATCAACAAGGGAAGACCAAAGTAGTGTCAAAACCTTTGATTGAAGAAGAAAAATGATCGATCTAATTAAATCTGTCTCAGAAAAGAAATTAATCGGACAACTTTAGAAAAGATTGGCCTAGAGGATTTACAAGAGCATGCGGAATCTTTCGCATATCTCAAAGTCGTAGATCTGAAGATGAACATAATGGAGGGGAACCACCTTCTATAACCTGGTCATATTCTCATGAACCACAAAGGGAAAGTGTGGGATCTCAGAATATAAATATGAGAGAATCTCAAACCGATTTCCATACTGGTGGATAATCACACCCAGCGAGAACGAGGACAAGGAGAAATCAAATTCCCTTGCACCAAATACCATATGGGAAAACTGTTTTAGAACATATATATCCTTATGGGTTTATGCTTAACCTTGATGTACTAGATTTCAAAAACAGATCTCATAGATGACTGGACATCTACTAAGAGAATCACTGCAGGAACACTTGATCTCAACAGAGAAGGATTCATTAAACTCCTATAAATGAGTCTTATGGGATCAGTTAAAATTGCTTGGGATATGACTTCATTGAAAACCAAAGAATTAGTTCTAGCTGGAGAATCTCATAGTGAGATAGCTGAAAAAATGGCTACCCTATTTAAAGCACAATTTATAGGGATAGACTATTTTAATAGTCAAGATACAGAGAAGAGGAATAAATATACTCAAGCTCTGTATAGCCTTGAATTACATGACATATGTTTAGTGGATAAATATATTATGTTATTTACTAAATATAGATGGAATTCATTGGTCGAAAAAAATATGGCAGCATTACAAAAAAATTACAAACGATTAAGGGGTATTAACAAACGTACTCCTTTGTATTGTAAGGAAAATGATCTTCCAACAATCATTGGAAGTAAACCACAGAAGCATAAGAGGAAAAGTTTTAGGACTCATCCTTATGCTCGAGGTGGAAGAAGTTCTTGGAAACCAAGAATATTTTGGTCTAGAAAAAAAGCCAGATCTTATAAATCTGGACAAAGAAGTGGACCATCAAGAAGTGGGATATCATCCCAAGCCTCGAGTACATCTCGAAGCACAGGAAGAACACCTACGAAGAAAACTTTCATAAGAGCTCACATTTGAGCTAATGAAAGGTTTAAGGATTGTAATTGTTGGACATGTGGAGCAAGATGTCATATTTTGACCAACTCTCCACAAAATGAAAGAAGAGGAATAAAATGCTTCGATCCAACTCCGGATATTGAAGAAGTAATTTATTACCAAGATCTTATTCAGGTATACCGATTCGAGGATATTGCCTTAGATGAAAGTATATATGAAGAAGAAGAAGTACTTGAGTCAGGGAGAATCTGATGGAACGGAATCGGAATCTGACTGAAGACGAGGTGTTTCGACAAAAAATACATGAAGATTTGTCTAGTTTCTTCAGTCAGACAACAATATCTCATAACATGGTTCAAAGAATCATAAAAGAAAATTGTAGTCTACAAAGATATCAAGAATTCTCTGCAGGACAGGTAGAAAAGTTCTTAAGAACTCTTGACCTAATAAACAAAAAGCATCATCTAATCTATAAAGCTTCTAGAAGGGAAATGACAATCCCGATTGAACTTACAGGAAATAGTTATGATTTACGAGTTTTGAGAGGAGTTAAACATTTTCATACGTTGATGATTTTAAGATTTTTACTCATTTATGTTTATATGCGATTTTGGACGAGTTTGGTTAATTTAAACTGCACTATTTTTACTGTCAAATATTTAAGATCATTTTTAAATGTTATATTTTTCGGTAGAGCGCATGCATGCGAAACGTTTAAATGTTATTTCGAAAATGCGAGCTTTTATTAAAAAAAATATTTCCACATTTTTAAAACGAGTAGACGTTTCAGTTAGTAGCTCAACTGGTACCAACACTTTAAGAATCTAGGTACTTATGCCTGGAGGTCCTGAGTTCAAGTGTTGGGGGAGGCGAAAGAAACCACTTTCCAAGAGTGGGATATTCTATGAGTGGCAGTGCATGAAAATGGGCCCTGGACCTTGCTAACGACCTATGATCAGTAGTAGTGCATGGATATGGGCCGAGGCCCATGTTGGTTCAGCCTAATGGCCCATATTCCTTCTGAAGAAATCAATGAGAAATTATAAAAACTCAAGATAGAAATAGCAAGGCCTATGTCCTGGATTCATATCGGAGCAATCCAGATTATGATAAAAGCTACTTTCAAAGAAGGAATAGTATAATGGCCCGATAATTCGTGTTTGAAAATTTGCGGAAAAATTTAAAATTTTCTTTTTAAAATAATTAAAATGCCTCATTCACAAAATAAACTGATAAATCAAGTTTAATGTTCAAAATAGCAGCGGAAGAAATTATTGTTTGCAAAATAACAAGTTAAAGTAATCCAACAACTGATAAAAATGTTTAAGCATAAAAATGGTAAATGCTGTAAATGAGGTCCTCGGGTTCCACTACTGCCGACCCAAGCTAGCTCACTGGTCCCCGCCCTCGGTCCCTGACCTCATCAGTACTTACAAGAATCAAGTCTAGTGAGTCTAAAGACTCAGCATGCATATATTGTAAATAACGAGTAAATAATATAATAAAATTGCATGGAAATAAAAATATCATGTCATGAGGCATAACGTGAAAATAACTTATCATGAGCAATTATAATACGTTCATAACTGACTGAAAATCATAAGTGAAATGTTTGCTCAATCGAGCCCTGTCATAAAATAGCATGTCATAAATTTTCTGTTGAGATTATGTTCTACGCAAGTGGCCCCTGCACTGAACTGAACTGAACTGACCGGTAAGTGACCACCGGGTGAAGTAACAATCGTCTGATCAGACTAATGCCACAGTATACTGGGTGGAACTGAACTAAATCGGTAAGTGACCACCGGGTGATACAATAATCCCATGATAGTGAAATGGCCACAAGCAATATCGCAAAAATCTCAAAAATGAATATTTTATTTTTTTATGCACGTAATATAATTAAATGGCATAATTAAATATCCTGTATTATTTTACCACATGGATTGGATCGTTCCCAGGCTCGCTTCGACCTAAATTTAACATGAAAAATATGCAAATGATTTTCTTGACCTAACTTTGTAATTGAATCCAAAAACGAGACAATTACTCCCAATGACTTGGTATTTAATCATGACTCCGTGCCAACCCGAACCAACACCGAACCATCATTTAGACATGATTAAAATACATCTAAAATGATGAAATAATGCTCCAAAAATGATGCAAGTCGAAATTTTGGTGAATGGAGGCCAAAACATGAAACGCTCTTTCGAGAGTCAATTTGGCACATCGCACCGTAAATTCTCGTACGACCTCTAAACTTAACCGAATCACAAACGGTCAAAAGCACGACCTTCCCAAGTTGATAAGGTACTGTCCAGTCTAAGGCCATAGGCTAAAATCCAACCAAGAACTCAAACGAGCCTCTGAACCGAAGCAACAAGTTGCTGTCCAGAAATTCCAGCAACCGCACTTGTGCTTACATTGCTTCGTTTGCGAGACTATTGGCCATTGGGGCTTGCACCACCGACCAGAGCCTCTTACCAACATCCTATGGTATGGTTTGAACCATGGCTAAGGGCCCTAGGCCAGCCACAATTCGAACCACACCAGAAACAAACCACACGTCCCAACCGAGCACCAATTCTGCGCGCGTGGGGCATTGCTATTGTTTTGCTGTCATGGATCATTCCAGTGGCCACTTTGATTGACCATGGCCACGATATAGACATCAAGGGGTATGGTATGAACTGAGGCTAAGGGCCAGAGGCCAACCAAGATCCACACCACTCCACCAAAACCAAAACATTACATGCAGTAAGGAGAAGGGGCCGAGGGGCTGTTCTTGTTTCTTTTAATTGAAAACCGATTCCACCATGGACCAAGCCTCAAAAGACCGACTTGGTCACGTCCTAGACATAATAAGGAGATGTTATAACCATGGCTATAGCCCCTAGGGCAGCCAAGATCAGATTCATTTCCCTTTGACAACAACATGAGAAAATCGATCACAAAAAGGGGCATGCTTGGGGAGTTGCTGTCATTTCTGATTTCCAGCATGTATGGGGCTTGAACTAATGGACAAACATGATCCTAACATGTCCTAGTACATGTCTACATGCAGCTTTGGGAGCCTGGACATGAGCCATCCACCTGAAACACCAAAAACAAGCGAACCGTGAAGCATGAAAGGAGGGGCCGAAAATCTGCACTTCATTTTTTGAAAAAGTGGTCTTGTATTTCGTTTTTTCTTAAATAAAATCATGAGTATGTTTTTTTAAAATACTAATATGGCTTGATTGAAGAGAAAATAAAAACATATACATGCCTTGGTTTCATTTTGAAAAGAAAACGAACGAATATGACGACGCGGCGCGGAGGAGACGGAGTGATCTTTTTTTCTTGCTTCTATTCGATTTCCTCTCTTATTTCTTGCTATGAGGCTCACGATTTTTACTATGAATGTGCTCTGAATTTTGGTGCAAGGGAGAGGGGGAAATGGTTAGGAGAATGAAGGGGAGTTGCAATATAAAAGGGCTTCAAATGGCATGACCAAGTCTTGCTCCCTTTGAATTTGAAACGGTTTGATATCCAAGAGATTGTTGGAGGGATAATGGGGTGCACAAAGGACCGATTCTTCCTATCAAACAAGGCTAGGATAATGATGGTTTAATAATTAAATGGTGATTAGAAAAATGAAGGGTTATCATACTAAGAAATAACAAGGAAATGGTCAAAGGGGGTGAGTTGTCAAAGAATTGTTATGACATCTAGGAGGAGGCCGAAATTAAGCTAATAAATGGAGGGGAAATATTGATTAGTTAGTGTATTTTAAATCTTTAGAGTCTCATCTATTCTTTAAATAATTTAGTGGATTAACACATTAATTATGGAACCTAAATGAACTTATTTCCTACTTACCTCAAGTTACTTAAATAATTCCTTAAACCTCCTTTTAACTTAAATTAACTTATTAGTTAGCTAAAATAAATTCTGGGAATGTTTTCTTAATATTAAATTTTATCTCAAAATTCCAACTCCAGTCTGGCCTCACTTAATTAACTGAAAAGATAGCAACTAAACTACTGCATGAAATAAATAAATTTAAAGAAAAAAATTTAAATCCTCATGCAATAATAATAATAATCTTTTTACTTTAAATGCTAGAAATTATGCATGACTTATACGTAGTCTGGTTTACGGGTTCTACAACTCTCCCCCCCTTAAAAGAAATTTCGTCCTCGAAATTAAAACTCACCGAATAACTCGGGGTACCGACTCCTCATCTCTGGCTCGGACTCCCACGTAGCTTCTCCTCTGAATGGTTGAGCCATTTGACTTTCACTCGCTTAACCATCTTGTTCCGAAGCTTGTTCTCATGTCTGCCTAAGATCTGTACCGGTCTCTCCTCATAAGACAGGTTCGGAGTAAGCTGCAACAGCTCAAAGTTCAAGACATGCGAAGGATTTGCCATATACTTCCTCAGCATAGAGACGTGGAACACATTGTGTATTCCGACCAGATTCGGCGGAAGAGCCACACGATAAGCTAACGTCCCAACTCTGTCGAGGATCTCAAATGGTCCAATGAATCTCGGACTGAGCTTTCCTTTCTTTTCGAACTGCATGACACCCTTCATAGGTGCTGCCTTCACAAAAACATGGTCGCCAACGGCAAACTTTAGATCTCTCCTCCTCTGATCTGCATAGCTCTTCTGTCGGCTCTAAGCAGTCATCATCCTATCCCGGATCTTGACTACTACATTGGCAGCCTGCTGAATAATCTCTGGACCCAACTCTTATCTCTCCCCCTACTTCATCCCAATGAACAGGAGATCTGCACTTGCGACCATACAGTGCTTCATACGGTGCCATACCTATAGACGATTGGAAACTGTTGTTATAGGTGAACTCTACTAATGGCAAGTTCGAATCCCAACTCTCTGAGAAGTCAATAACACAAGCACGGAGAAGATCCTCCAAAATCTGAATAACTCGCTCTGACTGTCCATCTATCTGCGGATGGAAAGCTGTGCTAAACAGTAACTTCATACCCATGGTCGAATGCAAACTCTTCCAAAACGACGAAGTGAATCTGGGGTCCATGTCAGATACGATAGAAACTGGAATACCATGAAGTCGGACTATCTCCCGGATATACAACTCTGTATACTGAATCATGGTGAAAGTCGTCTTAATAGGCAAGAAGTGCGCTGATTTGGTAAGACGATCTACAATCACCCAGATAGCATTTGATCCTCTGACTGACTTCGGCAATCCGGTCACAAAGTCCAGGGTAACATTCTCCCACTTCCACTCGGGAATGGGAAGAGGCTTGAGCAAACCTGCTGGTCTCTGATGCTGTGCCTTCACTAACTGGCAAGTCAGACACTCGGATACAAACCGTCTGATATCTTTCTTCATCCCAGGCCACCAATACAATAACTGCAGATCTTGGTATATCTTCGTACTCCCTGGATGAATAGAGTACGGTGACATGTGGGCCTCTGATAAAATATCTGCTCGGATAGAACCACTGCTAGGAACCCACATCCTGTCTCGGTATCTCACAATACCGTCGCTGACTGAATACAAGACACTGCCCTTGGCCTCATCTCTCTGCTTCCACTTTGCCAACTGCTCATCTGCTGACTGACCACTACGAATACGGTCTAGAAGAGAGGAGTGAATAGTCAAGGTAGATAGACGGGAAACTCTACCTTGAGGATATGACTCTAGATCAAACCTCTGCATCTCAATCTGAAGAGGTCTCGAAACTGTCAAATGAGCCATCACTGCGATTTTTCTGCTCAATGCATCTGCAACTACATTAGCTTTACCCGGGTGGTAGCTAATGTCACAGTCATAATCCTTCACAAGCTTCAACCAACGCCTCTGACGCATGTTCAGCTCCTTCTGCGTAAAGAAATACTTGAGGCTCTTGTGGTCGGTAAAGATCTGGCACTTCTCTCCATACAAAAAATGCCTCCAAATCTTCAGGGAAAATACTACGGCTGCCAACTCTAGATCATGGGTAGGGTAGTTCTTCTCATGGATTTTCAGCTGTCGAGAAGCATACGCTATCACCTTCCCCTGCTGCATCAATACTGCGCTCAAACCGAGCTTCGAAGCATCGGTATACAGAACAAACTCATCGGGCCCTGACGGCATGGCCAAAACTGGCGCTGAAATAAGAGCTTGCTTCAAAGTATCGAAGCTCTTCTGACACTCCTCGCTCCACACAAATTTAGCATTCTTCTTGGTCAATGATGTGAGTGGAACGGCAATAGAGGAGAATCCCTTAATGAACTTCCGATAATATCATGCTAGTCCAAGAAAACTGCGGATCTCTGATGCATTCTACGGCACAACCCAATCTCTGACTGCTGCAACCTTCGCTGGGTCTACCTCAATACCGCTGCTAGAAACAATATGGCCTAAGAATGCCACCTTCTCTAACCAGAATTCGCACTTACTGAACTTTGCGAATAACTTATGCTTTTGCAAGGTTTGCAACACTGTTGTCAGATGTCTGCTGTGATCCTCTTGATTCCTGGAGTAGACGAGAATGTCGTCTATGAACACTATCACAAACTGATCAAGATACGGCTGAAATACGCGATTCATGAGATCCATGAAGATCGCTGGCACATTTGTTAAACCGAACGGCATCACAAGGAACTCGTAGTGGCCGTAACGAGTCCTAAAAGCAGTCTTGGAAACATCAGCATCTTTCACCCTCAATTTGTGATAACCGGAACGCAGGTCAATCTTCGAGAATACCGAAGCTCCCTGCAACTGATCAAATAGATCCTCAATCCGCGGAAGTGGGTACTTGTTCTTCACTGTAACCCGGTTCAACTCCCGGTAATCAATACAGAGCCTCATAGAGCCATCCTTCTTCTTCACAAATAAGACTGGCGCGCCCCATGGTGAAAAACTCGGGCGAATGAACTCCTTGTCAAGAAGTTCCTGAATCTGCTTCTTAAGCTCTGCAATCTCTGTCGGTGCTAGTCGGTACGGCGCTTTGGAGATCGGAGCCGTACCTGGCATAAGCTCAATAAAAAACTCCACCTCTCGCTCGGGTGGCATACCAGAGACGTCCTCAGGAAAAACGTCTGGGAAATCTCTAACAATAGGAACATCTGCGGCTGACTGACTGGGTGCCTCGGGGACAGATATAAAAGTTGCTAAGAATGCCCGACACCCTCTATGCATGAGCTTCCTAGCCAGAACATAAGGAATAATGCGCGGTAAGGGAAAGTACATGTCCGGCTCGAATAAGAACTGCGTCATTCCAGGCGGTCGGACTAGAACAGATCTCCGCTGGAAGTCAATCAAAACTCTGTTCCGCAATAGCCAGTCCATCCCTAGAATGATGTCAAACTCTGGCATCGGCAACACGATCAGATCCGCATAAACGAGGTTGCCATGGAGCTCAAGATCTATGTCTCGGATCACATTGGTAGCTACCATCTCCTCACCAGAAGGCAATACTACTGAATAGGCTACATCTAGCCCAACGGTCTTGACCTTGAGGAAATTAGCAAAGACCTCCGAAATAAATGAGTGAGTGGCCCCTGAATATATCAAGGCCTTCGTAGCGGAACCAGATATAAAAATTCTCCCTGAAAGATCGGAACTCTAAGTTGAACCCAATAGTTACAAGAACTAAACTTATAGACATGCAAAGGCCAGAGTTCTTCTAACCTAATTCCCGAAAATAATACTGAGTAGAGCATGCAATCCTATCGCAATTCTAAGTTCAAAATATTAATCCCGATTCCCAAAACATCGAATTTCAAATATAAACTTAAAGTTGTAAGATACCTGTCATAAGCATGGTCTCCGGGTTCGTCTCTATCGCATGAAGGGCAAAAACTCTGCCTTGGGTAGGCAGACTCCCACGAGGGCACTGCAGAAGTAAGTGGTCTGGACTACCACACTTATAACACTTCCCTGAACCATACATACATGCTCCAGGATGGCGGCGTGAGCACTTGGGACAGACTGGGTGCTCAAAGGTCCTTGGGACTGCACGTCCCTGATGCTGCTGCCTCTGTCCTCTGTTCTTGGGTGGGCCATGGAAAGGCCTCTTGTTCTGATGCTGCTGCTGAGGAGGAGGAGGGCGGTGTGGTACTGGGACTGGTTGCTTACCCTGGCGGTCCCTCTCAATTTCGATCTGATCTTGCTCTGCAGCAAGAGCTCTTGAAACCACGACTTCAAAAGTAGTAGGGCCTGCCACTCTAACATCGCGGCGCAAGGTCGGCCGCAGACCATGCATAAAATGTCTCAGTTTGGCTCCAGCATCACTGGCGATTAGGGGCACAAAGTGGCAACCCCTCTCAAACTTACGGACGAACTCCGTAATAGTCAGATCACCCTGCCTCAGGGTCATGAACTCCCTGGTCAACCTGGAACGAACCTCATCAGTAAAATATTTGGAGTAGAATGCCTCCGTGAAGCGCGTCCAACTCAGTGTAGCCAAGTTCAAAGCTACTGATGCTCCTTCCCACCATAGGCGTGCATCTCCTCCGAATAGATAGGTGGCACAACGAACTCTGTCTGCATCTCCAAGCTCCATGAACTCGAAGATAACCTCGAGGGACTTAATCCAGCCCTCGGCAATCATGGGATCAGACGTCCCTGAAAACTCCTTCGGACGCATCTTCATAAACCGCTCGTAAGTAGCCTCGGGCCCTGTCGGCCTGGCTGCCACAGCATTGTTCCCCGCAAACTGTGCGAAGAACTGAGTCATCCCAGCTAGCATCTGGGCATTAATGTCAGGTGGAGGTGGAGGTGGTAAGTCCATCTCCTGCCTCTGGTTCATGCCGTCCTTCTGGCGAGGCTCATCCTCTCTAGTGCGCTCAAGAATGCGTCTAGGGGGCATACAGTTCCATACATAACCCATACGTAACTAACATGCATAATTTCCATAATTTCTTTAAAATTTTAAATAAATACTGAATAATCAAAATCTGAACATAAAATATTTCGTGAGAACATGCCGTTAAAATATTTCATGCTGTAAACGAAATGCGTAAATGTAAACTTACAGACCGAAGACGTGACTCCATGAGCTCCTCGTGATCAGTAGTAGTACAACCCTTTACAGAACCATTGCTCTGATACCAGCTATAATTGCCCGATAATTCGTGTTTGAAAATTTACGAAAAAATTTAAAATTTTCTTTTTTAAATAATTAAAATGCCTCATTCACAAAATAAACTTATAAATCAAGTTTAATGTTCAAAATAGCAGCGGAAGAAATTATTGTTTGCAAAATAACAAGTTAAAGTAATCCAACAACTGATAAAAATGTTTAAGCATAAAAATGGTAAATGCTGTAAATGAGGTCCTCGGGTTACACTATTGCCGACCCAAACTAGCTCACTGGTCCCCGCCCTCGGTCCCGACCTCATCAGTACCTACAACAATCAAATCTAGTGAGTCTAAAGACTCAGCATGTATATATTGTAAATAACGAGTAAATAATATAATAAAATTGCATGGGAGTAAAAATATCATGTCATGAGGCATAACGTGAAAATAACTTATCATGAGCAATTATAATACGTACATAACTGACTGAAAATCATAAGTGAAATGTTTGCTCAATCGAGCCCTGTCATAAAATAACATGTCATAAATTTTCTGTTGAGATTATGTTCTACGCAAGTGGCCCCTGCACTGAACTGAACTGAACTGACCGGTAAGTGACCACCGGGTGAAGTAACAATCGTCTGATCAGACTAATGCCACAGTATACTGGGTGGAACTGAACTAAATCGGTAAGTGACCACCGGGTGATACAATAATCCCATGATAGTGAAATGGCCACAAGCAATATCGCAAAAATCTCAAAAATGAATATTTTATTTTTTTATGCACGTAATATAATTAAATGGCATAATTAAATATCCTGTATTATTTTACCACATGGATTGGATCGTTTCTAGGCTCGCTTCGACCTAAATTTAACATGAAAAATATGCAAATGATTTTCTTGACCTAACTTTGTAATTGAATCCAAAAACGAGACAATTACTCCCAATGACTTGGTATTTAATCATGACTCCGTGCCAACCCGAACCAACACCGAACCATCATTTAGACATGATTAAAATACATCTAAAATGATGAAATAATGCTCCAAAAATGATGCAAGTCGAAATTTTGGTGAATGGAGGCCAAAACATGAAACGCTCTTTCGAGAGTCAATTTGGCACATCGCACCGTAAATTCTCGTACGACCTCTAAACTTAACCGAATCACAAACGGTCAAAAACACGACTTTCCCAAGTTGATAAGGTACTGTCCAGTCTAAGGCCATAGGCTAAAATCCAACTAAGAACTCAAACGAGCCTCTGAACCGAAGCAGCAAGTTGATGTCCAGAAATTCCAGCAACCGCACTTGTGCTTACATTGCTTCGTTTGCGAGACTATTGGCCATTGGGGCTTGCACCACCAACCAGAGCCTCTTACCAACATACTAGGATATGGTTTGAACCATGGCTAAGGGCCCTAGGCCAGCCACAATTCGAACCACACCAGAAACAAACCACACGTCCCAACCGAGCACCAATTCTGCGTGCGTGGGGCATTGCTATTGTTTTGCTGTCATGGATCATTCCAGTGGCCATTTGATTGACCATGGCACGATCTAGACATCAAGGGGTATGGTATGAACCATGGCTAAGGGCCAGAGGCCAACCAATATCCACACCACTCCACCAAAACCGAAACATTACATGCAGTAAGGGGAAGGGGCCGAGGGGCTGTTCTTGTTTCTTTTAATTGAAAACCGATCCCACCATGAACCAAGCCTCAAAAGGCCGACTTGGTCACATTCTAGACATAATAAGGAGATGTTCTAACCATGGCTATAGCCCCTATGGCAGCCAAGATCAGATTCATTTCCCTTTGACAGCAACATGAGAAAATCGATTACAAAAAGGGGCATGCTTGGGGAGGAGTTGTCATTTCTGATTTCCAGCATGTATAAGGCTTGAACTAATGGAAAAACATGATCCTAACATGTCCTATTACATGTCTAGATGCAGCTTTGGGAGCCTGGACACGAGCCATCCACCTGAAACACCAAAAACAAGCAAACCGTGAAGCATGAAAGGAGGGTCCAAAAATCTGAAAAAGTGGTCTTGTATTTCGTTTTTTCTTAAATAAAATCATGAGTATGTTGTTTTAAAATACTAATATGGCTTGATTGAAGAGCAAATAAAAACATATACATGCCTTGGTTTCATTTTGAAAAGAAAACGAACGAATATGACGATGCGGCGCGGAGGAGACGAAGTGATCTTTTTTTCTTGCTTCTATTCGATTTCCTCTCTTATTTCTTGCTATGAGGCTCACAATTTTTACTATGAATGTGCTCTGAATTTTGGTGCAAGGGAGAGGGGGAAATGGTTAGGAGAATGAAGGGGAGTTGCAATATAAAAGGGCTTCAAATGGCATGACCAAGTCTTGCTCCCTTTGAATTTGAAATGGTTTGATATCCAAGAGATTGTTGGAGGGATAATGGGGTGCACAAAGGACCGATTCTTCCTATCAAACAAGGCTAGGATAATGATGGTTTAATAATTAAATGGTGATTATTAAAATGAAGGGTTATCATACTAAGAAATAACAAGGAAATGGTCAAAGATGGTGAGTTGTCAAAGAATTGTTATGACATCTAGGAGGAGGCCGAAATTAAGCTAATAAATGGAGGGGAAATATTGCTTAGTTAGTGTATTTTAAATCTTTAGAGTCTCATCTATTCTTTAAATAATTTAGTGGATTAACACATTAATTATGGAACCTAAATGAACTTATTTCCTACTTACCTCAAGTTACTTAAATAATTCCTTAAACCTCCTTTTAACTTAAATTAACTTATTAGTTAGCTAAAATAAATTCAGGGAATGTTTTCTTAATATTAAATTTTATCTCAAAATTCCAACTCCAGTCCGGCCTCACTTAATTAACTGAAAAGATAGCAACTAAACTACTGCATGAAATAAATAAATTTAAAGAAAAGAATTTAAATCCTCATGCAATAATAATAACAATCATTTTACTTTAAATGTTAGAAATTATGCATGACTTATACGTAGTCTGGTTTACGGGTTCTACAAATAGATTCACCCATTGGTATTGCTATACGTGATAAAAGAATGAGGAACCTTCAAGATTCAGTACTGGGAACTATTTCAGGAAATCTCTGCATAGGAAAGATTGTAGGAGTAATTTATCCGAGAATTGCCTACAACTTAGCAGATCGAGATTTTAGTCGAGTTTTGACATTACATCAGAATTTCAAAGAAAAAGGACTAATGAAAGAAGGTAATATACCATATTCTATTACCTATCAAATTTCATATGCTCTATCTAATACACATAATTAAGAATTGTTTATTAGAAATGAGTTCATTGAAATACACGAGATATTTGGAAAGGTTGCCCAGACAATTTATCCAGAAAGAGATGAGTTTCCTTTAATACAGGAAACATATATCCAAATACAAGACAAACCGATTCTACAAAAGGAATCAAAGTCTTAGATTGAATCAAGGAGACTATCTTTTCAGGAACATAGAATTTCAAGTTACAGGTGGGGAAAAGCGCATGTCCAAGAAACCCAACAGGAGCCAAAAAGCTTTTCTACCTTAGGAAATCTTAGATGCCCAGAAGGATGGAAGGAAGTAGAAATAGTATTTGATATTACGAAACAAAAGAATCAATTTCCTTGTAATACCAAATATTATTTGGAACAACCCATGATAGGAACTTGCCAAGGAATGATCAATATCGGAGAATTGAAAGTTTATATAAAAGAAATCCCAGGGAAAGAACCAGATCGACTGGTTTTTGGACTAGAGTTTCTCGAGGAACACAAACCTTGAAAACGTCTAGAGTATGGAATGGAGTTTATGACATATGATAGGATGTGAAAAATCCAATGACCACAAGCTCATTCTCAATATACATTCCAGTAGGAATGTTACATGAACAATATAAGGCAGAATATTTTGCTGCTTATATTGATTCAGGTGCTGAAATCTGTACAGCAAAACGACGAGTTTTTCCAAATAATTTAGAAGAAGAATTACCAAAGATTGTTGGAAGAAATTTTTCCAGATGAATCTTAATCATATGCAAAGAGATTAAGATGACTGAAATCGTAATTGGAGGTGCTGGACAAACACTTTGGTACAAGGTAAAAACACCACCAATTTATTTTCATAATACAGGAGGTGACATTTTGCTAGGAAACAATTTTCTACAAATTTTTAAGCCCTATACGCAAGAAAATGAGACTAGAAGATTAGTGTTCACAACACCTTGTGACCACGAAATTATAGCCCAGAGATTAAGAGAGACATCTTATCGAAAATTGTCAATTCAGTTTCGCAGCAAGCATGGTGATGAAGGAAAATTTCTGAACCCAAAAATGAAGGATTCTAGATGGTTTGGAGAAACAATGCTCCAACTAAGAGCAGATAAAGAGCTCCAACCAGAAGAAATAGAATGCCTTAAGATAGCTCTATATAATAATGAGGTAGAGTTTGAATCCAAGGTATCATTGAAAGATGTCAAGAAAAGGATCAAAGAAAATTACAATGAAGATCCCTTGGCATGGTGGGACAAAAATCAACTCAAAGCTTCTCTTAAAATTAAGGAAGGCAAAGAGTATGAATTTGTCCGTTGCAAGTCTATCCCAATGAATATAATTGATCAAAAGGATATGCAGATTATAATCAATGAATATTTGGACCTTGATTTGATCAAAGCATGAATTTCACCATACAGCAGTCCAGGATTCCTGGTAAGAAATCATGTGAAATAAAAAGAAACAAACTCAGATTAGTTATTAATTATCAATAGATTAATAAGATTTTGGAGTTTGATGGGTATTTTATACCTAGTAGAGAACATCTAATCAGTTGCATACGCAATGCCAAGATATTCTCTAAATTCGATTGTAAGTCTGGTTTTTATCAGATTCGAATGCATGAAGAAAGCAAGAAGTTCACAGCTTTCTCTACTCCACAAGGACACTTTATCTGGGAAGTATTACCAATGAGATTAACTAATTCACCTCAGATATTTCAAAGGAAAATGGATAATCTATTTAAAGATTATTTCAAATTTATGTTTGTTTATATTGATGATGTGTTAATCGCATCTAAAATATATAAGAACATATTAAATATTTAGAGATTTTCTCTGATGTTTGTAAAAAAGAATGGTTGGTTCTATCTAAAAAGAAAGCAGTCATTATCACAAGAAAAATCGAATTTCTAGGAATAGAAATCGATGAGTCTGGAATAATTTTGCAAGATCATATAGTAGAAAAGGTGCAATTTTTCCAAACAAACTAAAAGAAAAAAAACAATTTCAAAGTTTTCTATGAGTTGTTAATTTTGCTAGGATGTTTATTAAAAACCTATCAAAACACAGGAAAGTGTTCAGTCCATTACTGAAAAAAGATGCGAAATTTATATGGACAAAAGAACGCACATAGGGACTTAGTCAACTAAAGGAAATTTGTAAAAATCTTCCAAAACTGGCTATTCCTCAAGATGAAGATAATATGGTATTATATACGGATGCTAGTGATCATTGGTGGGCACCATTTTAACAAAGCTCACTCCAGATGGAGAACAACCATGTAGATATTGCAGTGGACTATTCTCATATGAATAATTCATAAGATGACATATCAACGAAAAGGAACTCTATGCAGTAAAGAGGGCTTTTGAAAAATGATCATTATTCTTACTCGCAAAGAAATTCACTTCAAAAGTTGATAATACACAAGTAAAAACTTTCTTAAGGAATAGAATTGAGTCTAAACATGAGAAGGCCAGATTATTAAGATGGCAAGCACTATGTCATAATTATATTTTTGATATTGTGATAATAAAATCTCATGAAAATATTCTTGCAGATTTTTTAATAAAAGATGGACAGCGGTGATATCGATGTCATAATCAAGATGCAGAGGCATTTGAGAGAACACATTGAAATGCTTCAAAACGAGTTTAACAAGCTGGTCTTAAACGCAGAAGTTACAGGAAGACTACAACAAGCCGATAAGAGAATTGTCTCTGATCGAATTACAGGATGTTTACAGGCTTATACTCAGTTATGGTCTGTAATGCAAAGGACTACAATCACGTTTTCCTCTGGGACATCAAAAGTTTAATATTCCTCGACAAAAATAAGTGGACATGTGAACCTAATCACTTTTCCTTGGGGATAACAAAAGCAAAAGATTCTCCGACAAAAGATAGTGGGCATGTGACTCACCCAATAAATGAAAAATGAAAATTGGACCCAATTACAACTATAAATAGAGTAAATGGGAACCAGTAAAAATACACAAGAACAAAGTCAAAACCTGAAGAAAAATGTATTATACATATTTAAAGGTTTCTAAAAGATGCATCAAGAGAATAAAAAGGCAGCTGGTAAATACTAAAGATCTCTACAAAATGTTAAAAGAAGAAGGGAACGAGATCTCAGCTGATATAATACAAACACATATCTACTGGTTATTCTAGAAGATAAAGTCAGAAGAACGAGCGGTTTCTAGATTAATAATCTAGGAAGAAGACAAGTTGAGTGGAGGGACCATTCAAGCACTCAACCAGATAGGGCCAACCACATCAGGAAGGCATCATATTATAGCAAGAGTTTGAAGTCCGAAATACAAATCCGCCAGGGACTTCTATAAATAATCAAGCAGAAGGAATATGAAGGCATCACTCAACCTCTTCGTTTTTCTTCAAAACAAATTGTAATATTTTCTCTTTCAAGTTTATGCGTGCTGTGAGTTCAGCTACTTAAACAAATTTCTCCTCCTCTACAAAAGTTTACTATGTAATAATATTTTGTATGTTTGAATAAAAGAACCAAAGCTTTTGCCACTCTCATGTATTAGATTCAGATTGAACTATTTTACTGTACACCCTGAGGTAGGAAATGAAACAGGATTGTGCTAAATGCTGTTGAAGGAATCTGCGTCATGAACCATCTGTTGTGGCTGCGTGATTAGGCTGTGAGGAGCAGTCTGGAAAACCCAGTGGATATAACCCGATGACACTTTGGTCAAAGAGGTAAATTGTTCGATCTATTATACTGGAAGAATGATGAGCCTTTTATATATTAAAAAACTATCATTTGAGCATGATATATAGGCTGAAAACCTTGCGTAGCCGTATATCTTGGGGCTATATGCCTTTAAGAACATGCTCGATAGGTATAACAATGCCACGTACCAAAATAATAGAATTTAAGGATTTTTTTGAAAAATTTAGGAAATTAGGGAGTTAAAACAAAGAAATAGATGGATGAGTAGTGAGGAGAAAGTTGATAATGAAAATGGGGAGTGATAAGTCAATTTTTAAATAGGTAAATTGTCTTTATAACCCCATGTCCAAACTAGGATTTATGATAAGTCCTAGTCGGAAAAAAAATGCATGCATTCCTTGATCCACAAAAAAAATGTTTATGTTCTTCTTGGTCTCACATGTCTTCTCACAAATGTGAGTACAAAATATTAAAAATATGATATTAATAAATGATATTTGAATATCAATAGTTTCATATATGATACAATGAAAATATTTTAAGGAACAATTTTATTGATACTAACATTTTTTATACATATTTAAGTAAAAAAAAGTATTAAATCACTCATTCATAAATTATTTGTTCTGGCTGACTTAGAAATGGCACAAAAAATATGATTTTTAGTTAAACTTTGTTGGACAATTTTAGTTTCAATGATGTAACAAAATGCTACTTATTAAAGAAGAATTATTATAAGTCGAGCCGAACTAAATTCATAAGGGAAACTAATTATTCACAAGTTAATGGTTTCCGAATGTTTTCCTCTGTAAACATATCAAATTGCATGCTAGTACGTAGAGTTTCTACGTTATCCCGAATCAAATGACTAATGGTGTGTTCAGAGACAAGAATAAACATGCTTTGTTACCACTTGTTGAGATCGAGAGATTGGTTTAGAGGGAGTGAGTAAACAATCTGAACATGTTCACACATATCTTGGTTGGGTTTAGCAAAACAACATCGGTGACGTTGTGCAAGCAAAAGAACCGAGATCTCATCAGTGATCCAAACATATACTGAGGAAAATCCACATAATCCAGACATTGTGGGAAGATGAGACATTTCAACAGAGAGAGTCTTCTTTGCATATAACGTTGTTGATCCATTGACGAAACCCCTGCCAGGACCATTATTTGAGAAGTATCATGAATCACTATGTTTGAAATCTATGGGTAGTTGGCTATAGGATAAGTGAAGATTGTAAGAGTAGGTGTCTAGCGAGCCAACTTGTGGCTGAGGCTTTAATAGCTTCATGTAAAAACAATCTTTATTTTAATAATATTTTACGGTTTTATCCAATTATGCATTTACTTTATCTGTATAACTATGCAAGCTACATAGATAAAGTCCTTGAATGTTCTATAGGTACCATTAGTTCTACTTCTCAACGTAAGATCACGAAACTCATTAGGAAGTGTACCGTATATTCTAAACAGGTTCATAGTTGATTCACCTGCCTAAAATAAGGATAAAATTGATTGACTTTAAACTAGCTTTTGTGATGTAAACGTTGTGTTTCATCGGTAAGAGCATAAAGATATTCGTTCATACATATGGGTGATCATTTGATGATGCATTGAATGACCCTCCCTCATACTGTCTAAGTGGTTATTACTTAGTGTGACTCTATATAAGTCAATGTGGCCTAAGATTGACCCTCCATCGTACTGTTCAAGTGGTTATTACTTATTGAGTGAAATGGTTCGCGATTATGGTTGGATGCGGCTCTTGGTTTCTATCTCATCGTCAATCTTAGGGCACATTGACTTATATAGAGTCACACCACGACACATTGGGAGATATTCTTTATTGGACTCCTCCATAGAGAATCTCCTCAGTATGATATCGATATAAGTGGATTGGGTGAGCCCCATCATCCTCTTTTGTCTATTCCTATAGATCTGTATTCATAATACATATGATACTTCACTCGTATCCTTCATGAAAAATTTACTAGCTAACCATACTTTAGTTGACTATACTATCCATACATCATTCCCAATGAGTAGTATGTCATCAACATAAAGTCATAGCAATGTATCTGCACTCCCAATAACATTTTTTTGTAAACACGCAGTTCCTCGACTTGTTATTTTCTTACTAATGAAATTACCTAAGTGTACAGTTAGCTGAACGTAACTGAAGTTATCGAATAGTGCAAACTGAAAGTACCAACTGATTAATCGAACTGAACCAGCTTAACTCATGAATCGTAAACCAGTTCTATTGATTGTCCAACTGATAGGTGGTTCAGCAGAAGACCTTCAGGATCCCGGCCAGTTGATGAAGAGTTCAACTGATGAAGAGTTCAACTGATGAAGAGACCAGCTGACCAGTTCAATTGAAAGAGTGAAATCTATTCAATTGACGAGTCAACTGATTTCACCAGCCCAACTGAAGATCAGTTCAGATGACCAGTTCAGAACATCAGGTTAGAACCAATCAGTTGCAGAACACTAAAAGCTTATTCAATGGAATCCAGCTGTGCGTACTGAGGAAAAGCTTTTGTCCAGTCAAAGGAAAGTAATAGACGTTGCATCAGTGCTTAAAGTCAAAACGTTCTAGAATGGATGTCGGAAAGTACAAGAGAAATATCGAGGAACATATTCAAAATTCAACGGATACAATAATTGAATATCACTGTACGATCAAGCTTCACGGCTATAAATAAAAGACAAAGATCAGTGAAGACGATGAACAAGAAGTGTGTGAAGTTCTAAAGAGAAATAGGGCATGCCAACTGCTTAGTCTAGAAGCAAAAATTATCAGTGTGTGAGAACACCTTCTCATTGTATTCATTGTTCAGTTCTCACACACACGCACACACAATCACTCACATATATAAGAGAGTATAGCTTAAAAGATCAGTTGAGTGAGTCCTGCACAAAGACATAAAGTTTGTGTATGTAGTCTTTGACACACAAACAGTTAAACAAGTGTTGGCTGGAAGGTGATGCCTTCAGTCTAGGCTAGGAGTTCAGTTAGGCGGTAGGATAAGTCCTAAGCTGAGTGGATTTGTACAATGTGTTGTATAAATCAAAGTCTTTTAGTGAATCCTACCCGAGGTGGTAGAAGATGTGACGTATGAGCAGTTGAAGTCTCCGAACATCCATAAACATATCTTGTGTATTTAACTTTTGTTTTAAACTGATTTGATCAGTTCAACTGGTATCAATTTAGTTCTCACTATAACTGAACTGATACAAGCTCGAACTGATTCCCTTTAAATCAGTTAACCAATTTACACAAGCTAAAAGTTTTTAAAATGTATCAGCTTTCTTCACGAAGGATTATTTCAAGTATTTTCACTTGGTTTGTAACCAAATTCGATCTAATTCATCGGTGTTTACATTCTTAGAACACGAGCTATTGCAGCACATTGAGAATATTATGTTTGAATCACCCTTGCAGGTTCCCGAACCGATCCTATCACATACCTTAAGATCACTTCCTACTTATGTGAATCCTTCATGTTGAAATATGTAAATCTTTTCCTGAATGTCACCATTAAGGAATGCTTTCTAAATATCCATTTTTCAAATTTCATAGTCATACCATGTTGTTATGGCTGGCAATATCATAATGGACTTGAATATTGTGACATGAGAAAATGTTTCCTCATAATCAATACCTTGCCTTTGAGTATATCATTTTGCTATTGATCTTGCTTTGAAGTTCATTACCTTCCATCCGCCAAAAATTTCCTTTTGTAAATCCATGTGCTTCTTACGGGAACAATTCTCTTAGTTGGATCTACTAAGGACCATACTTGGTTTGAATATATGGAATTCATCTCACACTGCATGGCTTCAGGCCATTTAATGAATCGACATCAGAAAATGTTTCATTGAAGTTTCTTGGATTACATCTAGGAATGAACTTATCTTGACCTTCTTCAAGAAGCTGGTTTCTTCTCTTATTTGGTCTTGAGACCTTTTCGGATCTCCTAGGAGCTCGTGTTTCTTTAATTGGTTGTTAGGGTGCGAGACCTACTATTTCAGGAGTTCGTGCTTTTCGTATTTCTTCGAGTTTTATCATTCGATCTTTTCTATCTAATAGAAACTCATTCTTTAAGAGCATAACATTCATGTTTCATTGGAGATCAAAGAAATAATATCCAATGAAATTATTTGGATATCCCACAAAACAGTACAAATTGACTGCCTTTGTATGGACTTGGTTCAATAACAACTTCCCATCCATATCTTGTATGGAGTTTTATTCACTGTCTTTGTATGGAATTGGTTCAATAACATTTTCGTAGTTTCAAGCGCAAATCCACAAAAGGAGAGCGGCAATTCAGTGAATCCCAATATAGATCAAACTATGTCCATCATTGTTCGATTACCTCATTCTGACACACCATTCAATTGGGGTGTGGCAGTTAGGGTTCACTGTGAGAGAATTTTATTTTCTTTAAGGTAGTCTTGAAATTCAGTACTTAAGTATTCATCACCTAGATCAGATCGAAGTGTTTTAATACTATTTTCTAATTGTTTATCTAATTCAGCTCTGAATTCTTTGAATGTTCATAAGCTTTAGACTTGTATTTAATTAAATACACATATTCATACCTCGAGAAGTCATCAATAAAAGTAATGAAGTAAGATTGTCCATATCTTGTGCTAATACTTAGCGGGACACACACATCTGTATAGATCAAATTCAATAAATGAGGTACACGTTCACTTTTCCTATGAAAAGGACTTTGATCATCTTTCCTTTCAGAAAGAACTCACATGTTATAATAGAGTTCATGCCTGACAAGTCAAACATACCCTTTCTCACAAAATTGTGCATGATTCATACAATCTTATTTTCTTTTGTTTGTTCTTGAAATCGTTTGGACATTCACTTAACATTGCCAAAATATTTCTGGCCCATATATTTTTTTATGTCCAGACTTCTTGCATGAAACAAACATGTTCTGACTTATCAGGATTTGTAGGCCCTTTATGTATCCTTTGGAGCAATCCTCACGTATTTTACCCCACGTTTGGTGATGACCCAATATTATGATCCTCTTTCTCTTCCCGTGTCGAGCCTGACCCTTCAATATTGAATCTTAGTGGACAGTCGTCATGATATCCCCCAATAATATGAGGCAAAGTCATGGGAGTTCCACGTAGTTCATATCAAGTATGTCAGTGGAAGTCACAACTTTCTGGTGTCCAGGTCTCCCCAATAATATGAGCCACATATTGTCCATCGTTTGTGAAAGCCAAGGAAATTTTAAACTTTCTTTTAATTTTTCTTTCAATGAGCCTGATATAAATTTTGGATCTTATCCAAAATCATGAATTTTAGTTTTTAAAATTTGTCTCATCATTAATTTTAAAATCTCATGTCATGTTTGTTTGTATGTTGGTCGAATTCATTTAACTCTTGTTATTATCTTGATAATAACGTATATACTAATTATTTATAATATATTACATGCATTATAAATAATAAATGATAATCGATAATTGAGAGAGAATTTATTCATATGAGCCATATATGAATCCAAGTACAAAACCTAGGTAAATACAGGGATGCAAATGCAATATTACATAATCTATCGATATTTTACAAATATTAGATCTTCAAAACTCTCAAGGACCTGTTCTCACCATCTTTAAATCTTGATATCTCGTTAAATCTAATATTTAAATTAAATTTTCATGACACATTGAGATACAAATTTAAGTTATGAGAACAAATAATAAACTAGACCCACTTAAAAATAATTATCAAATAATTAAAAACACAATATGTAAAATATCCAAACATAATTAGAAAATTATGCTGAGGTCCTGAAAAAGAGACCCCGTGGGGCAGGGCTGCACGAGACCATCTCGAGGATCCTGCCCGTGCCCTTTTCAGCATTGGCCGAACATTTCGGACAACGCGGTTACTAGCTGCTCGAACAGTTTGGGCAGCACTTTGCGGGTACGACATTGCTGTGCACAACTCTTCCCGCCCAAATTTTTTTTAGTAAAAACTGGCAGACAGTGTATTGCCTGCCATGGGCAGCGGGCAATGCTTGCCCGTTCTACCTGTTTGCGCACTGCCCCAAACTATTTCAGGCAGTGAAAATATTTTTCGCGTCTGCCAAATGGTTGCAGATTCGATCAGGGTATATGTAACACCCTTTTTCTATACTTGACAAGATTAATGATACTTATACTCATAATCAAAATAAGGTTTAAATGATATACCTATATTATGAAACAGTTCAAACAAAGGGTACCAATTTGACGGTTTATAAAATTTTTGGCATGATGTCCCTATATTTTGTAAAAGCAAAAAACTCAAGCAACAACATTTATACATATGTATAAGCATGTTTTCATATACAAACATACACCTGTATCGTTACATATATAGTCATAAACGTCATGAAAATTGTTTCAAACCCTGACATAAAATTCATTATAATACATATGTGGAAGCTATACAATAAGACGTCCAGGTTGTTGTCGAGTTAAGACACGTCACAAGCATCTATTAGCGAACCGACATCCTATGTATCTTCATTACCTGATCCTGTAATACATGAACTACGTGAGTTTATAAAACTCAATAAGTTTACACTTATACATATCAATATGCATAGAAGGAACATACATATCAAGTCGTGATCAACAATGAATCTTAAACCATGTCATACCATAGCATATATTCATGCTCATTTATGTACTTGAGCCTCATTAGTTGACATGTACTACTGTGTTTGTTTTATTATATAGTTACTATTGTGTTGGACGTCAGGGTGCCCTGTGACAACCCCACGCCCCATGAACATATATTGGCCAATAGGTTTTCAACAAGCTCATATATCATATAAAAATCAGTCATTTTTTTTCATGTTCATGTTCATGACATAGCACATATCTTCAATATTCATGAATGTCTTTCATATTTAATACATAACAATGGAATATGGTGCTATGTTTTCATCAATAACATACTAACAATGTACATATAACAATAATCAATGGAAATCATTTGAAATACATAGTATTACTCATGTATTACTTCAAGAACATGCCAACTTACTGTTCAAGCATAAGAATACTTATTTGAGACGATGTTTCTCGCTCCTATACTATCAAATATATCAATAATTCAGTCACTATGTGTAACGACCCATTACAGGCCCAGTGGACCGCCCATACGGCCCACTGCCCCGATCGACCCAAGGCTATCCCGATCTTGGGCTCTGCTCTCTATGGAAACTCTTCCCTCACGGGCTTTCCATAGGCGTCGTACGGGTTACTCACAGAACTCCTCCAGCCCATGAACTGGAGTCTGTGCCTTCCCAGGATCGAACCTAAGACCACATGGATATATAGGTACTTAGCACAAGTACCAGGATTGTGCTAAGTGCCTATATATCCATGTGGTCTTAGGTTCGATCTTGGGAAGGCACAGACTCCAGTTCATGGGCTGGAGGAGTTCTGTGAGTAACCCGTACGACGCCTATGGAAAAGCCCGTGAGGGAAGAGTTTCCATAGAGAGCAGAGCCCAAGATCGGGATAGCCTTGGGTCGATCGGGGCAGTGGGCCGTATGGGCGGTCCACTGGGGGCCTGTAATGGGTCGTTATAATAAAAGGCGGCGTCTTTTATTGTAACGACCCATTACAGGCCCAGTGGACCGCCCATACGGCCCACTGCCCCGATCGACCCAAGGCTATCCCGATCTTGGGCTCTGCTCTATGGGCCTTGGCCCATCTATGGAACTCTTCCCTCACGGGCTTTCCATAGGCGTCGTACGGGTTACTCATAGAACTCTTTAGCCCATGCACTGAAGCTTGTGCCTTCCCAGGATCGAACCTAAGACCACATGGATATATAGGTACTTAGCACAATCCTGGTACTAATTGAGCTCGCCTTTTATTGTAACGACCCATTACAGGCCCAGTGGACCGCCCATACGGCCCACTGCCCCGATCGACCCAAGGCTATCCCGATCTTGGGCTCTGCTCTATGGGCCTTGGCCCATCTATGGAACTCTTCCCTCACGGGCTTTCCATAGGCGTCGTACGGGTTACTCATAGAACTCTTCAGCCCATGCACTGAAGCTTGTGCCTTCCCAGGATCGAACCTATCAGCCCATGCACTGAAGCTTGTGCCTTCCCAGGATCGAACCTAAGAGTTCTATGAGTAACCCGTACGACGCCTATGGAAAGCCCGTGAGGGAAGAGTTCCATAGATGGGCCAAGGCCCATAGAGCAGAGCCCAAGATCGGGATAGCCTTGGGTCGATCGAGGCAGTGGGCCGTATGGACGGTCCACTGGGCCTGTAATGGGTCGTTACACTATGTCTATAATAATTGAAATTCATTCCTTTATGCTCATCTACGTACATAAATACCATTAAAGATGAACACTTACAACTCTAGGATGATCTTGAGGTGGATAATTCAATTCTAGCTTCAAAGAGGATGAAGAAGAAGAAGAATTACTTGGAGGAGGTTTTCTCAAGTTTCTTGCTGTGAAAGGAAATGAAGAAACTGGTGTTGATGCCAAGAACTTCGAAACTTATCTTCTCATATATAAGGCAGTGCTCGGGTGGTAAAATCTTACCGCTCGAGCGCGTGGTAAAATCTTACTGCTCGAGCGCGGAAACTTCTGTCGAAATGCTAAAAATATCATGCAATGGCGCTCGTGCGGTAATATTATACCGCTCGGGCGCCACACATTCTGTCCCTGCACACTGTTGATCAAAGATCTCTCCAGAAATGTTTCTTCCTTTCATAATCGGAAATAGTGGCAAACACAAAAGTTGTAGCCCTATGTCTTGGCTTGCATCTCCAATTTGTTTCATGTCATTTGGAGATCGGAGTAAAACTTTATACTCAATCTATCAAAATGGTCATTGTAGGAATGACGATACACATGACACACTTCAGGGCACTTTTGGCTTGTCTTCCACAATGATTTGGACAAAACCCAAAACATGAAATTTGTAACCTTATATCTTAGCTTTCAAATGATTGTGGACTCACACAATTTGGATCAATATCCAAATCAGTATGCTAAAACCTGTAAGAACTGTCATATTTTTCATCTCATTTCTTGCATTTCCATACCAACTTCCATTACACTAGTTTATCTACATATCTTACTATCACTATTTAGACGTATATTCATTCTCAATACACCATGGACAATATATAAATCATATTCAATCTCAATATCGATACATAGATCAACACGTGAAATATAATGAGTCAAATAACCACATAATAAATAACATAAACGCATTATTAATCATTTGTACGAGTAACCGGGCATTACAATTATCCCCTTCTTCAAAGAATTTTTGTCCTCGAAATTTGACGTACCATATAGTTCAGGATATCTCTGTTGAATTTCGTCTTCTTGCTCCCAAGTTGCTTCTTCGATTGCATGATTGCACCATAATAGTTTCACTAAGGGTATTTCCTTGCCTCGTAACACTTTTGATTTCCTGTCAAGGATTTGGACCGGCAGTTCTTCATACGAGAGATTCGATGCAAGCTCCAATGGTTCATAATGAAGAACGTGAGATGGATTGGCCAAATACTTCCGTAGAAAGGAAAAGTGAAAAACATTAGGAACATTTGACAAATTTGGTGGTAAAACAACTCAGTATTCTCTGTCTCCTATTCTGTCCAAGATTTCAAACAGACCGATATATCTTGGACTTAATTTTCTCTTCTTACCGAAACGCAAAATGCCCTTCAATGGTGATATTTTTACGAATACATGGTCACTGACATGAAATTCCAATTGACGACGTCGCACATCAGCATAACTTTTCTGTCGACTCTGAGCAGTGTGCATACTTTCTCTAATCTTGGTTACCAATTCTGCTGTCTGTTGCACCAATTCAAGGCCGAATAACTTTCTTTCTCCTACTTCATCCCAATATACTAGAGATCGAAATTTTCTACCATATAATGCAGTGTATGGTGGCATTCCAATACTTAACTGATAATTATTGTTATATGTAAACTCAGCCAACGGTAGTTTACTGTCCCAACTGCCTGGAAAATCAATAGTATAGGCCTTCAACATATCTTCTAAGATCTAATTCACTCGTTCTGATTGTCCATCAGTTTGAGGGTGAAATTCTGTACTAAATGCTAATCGAGTTTCCATAGCATGATGTAAACTTTTCCAAAATGCAGACGTAAATTTGGGATCTCTATCAGATACAATGGACACTGGGATGCCATGAAGCCTCAATATCTCTTTGATGTATTCTTCATCATATTGATTCATCGTGTATGTGGTCTTCACTAGAAGAAAGTGAGCTGATTTTTTAAGTCGATCAACAATAACCCATATGGCATTGAGTCCTCTTTGTGTTCTTGGCAAACCAATGATGAAATCCATTGTAATATATTCCCATTTCCTCTCTATTTTCAGCTGATATTCTCGGTTATTTATAAGCTTTTCTCCCAACGATAATATTGAATGCGTTTAAATGTCATATATCTGTTGTAATATGTTCCCATTTCCACTATATTTTCAGCTGATCTTCTCGGTTATTTATAGGCTTTACTCCCAACGATAATATTGAATGCGTTTAAATGTCATATATCTGTTGATTTGTCCTGAGTAGGCATGTCATCATTCTTCTGACAATCGTACACTGTGACATTCTGATATGCGGTACTCCCACTATAAGTTGCAGTCTGCTCTTTTACAAATTGTCGATTGTTGGCTACGCTCTTTAACTGATGAAGTGTCAAGCTAATTTATCATTTGACTCTGTAGACGATTCGATGAACTGACTGTGTAACTGATCAGTCTTAACTGATAGTTCAGTTTTCTACACAGCTCCAGTTAGCTTTAATAACTTCAGTTGTCTTCGATTGTTTAGCATATTAATTTTCAATCGGGCAACTTCAGTTTAAGTCATTTCAGTTCAGTTACATTCAGTTGAGCTGATCAGTTCTGTAATCTTCAAACGCTCAATTTGTCAAACTCCGAAATTCTGATTCTAAAAATTCTCCTTTTTTGGTGTTTGAAAAAACTTAGAATTCAAGAACCGAACCTTGTAGATAAAATAATCTTTCATTTGCAAATAATATTTCACTGTAACTCTGCCAAATCAAAGAATAAAATAATAGAGACTGCCTTCTAACTGATATTTATTTCTTAACTCTTTTATCAGCCGGTTCTTGATCAGTTGGTTGACTCGGTCTCTTATCTGATTGCTGTTACTGCTCTTCTTCTCCCCTTTTTGTCAACACCACCAACTCGATTGGATAAAATACGGACTTCTGAAGTGACTTGGGATATAATTGTTCTTGTATCAAACCCATTCTCTTTGTCATGCTTGTTTGTATGAAATCAATATGATTGAGAAGCATGTCTTGAGTTTGGAAAAGAGCTGGTACTGTTACTCTGTCATTCTTCAACTGATCTACTAGGAGAAATAAGGAAGTAATATCTTTAGTAACCTGCTGGAGACTCTTCATATTACTCTCCTTCATAGAATCAATCTGTAACGTATGCAGCAGTTGGGTTGACTTCATATCAGAAATAGTTGTAATTAGATTGTGCAAACTGGACTGGATTTCCTCAATCATAATGTCAGCAGCCATAGATATATTAGGAGACAGGGTTTCAGGTGTATCTGGATCTTCGTCCTTGTCTTCTTCAACGAAAATAACCATGGCCAACTGTGGTGCTTCTACCTCAGCTTGAGCTAGTTTAGCAATAGTTTCTTCAACTGGTTCCTGATGAGTGTCTTGAACAGAAGTAGAATTTTGAGCAACAGTTGAGTTGGTTGGCTATTCAGTAGGCACTTGCACATATTCTATTTGTTCTGAGTGCAATTGAGCCATTTCAACTTGATTCTATTGTTCAGTCGTGGCAACCAACTGAACTAGTTCTTCAGCTTCTGAGGCTGATTGTTCTGTTGTGCTCCGGTCTTCAAATGATTGATCAGTTATAAGATTCAGCAGGATGTCGGCAGGCAACTGATTGTATCACTTCGTCGACATTTGCCAGTGACAACTCGGCATCTGTATACAGGTGAAGACTAAATTGAAGATATTTTGTATAAAAATCAACATTCCCCTTAAATAAATGCATAAAATAAAATAGAGTAAGATAACTCATCCTCGGATAATCTAAATGTAGACAGTTGACTGAAGTCTCTTCATATTCTTCTGTTCGTTTCTTCAGTTGGTTTGAATCTCTCTGATGCTCATAAACGAGCATATAGTTCTGGGAAGAATTGCCTTCTCAGAAGGCTTCAGGAGAACTTCCTCCGAGGAGATAGCCAGTTGGATGTCCCTTTGGCAGATGCAGTAGATAGAGAACTGAACCGTGTAATAGCAGCTGGATATTATCAATAAAATTCATATTTTTGTTCATTGATGTTCATTATTTTAGTACTTTGTTATTGTGCATTCAAACTGGTAATAACTGAATAACAACAAGAATATATAATAATGCGAATAATATTAAGATAAATCAATTAAGCCAAGAATATTGCGAAGGTAAGAAAACTTAGTATGGAGAAGTGGCTTGGTGAAGATGTCAGTTTCTTGTTGTTCAGTTGATACGTAGTCCAGTCTGATTTTTTTCTTGAGAGCATGATCTCCGATAAAGTTTTTTCTGACATCAATATGTTTGGTCCTTGAATGAAGAACTGGATTGTATGTGATCGCAATGGTACTTGTATTATCACAGAAGATTGATGATTCTTCTGCAATGACTTCATAATCTTTCAGTTGTTGCTGAATCCAGAGCAGTTGGGCACAACAGCTTCCAGTAGCTAGTTATTCTGCAAGCAAATATCCAGAGCAGTTGGGCACAACAGCTTCCAGTAGCTAGTTATTCTGCTTCAGTTGTTGAAGTTGCTATGGATATTTGCTTTTTGCTGAACCAAGAAATCAGTATGTCTTCTAGAAACTGACATGATCCACTGGTGCTTTTACGATCAAGTTCACATCCTGCATAATCTGCATCTGAATAGCCAACTAAATTGAAAGATGAGTTCTTAGCATACCATAAGCCCACATTTTGTGTGCCTTTAAGATATTTCAATATACGTTTAGCAGTTGTATAATGCGATTGTTTAGGATCAACTATAAATCTATCACACATGCAAAAGGCAAATACAATATCAGGACGACTAGCAGTTAGGTAAAGTAAAGAACTTATTAAACCTATGTAAAGTGACGTCACGAATGATATTCTCCCTTCATCTTTATATAATTTAATCGATAAACTCATGAGAGTATTTGCATCTGAACATGTATCCATGCCAACTTTCTTAAGCAGTTCCTTCGTATATTTTGTTTGTGATAAATGTATCTGTTTCCAGTTGCTTCACTTGCAGGCCAAGAAAGAACGTCAGTTTACCTATCATGCTTATCTCAAATTTATGCTGCATTAACTTGGCAAACTTCTCGCATAATTTGGGGTTAGTTGACCCAAAAATAATATTATCAACATAAATTTGCACAAGTAAAATATGATCTTCCTTTGAAAATTTGAACAGTTTTATCCACTGTTCTAACAGTAAAATCATGATCCGTTAAATTTTTGGATAAAGTCTCATACCAAGCTCTGGGAGCTTGTTTAAGACCAAACAGAGCTTTGTTCAAGTGATAAACATGATCAGGAAAATTGTTATTTACAAAACCTGGTGGTTTTTCAACGTACACTTCTTCCTGCAACTGACCATTCAGGAATGCACTCTTGACATCCATCTGGTATACTTTGAAGTCTTTGAAGGGTGCATAGGCGAGGAAAATTCTGATTGCTTCCTAGTCGTGCAACTGGTGCATATGTCTCGTTGTAATCAATTCCTTCTTCTTGCCTATATCTTTGTGCTATAAATCCCGCTTTGTTGCGCACAACTGAACCATCTTCGTTCAGTTTGTTTCTGTAGACCAACTTTGTCCCTATAATTGTTTTAGAAACTGGTCTTGAAACTAAAGTCCATACATTGTTATGGGTAAACTTATTTAGCTCTTCTTGCATAACATTTATCCAGTTAGGATCAGCTAGAGCTTCATCAGTTTTCTTCGGTTCAAGTTGAGAAACAAATGTTGAATGAACAAATAAATTAAACATTTGATTTCTAGTTCTTAACAGATCAGATGGATTACCTCTCACCAATTCTTGTGGATGTGATTTGTTCTATCTGTAGTTGGGATTAGTGAGATCGACTTCAACAACTGGTTCAATTTGTAACTGAATGTCTATTTCAGTTTCAGTTGATGCGATTTCAGTTGGCATTTGGATATTATCGTGTTGTCCCACCAACTGATTGTTAGGAACAATTTCTTGTTCAACCGTTTGACCCACTACTTCTGGTTCTGGTTTTTGAAGGTTATTTCGATTGATGTGAACCTCTTCTTCACTATCATCCTCCAAACTAATTTTTGTAAGGTGATCAGTTAGCTCAACTGGATCAGTTGGCATATCAATTAGTGCAGATTCATCAAATACGACATGATTTGATTCTTCTACATTCAAAGTACATTTATTAAGCACTCTATAAGCTTTACTAACTAATGAATAACCCAAAAATATTCTTTCTGGAGATTTAACATAAAAAATTTCAAATTATTTTTGCCATTATTATGAATAAAACATCTGTAGCCAAATATTCTGAAGTAGGATACCACACTTTTCTGTCCATGCCAGACCTCATACGGTGTTTTCAAATGATTTTTATTAATCATTGATCTATTCCGAGTATAACACACAGTGTTTAATGCTTCTGCCGAAAATCTTTGAGATATACCGGAATTAGCAAGCATCATTCTAGCTGCTTCTTTAAGCGTACTATTTCTTATTTCAGCTACATCATTTTGCTGAGGTGTTCTAGCTGCTGAGAACTTATGCTTAATTCCAGTATTTTCTAAAAAATTGAGAAAAATTTTGATTGACATATTCAATCCCTCGCAGGCCTTATTCTGTCATTCCAACTGATTTTTCATTTAATAATCTTTTGAAAAGCTTAATCAGTTGTGCATCAGTTTGCTTTTTTGATTTGAGAAAAATAACCCAAGTAAATATTAAAAAATCATCAACGATTACCAAGGTATATTTCATTCTCCCTAATCTCATGACTGATATAGGACCAAAAAGATCCATATACTGCAGTTCTAAGGACCTGGAGAAAGATTTACTACTCTTGTTTTTGAATGAAAATCTTATTTATTTACCAAACTGAGATGCTGAACAAATTTATTTTTTGAGAAATCAATTATAGGCAGACCCGTTACAAGATCATGATTACTCAGATGAGCTATGGATTTGAAATTCAAGTGGTTCAGCCTTTTATGCTACAACCAGTTTTTAGAATATTTTGAAGCTACAAGACAAACTGGTGCATTAGGTTGATTAGTCCAACTCACATTGTAAGTGTTACCACAATGATTACCAGTTATAATTATGTCATCAGTTGAGTTCTTAACTGTGCACGTGTGTTTGTTGAATTGAACTGAAAAATTATTGTCGCATAAATTATTGATGTTAATCAAGTGATACTTCAAATTAGCAACAAGTAAGAAAAAGTAATGTTACCTTGAATAAGCTTACCCTTACCCACAGTTCTACCTTTAGAGTTGCCTCAAAAACTGATGTTTAGATCATAGTATTTGATCAGTTAAAATAGCAAATCAGCATCCCCTGTCATGTGTCACGAGCATCCACTGTCCAAGTAACAAATTGATTCTTTTGCTGATATACTGTAATCTGCAATCACACACAATGAATAATTTTGGTACACACATCTATTTGAGTCCCAAACTGATTAGTCTTTTGGGAACCCAGACTTGGATCAGTCTGACTGACTTTCCAGTTGTTATGTTCCAAATGATTTTTCCCGACTTGTGTTTGTTTGGTGTGTTGTGTGCAGAAGAAACAATATGATTTTTAACATTTTTCAATTGATTGTTCATCCGATATCTCTTCTAAACTGGCTTACAGTTATAATAATTGTAATATCCATACTTAGAGTATTGATTTTTATAGCTGAACCGTTTAGGTGACCAGCTTCGCGAATCAATTGAACTCTTGGGGCTATATCCAATTCCATACAGTTTAGCTTTGTTCTTGTTTTCCATCGGTTGGACAGTAGGTTTACTTGGTTCTGAGAATTCGTTTACCACAGTTGATTTCACAAAGTTAATATACTTCATTTTGTGCTCATTCAACTTTGGCATTGTATCACTTGCAGAGATGTCATCATTGTTATTAAAGCCTAAACCAGTTTTGTCAGTAACTGATTTTTGTAAACCTTGCATTTCAGTCACCGTGACTGATGACTTGTTACATGCTTGAATCAGACTAGTTTGTTTTGAAATTTCATTTTTCAACTGCTGAATCAAAGATTGGTTCTCAATCATTTCAGCTTTCTGCTTCACAATCTCTCTTCTTAGACTCAACAATTCAACTGACACATCAGTTTCAGTTTTGTTGTCTTGGGGATCAGTTTGCTTACTTTTGACTTTCTCAAATGAAAGAGCAAGCTTGTGATACATTGACCATACCATGCAGTGTAGAAATGAGTTCTTATCGTGTAAAATCAATTGATCTGAAATCAAATACATGTTCACTGGTTGATTCCAGTTCTGCATCATTGGCCATTAAGCATTACTTCATCTTCATCGCTGGAGCTGCTCAAGCTCCCAGAATCTGACTCTTCACTCTCAGTCTCTGCCCATTTGGATTTTCTTTCTTCAGCTAGAAGGATCTCATGTTTCTTCTTGAATGATCTTTTATCATTCTTGTCTCGTCTTCTAAACTCAACTGACTTCTTTCCTTTTTCAATTGAATGTCGACTGTGCTTATTTGGTTTAGGACAGTAGGCAATGAAATGTCCTGTCTTGCCACAGTTGTTGCAAGAATTTGTCTCTTCCTTTGAATTGTTCTTCTGATATTGTCGTTGGAAAGAACATTGATTTCTTTCATAAATTTTCCAAATTTCTTGACAAAAAATGACACCGCGTCATTACTCAGTTGTTCTGCAGTCTGCTCAACAGAACCAGTTGGTTCCAGTTTGATGGCACTTAGAGCAGCTGTGACTGTTGGTGTTGAATTTCTCATTCTCTTGTCTGCAGTTCAAACTCATAAGCTTTGAGATCATCAAATAAGTCATGTAATTTTACCTTATTCAGGCCTTTGGATTCTCTCATAGCCATCGTCTTTACATCTCATTCTTTGAGAAGACCTCTAACAACCTTCAACACAACTTCTTTATTTGAATACACTTTCTCTAGTACATTCAGTTCATTGATAATGTTGTTTACTCGTTCGTTGTACTCATTCATTGACTCTCCAGTCTTCATTTTGATGTTGTCAAATTTTTGTACCGCGATTGAGAGTTTGTTCTCTTTAGTTTGCTCATTTTCTTCGCATAACTGGATCAGTTTTTCCCAGATTTCTTTTGATGTTCTTCACATCTTGATCTTACTGAATGTTACCTTGTCCAAGGTTTTGTACAGAATATCTTTAGCCACATTATCCAGATTGGCTTTCCTCTTATCTTCAATTGTCCACTCTTCTCGTGGTTTCTCGATGCGATAGGGTGCTCCATCTGTTATGGCAACTGCTGTATTTTCCTTCATTATTTTCATTGGTCCGTCAGTTATGACGTACCGCATGTCATCATCCTGTGCAGCTAAATGAACCTGCATTCTGATCTTCCAGTCATCAAATTATTTTTTTGAAAACAAGAAATCTTGTTGAATGAAGACATGGTAATCAGATTGTAAAGATAGAAATTATTCAGAAAAAGATTGACAGAGCTTTGATACCACTTGTTAGGATCGATTGGGTGAGTGAAAGTGTTTAGAAGGGGGGGTTGAATAAACACTTTAAAATTTTCAAATCTTTTCGATGGGATGAATCGATTTAGTGATAAACTGAATTCGATAATCTTGTTGTCAATGTCAATCAGTTAACTTAAAGTGCAGAAATAAACTGAAAGACAAATTGAATACTTGATAAATAAAGAACAAAATGATTTATGGATGTTCGGAGACTTCAAATACTTCTACGTCACCCATACTATCTCAAGGATATGATTTCACTGAAAGACTTTGATTAATTACAGAAGCTGTAATAACCCACTTCAGTTTGGTCTTAAACACTGCCAAACTGAAACTCTTAGTGTCTTTACAATTTTATCAGTACACAACTGATATATTTTTCTAAACACAACTGATCTTAAAAGATCGAATATAGTAACAATAAGTGTTGTGCTAGTGCTTGAAATATAGACTGAAAGCTATGAATATATCTGATAAAGCATGAGCTTTTTGTAACTGAGAATGATTTGCTTGTTCTTGTTCTTTCTAACTCGGTAACTGTCACTCTCTTCTCAGCTGATCTTCTTGGCTATTTATAGGTTTTGATTCCAACGGTAATATTGAATGCGTTTAAATATCATATATCCGTTGATTTGTCCTGAGTAGACATGTCATCATTCTTCTGACAATCGTACACTATGGCATTTTGATATGCGGTGGTCCCACTACAAGTTACAGTCTCCTCTTGTACAAATTTTTGGTTGTTGGCTACGATCTTTAACTGATGAAGTGTCAAGCTGATTTATCAGTTGACTCTATAGCTGATTCGATGAACTGAATGTATAACTGATCAGTCTTAACTGATAGTTCAGTTTGCTACACAGCTTCAGTTAGCTTTAATCATTTCAGTTGCCTTCGATTGTTTAGCGCATTAATTATCAGTCGAGCAACTTCAGTTCAAGTGATTTCAGTTCAGTTACGTTCAGTTGAGCTGATCAGTTCTGTAATCTTCAAACGCTCAAATCGTCAAACTCCGAAATTTCGATTCCAACAAAATATCAGTGACACCTAGGGGATAATGGGGCGAGGTTACTAGACGCTCTTACCGGTATCCGATAGGTTTGAGTACTGACGTTCTTGATCAAGGGTTGATGAAAAGAATGTGGTTAATTTGGGTAAGCCTGAATAAGAATGAATGCTATTCTAAATCACATGTAGTGGAAGATGTGGAAATTAGGTTAACAACTAATTAAGTGAAGAGAGTGGATCTGTTTTAGTAAAAGAATTCACAAAATTGGCAGTTGTAAAAAATGAATCAGTGAAATATTTTGTTATTCGAAATTTTCATTTTTCATTATATGAATGAGATTTATACCCTCGACACATCGTCGCTGCCTGATCGTCAATTGATGTTATAATGAGTTCACATTTATTCATTAAGTAAATTTAGAATCTATTAAATAAATAATAGTATTAGTAATGTTGACTACTAAGTGTAAAATTATCAATAAAACATTCTAGAATATATTAATTAATTGAGTAATTAAATAAAAATTATTTAATTTAAATCATAATAAATACATATAAAAATGCACACACACACAAATATATATATATTAATGATTTAATTATGCATATTATTTTCAATAGTGGAAAATACATACATGATAGATTTTAAATAATGGAATAACAGTGAGCAGATCCAAGTAAGATTCTTGATTTGATTGAGAATCAAAACTTATAAATATTTCATTAAGGGTTATATAAAATAAAATAATTCTTGCACAAAATTTTCTATCTCTCACATTTTTCGGTCGTCTCAATTTTTCTGAAGAAATTTTTCGGCCACCCTTCCGCTGCATCACTGCCACTCCGACGTCGCTGAATTTCTGAAATTCCGGTGATCTAAGCTCTACACAAATTTGTGTAGATTTCTAGTGCAGTCTACATGAGGAACAAATCTTCTGATTGTGGACTTGATTATGAATGATATTGAAGAAAGTTTGTATAGATTTATAAGAATGACCAACTCTACTAATCTCGAACTAGTTTGATGTCCAGCATTATTAAATGAAAAGGTAAATAAACTAAACCACATATGAATGTTTTTTAAAATTATACTACGCCCAAAGAACATTTTTGTTGGAACATTTCATGTTCGCAATCTTGATTTTGATGTTAACAAAACTTGTTATTTGGTTTATAATGATTCTACCTAAGTGCACAGAAACTAGAACTGATCAGGATTCGAATTGATCGGTTATTGAGCCAAAACAGAAGCTATCGAGACGCAAACTGAAAGCGCCAATCGATCGCCTAAACTGAACCAGTTCAACTGATATATCAGAATACAAGTTCAACTGATTGTCCAGCTGATAGACAGTTCTGCAGAAGACCTTCAGAAGCCCGGCCAGCTGATGAAGAGCTCAACTGATGAATAGTCCATTTGAGCAGTTCAACTGAAGCAACGAAATCAGTTCAACTGACGAGCCAGCTCAGAACATCCGTTATGAGCCGACCAGTTTGCAGAATACGACAAGCTTATATAAGTGGAATCCAGCTGTGCACAATGGTATAAAAGCAATTGTACAATCAAAGTACAATAGTGAACGTTGCAACAGAGCTTAAAGCCAAGAACGAATTCAAACTGCAACGAACATATTTGATGAGTCTTGATGTACGGACACGAAACCTCTATAAATATAAGATCAAAACCACCAACAAACAAGTGTGTGGAAAATACAAAAGTGTGGAAAAATATACAAGGTTGTGTGAAGATCAAAAGAAGAAGGGCACGTATAATGCACATCAGCTTATAAGAAGCAATCAGCCCAGATTTGAGGGAACACTTCAACGTGTTATCAGTTTAGATTAGAAGCACAATTTCCTCAGTGTGTGAGAACAGTTTTGTATTGTATTCATAGATTAGTTCTCACACACTCACACACCATCACTTACATACCTATAGAAATAGAGAGTGTTGGATAGTTGAGTGAGCCTTGCACAAAGACAATAAACTTATGTACGTAGTCTTTGACACACAGACATTAAACAAGTTTTGGCTGAAAGGTGCTGTCTTCAGTCTAGACTATGAGTTCAGTTAGGTAGTAGAGTAAGTCCTAAACTGAGTGGATTTGTACAAAGTGTTGTATAAATCAAAGTCTTCTAGTGTATCCTTCCAAATGAGGTAGAAGGCGTGACGTGGGAACAGTTGAAGTCTCCGAAACATCCATAAACATTCTTGTGTGCTTAACTATTTAATCATTGTTTTCAAACTGATTTGATCAGTTCGAGCTGTTATCAGTTCAGTTCTCACTATAACTGAACTGATATATGCAAGAACTGATCCCCCTTATATCAGTTAATCAATTTACACCAGTTAAAACTTTAAACTGATAAGCTTTCTTAACGAAGGATTATTTCGAGTATTGTCTGCTTGATTTATAACCAAATTCGATTTAATTCATCGGTGTTTACATTCTTAGAACACTGAGCTATTGCAGCTCATTGAGAATATTGTGTTTGAAGCACCCTCAAAGGTGCCCGAACCAGGTCCATTAATTTTGAACGTCAAAGCAAAAAAATTTGAACTTCTGTTGCGCCTTAGTTGCGAGAACATTGTGATCCAATAGTAGTATCAGAGCCATGCTTTCCCAACTGTATGATTTTTGTTGTTTAAATTGTGTTGAATATTTTATTTCTAAATGCGTTTGAAATGCTATAAAAATGCAGCCCCTGAAAATTTGTTTTTCGAAAACAAAAAAATTAATATTTTCGCTGCTCAGAATAGTTTCGGGCAATGCTGCCCAAAGCAACAATACACTGTCTGCCCAGTCTTTAATAATTTTTTTGGACGGTGTGGTTCTGCCCGAAATGTTCAAGCAGTGGTTAACCAAACTTCCCGAACTGTTCGGGCAGTGCTGAAAGGGTCTCGGGCAGTCCTGCCCCAAGGAGTCTCCTTTTCAGTGCCTCGGGGCAATTTTATGATATTTCAAAATTTTTGGGTCAAAATGATATTTATGAGAATAATCAAATTAACCTCTGAAAATAAATTTTGATAAAATTATGGAATTTTCTTACAAAGAAATAATTAGAATCCGATTTTAAAATTTAATTGTTAACGAATTAATTGATGTTAGATAAATATGTTTATTTAACTTATTAATTTATTTCTAAATATGAAGATTAGTGATAAAGTCACGAGATAGATGATTTTTTGATAGTATATGAAATTATGGATTTAATACAATATTTGATATTATTTGGTAAAATGATGATCGAGAATCATGATCAATTTTCTATTGTATGTTAGGATATTTTACACGTTATGTTTTAAATTATTTGATAATTATTTAAAGTAGATCTGGTTTATAGTCTGTTCCCATCTCTTAAATTTATATCACAATGTGCCATGAAAATTTAATGTAAATATTAGATTTAGTGGGAGATCAATATTTGAAGATGGTAGACTCAGATCCTCAAGAGTTTTGAATATCGAAGATATATAAAATGTTGGAGGCTTATGTAATACTGCATCCGTGTCTCTGCATTTACCTAGGTTTAGCATACGGATCGATATATGACTCATATGTATCAAGTAGTTCTTGGCTATCGATGATCATTTATTATTTATAATTCACGTGATGTATTATAAATAATCAGTATATTTGTTATTATTAATATAATAACAAAATTTGAATGAATCCGGCAAACATGCAAAGACATGAGATTTTAAAAATAATGGTGAGCCAAATTTTCAAAATTAAAATCCCCTATTTTAGATAAGATTTAAAATTTAAATCAAGCATATTAAAAGAAAAACTAAAAGGAAGTTTAATATTTATTTGTCTTCCACCAAAGGTGGTTGCACGATGAATGCTACACGCAGTCAGACTTTGGACTAGATAATTGGGAGGTCTGGATGTTGGAGGATGAATATATTGTGCACAGGTGTTGGTCGTAAATGATTGCTTAACATAGTGAATGATATTGCTTGCGAGGAATTTGAGATTCATTAGGTGTGAATTGAACTTGAACACGTTCCTTTACATGAACACTTACTAGCAGCACGAAGATGAGTTAGGAAAACTTCTTTTGAACCAATGCATTGTACTGAGCTTACCGAAATATATGTTGTTCAATGCTTGTCACATATACATCAAGCCTTATATTTGCACCCCTGAGATTGAATTGAAACCATATATATGTTTCCATACATCTTGTTTATATCTAAGGGTGTAAATAAAAACATATGAATTTTTGTTGCACTTGTGAAAGAAAAAAGTTATTGCAAAAAGAACTTTGGAAAAAAATAGATGTAAAGTGTGAGAGAGCCAAATAAAGGAATGAAATTCTATTTTTGGGCTAAAATGATGGGGATGTACGGAGTTGAAGAAAATCAGATGCAGAATCTTAAGGTGCACGAATTGATATATCATTGTACTCTATCTTTTTACCTATTTCATCTTGTCTAAGGTAACCTTGACTCAAGTTTTGATATGTGCCTGAAAAGTTCGAACCATCTGTGTTTGTGGGTCGGTAATTAGTGAAAAGAGATGTGATAGAGGTAAATTTATATCAACATGTTGATTAAAGTCTCTTGCAGCTTTGGAAATTAAACTGTTGAAATGCATGATTCTCGAACCAACATTGCACACACACATTTAAAATCCAAGAAAGATTGTAGTTTATAAGCTTCTATGTGATGTGTGAAAACTAGCATAGTGTGTTGATTGAAGAAGTATATGTTGGATATTCGCAGCAAATCAGAACCCTGAACGCACCTTTGAGCTACTTCCTGTTTCGTTTGTCTTGTAACCTCTTTTGATCAGGGTCAGCGAAAGGTTAGTATGATGAGGTTGATAGGTGTCGTTTTTGCATGTTTTTATTGTGTCATTTTGAGTCACATTCATGCATGTTTCGTGAGATTTCGTTTATATTTATTTGTTTTTATTTTTTTGTTATGCAGATGAATTGTTTTTCATGCGTCTGGGTTGATTTGCAAGACATATGATCAAGAAAGATGGATTCAAGGATAAAAGCCGAGAAGACATGCTATGGCGGGTGAAAACCTCCGCCCCAGCGCGCCTGTCTCGACTTTCTGGTCCATTTGTCTTCATGTGCACTTGGGAAAAAGCTTTCTGGTCCAATTTTCTTCATGTGCACTGGGGAGACAGGCGTGCTGGGGCAGAGGTTTTCACTCGCCCTAGCGTGCCCATGAAAAGAAATACGAGAAACATGCGCTAGGACAGATGTTTTTGCCTACCCTAGCATGCCCGAGAAGAATAAAGAGCATGATGTGAGCCATGCGCTAGGGCAGAGGTTGTTGTTCGCCCTAGAGCTCGAGGAAAAGCCTATTTGCGAGGCAAGCGTGATGGGGCAGCCAATTCCATCTGCCCAGCGTGAGTAAGAAAAAAAATTATGCATCGATTTTTTCCATTCTTTCTTGATGTTGTCTACTTGAAAAACCCTAGCAGATATTTTTTAGGATTATCAGAAAAAAGAGCAGTTGCACGCAAGGAAAAGAACTAGAGTCGAGGAAATTTGAAGAATTCGGGATTTTTCGAGCATCGTGTCTTCCGTTATTCGACTACACTAGTATTTTTAGTTTAAGAACATTTATTTAATTATCGTGTTGCATATTTTTGCATGAATTATAGTAGCTAAACTCTTTTTGTTGGGATTTATGGGGATCCTAACTCGAACCGTCATTGTAATTAATTAAATATTCGACTTTTGCTTCATTCTTGATTATATTATTGATTTCATATGTCTAACAAACTTTGATAATCTTTCATATTGCGAGTGAGTTCGAGATAATAAGTTGCAATAGGAACGAGTGATATAATCTGTGAATTTACAATTTGCATAGACATATGAAATTGAATACACGTTAATAGTCATAGTCCAATAGGTCGAAAGTTAGGAGATTCTATAGATCGTGAATTCAATTCATCGTCGATAAATAATTAACAATTATTTAATTATTTAATTGTGTTGTATTTGTTTAACATAGCTTAAGAAAGTGTGTCAATTATTTAGGAGATCTTGTCAAAGGAAATGAACATTAGTCAAGAATAATTAATGAAAATTCCAGTCAATATGCATTTCATGAATTATAGGATCGAGTCGAAATATCATCCCTGCTGAAGGCAAAAAGGTGTGCAAACAAAAAAATAAAATGCTATAAATATCACATGTAAGGAATTTACATGCAGCTACTATTGTCATCTCAATTTACTCTGAAAAGCACACAAAAGAAAATTTGGCACACCATTAAAGAAGAGCGATAAAATTAATGATGAAGTTTTCATCAGTAACGAGGATTTGTCAAGTGCATCTTGAATCCTTTAGAATTACCGGCTGTCGAAGACCATCAAACAAGATGGGACATGATTCCATATCGATCTCAAGAGCAATATATCAATTTCACAAGCAAGAACAAGGGAATTCTCAGAGACATGGATAAGTCCTGGTAGGCCGACAACACCAAAAGTCCATACTACAACCACAAAATAAGACTACTTCCAGAATGTCAATAAATAACACGTTCTTTAGAAGTCATACTTGATTCTTGCACAAAATTAAGCTTCTTCTAAATACTTCGATTGCCTTAACTGATTCTATCAAGTGGTATCAGAGCGATTAATCTTGTCTTGAATTTTTTCAAAAAAAATGTCCCACTTCAATTTTTTCGGTTCAAACACTAATTTTTCATCCTCCTCATTGCCTGTGATCTTACCATAAGCAACAAACAACTTCACAATGCATATGAACATACCAGTCCCCCAAATTGTTGGAACTGCGCCAAATGTGCCAGAAAAGTAATGGACTGATACAAAATATTCTCAGAAGATTCATGGCAGACAATATCCAAGACTCAAGAGCGATTAGAAAACTAGAAACCAAAACCCGAAAGGGAAAAAAACAACAAAAACACCTAAAGATGATGCATGGGAAGCAATACCCGACGTTCCAAGTAAATGCATGACTATAAACATGAATGAAAACTGTGAATTTTTTATTTTTTATTTACTCCCACCAATGGCTTGGGTGTAGATGCTAATGGCGCGATCATCAGAAGCTACGATCAAACTTCTTCTCTCCGAATTTTTCACAGAAAACAGTTATATGCACTTGAAATTAAAATACACAAATTTCAGATTTTTTTTAAAAAAAATCAAATGAATAAACAAAACATGTTAGATAAAGAAATATTTAAAACTTCATATTAATAAAAAGAGAAAAATTTTAAAAATTCCTTAATTATTGCATTATCAAGAAGAAAAAGATAATGATTCCAAACCTAAGAATTCGGAGCCGTTGAGGTATGATTGGGCTCGTACAGTGTGGGTACCATTGGCCAGCTTGGTATTTGAAGAATTTTGGGCCTTATTGTTTGGATTTGAGCTAGAAACATAGGTCCAAATTGTATGTAGTATGTGAAATATTATGAAATTTATTCTTTTAAAAAATATATTATGAAATTTATAAATTAATAATTTCATATTAATATAGTGCTAATTGCACTTATCCCTTGTGAAAATTCTAAAATGAATAAAATTACTTAAAATATTAATTTTATTTTTCAAAAATCAAATGCATTTTAGCTATACATTATAAAAACTCACACACATTTACTCCATTTTGTTGGAGGTTTTATGACTGATTTTTATAAACATGGTGTTTAAAATTTTATTGATTTTGCATAAGTGTTTTTTGATATTTTTGTTTTCTACGAGGTGTCGATTTAATTAGCCAGTTAATATATTTACCTAATCGACATCATAATACATATGTGAATCAGAGAAAATAATTATAAAAATGAAATTGTCTCACAACTTTCAAGGATAAAATTTTGATTGAAAATTGAAAATATATAGATGATTTAATTAATTTATGTGTTGGGTTTGTTTTCATGAGTGTGCAACTCTTTATTTATTTACACTATTTTGTTACATTTTCCACCATAATCCCTGAAATGACATACAAAAGAAAAATTTCCATCTCGTTGAAATTAAATGAAAACATATTATAACGTTCAAAAATTAGTTCACGCAAATCATATGCACGAAAATTATTTATTTTAAATTTTATGATTGAATGTTTAAATTGCATGATTTCATGAAATTAAGGATTTTGTCCGGATATTCGATATTATGCCTGATAAAGGAGGAGATGACCAAGATGAAAGTATTTTTCGATAAATATTTTTATGGCTCGATAATATGATTAAATAGAATTTTTTTTTAAAAAAAAATGTTGGAGTCCAAATTATTTTACGAGTAGAGCCCTATTTTATCCGGGAAGCCGGTTTTAGTCAAACGAAGGACTTTTAAAGCAACGGAAGTTATTATTTTTGAAAAATTTTATTTTATAATTAATCGGGCCTTAATGGACCTTATTTACTTAGGATTGATGAGCCTAATTATTTCCAAACCAAAAACATAACTTTTAAAAACACTAGAATTTCGAAAACTATAAATCAAATACCTAGGTTTCTAAGACTCCTAGTGGCTGAAAAACACACACAACACACACACACACACACACTAAATTTTCTAAAATTTAAGAGCAAAAAAATTCAAGGTTCTTCGTCTCTCGTTCGTTCTTCTTTGCAACCCGCGCCAACGATCGAATATTCGAGCGTTTTCAACGCAAATGCACGTTTCTAAACTTTTATTTTTCACCATTCAAATCATAATATGTGTGTTTTATGTTTTGAAGCATGAAAAATTATTGAGATCAAATACTTGATGTTTATGGGTTATGTAGAGCCCAAATTCAGTACACGTAAAATCCATGCATTTATTAAATTGTCAAATTGTTTATTTAAGTTTAAAATGATTTTTAGTGATGCATAATTTGTATAATTGCATTATTTCAAATAAGTTATGTTTATGTGATGCACGTTAAAATATTTTCTTGAGTTTCATGTTCAGGCGATTATTCGATGCGGGATCGAGGAAATGAGACCGACGACGATTTTTGGTGATTTTATAATGCGGTATTTTATTTTAAGATAGAATGGGGGCACTTTAAAAGATTTAGTTAATTTTTAGCATTTTAAAAGCTTAATTTAATTATTAGGTGATTTTATGATTTTAAACTTTTAAAGATATGACACTTGTGCATTTTATTTTAAATTAAAAGATTTTATTAGAGTTAGAGGTGGGTTAGCATTTTTAATTAGTTGTTAATTACTAATTAAGCCAATTCTATTCCACTAATTTAACTAAACACGCACGCGCACACACACTTTTACACACACTACACATCCGAGACACACACACACATATGTCATTTGTTTTGTTTTAATTTTTGAGAACAAAACCTAGGGTTCATAAAGCTTGAGTAGCCGTCCATTTCCTCTACATTTTTCCAACACATCTCGTTGAGTTTTCTTCAAGAAAATAGTGCCACGTTCGTCCCGGATCGTCTCTCGCATCCTTCCCCTTCAATATCGTCGTTACGGTATTTTTATGCATCAAAAGGCATGTATATTCTTTCATTCTTGCATCGATCTTGTCATATTATACGTTTTGTTGTTTATTATGCGTGAAAATTCATGTATGTTGTGCAAAGTTTGAGCAGAAATTTGTTGGATCGATTTTGAAATATTTTTGGATCTCAAAACTCTAAATTTGCTGTAATTTTAAATACTGCAATTTTCGATCGATTTTCTGGAAAACTTTCAACATATAAAACGTAGAAATTTTTGATACCTTCGATTTGACAGTAAATTCGAAATATTTGGATAATAAATGAGTGGGTTATGATCGTTTTTGTGGGACTGCTCAAACTGCATTTTTCTGAAAATACGTTCTTGATGTGTTCTTGAAGTTTTATTGTTGCAGGCTTCGTTAGGAATCGACGGGTGTTTGCTGCTGCGTTTAAGTATGTTGAGTATGATGTTGGGATGGTTTTTGGTGTGTCGGTTCGCATCGATAGGCACTTGTTTGCATTAGAAGCCGTAGGATGCGTTTTGATGTCAAATGTCGTGTTCACGGATTGAGTTGCGTTGTTTGTGATGCGTAGTTGTTTTGGGGTGTTTGTTTGAGTTTAAATCAGTGCCTTAGCATCTTAGGATGGGTCTTGAGGTGTTGGTTCACGGTCCTTATGATCGAGTGAGTAGGATTAAGTCACAAGTGTAGGGAATTCCGTTTGTTCACAATTCCAGCACCTACACGGACCCGTAGCCGGACCCTTACACGGAGTCCGTGCCCTTTTTCCTTCAAAATGTGAATTTACAGCACCTACAAGGACCCCGACACGGACCCTTTTAAAAAAAAATTAAATTTTTTTACAGATCGTTTTGGGGTTTGATGTTATGATTTAGTACGATAATTAAACGAGGTCAAGTCCCGAGAGATTTAGAACGTTTTGTCATCTTTGGGTATGAGCATGACTATACGTCTAAGTTATGCAAGATAGGTATTCGAACTCATGTTAGTATGTACAGCAGTGGCCCCAAGCGAGATCCAACGAATCCCTCAAAGCCATGTAAAGTATGTTCGACGTGCAAAAGAAAATATTATATGTTTTTGAGGTATGCTAAATGTCTTGTGACCAAAATATGAATGGGTTTGGAAGTCGGTGAATGTGGCCGAGGACCTCTCCACCCCGGTAAAGCATGACCGGGTTTAGATCAAGATTGGAAAGCGGTAAAGCATGACCAGGGACCAATCTACCCGGTAAAGCATGACCGGGGATCTCATGTATGTGGTAGTGGATTTTCCTTGCCAACCCAGTACTGTGGTTTAGTCTGATCAGACACATTTATGTATGTGTCACTTGCTTTGAAACATATCTCTACGCAAAATGATGAAGTTTATGTATGTTCAAGTATGTATGAAGCAAGCATGTTTATGAAAAGTTTTATGATGATGGCACGTCTATGTTTATGCTACTACGTTCAAGTTTCAAGTATGTTAATGCTACTACGTTCAAGTTTCAAGTATGTTTATACTGTTACGTTCAAGTTTCAAGAATGTACGCTCTAATTTAAATATGCATGTGGTTTTATTATGTATTACTTGTTATATCCACTTTATACGTGTTGAGTCTTTAGACTCACTAGACTTGATCGATGCAAGTGATGATGACTTGGAGGAGACGAGGGGTGGGGACCAATGAGCCGACTTGGACTGAGCATGAGGCTAAACCCGAGGACCGCCCATGTTTTTAAGAAATTATGCAATGTTTCAAATACTTTGATTTCACGCTATTGTTTACGATATTTAAACAAGTGTTTTTAGCAAACTTTATTTGTGATCTTTTCGTTGAAAATATTTTGAATGATCAGTTTATTGTTATCGCAATTTGAAGGTTCTATTTAATTAAGATAATTTTTATTTTTTCACAAATTTTAAAGTAGTTTAAAAGTACGGTACGCCACATGTTATTTTCTCAAAACTTTTGACGTTTCTATGATTATATAAGTCATGTTATGAGTTCTAAGGGACATGCTCTCTATATAAGATGTTTAAGGGACGGGAAAAGTGTCGTTTAGAGACGAGACGTAGGCTGGACAGCGGCTTGTGAGACGCGCACGGGTGAGGGTCGAAGTGGCTAGGGTTTTCAAGTGTTTCTTGGAAGTCTTGGCTATGTTTAGGGGTTGCTACACCATGGCTCGGCCAGCCATGGTCTTGTCCCCGTGCGTGGCTTGGTTCAGATATTAGGAAGAGTCTTAGCGCACTCGGACTTACCAGGGCTTGAAGGAAGGGAGGGCCACGAGCTTAGGGTTCAGGTGGGGTCCATGAGGGTAGGCTAGGTTCTGGTGCGTAAGTGGCACATGATGGCTCGGTGATGGTTCGGGGAAAAATTGGTGCGTAGCTTATATAGGATGGAAGCGGCTCGATCATGGCTGAGAGAGGGGAAGGGTTCGAACTATGGTTCATGGGGGTTGATTCGTGGTTCATGGGGGTCGCTTAGGGATGAAAAGTCTATGTTTAAAATTTGAGAAGAAAATATTAATTTTTGAAATTATTCGGGTTTTAAAACGCTGAACAGTTTAGTTAATAAGTAATTAAATCGAAATGTTCGGATTTACATCTAAGAAAAATATTAGAAGTCAAATTTAAGATTATATGATGAATTGTGATAGGCTCAAGTCAATAAAAGTAAGAAAAAATCAAAATTGGGAAGTTCGAGATCCAGTGATAAAATGATCATTTTACGCCCCCGGGTATTTTGAAAGGTCTGGCAGTGTCCCGAATCGTAACAAATGCTAAACGATATTTTAAAATGTTTATGATGAAAATATGATATTTTTATGATATATGCAAAGGCTGTACGATTTTTCCGTAATGTTATTTTTATGATTTCTGAAGGAAACAATATTTTATAAATAAAATAAAAAGAAAAAAATTTTGAAGGACGGTTTATTGATCTTTATGCATTTGATGTGTTTAAATATTAGTTTTTATGTTGGATTGTTTTGAAGTTTAGTGGAAAATGTTTATAAAAAAAATAATTTTCCTAGTATTTATTATATTTTAAAGTTAAAAAAAAAGAGACGTTTCACATATTTATTTACATAAAAATTGAAACTAAGTGAAAAATTTACATAAAAATAATCATTTCGTTGAAATCGTACTTGTTTAAATTTAATAATACTATTATTTCAATTATGAGACTAAGATGTTACATTTTCAATATTACTAACGATTATACGCAGGCGTTGCATACTTATATAATTTTTTTTTTCTTTTATAGTCTTTTTTTATGGAAGCTCTCGGCTTTTTTTTTTTAAAAAAAATCTTAATTTTTACAAGTTATTTAGGATAGTTATCTAAAACTTTTTATTTAATTAATTAAAAATATGTCGTTCTCATTTTTGTCAAATAAGTTATCAAATAAATAATCATTAAATTAATTAAAAATAAGGATGACATTTGCAATTAAAAATATGTCGTTCTCATTTCCATTGCACTTAGTTATAACTCTCTTTCATCCTAAACTCTCTGTTTTTTCCTTAAAACAGAACAATAATTACTATAAAAAGATAAAGAGTTATAATTACTTTAGGATTAAGAAATAGAAAATGGAGACAAATTTTAGTTAAATATAAACTTTAATGTACAAAATGAAATATAGTAAATATATAAACAAATTACGTAAATTTGAGGATTTTAGTAATTAACTATTTTCATGTACGGTGGCATTTACTAATACTTAGAATAAATTTATTATCATTTATAAATGAGTAGAATAATATTTTTATATAAATTTGTTATAATAAATTTTATATATCTTTATCTATATTTTTGATACTCTATCATTCCTAATAAAAAAAATGGAAAAAAAAAATCAATAATTTAAAAATAACAAAAATTATCATGTGTGGATAAATATATCACACACAATTCCTAGAAGGACAGTAGTAACTACTATTAAAATTTAAAAATTTCGATTTTTAAAAGTATGATTTTACAAACAAATAAGAATAATAGAAATGAAATAGTGTAATTTTCAAATTTAAAATATTAAATTTTAAAACTAGAACACTTATAAGTTAATTTATGTATCCTTTTGGTAATCTGTGGTTAGAAAATTATGAAATGATCACATGTACAAAATATAAAGAAAATAATTCTTTAATTTCTAATAATTTGTGAAAATAATTGAAAGATGAGATAAATTCTTACTAAATTGTATATTTTATTATCAAAAAATTAATTTAAACATTGAAAAATAAAAGCAGCATTTTGTTCAAGTTACTTCAAAATAATAATAATAATAATAAAATGAATAGAAACATATAAAATTTTCAAGACCAACTTAAAAGTTTGATTTACATAATATGAATGGAGGAAGAAATAAAAAGACGGAATGGTATTGAACTACAAGTGCAATGGACAACCATCAACGGCAACCCCTTTGGCAGTGGGGCAAGTAGCCAAGTCGCAATGCTCCCCATTGGTACCCCACCAATTCGCGGTGATATTCTCCATCCCCAAACCGAAATACAGCACCACCCCCATGAAGGCCAACCCCGCGTCCAGCGCTGCCGAAAGCACGTAATTGTACATCTGCCACCACTTCTTTCTATACCGGAAGACGAAGTAGTTGAATATCGTCCCGACAAAGATCCAGCTGTTGAAGTTCAGAGTGGAAGCCGGCGGCATCGCAGCTGTGGCCCCCAGCAGGACCGGGATATTAATCAGTTTGATCCACTCCTTGGTGGGAAAAGCTTTGTGGACGAGCCAGACGATGATTGGGGCGATTGCGCCGCCGAGGAAGCACCAGTTTAGCGCGCCGTAGTTCCCGAGCTTGCTGAAGATACGTCTAGGGCCGACTAGTCCCCAGATCACGGATGCGTCGAAGAAGACTCGGTCGCCGGGACAGGTCCAGGGGCTGTTCTTTGGTAGTAGCTGGTCTTGGCAGATGTTTTCAATACTTGTTAGGAGGTACCATGCGGTACTGATATTGATCGTTCCGGCGATGATCGTGCCGATGAACTGATGCATGCATGAAAACAAATGATATGATTATGCTTGATGTCACAAAATTTTGGAGAATACAACAAATTCACATTCATGTTTAGTCATAACACATCGATTTTGAAATCCCTTTTTTCCTATTGGTTAGAGTGGAAGTACCTGAACCATGAACATTGATCTTGGTGGAACTTTCATGTAATGGCCAAGTTTGAAGTCATTGAGAAAGGAAACTGCCTGGCTCATACTTATATACCCATAGGTCTTGAAGCATACATTTGCAATTGGTCTCCCTGGATATATTATTCCAATTATGTATTCTGTGATAACATTCAGCCCTGGTGTCTGAAATATTGATCACAAAATATGTTAGCTAAAACAAAAAATCGGAACTTTTCCCCCCATAAAACTCATGCATCATATGATATCATATCAGAATCCAACTACCTCACACACGTATTACATATATGTATGCAAACCTGATTGGTGGTGGCTGTGATTATGCTGATTGGGAGAGTAAAGATCAGCGCTAGCGCCGCGGCGAAAACAAGTCCCCACCATGGTAGTTGAACCTGATCTTTCATGAAGATACAGAGTAGCAGGGACAGAGCTAGCGAGAGAACCAGCATTCCATGAAACCACCACCCCGGAATGTCTTTATACTTTTTCATAAGTCTTGTGTGAATATCAGGCTTCCCTTTGTTAGAAGCCCGGAATCGATCATAAATTTCCCTGATCATTCAAATATAATGCATCAAATATTATATATAGCACATCGGTAAGGAATATATCCCATGCATTAATATATTCAAGGTTCTTACCTCCCATTAAACATAGCTACGTGCGTGAGAGTGGCCACCACTGCAGCAAAGTTTAGCCCGTAAGACAAGGAGAAGAAGATGCTAAGGTTTATGAGCCCCCTCTCCTCGTATGCCGGAAGATCAATCTCGAACTTCTCGTTGACTATGGCCGACACGTTGTACGTCTCCCCTCGGCTGTTAAACAGATGGGATGAAAATAAAGGAAACGTTTTGGCATTGTAGAGGTTGAAACCCCAATACGCCGTGGGTATAAGGGCGTAGACAACCGCGACGTAGCCCACAAAAACATTAAAGATGGCGAAAAATGGGGTGACAAGAGGGCTTCCGAGGAAGGACGCCACGACGGACCAGTCAAAAGTGAAGGATCCGACGCCGAGGCCTTTGAGGCCGGAGCCGATTTGTTGGGCAGTGACTGACTTAGGGAATGCTAGGCAGAGGATGGAGACGTAGCCTATGGTGGGGAAAAGGTAGCCAGGCAAAATGTACCAGCAGAAGCTGCATGCGAGGGCTATCATGAAAAATCTTGATCTTGAGTTCTTTTTGCTCTCTTTTACATGCAGAGCCCTGAAAAATCATCAACACAAAGACATAATGCAACTCTCTTTTATTTGTTTATGTATACAATTAATAATATATGCCTTATAATATAATAAAATAGTTCAATATGTGTCCTTCACCTAACAAAATATAAAGCAAGATATCACGAAAATAAAATTAAAACAAACACTAAAAAACTGCTATATCCTTCCTCAAAAGCAAATATTATTGAGACGATATATTACATAATCATGGAAAAATAGTTTTTTTATCCACTAATTTGTTCATTTCTTGATTTTGGTCCACTAAGTTCACAAAATTTTGTTTCGGTACACTAATTTTTATTTTTGATTTTTTTTATCCAACAGCTGATGTGACACTGAAAAATGCTGATGTGACGTCAGGAAAATACTAATATGATATTAAAAATTGTTAGACTTGTAAGATACCACACCAACGATTCGATTGGAACAAAATAATTCAAAATTAAAAGTTATTGTACCAAAATCTAAGATTAAACAAGTTAATGGATCATAAAAATCATAGATAGGTGAAATTATATTAATTTCATAAATATTGACTTCTTGTTATGTGGTTTAATATATTAAATAACAACATACATAACATTAACACATTAAATACATTGTAATAAAACAATAAAGATATAAATCAAAACTTATAAATTTATATTGTAAGAACTAAACACACACGATTGCTCACTAGTATTGCCGAGTAAGAACCATTTACATACTGAAAGTTACTGCATGCATTACTTATATTGTCCATAAAGATTAAACCACGAAATGTCTATTTAGAGAAAAGGCCATTAATTGCTTTTTTTTTTTAATCATGATCGTGTATAAGAAAGAAAGAAAGAAGTAAAAAACAATGTATCTATGGAGAGAAAGTGCCATTAATTGCTTTTGTATACAATGTGGACAAGTAGAGGTGAAGTACCTGAAGAGAGAAACTTGAACGAGACTGGCTGGCCACCACATATCCGCAGGCTCCACCACATACTTTCTCAATATCCCAGCCCATCCATATCCCAATACCTACATTAATCATCGGGAAAAAAATCTTTTGTAACATTTTTCAGTATCAGCTATAGAAATTTACGACGTGTATTGATTATGAATAGTTAACATAATTTACTTGTACTGGGTACAATTATATCCTGTGAATCAAATCTTAGCTTTGATTATATGTATAGAAAAACTCATACTACACTGCATTAATAAAGGTTTACACACAAAATAGCACCTTTCAAAGACCATCACATGATCACATATCGAAACAATATGATAAACTGATATCATAAAGGTTGATCTGGGTGAGGGCGGGAGGACGATATATCATCATCTAGATAAAGAGAAATTAATTTGTATTTATCCGATTTCGCAAAATTTTTGTATCATGCCTAAAATTTCCGGGGTCTGCTTCTGTTTTTTCCTAAACATGTTCAAGGAAAAAATACATTTTTTTACTAATTAATCATATAGCCCTAATCAAAACGGTCTCTACTGAGGTTAAAATCTAATTTGTTTATGGATTAAAATGTATACAAAAAAAAATTGGTGATCTTAAATTTAAGAAATGGGAAAAAAAAGTAGAACAGAACCTGAGTAGTTATAACAAGAATCCAACTAGCCAAGAACGAGATCTTCCTCATATAAATAGCCTTTATGATATCAACAATCCCCACAGCGTAAGCGGAGCCACCACCGAACGCGGAGCCGGCGTTGGCGAAGATCGAGATCAACACATGCTCCTTCATGTTAAAGGGCCCCGGATTCAGCGAGAACTCCCTGGATCCAAATCCCGGAAGCCGGAACTTGGTGGTGGGCAGCACATTGGCCATGAATCTCCCGATGGGCAGCGTCGCCACTTGCACAGAGATCATAGTGATGACCAGTGGTTCACTTCTGTAGCTGAAGAAAGTGTTGAGGAAAGACAAAAGAGCGCATGACAACATCCCCAAGAACCACATGCGAAAAGTCCAAACGGGAAGTGTCGGATCATCGTCGTTCGGGACCGTAAGTCTCACTTCTTCGATGGGGGAGACTTCTTCTTCATCGAATTCCTGGGTTTTTTGCTCTGCGTTTGAAGAGTTTGTGGGCATGAAGGAATGGCCCTTTTCTTCATCGATGTTGAAGGAAGAAGAAGACATGGCTTTTAGGATTTTCTCGGAACCTGAGTCAGGTATTTATATCTGAAAAGGCATCTTGATTCGGAAGATTTTGGAAGATTTATGGAAAAAGAGATCTAAGGGATCAGTTTTGAATCCAAGAATTTTTCTTGCTTATCGGGCGATATATCAGGGAGAGTCCTGCATGGGGACTCTTATTTGTGAAAAATACATTGAATTTGGATATATGAATTATATATATATATATATATTATATACAAGAATGTTACCCTACACACCATTTGGTGTGTACCTTGGTGGGCGCAGCTGAATTGGCGCCCACCTCATTATTTTTTTTAGTAGTTTAAAAAAAATTATAAACAAAATTCAGAGGAACAACTTCTCAACATTAAAAACTTCACACCTCCCTTCTCCACCTCAACAATCCGCAACCCCCACCGAACAGCACCACCGCCGTCTCCCGCAGCCAAGAGAATCTCCCTCCCAAAAAATAATCGATCGACACTTACCCATCACTTCACCGCCCCAATCTCCGCCTTAGGATATAAACTCATCCACCACCCGATCTCCGCCATAGTTTCCCGATCTCTGCCAAAAACCAAGGTATGCACCGCTTACCTCTCTTCTTGTTTATTTGTTGAACAAATTTCTTTTTATTGAATCAATTAGGGCATAGTAATTGGATGGTTAAATAAAATATTCGTCAATTTTTTTTATCTTAAATTCAAGTTCATTAGCTGATGTATAGTGCAAAATCTCCGAAGGTAGCATGATTCCTTGTTTGTGCAACATGTCTTTGTGTTAATTTAGTATCTTGAAAGCGTCCAAGCGGTTGATGAATTCTCTTGCCGTGCTTAATAACGAGGAATGCTTGTTAAGTCATGACACTTAATCATCTTCAATAAATATATCATTATGTTAAAGAATCAGTCAGATTCGTTGAGTGATGTAGATTCTACCTGGAGGATCTTATGTTAAATTGCTACATCTATTCTAATTCTCTAATCCCTCCTAATATTTTCTGAAGTTAATCGATTTATGTTGGAACAATGTGATGTTTGAGTTTCATTGAACTTAGGAATTAATTTTAGTGAGCTACGTTGAACAGATTTTTTTTTTAAATTAGAACAAAACATGACTGATTGGTGGAATACTTTCTCTCGAATTTTTATTATTTTTTGTCTCCTTTTATCATAAAAGATAGTAGCTTGTATGAATTATAACACAATTTGATGTTTTTATATTTTCTTGTTTTTTTCCACCTTTTCTAAAATTTCATATTTCTCAGTAATGGAAGTAAATATCGGTGATGATCAGCAATTCATTCCCCAAGTTGCAGACGATCGAAAGCCAAAAATTGGGATGGAATTCGTATCATTAGAGGATGCATTTTCGCTCTATAACCAATACGCACGAGAAGAAGGATTTAGCGCAAGAATAAGCAACAACAAGAAAAATAAGATAACAAATGAAGTTGTTTGGAAGAAATTTGTATGCTTTAAAGAAGGGCGTACAGACGAAAATCGGTCGAATAAACAAGAAAAAGGTGATCAACCGAAAAATGAAAGAGCTCGCGGCGAAGTTAGAACTGGATGTAAGTCAAAGATTTCAGTTGTCAAGAAACAAACTGGTCCTAATTGGATTGTCAGTACATTCATGGAAAGCCATAATCATCCACTCTCGACTCCTTCGAAGGTGCATTTACTACGCTCACATCGTAATATTTCGGCATCAAAGAAAGCATTGACTCAACAGTTTTCAGAAGCCAATGTGCCAACTTGTCAACAACTGCGATTATTGGAAATAGAGTATGGAGGGCCCGAGCATGTAGGTTGTACTGAAAGAGATATTAGAAACTTTGAGAAAAAGCTAAGAGATGAACAAAAGGGTATCGATGCCGAAACATTGATTGAGTTCTTTGCATCTGAGAAAGACAAGAATTCCTCATTTTTCTTTGATTATGAGACTTATTCAGATAAAAGATTTAGCATGTGTTTTTGGGCAGATCCTGTGTCAAGGAGGGCAAACAGTGTATTTGGTGATGTTGTGGTGTTTGATACGATGTATAACACTAATACATATGGTATGATTTTCGCACCATTTGTAGGAGTTAATCATCATCATCGGACAATTGTGTTTGGTTGCGGTTTTTTAACTGACGAGAAAACTCAGTCTTTTGTTTGGTTGTTTAACAAGTTCATATAAGCAATGCCTAAAGGTGCACCAAACGTGATAATCACTGACCAAGATCCTGCTATGGCGAAAGCCATTGCACAAGTTTTCCCTAAAACAGTGCATCGATATTGTTTGTGGCACATATTGAACAAATTCCCAGATAAATTAAACCCTATGACTTTTCGTGACCACTATCAAAGCATAAAGAATGTCATTCAAAATTCCACAACACCTGATGAATTTGAGAAGTCGTGGGAAGATGTTATCAAGTGTGCTAACTTGGAGCAAAATGATTGGTTGTCATTGATGTATGAATTGCGACAGAAGTGGGTGCCAATATATTTTAACCATATATTTTGTGCTGAAATGTCAAGTAGTCAGAGATCTGAAAGTTCACATGCATTTTTCAAGAGGTACAGTCTCTAATAAGAATTCATTAATGGATTTTATCACCCGTTTCAATAGGGCACTCCGGCACCAAAGGCACAATGAGTTAGTTGCTGACCATATTGATATGAATGAGCATCCCAAGATCAAGACAAACTGGCCAATGGAAGCTCAAATGGTTAAGGTGTATACGAAAAAAAAATATGTGGAGTTTCAAAGTGAAATGTGTGAGAGTCATGGTTATTACGTGCAACAAGTATCTGTAGGAGATGAATTAGGGGTTTACAATGTGATGAATTTTCAAACTTGTTCTTCCTCCAAATCAAGGACGCTCAATCATAATAAACAGTTGGATTATATATCATGTAGTTGTATGAAATTTGAGTTTGAGGGCATACCATGCAGACATATGTTAGCTTTTTTTCGTATCAACCAAGTGTCTCAATTGCCTGATAAGTATATACTCAAACGGTGGACACGAGATGCAAAGGTTGGAGCAATATATGCTATGGCTGAGCAAAATGTCATCGACGATCCAAAAATGTGTTTGATGTCAAGACACTCGAGGTTATCCTATAAAGCTTCTGTAGTAATTGATGATGCATCATTGACTGATGAAGGAACAAACTTCTTAGATGAACAATTAGATTATATTTTAAAAAAAATTAAAGAGGTTAACATTAGTAGAACATTCAGCAATGAAAGTCAAAAGAAAAAAATCATGGATGGGGTCTTTGGTATTACCGATCCTTCTGAAGTAAGAACAAAAGGATGCGGGAAGAGGTTGAAATCATCAAAAGAGAAGTCAACCTCGAAGACCAGGATATGTCGTGGATGCGGGCATCGAGGTGTGTCACATGACAAGCGCAACTGTCCAAATTTGCATGACAGGTATACGTTGATTAATTTTTTGTTTGTTTTATAATATTTTTACAAACCAATTAATCTCATTATTTTTTTGTAAATATGACTATTTATCATCTACCAGATCAACTGTAGATAATCATCATAACAATGATGACAACACAAATGAAGAAGATTTTGCATCGATGACTGGTACTTGAAATGCTTCATCTTTTTTAAAGAAAAGTTTCGCATTAAAAGATTGACATTTATAATTATCTTTATTATTGCAGGTTCTAACAACATGTTGACAACTGGAATACGTTTGGATGAATGAAATTCATTTATGCGTCATGTTGTAGATGACTATTATTTTTTGTTCATTTTTTTCATTCAATTCCAACGATGAGATAGATAAGTTCTTTACTATTTGACGTTTGTTTAGTTATTTGATTTTCAGAATTGTTTTTCTATTCTATTGATTAGTTTGGGTTGTTTGGTTATTTTTTAACAGCTTTTGGTAATAAGGATGTTGTGTGATGGATACACAAAGCTGTAATAAATTTATTCATGATTTTCTTGACTAGTTTTTTCTTCATTTCAATTGCAAAGGAACATCCGGCAGCCAGGGCTTTGTACATTGAGAGGCAGAATATAAGGATAAAAAGTGTAGAGTTTAGGGAGACAATAGGTAAAGCGTTTCAAATGGTTGGAAACACATTTTTGCTAAATAAATAGTATTGATGATTTCACATAATAAATCACCAGAAACAAATATAATTACAGTTCATACAAGCACTCCCCTGGCACAAATTGTTTCAGCAATTTAAATACAATGGAATTTTTTTTACTTCACAGATACTAAGACTCTTGCAGTCCAGGTAGCATTGCCGAAGCTGCAGAGTTCTCCGCTTCTTTCACTTTTGATTTCTCATTCCCCTTCACAAAGAGTATACCTTCAGTAATTTCAATTTCAACAGAACAAATATACTTCTTCTTATGAGCCAGACCAACCTCTTCTTGGATCCTACACATAAATATAATATATGAAGAGATCAGCAACATAACATAACGACGAAAAATAAACTAATTCAAATGGAATGCAAGGTCTGAATTTATCACAAAGACGATTATGTCTTAATCAACTTAATTGTTTACAGATGCAATAAATTTTAACACAATGAGTTTCCAGCAGGAAAACTCTTACTTGTAATTTGGTTTGGGCCATTTCTTCTCGACACATAGCTCATGCAGCTTATGCTTTGCTCCTTCAATTTCATTATCCCCATTGAGATGGCTGCATGTATCGACCACCTTCATATCAATAAATACACAAGACAACCTCCGAAGAGCGATTTTTGCAGCATGAAGCTTTGCATTTTCTTTTTGCTCAGAAGAAGCTGAAGCCACAAGTACAACAAGAGAATTAAGCCCTGAATCTTTAAACAAAGAACTCAAAAGTGTCAGTGCTTTTAGTGCCAAAAAAGAGCTATTTACCAAAAAGAGAAACACTTAGGTACGACCTTCGAACCATACTAAGCAAGGTGACAAATAATAGAAAATTTCCCAAAGAATACAGAGCAACACACCTTCTCGTCAAGGGTGGTGGCGTTGTGGCGGACATATTTGTACAACTGGTGACGGACGGAGATGCGCGCGAGCTTCTTCGTGCTAATGTTGGCGGCTCGTATGAGGGAGAGCTTACCTGGGTCAAGGTCTGGGTAAGCCACAAAAAGATAACTAGTAATTGCTAAGCCGAGAGCCGAATCGCCTAGAAACTCAAGCCGCTGGTAGGAAGCGGATTCAGTGTAGGAGGAGTAAGTGAGTGCCTCCTCCAATAAGCTCTTGTTGTTGAAAGAGTATTTTAGAAGCTTCTCCACCAGCCTCACCGACGTCACTATGCCCTAATTAATTCAATAAAAAGAAATTTGTTCAACAAATAAACAAGAAGAGAGGTAAGCGGTGCATACCTTGGTTTTTGGCGGAGATCGGGAAACTATGGCGGAGATCGGGTGGTGGATGAGTTTATATCCTAAGGCGGAGATTGGGGCGGTGAAGTGATGGGTAAGTGTCGATCGATTATTTTTTGGGAGGGAGATTCTCTTGGCTGCGGGAGACGGCGGTGGTGCTGTTCGGTGGGGGTTGCCGATTGTTGAGGTGGAGAAGGGAGGTGTGAAGTTTTTAATGTTGAGAAGTTGTTCCTCTGAATTTTGTTTATAATTTTTTTTAAACTACTAAAAAAAATAATGAGGTGGACGCCAACTCAGCGGCGCCCACCGAGGTACACACCAAATGGTGTGTAGGGTAACATTCTTGATATTATATATATATATTAAAGCATGAATTATTATCGTTTTTTTGATATCAGCATAAATAATTATCTTTATTTTGAAATCAGCATGAATTAATTTGGCTTTAATTTCACTTTTTTTTTAGTTTCTTGGATTGATGAATATATCATAACTAAACATATTTTGTGAAAAATACAATGGTTTAACTCTAAAAGGAATCTTGGATTCCAAATTAATTAATATTTTATTTTATATTTGTAAACTAATATAATGATTTGTTTCCTTAGATATACTTAATCGTAGTTTTGAGAATTATTCAATATAATTTAAGAAATTATCCATAAGATATAATATACTAATTTTGTGTAGAGTTTGATTCTAATGAAACTCTTGTTTCCTTGTTTATAGGTATGGAGTATCTATGAAGATCTAGGTCAAGAACTGATATAAATATGATGATCGAATATTATAAAAAAAATCCCTCTCTGAAGAATAACTACGTTGCTGCTGAATTTCGGAATTAAAGATTTCCGCGTGAAGAGTTTAAGTGATCGACTCACATAATCACGTGTTGTTGTTTGGTGTTGTCAACACTCAAAGAACAACACTGACGCAGAGTATTGATCGTCGAGTGGTTCTGTTTGGTTTATAAGCATTGCGTGTTTTAGTTTATGCATCCCGGTTTTAGTTGTAATTTATTTTGATGATATTTAATTTCTTGGTGTGTCAAGAAATTTAGTTTTGATATTTTCACTAGTATTGTTTGGTGTAAACAATTTACATATTTTCTAGTGAATTTTTTGCCATGAGGTATCGCACAAGTATTCGTACTTATGCATGATTTATGTCTTCTCTTTGTTTATTCAATAAAATTATTCTTGTATGTTCATAATTAATTTCCGCTACATTGTTGTGTACTGGTGTTAACACATCTGAGCACAACACCAAATTCTGATATACTAGTTTACAATTGTTTCCTGTATGCTTATCATCAACAATCCTTTCAAACTCCTAAAGAATAAGAGATTACGTGTACTTAATCAAAATATGTTTTCTCATAAATTATTTTGCTAAAAAAATAGTTGACGTATATTCAAAACTTTTATCATTTCAAGAGTAGTAGATAATTTAAATACATTTTAATTTTCATGATCATATGATTTCATATATTTTATCCGCTTCAATCTAAATTATCTATTCCAAATATATAGTAGTTAATTGACGAATATAAATGAAAATATTCAAAATAAAGATAACAATTTTAATTAAATATATTTGTCCTTTTTTTTTTTGGAATTTATGTCATTGTCAAATTTCCGTCTTTGAAACTGTTGACACCATATATATATATATATTCAAATTTTCCAGATGAAAATACCGTTTTCAAGAATTCAAGATCTCCTGGATTTTGATGGCATGAATCGTAACCTGTGGCCCAAATCAAGAACAAGCTTCAACTCAAGAGAAAATTGGACAGAAATTATGCACTCATCCGCTGGGTTTTTGCTTCGTCCCAACCGACCAACAACTCGTTGCCCAATACTTGAGAAAGAAAATCAATCATGAGCCGTCGATATTACAAGTTCAACCCGCTGGAGTTGACAGGTATTCATTCTGCTTATTTTGTTCGTTTTTACCCCATGTACCTACAAGTTTTACCGAGCGAGAGTGAGAGTTTGGGTAAGAGGCAGAGATATGCGTGGGTTTAAGCCTGACGAGGTTATGTACTAATGTCTGCTTGTGTCAAAAGTCGGAATCTTGAATTGAGGAAGTGCCAAAACTGTTAGAGTAGATGTCCTGCAAGCCAACTGTTGGCTAGAGATCTTATTGACTCAGTTGTAATTAACAATCTTTATTTTAATATAATTCATTATTTCATGGTTTGTTATTTCTTTATCTGTATACCCATGTTATCAAACATAGATAAAGACCTTGATTATACTTTAATACAAATGAATCGTAATTCGATGTTGAAACTCGTTTGTAAACACTGTATAATCTAAATTCGTTCCTAGTCGATTTAGCCGCCTAAAACATGGATAAAGGTCGCTTGAGCTTGAGACTAGCATCTGTGATGTTGTGTACTGCGTTTCTTGGTAAGGGCATAGAGATGTCCAAACATGCAGATGGGTAGTCATATGATGATTATACCGAACAACCCTCCCTCGGACTTTCCAAGTGGTTATCATTCATCGAGATGATAAGTCCGTGGTTATGATTGTACACCATTAGTCCTTACGACCCGGGACAACACTGAGGCTCTATATGCTATGGCTGTGCTTTGACTCGTTTACCGGCTCCAGAAGAGTCATCAGGTGGCGAGGTTGGGTACAGTTGCGACACATATAGGAGCCAGTGCATTGTAGTCGGGGATTCACCGCTCAGCTACGGGTGTGGATATCCTAAGTGATCTGATGAAATAATAATGCATAGAATCTCTGGCCAGAGTATGAGATGTACGTTAGAGAAGGAGTTCTCAATAGTACACGCGATGCCACTATTATAGTTATCACATAGTTATCGAATTATTATGCAACCCTCGATGAACCAATGGTTGTAGATTCGATCGAGATAGATGAGATGAAGGGACCGTACTGTACGTTAATCATAATCGACTGGTTAGTGATACCTAGGGGATCATGGGGCGATGCTACTAGACGCTCTTACCATGATCCGATGGGTGCATTCAGAAATGAGTTCTGACATTCTTGATCAAGGTGTTGATGAAAAGAATGAGGCTAACTAGGGTAAGCCCAAATAAAGGACTATGTCCTGAATCACAAATAGTTGTGAACCCACGGCTAGCTGTATCCCTGAACCATTGAGGGATCACACAAGCACTGGATCGTTTGTTCCCGTTAAGAGAATAAATTCAAGAAGTTGAATTTATATCACATAATAAATTCAAGGAGTTGAATTTATGATAATTAAATTTTGAGAGAATAAATTCAAGAAGTTGAATTTATAAAATTTAAGAATTTAATTTATTAAACTCAAATGTTGGGTTTATTAAATATTAAATTTTGGAGGTGATGAAAATTCAAGTAGTTGAATTTATTATTCATTTGAATTTATAATGTATTTAATTTATTAAGCTCAAAAGTTGAGTTGATTAATTAATAAATTAAATATGGTTGGTAGTATGTTTAATGGGCTTGTAGGAGTATAAGTCCAACATAATAATTAATTAAAATTTTAATGGGCCTTGATTAAATTAATTAAATTAGTTGGACTAGCCCAATTAATTAAATCAAGCTCATTAATGTTAATTATGTAATTAGGCTATGACTTAATTATAATTAGGGGATGCAAGTCAAAACCCTAGCCTACCAAGACAACCAATTTCGAAAATCACTCTCTCAAACCCTAAGAATTTCGGCCACCTCTTGTAGGGAAAGGGTTTGAGTCGTCTCTCAATTATTTTCTCTCCTACGCAAAATATCTTCCATATTTTCTAGTGCAAATTGGAAGAGGAATAGATCATCCAGTCGTGGACCTAATTAGAAGAAAGGAAAGGAGTCTCTTGAAGAAAGTTCGTAGGGATTCATCAAGAGCTAGATCTGTAATACCAGATCAGTTGGTGTCCAGTGATTTATTCACCAAAGGTATAACTTTTAAACTCCCTATGAATGTTTATGTTTAAATCATACGAGCGCCCAAAGCAAAACACATCTTGAATGTCAAGATCTAAAAATTTTAAAAAACTTCCGCTGCATTTGGGCGTGTTGAAAACCCAGATCCAACAGTGGTATCAGAGCCAGGCTTTCTGAATCGTATGATTTTAAATTATATTGAATAATTTGTTTCTAACCACACAAGAAAATTTTCAGAAAATTATAGCATCATAAAAATTTTTTTTTCCTGAAAACAAAAAAAAAAATTTCGTATATGCCCGGAATTGTTCCGGGCAGACCCGCGAGTAGGGCAGCGCGTGGTGCTCCGCACGCCGTGCGCTGCCCTGCGCAGCGCGCACCGCGCGCAACGTGCGGACGCGTGCCTGTTCGCGCCCTGCACGCACAGGTGTGCCGCCACTGCCCGAAACATTCGGGTAGCGGGCGGGCAGCGAGGGCGGCTGCCCGGAATCGTCTCGGGAAGCGTGCTAAATGGCGGACTTGAATGGTTTGGGCCCAGGGTGCAATTTTCTGATTTTTCAAATTTTTGGGCAAAATTGATATTTTTGAAAAATGGTTCAATTTTTATTTTGGAAAATTAATTTTTGGAAAAGTAATAATTTCTTGTAAAATAAATAATTAGAATATGATTTTAATTGTTTATGGTAAAAATGAGTTTTATAAGAAATCAATTATTATTTATTTAATAGAAAATTAAATAAAAGAGTTTATTTAATTTATTAAATTTTTTAATAATTGTGGTGGTTAGTGATAAAATTATTAGATATATGATTTATCAATTAATTAAATTGTGTAATTAAATTGATTTTAATATTTGATATTAAATGCATGAAGGATGATCGAGAGCCTTGACTAATGTGTTAGGTGTATGTCAGGATATTTTACTGTTTTATTCGTTTTTAATATTTGATATTATTAAAGTGGGCCTGGTTTATGGCCCGTTCTCACCCCCATTAGATGTATCCCTTATGTGCCATGACTATTTAAATGTAATTATTAGAAATAGTGGGAGATCAAGACTGGAAGACGGTGGGCCCGATGAACGAGATAAATACATGTAAAATATTGGAAGCTCTTGTAATAGTTGCATTTGCTTCCCTGCATTCACCTAGGTTTTGGACCTGGATCCATGTTTGGCTCACATGGATCTAATAGTGTTGGCGATCGATCATCCTTATTTATTGTTGAATGTCATATTATGATATATGCGATATATAGTAGTATGCATGTATGTATATTATTAGATAATATAGTTGCATGAATCCGGCAAACATAAAAACTCGTGGCACGCAATTTTTTAATTAAAATGATGAGACAATTTTGAAATTAAAATCCCTCATTTTGAATAAGATTCAAAATTTATATCAAACTGAAAAAGTAAAAATTAAAAGAGTTTAATTTTTCCTTGCCTTCCATCAACCGTGGTTGCATGTTGATCGCTACCCGCGGACAGTATCTGGCTAATATTATTGGGGAGGCCTGTACGCCGAAAAGCTTTGACTTCCACCGGACATATGATGTGAATTGAGTGAAACTCCCATGACTTCGGCTCATATTATTGGGGGAACTCATGGCGACCGTCCACTACAATTCAATATTGATGGGTTGGTTTGACACGTGAAAATAAACGGTGTCATATTATTGGGTCCTTATTAAACGTGCGGCAAAACACGCAGAGGTTGCATATGGATGCAATTGGATTCTACATTTTAGGAATTATAATTGGCTGATATTATTCGGGATTATAATTGGCTAATTGGACTCTACGTGTCTACTAAGGAAATACGATTTTCCTTTTTCATCAGAGGGTGGTGGAAATGTCAAAATAGTAAGAGGGAAATTTATAAAATGAAATCCATATTTTATATTTTAGAATTATTTTAAAATTATCAGTAACCATTATCTGTTTTTCATTTTCTGTATATTTACGATGACTACTCGTAACCCGCTTTCAATCATTCTCGATCAAAACAAATTGACTGGCCCTAACTATTATGACTGGTTTCGAAACTTAAAGATTGTTCTGAACTCCGAAAGGATTGCATATGTGCTTGAAAAGAAGCCACCTACGGAAGCGGCTCCTGATATCAGTAGGACTGAATTAGCTAAGATTGAGAAACAGTGGGATCATGATCTTCAAGCTAAGAGCTACATGTTGGCTTCTATGTCGAATGAACTTCAGAGGAGGTTCGAGGAGGCGGTGAATGCTGCTGACTTTCACCTTCATCTGAAAGAATTGTATGATGTACAAACTCGTTCAGAAAGACATGCGACTGTTAAAGAACTCATGACTACACGCTTGCGAGAGGGGACTTCGGTCCATGAGCATGGTGTTAGGATAATTGGGCTCATCGAGAAGTTCGTGGGGCTTGACGTGGTTATTCCTAGTGAGCTCTCGACTGATATTCTCTTGATGTCTTTGCCTGCCTCGTTCGATGGATTTGTGGTTAATTTTAATATGAACAAGCTTGAGGCCACCCTTGAAGAGTTGGTCAATATGCTTACTAATTATGAGCCCACAATTAAGAAGGAAAAACCTGTTCTTCTAGTGGGTTTTTCGTATGGTACGAAAAAGGGAGCCCCAAATAAAGGCAAGAAGCGTTCTGCCACTCCAAAGAAGAACAAGCCCAACAAAAAGCCATACAAGAAACCTAAACCGGGGCCCACAAAGCCTGACAAGTCAGAACAAGTCTGTTTCCACTGCAACAAGCCTGGACATTGGAGGCGTAATTGCGAGGAGTATCTAGCCCAGAAGCGTTCTGGCCATGGTATGTTTTATATTGAAGTTAATGTTTCCATTAATTTCTCTTCTTGGGTATTGGATACCGGATGTGGTTCTCATCTATGCAATGATTTGCAGGTGATGGGAAGAAGCAAGAGGCTTAGAGATGGTTAGACCTTTCTAAGACTAGGAAATGGAGCAAGAGTTGCTGCCACTGCCATTGGAGACGTTACTTTAATTTTGGACAATAATTTTAAGTTGTTTTTGAGAGACGTTTTATTTGTTCCTGAATTGGTTAAAAACATTATTTTTATTTCTATGCATGATAGGATGGTTATTCTTATGTTTTTGCTAAAGGTGTTTGCAATTTATACAAGAATGAATGTTTGATTGGAACTGGATAATTAACAAACGATCTCTATAACTTAAAATTAAAAGATATCCCGTTAAACAATGTTCAAGCGCATACAAAAACAACAACAAACAAAAGAAAAATAGAAGATTCAAATCCCACACAAATATGGCACGCTAGACTAGGTCATATTTCCCAAAGAAGGATGCACAAGCTAGTGGGAGAAGGCATGTTTGACTTGTCAGACAAAAATTCTCTACCAACTTGTGAGTCATGTGTAAAAGGAAAAATGATTAAAACTCCATTCAATGGAAACGTGGAACGTGCGCTTGGTCTACTGGATTTGATCCACACGGACGTTTGCGGCCCGCTAAGTGTTAACACAAATGTAGTGCCCAAATTCAGTACACGTATAACCCATGCATCTGTTTATTTATTAGATCATTTAATTAATTTTAAATGAGTTTTAGCCATGCATGATTTATGAAAATGCATTATTTTAAATTATTCATGTTTATGGTGATGCACGTTAAAATATTTTTCGAGTTTCACGTTTCAGGCAATTATTCGAGGCAGGATTGAGGAAAAGAGACCGGTGATGATTGGTGGCAATTTTAAATGTGGTATTTTATTTTAAGCTATGTTCGGGGCGTTTTAAATAATTTATTGAGTTTTAGCATTTTTAAAGCTTAAAGCACTTATTTAGTAATTTTGAGAGTTTAAAACTTTTAAACTTGTTATTGTGTGGGTGTTATTTTAATTAAGGAGTTATTTAAAACAGTGTGTATTTTATTTCCAAGAAATTGTGAGTTAGTGCTTGATTAACTTTTAATTAGTTGTTAATTTATTTTTAAGCAATTTATTTCCCTAAATTCACCCCTAACTCACGCACACACACACATTATTTCACACACTACTTATCGGCTAAACACACACACTATCACAATTCACATTTTTATTATTTTAAAACAAGGAAAGACCTAGGGCTCTTGTTCCTAGAGCAGCCGCCCCCCCTCCACTTGATTTCCAGCAGGTTTCGTGTATTTTGTGGCAAGAAAATCGTTGTGCGATCGTCCCGGATCAACCTCGCTTCTATCTCCGCTTCGGTGACGCCGTTTCGGTAACGTTTGTTATCATAAGGCACGTATAATCTCTCTTTTGCTGCGTCGATCATGTCATAGTATGTTTTGTGTTGTTTTTATGCGTAAAATCCATGTATGATGTGTAGTAGTTTGAGCGGTTAATTGTTTGGATCGATCTTGAAGGAAAGTTTTTAGATCTAAACCACGTTTTTACTGTTCTTATTAAAACTGCGAATGTTCGGTCAAGATTTTGGGAAAACTTTCAACGCAAAAAACGTAGAACTTTTTGATACCTTCGATATGATATAAGATTTGAAATTTTTGGATAAAAATTGAGTGAGTTATGGCATTTTTCGTGGGACTGCTCAAACTGCGTTTTCAGAAAATTATGATATTGATGCGTTCTTGAAGTTTATTTGTTGCAGGCTTCGTTGGGGATCGACGGGCGATCGTTGTTGCATCTAGGTATGATTATTATGATGTTGGGTTGGTATTTTGTATGTCGTTTAGTGTCGATAGGTACTCGAGCACCTTAGTAGTCGTAGGAATCGAGTTGGTGTCGATTACCACGTTTTTTTGAATTGTATGTGCCATAGGGTGAACATCGTTGCTTTGGATGTCGTACGAAATTGGTTTGATGTTATAGCATGCTAGGATGGGTCTCGGGGTGTCGATTCATAGTCCGTGCAATCGAGTCTAGAAAGTTAAGCAAAACATGTACAAAAATTTTCGTAAGTTCGCGTTCACAGTAGGTACACGGACCCCTACACGGACCATGACACGGGGTCGGTGCCTTTGTTTCTTTCACGGTGTCATCCTTGCGAGCCTACACGGACCCCTAGACGGACCCTAGCACGGGGTCCGTGTCCTCACTTCTTCCTGAGTTTCACTTTTGCGCACCTACACGGACCCCCACCTGGACCCAAGCACGGGGTCCGTGCCTTCCTTTTCTTCACGAGTCATTCCACCGCACCCACACGGACCCGGAGCCGGACCTGGGCACGGGGTCCGTGTACTTGAGTTTTGGGGAATATTATGGTATGCTTTGAGGTTTGATGTCTTGGTTTAGTGCAATGTTTAACAATGTCGAGTCACGGGAATTTTAGAACGTCCTAAGGAAATGTATGAACTCGTGGGTAAGCTTGACTGTTACGTTTAAGTTACACCCGTTAAGCTTATGAATTCACGTTAGTATGTTGCAGCAACGACCCCGGTCGAAGTCCAACGAATCCCTCAACGCCAAGTAAGTATGTTGACGTGCAAGAAAATATTTTAAGTTTTTGAGGTATGCTAATTGTCTTGTGACCAAATTATGAATGGGTTTGGAAGTCGGTGAACGTGGCCGAGGACCTCTCTACCCCGTTAAATTATGAACGGGTTAGATCGTGGTTGGAAAGCGTTAAATTATGAACGGGGACCAACCAGCCCGTTAAATTATGAACGGGGATCTCATGTATGTGGCAGTGGATACGTCCTTGTCAGCCCAGTACTGTGGTTTGTCTGATCAGGCGTTTATTATGTATGGGTCACTTGCTTTGAAGCATCCTCTACGCAAAAAATGAAGTCATGTAATGTTAAGTATGATCAAGTATGTAAGCATGTTTATGAAAGCTTTCAATTTATGGCACGTCTATGTACGTATGCAAGTTCAAGTTCATTTCAAATCCAATCTTCAAGTATGTATGTTCTATTTTAAAGTTGCATGTGGTTTTATTATGTAGTACTCGCTATTTCCAGTTTATACGTGTTGAGTATTTAGACTCACTAGACTTGATCGATGCAGGTGAGGACGTCTATGAGGAGACCGGACGTGGCGACCAAGGGGCAGGCTTGGACTGAGCGGAAGGCTAGACCCGAGGACCGCCCATGTTATTTTAACATTTTTATGCAAGTTTAAAATACTCTGATTTTTTTTATGTTTCGGTGAGAGATGTTTGGGACAAGTATTTTGTTAGCAAGTTTTATTGGTGTTGGATGATTTCAAAGATATTTTTATGAACGATGAGTTGACGACCGTATGGATGTTTATATTCAAGAAAATTTTTAATCTTTCCGCAAATTTTAAGTAGTAAAGAATAGGGTTCGTTACAGTTGGTATCAGAGCGGCGTTCCTGTAAAGGGTTATGCCTACTGCCAGTCGCAAGAAGCTCTCGAAGTCACACCTCAAGTCTGTAAGTTTTAATTTTTGCCTTATGCATGTAGTAAGCATTGAATCATGAATTCAGCATATCCATGTTTTGAGTCTAGATTTCGTGCATCCTATGTCATTGATATCATGTTCATGCATAGTAGGTTTACGTGTTGGGTAATTGATGGGACAGAATGCCTCCTAGACGTGTGGTTGACCGAGAAGCAAGGGAAGAGGATCGAGAGACCCGAAATGAGGAGAGAGCCAATCCTCCACCTCCACCGCCAGATATGCAAGCGCAAATGCTGGCAGGAATGACTCAGTTCTTCGCACAGTTTGCGAGGAATCAGGCTGCAGTTGGCGCGGGGGAGAGGCCTAGACCAGAAGCGGTGTATGAGAGGTTCCAGAGGATGAATCCTATGGAGTTTTCGGGATCTACTGACATGATGGTAGCAGAGGGATGGATTAAGTCCATCGAAGTGATCTTTGACTACATGGAGCTACAGGATGCAGACAGAGTCCGTTGTTCCATATTCCTTTTAGCAGGCGATGCCAGACGTTGGTGGGATAGTGCGTTGGTGGCAGTTAATTTGCCAATGTTGTCCTGGAATGGATTCAAAGAAGTGTTCTTCGCCAAGTAATTCACTGAGGAAGTACGATCCCGGCTGACTAGGGAATTTATGACGCTACGACAAGGAGATAGCAATGTTGCAGAGTTTGTTAGGAGGTTTGAGAGGGGATGTTACTTCGTGCCCCTCATTGCGAATGATGCCCAGGCAAAGTTGAGGCATTTTATGGATGGTTTTCGGCCGATCTTGTGCCGTGATGTGAGGGTAGCTGGCCCTACTACATACGCAGTTGCCGTTTCTAGGGCTTTGGCGGCAGAACAAGACCAGCGGGATATTGAGGCAGACATGCAGGGCAAGAGGCCCTATCAGGCCCCACCGGAGCAGCAACAGCATCAGAGGCCTCAGTTCAAGAAACCTTACCAGGGGCAACCGGGAAAGAAACCCTATCAGGGACCGCCGAAAGGCAAGGGTCCTATCCAGCAGCAGGGGGCGCCTCAGAAGCCCGGTAACTTCCCAGCGTGTCAGAAATGCAATCGCCAGCATCCCGGTCAGTGCTTATGGGGATCCGGGAAATGTTTTAAATGTGGGACTACGGACCACATGTTGAAGGAGTGTCCATAATGGAAGCAACCAACGCAAGGGAGAGTTTTCGCCATGCATGCTCAAGAGGCGAACCCAGACACTACCCTTTTGACTGGTAATTTATTTAATTCAGTACAGTATTGATTTCTTTGCCTTGCATGTTTAGTTTTAATTGGGAATACTAGTGTTTTAGTTGGAATTTTGAGTGTCTTTTGTTGCATGAGGTTTATGGTAGAATTTTTGAGATATAAGTTAGTTTGTTGTGCTAACGCATCTCAGGGAATATTTTCATTAAGAGATTAGCCACAACGGCACTGATAGATTCAGGAGCCACTCACTCCTTTGTCTCGGAGACTTTTGCTAATCATCTGGATATCAAGTCCATTGGCCTAGATATAAATTTTTCGATGACAGTCCCATCCGGGGAAGAGCTGTTAGCAACTAGCGTGATCAGGGATATCGATCTGGAATTGCAGGGCCATCTAGTATATGCAGATTTGATTCTACTGCCGATGCCAGAGTTCGACATTATTTTGGGAATGGACTGGCTGACAAAGAACAGGGTCCTGATTGACTTCCAAAAAAGATCAGTATTGATTAGGCCGCTGGGCATGAAACAGTTTCTATTTGAGCCAGACAGATGGAGAAGCTTCCCTCGCATGATTTCGTGCATGCAAGCGAGGAGGCTGATTTCCAAGGGGTGTCAGGCCTTCTTGGCCAGTATTATTTCAGCGCCTGATGTGCCCACTCCATCTTTATCCGACGTGCCAGTAGTCAGTGTCTTCCCAGACGATGTTTCAGGTCTTCCACTAGAGAGAGAGGTGGAGTTTACCATTGATCTCATGCCAGGCACAATGCCAATCTCTAAGGCGCCGTACCGATTAGCTCCAGCTGAGATGTTAGAGCTCAAACAACAGATTCAAGAGCTTCTCGACAAGGAGTTCATTCGCCCTAGTTTCTCACCGTGGGGCGCGCCAGTACTTTTTGTGAAGAAGAAGGATGGGAGTATGAGGCTGTGCATCGATTACCGAGAGTTGAACAAGGTAACGATCAAGAATAAGTACCCACTCCCTAGAATCGAAGACTTGTTTGATCAGTTGCAGGGATCTACAGTGTTCTCTAAGATATATCTTCGATCAGGGTATCACCAGCTGAAGGTGAAGGATGCAGACAATCACAAGACGGCCTTCAGGACCAGGTATGAGCATTACGAGTTCTTAGTAATGCTATTTGGATTGACGAATGCTCCAGCAATTTTCATGGACCTCATGAATCGAGTATTTCAGCCCTAACTTGATCAGTTCGTCATAGTGTTTATTGACGATATTCTCATATACTCGAAGAGCCATGAGGAGCATAGCCAGCATTTGAGGACGATGTTGCAGGTTTTGCAGAGTCGCAAGTTATTTGCGAAGTTCAGCAAGTGCGAGTTTTGGTTGCAAAAAGTAGCGTTTTTGGGGCATATAGTGTCTAGCAGTGGCATTGAAGTGGATCCATCAAAAGTAGCAGCCGTTAAGGATTGGGTTGAACCGAATAATGCATCAGAAATCCGCAGCTTTTTTGGTTTAGCCGGTTACTACCGTAAGTTCATTCGGGGATTTTCTTCCATAGCAGTGCCACTCACTTCACTAACCAAGAAGAATGCTAAATTCATGTTCAGTGACGAATGTCAGAAGAGCTTTGATACTTTGAAGCAAGCTCTTATTTCGGCGCCAGTGCTAGCCATGCCAACAGGGCAAGGTGAATTTGTGCTTTATACCGATGCATCTAAGCTCGGATTAGGCGCAGTGTTGATGCAACAAGGTTGGGTTATAGCTTATGCTTCCAGGCAGTTGAAGGTGCATGAGAAGAACTACCCGACGCACGATTTAGAATTAGCCACAGTCGTCTTTGCGTTGAAGATTTGGAGACACTACTTGTATGGCGAGAAGTGTCAGATTTTCACTGACCACAAGAGTCTGAAATACTTCTTCACGCAGAAGGAACTAAACATGAGACAGAGGCGATGGTTGGAACTGGTGAAGGACTATGATTGCGAGATTAGCTACCATCCGGGAAAAGCTAATGTTGTGGCAGATGCCTTGAGCAGGAAAGTTGCAGTCATAGCTCAGTTATCAGTGCAGAGACCTCTTCAGTTTGAGATTCAGAGGTTTGGTTTGGAAGTATACCGTAAGGGCAGAGCACCAAGGCTGTCTAATCTGACAGTCCAGTCTTCTCTGCTAGACCGTATCCAGACAGGTCAGTCTTCAGATGAGCAATTACTGAAATGGAGACTGAAAGACGAAGCCAAGGGCAGTGTTCTTTACTCAGTGTCAGATGGTATCATGACATACAGGGGCAGAATGTGGGTGCCTAGTGTTGATTCGATCAGACAGGATATTCTGACAGAAGCACATGCATCCCCGTACTCTATTCATCCAGGAAGTACTAAGATGTACAAGGACCTGCAGATCCTGTATTGGTGGCTAGGGATGAAGAGAGACATCCGCAGATTCGTATCAGAATGTCTTACTTGTCAGCAAGTGAAAGCTGAACACCAGAGGCCAGCAGGGATGCTTAAGCCTTTCCCTCTTCCAGAGTAGAAATGGGAGAATATCACTATGGACTTCGTCGTTGGATTGCCTAGATCAGTCAGAAGCTTTAATGTCATTTGGGTTATTGTGGATCGACTCACGAAGTCAGCGCACTTTTTGCCAGTAAAGACGACTTTCTCCATGATGCAGTATGCGGAGCTTTATATCGGAGAGATAGTCCGTTTACATGGGTTCCCAGTTTCGATTGTGTCCGACAGGGACCCGAGGTTTACGTCGTCCTTCTGGAAGAGCTTACATGCAGCCATGGGGACAAAGTTGCTGTTTAGTATAGCTTTTCACCCGCAGACAGATGGCCAGTCTGAGCGAGTGATTCAGATTCTGGAGGATTTGCTGAGAGCCTGTATGATTGATTTTCAGGGGACTTGGGAGTCTAAGATACCACTAGTGGAGTTTACCTACAACAACAGCTTCCAATCATCTATAGGTATGGCTCCCTATGAGGCGTTGTATGGACGGAAGTGCAGATCACCAGTTCATTGGGATGAAGTTGGTGAGAGAGCAGATCTTGGTCCAGAGATAGTTCAGCAAACTACAGATGTGGTGGTCAAGATTCGTGACAGGATGAAGACCGCCCAAAGCCGTCAGAAGAGCTATGCCGATAAGAGGAGAAGAGATCTCGAGTTTGCCGTAGGAGATCACGTATTCGTCAAGATAGCACCTATGAAAGGTGTAATGAGATTTGGGAGGAGAGGCAAGCTGAGTCCGAGATTTATTGTGCCGTTCGAGATTCTGAACAGAGTTGGGACAGTAGCTTACCGTGTAGCCCTTCCGCCGAATCTGGCCGGGGTACACAATGTGTTCCACGTTTCTATGTTGAGGAAGTATCTAGCTAATCCTTCGCATGTTCTGAGCTACGAGCCGTTGCAGCTTGCTCCAGATCTGTCATATGAGGAGCGACCGACTCAAATCCTAGACAGACAGGAGCGCAGACTCCGGAACAAAGTGACTAAGTTGATCAAAGTCCGGTGGCTAAATAAACCAGTGGAGGAGGCCACTTGGGAATCAGAAGCAGATATGAGACTTCGCTACCCGGAGTTGTTTGGTAAGACTTAATTTCGAGGACGAAATTTATATAAGTGGGGAGGAACTGTAGTGCCCAAATTCAGTACACGTATAACCCATGAATCTGTTTATTTATTAGATCATTTAATTAATTTTAAATGAGTTTTAGCCATGCAAGATTTATGAAAATGCATTATTTTAAATTATTCATGTTTATGGTGATGCACGTTAAAATGTTTTTCGAGTTTCACGTTTCAGGCGATTATTCGAGGCGGGATTGAGGAAAAGAGACCGGTGACGATTGGTGGCAATTTTAAATGTGGTATTTTATTTTAAGCTAAGTTCGGGGCGTTTTAAATAATTTATTGAGTTTTAGCATTTTTAAAGCTTAATGCACTTATTTAGTAATTTTGAGAGTTTAAAACTTTTAAACTTGTTATTGTGTGGGTGTTATTTTAATTAAGGAGTTATTTAAAATAGTGTGTATTTTATTTCCAAGAAATTGTGAGTTAGTGCTTGATTAACTTTTAATTAGTTGTTAATTTATTTTTAAGCAATTTATTTCCCTAAATTCACCCCTAACTCACGCACACACACATTATTTCACACACTACTTATCGGCTAAACACACACACTATCACAATTCACAGTTTTATTATTTTAAAACAAGGAAAGACCTAGGGCTCTTGTTCCTAGAGCAGCCCCCCCCCCCCCCCCCCCTCCACTAGATTTCCAGCAGGTTTCGTGTATCTTGTGGCAAGAAAATCGTTGCGCGATCGTCCCGGATCAACCTCGCTTCTATCTCCGCTTCGGTGACGCCGTTTCGGTAACGTTTGTTATCATAAGGCACGTATAATCTCTCTTTTGCTACGTCGATCATGTCATAGTATGTGTTGCGTTGTTTTTATGCGTAAAATCCATGTATGATGTGTAGTAGTTTGAGCGGTTAATTGTTTGGATCGATTTTGAAGGAAAATTTTTAGATCTAAACCACGTTTTTACTGTTCTTATTAAAACTGCGAATGTTCGGTCAAGATTTTGGGAAAACTTTCAACGCAAAAAACGTAGAACTTTTCGATACCTTCGATATGATATAAGATTTGAAATTTTTGGATAAAAATTGAGTGAGTTATGACGTTTTTCGTGGGACTGCTCAAACTGCGTTTTCAGAAAATTATGATATTGATGCGTTCTTGAAGTTTATTTGTTGCATGCTTCGTTGGGGATCGACGGGCGATCGTTGTTGCGTCTAGGTATGATTATTATGATGTTGGGTTGGTATTTTGTATGTCGTTTATGTCGATAGGTACTCGAGCACCTTAGTAGTCGTAGGAATCGAGTTGGTGTCGATTACCACGTTTTTTTTTAAATTGTATGTGCTATAGGGTAAACATCTTTGCTTTGGATGTCGTACAAAATTGGTTTGATGTTATAGCATGCTAGGATGGGTCTCGGGGTGTCGATTCATAGTCCGTGCAATCGAGTCTAGAAAGTTAAGCAAAATATGTACAAAAGTAGTGGATAAAACACCATATGAGATATGGATGGGAAAAACTCCCAAATATTCTTACATGAGAATATGAGGATGTCCTGCTTACGTGATGCAGACAGTGGGAGACAAATTGGATAGTAGATCCACTTTGTGCTACTTTGTAGGATATCCAAAGAATTCTGTTGGGTATTATTTCTATCATCCCAATGAAGCAAAAGTGTTTGTTTCAAGAAATGCCACCTTTTTGGAAAGGGAGTTTCTATTAGATAGAAAAGGCAAGATGATAGAACTTGAAGAAATTCAAGATACTCCCTCAACTATAGAAGTTGAACCCATTTCCCAAGAACCAGTAGTTGAAGTACAAGCTTCTAGAAGGTCTGATAGGGTTATTAGACCACCTGCAAGATATACGCTTCTTCATGAACAAGGCCATGATGAGTCTTGTGTTGGATGTGATCCAATGAATTTCAAAGAAGCAATATCTGATACTGATTCAACCAAATGGCTGAAGCCATGCAGTCAAAAATGGACTCTATGTATACAAACCAAGTCTAAAAATTAGTAGATCCACCTGAGGGAATCGTTCCCATAGGATGCAAATGGATCTGCAAAAGAAAGCTTGGGGCAGATGGAAAGGTAGTGACCTTCAAAGCAAGACTTGTTGCAAAAGATTATACTCAAAGGCAAGGAGTTGACTATGAGGAAACTTTTTCACCAGTTGCTATGTTTAAGTCCATTAAAATACTACTAGCCATAGCAGCGTGGTATGACTATGAGATATGGCAAATGGATGTAAAGACAACATTCCTCAATGGAGACATCAAAGAAGAAATTTATATGTCTCAACTTGAGGGATACACATCAGTAGGAAGTGAGCATAAGGTATGCAAACTTCAGAGATCAATATATTGTCTCAAGCAGGCATCAAGGAGTTGGAACCTCAGATTTGATAGCACTATCAAAGAGTTTGGTTTTGCTAAGAATCCTGAGGAAACGTGTGTGTACAAGAAAGTTAGTGGGAGTGCAGTGACATTCCTAGTACTTTATGTTGATGATATCTTGCTCACTGGGAATGATGTAGGATTACTGTAATCAGCTAAAGTATGGTTAGCCAGTAAATTCTCCATGAAGGACATGGGTGAAGCATCCTACGTATTGGGAATACAAATCTATAGAGATAGATCAAAGAGGATGCTCGGACTCACCCAAGCCACCTATATCGATACCATTATAAAACGATTATCTATGGAAGAGTCCAAGAGAGGATACTTACCAATGTGTCATGGTATTACTCTATCTAAAGCTATGTGTCCCAAAACTGATGAAGAGATAGAGATGATGACACGTATTCCATATGCGTCAGCTATTGGTAGTATCATGTATGGTATGATATCGACACGTCCTGACATTTCTTATGCTTTGAGTGTTACAAGCAGATATCAGGCGAACCCTGGTCCAATGCATTGGAAGGCCGTGAAAGACATTCTTAAGTACTTGAGAAGGACTAAGAACTTGTTCATGGTCTATGGGGGTGGAGAATTAAAATTGGAAGGCTACATTGATTCTAACTTCCAAAGTTATATAGATAATTCGAAATCGACCTCAGGTTTTGTATTCATGCTTAATGGTGCGGCTGTTCTCTTGGAAAAGTTCCAAGCAAGACACCGTTGCGGATTCCACCACTGAAGCTGAGTACATTGCTGCATCTGCTGCAGCCAAAGAGGCAGTTTGGATGAGGAATTTTGTCCAAGAGTTGGGCGTTATTCCTAATGGAGTTGATCCAGTCCCGGTGTACTGCGACAACAATGGTGCCATTGCGCAAGCAAAGGAACCAAGGTCTCATCAGCAATCCAAACATGTACTGAGGAAATTCCACATCATCCGGGAGATTGTGGGAAGGGGAGACATATTGATAAGTGCAATTTATTGTACTTTTATTACTTGTTTTTAACTTAGAATTTTGTGATTCTTGAGCAGGTTTTATGTGATTTGTTGTTGTTTTTGTTGTTTTAGTTTGGAAGCTTAGAATGAGAGTTTGGAGTAGTAAAGTGTTGAATTAGAAAGTGCAAAAGATAAAAATTGCCGAAGCTCCAGCGCACCCGTGCTAACAAAGAGACCGGTAGAATTTCAGAAAATCTGCCGAAGCTGTACCGCACCCGCGAAGATCAAAATGGCATTGGTAACTGCACCGATTATGATAGTGCCAGACTGGAAGAAACCCTTTGAGCTAATGTGTGATGCAATTGATTATGCAGTGGGTGCTGTATTAGGCCAAAGAAGGGAGAAGCTGTTTAGGGCGATTTACAACGCAAGCCGCACGATGGATGCTGCACAGCAAAATTACACTACAACCGAGAAGGAGATGCTTGCAGTAGTATTTGCTTTCGACAAATTCAGACCTTATTTGATTGGCACAAAGGTAATCGTTTTCACTGACCATGCAGCTATTCGCTACCTATTCTCCAAGAAGGATGCAAAACCACGCTTGATAAGGTGGATTTTGCTATTACAAGAATTTGACTTTGAGGTCAAGGATAAAAAAGGTAGTGAAAATCAGGTAGCTGATCATTTGTCAAGGCTTGTGCTGAAGGAGAAAAAAGAAGAGGGAGCTATACAAGAAACATTCCCTGATGAGCAACTCTTCAAGGTAAATTCTATACTTCCTTGGTTTGCTGATATTGCTAATTTTTTGTCTTGTGGCACCCTTCCTCCAGATTTGAGCTATCATCAGAAGAAGAAGTTCGTCCATGACATCAAGTTCTATTATTGGGATGATCCATTTGTATATAAGAGGTGTGCTGACCAAGTGATTAGGAGATGCGTGGAGGGTATCGAAGCTCAACAAATTTTGGAGAAGTGTCATTCTTCACCATATGGTGGACATTTTGGAGCATCACGAACAGCAGCTAAGGTATTGCAATCTGGTTTTTATTGGCCTAGTTTGTTTAAGGATAGTTATACCTTAGTAAAGTCATGTGATAGATGCCAGAGGTTAGGAAACATATCTAGGCGTCATGAATTACCACTGACAAATGTTTTGGAAGTGGAACTTTTTGATGTTTGGGGCATAGATTTTATGGGACCCTTTCCCCCTTCTTTTGGTAATTCTTATATTTTATTAGCTGTTGATTATGTGTCGAAATGGGTGGAAGCAATCGCCACCAATACTAATGACTCTCATGTTGTAGCGAAATTTGTGCATAAGAATATCTTCACTAGGTTTGGAACACCGAGAGCCATCATAAGTGACGAAGGTACGCATTTTTGCAATAGAATTTTCAACTCACTTTTGGCTAAATACAATGTGAAGCACAAAGTGGCACTAGCTTATCATCCTCAGTCGAATGGACAAGTTGAAGTATCCAACTGGGAAATTAAGCAAATACTGGAAAAGACTGTCAACACCAACCGGAGAGATTGGGCTACGAAGTTGGATGATGCGTTATGGGCTTATCGGACTGCATTCAAGACGCCTATTGGGATGTCTCCCTATAGGCTAGTGTTTGGGAAAGCATGTCATCTGCCGTTGGAGTTGGAGCATAGAGCATTTTGGGCTGTGAAGAAATTAAATTTTGATTTGAAAGTTTATGGCGACGTTAAAAAACTACAGTTGAGCGAGATGGATAAATTCCGAAATGACGCATATGAGAATGTCAAGATCTACAAAGAACAAACTAAGAAGTGGCATGACAAAATCATTGTCCGAAGGGAGCTCAAACCAGGACAACAAGTACTACTGTTCAACTCTCGTCTGAAGTTGTTCCCTGGTAAGCTAAAGTCGCATTGGTCGCGGCCGTTTGTTGTGGAAACTGGTGTCTCTTTATGGGGCTATCGAGTTAAAGTGCAGTGATGGGAGAACCTTCAAGGTCAATGGACAGCGGGTTAAGCCGTACTATGGGATTGAAGTAAGGAATATCGACAATGTCAAGCTGAGCGAACCAAACTGATCAGACTAGTGACAGTCGGGCTGAAGACGTTAAATCAAGCGCTTATTGGGAGGCAACCCAAATTTTTGTTTCTCTTTTGCATTTTGTTTTCGGTTTTTCTTTTATTTTTTTATTATGATTATTTTTGGTTGTGTACTTTTAGTATAGTGTGTGCTTGTATCTTCTCAAATCCAATGAATCCCAATTGTTTTCTTTTCAGGAATAAAAATTGGAGAAGAAAAAAATTTCCCGAAGGAATACCGCACCTGCGGTATAATTTGGAACGCACCTGCAGCGTTTAAGACAAAAAAATATAAAAATTTCCCGAGGGAGAAGCGCACCCGCGCTCTATATTAGACCGCACCCGCGGTCAATGAAGAAAAATTTTCAAGAAATTCCCGAAACCACACCGCACCCGCGGTCTTTGTTTTACCGCACCCGCGGTGGTTGATTTTAAAATCAGAATGGGGCAACATTTACGCATAAACGAAGAACACTTCTTCAAAAACTTCTCCTCCACTTCGAAATTCCTCCACTGAAAACACACTCAACACTCAAAGTTTGTTCTTTCAAGCATAAATTTACCACTCCACACCTACATAACTTCAATTATTCCATCCAATACCCATCTTATTCGACAAATTCAACACAAAACCTAGGGTGTGAAAAGGGGGGCTCGAAAATTTTCAACCAAGGATTGAATGGAGCTTTGATTTTGTTCTTCAAGAAACATTTCTACACTCAAGGTGAGCAAATCCATAGTACATTTGTTGAAATTCGAAATTAGTGGTGTTATTGGCTATGGAGAAAAAAATTGAATTTTAGTGGAATACATTGTTGATATTGTTGATTGTATTGGTGTGTATATTGTTGAGGTGTTGTTATTGTGGTTAACAAGTTTGGGGGTGAAGAATCATCTAGTTTTGTGAATTGGATTGAAGGGGAAGTTGGTGATTTGAAGGTGTTTGATAAAATGCCTCCAAGAAAGAAACAATCCAAAGGTGCATCATCATCTGCAAATTATGATGCAAACAGGTTTTGGGACAAGAAAGCGGAGGAAAACTATGGAAAAATTTTGAACAAAAGCATTATAAAAGAAAGGGGATTTGATCTGAGTTTCCCCCGAACTGCAATTGGATTAATGATTACTGCTCGGCATTGGGAAGAGTTTGGCAAGCAGCCACAAGATGCTGTCATTTCGTTGGTAAGAGAATTTTATGCTAACCTTAAGGTTAAGCATGAACAATTGAAGGTTTTGGTGCGAGGTAAAATGGCCGCTTTTGATGCATATACTATCAATACGTTGTATGGTATACCTCTATGTATGCATGATGAATATGAAGAATACCGGACTGAGCAAGTTGATTATAATAATATTCTTCAAACAATATGCATAGAGGGAGCGGAGTGGAGAATGAGAGAAGATGTGCATGTCAGCCTAGCCAAATCTGATCTGAAAAAGAGTTGCCAAAGATTGGTATTCCTTTATTTCTGCTAGGATTAAGCCTACCGAGCATACCACCACCGTCATCAAGGAGAGGGCAATCCTGACTTTTTGCATCATGATGGGGAAGACAATTGATTTAGGTCAATTGCTTCAGAGTTCGATGCTTGATTATGCAAAAGGTAACTCTCCTAGTGGACTCCTCCACCCTTCTCTTATCACTGCATTATGCCAGAATGCGGGAGTGACTTGGGTAGTGAATGAAGAATTGTTAAAGCCGAAAAATGTCATTGTGGTAGTTCAACCACATAGGGCAGTGAGAGGTGAACAAGCTGCGGCACGTCGAGCTGAAAGGGAATTCAACAAAAGAGCTGCAGAAAGACGTGCCCAGGCTCAAGCTCAAGAACCACAAACACAACCGCAACAAGGAAATATGAGAGCTAGGTTGACCCATTTGGAAGAAGAAATGCGAAATCAACGCCAAGACATGGATGAGTTTCGGTTTAGGACCGATACATTTATGGGATATATGATGGATTTTACGTCTGTCTTGGCTCAGCAATTTCCATCAGCTTCAACCTCTGGTAATCCATTTCCACCTCCTCCACAGTGGCCACCCATATACCACCCGCCGGAGTTCCAACCACCACAAGATGACGCAGATGATGAGGATGGCGATGACCACTGACGGTCGTTGCCCGAGGTATGTGTATTCGTCTAACTTTCATGATCATTTACATCGAGGACGATGCACATATTTAAGTTTGGGGGAGAGATATTATTTTATTTTGTGTGTTTTATTTTGTGTGTTGTTCATTTTATTTAGTTTTATTTGAGTGTTTTATTTTTTTTTCTTGTGAGTTTGTTGCTTGTGTGTTTGTAGTGTCATAGTCATGAAATTTTTTATTTGAAATGGCCAATGATGAAAAAAAAAATTTTTATTGAGAAGAAAGGTCATGCATTTCATTAATGTTCATCAATAATCAATTTGAAAAATTTAGAGAACAATCATGAGATTTGGTAAATTTGAGACTTATAAATTCTAAACAACTTTGCGATTTTCATTTGATATTGAAATATATTTTTGCAAACACATATATGATTGAGGCGATCTTTGATTTTATTTGGGCCTATTTATATTGTTCATAAATATTCAATTGATGCCCTCTTGAGCCTATATGAGAAAAGAATTGTGTTCATGAATTTCTTGGAAGCCAATCACTTTTCTTGTGAATATATATGTATTTGGGTGATGCATTGAGACATCACTTTTCACGATGATTAGATTCTACTTTGTGTTAGTGAATTGAGATTTTGTCTAGAACTATCCAAACAACACTCGAGGCGAAATACGGACAAACAATGATTTAGGAATGATTTAGGTGATTTTTTGGATCGATTGAGCCTTTCAAGCTACCAAATAAAAATAATTTATCATTTGTCACCTCTTTGAGCTTATATGAATTCGAATGGCACACGTTAATATGTGTAAAAGACCCCCATTCGATATCCTTTCAAATATCCCACATTTACTATCCCGTTGAATATCTTAAACATTAATTTCCTACCTTCTCAAGGGAGTAAGAATTCAAAGGATCAAAGAAATGAAAATTCTCCTACAAAAGAAAAGAAAAATGAATGATGTTACATTGAAGAAGTTGGAGAAATATGGGAGAAAAAAGAGATGAAATGAATAAAAAAAATGGAGATGAAAGAAAGAAATGGAGTTTGCAAAAGAGATAAAATTCAACTTACTCCCTTATTTGAATTCCTAATCTTCATTTGTAGCCATGAGCCAAGGCCTAACATTACAAGCATTGCAAATCCTATTGACCAAGTCATAGTTGTCCAATATATTAGTGGAGAGTGTTTGAGAGGATTTAGCCTATGGACAATCGATAAACACTTCCATTGAGTATGAATCTGAACAATTTTACACACACCTCATTGCATCAAATATTTATTGGGTATTCCTTTCTTGAATGAATATGGCTTTGAACTCAATCTTTACCATAAAGGACCTCTTGATTTGTGTTTGTAAAAATTGAAATCGATTGAGAATGTTTTGAAACATGAGTTGAAGAAATTAGAAGTTAAGAAAATTAACCGATTGCATGATTTTATCCGGATGAAAAAGTGATTGGATTGATTTGACTTGTGAATGCATGAAGATTTGTTAATTTATCTTAGGCCAAGTTCTTTAAAATATTTCATGACTTGTTTGTTTGTGTTGTTTTGTTTTGCTCGGGACTAGCAAAATATTAAGTTTGGGGGAGTTTGATAAGTGCAATTTATTGTACTTTTATTACTTGTTTTTAACTTAGAATTTTGTGATTCTTGAGCAGGTTTTATGTGATTTGTTGTTGTTTTTGTTGTTTTAGTTTGGAAGCTTAGAATGAGAATTTGGAGTAGTAAAGTGTTGAATTCAAAAGTGCAAAAGATAAAAACTGCCGAAGCTCCAGCGCACCCGCGCTAACAAAGAGACCGCACCCGCGGTCAATGAAAATCGAATTTCAGAAAATCTGCCGAAGCTGTACCGCACCCGCGGTCCTTGTTCTACCGAACCCGCGGTCACTGAAGTTCGAAAATGAAAGTTTTCCCCGAAACAGCAGCGCACCCGCGGTCTTCGAAAAATAGAGTCCGAAAAATCTGTAACTTTGTGGGCTGAGCATGAAAGTCTATGAAAATGGTGTGCTACGATTTGAGACTTGTCTGGACTATAAAAAGGCATCATTTACTTAGCATCTAGGGTATTGGGGATAAAAAAAAGAAGGAGTGGAGGCTGCTGGAAATTATTGAAGACTCAAGTTCTTCTAGTTCTTGAGAAATCTTTTGCACAAATCCGGGGACGGAAACAGCACTTCAAAATCTTGTTCTAAGATCTTCTTTCTTTTATTTTTCATTTGATATGTCTTGTTTTAGAACTATGTTTTATTATTTTGCTTGTGTTATTATGAACTAATTTTTATTTCTAGAGGAATGATGGAACAAAACTAGAAACAATGTGTGGAACCTATACACTAAGTTATTTAAGTTCTTCATCTTGTTCATTTGTATTGTTCTAATCTTAATGCTTTCAATTTATTGGCCATGAGTTGAATGATTTATATGTTTACAATTTATCACTTGGAAAAGGAAATTATAAACAAGAAAAGAGAAAAATACATCAATGGTATTTATAGAGTTTGGGAGAGCCTATATTGCTATTGAAGCCTATAGAGAATCTAGTGCTTGATGTGTTATTTATTTGTAGATTGTTGATGGGAACATTGCAATCAAATTTTAGATAACCAATATCTATTTAACACTCAGGAGAGGGAGTAGATAACTAAGGATTCTTGGCTAATGAATAATAAGGATTTTTATAACATAGCTACAAGAAATTACACATGGTGGATAGTTAAGTGAAATCGGACCTCTAGATCTTTTATTCCATTGTTATTTGCTAAAGTTTGGTGTTATATTTTATTTAAAAATCCATTTTCAATTTAGTTATTCTTGCAAACAAATCTTTTAATCGATTGTTCTAAATAAAATCGAGACTATTTTAATTACAAGCATTAATATACATTTATATACATACTCCTCGTGAGATCGACACTTGTACTCGAAAATACATTTTATTACAACTTGACGTTGTGCACTTGCAAGCAATTAAGAAAACACGCAACACATATCATTCCAAAGAGTCCCCTCTGCATATAACGTTGCTGATCCACTTACGAAGCCCTTGCCAGGACCATTGTTTGAGAAGCATCGCGAAGCAATGAGATTAAAGTTTATGGGTAGTTGGCTCTAGGGAAAGTGGGAGATTGTTAGAGTTGATGCCCTTCAAGCCAACTGTTGGCTAGAGATCTTATTGACTCAGTTGTAATTAACAATCTTTATTTTAATATAATTCATTATTTCATGGTTTGTTATTTCTTTATCTGTATACCCATGTTATCAAACATAGATAAAGACCTTGATTATACTTTAATACAAATGAATCGTAATTCGATGTTGAAACTCGTTTGTAAACACTGTATAATCTAAATTCGTTCCTAGTCGATTTAGCCGCCTAAAACATGGATAAAGGTCGCTTGAGCTTGAGACTAGCCTCTGTGATGTTGTGTACCGCGTTTCTTGGTAAGGGCATAGAGATGTCCAAACATGCAGATGGGTAGTCATATGATTATTATACCGAACAACCCTCAATCGGACTTTCCAAGTGGTTATCATTCATCGAGAGGATGAGTCCGTGGTTATGATTGTACACCATTAGTCCTTACGACCCGGGACAACACTGAGGCTCTATATGCTAGGGCTGTGCTTTGACTCGTTTACCGACTCCAGGAGAGTCATCAGGTGGTGAGGTTGGGTACAGTTGCGACACATATAGGAGCCAGTGCATTGTAGTTGGGGATTCACTACTCACCTATGGGTGTGGATATCCTGTGTGATCTGATGAAAAAATAGTGCATGGAATCTCTGGCCAGAGTATTAGATGTACGTTAGAGAAGGAGTTCTCAATAGTACACGCGATGCCACTATTATAGTTATCACATAGTTATCGAATTATTATGCAACCCTCGATGAACCAATGTTGCAGATTCGATCGTGATATATGAAATGAAGGAATCGTACTGTACGTTAATCATAATCGACTGGTTCTTGCAGGCACTATCAGTGATACCTAGGGGATCATGGGGCGATGCTACTAGACGCTCTTACCATGATCCGATGGGTGCATTCAGAAATGAGTTCTGACATTCTTGATCAAGGTGTTGATGAAAAGAATGGGGCTAACTAGGGTAAGCCCAAATAAAGGACTATGTCCTGAATCACAAAGAGTTGTGAACCCACGGCTAGCTGTATCCCTGAACCATTGAGAGTCACACAAGCACTGGATCGTTTGTTTCCGTTGAGAGAATAAATTCAAGAAGTTGAATTTATATCATATAGTAAATTCAAGGAGTTGAATTTATGATAATTAAATTTTGAGAGAATAAATTCAAGGAGTTGAATTTATAAAATTTGAGAATTTAATTTATTAAACTCAAATGTTGGGTTTATTAAATATTAAATTTTGCAGGTGATGAAAATTCATGTAGTTGAATTTATAATTTAAATAATAAATTCAAATGTTGAATTTATAATGTATTTAATTTATTAAGCTCAAAAGTTGAGTTGATTAATTAATAAATTAAATATGGTGGGTAATATTTTTAATGAGCTTGTAGGAGTACAAGTCCAACATAATAATTAATTAAAGTTTTAATGGGCCTTGATTAAATTAATTAAATTAGTTGGACTAGCCCAATTAATTAAATCAAGCCCATTAATGTTAATTATGTAATTAGGCTATGACTTAATTATAATTAGGGGATGCAAGTCAAAACCCTAGCCTACCAAGACAACCAATTTCGAAAATCACTCTCTCAAACCCTAAGAATTTCGGCCACCTCTTGTAGGGAAAGGGTTTGTGTGGGGACCCGGACGCTAATCATCTTCTTAATCATCTTTGGGACTAATTAATCAATTATAAAACAGGGTCTAAAATTTTTTTCTTTAAAATGCGGAACGTAGTGAAATAAAACATATATACATCTCAGTATAAAAGTACAATAATGTACAGCAATTATTCAAACTAGTATAAGGTTCAACTACTAATTTCCAGTATTAAACCAAGTCTACATCCAAGTCCGGAATCACCACTCTAATCTCGATCTCTCATCATCCTCTTGACCATGATCCTGTCCCACCTGTTGTCATGCACACATACAAAACAAGACTACAGCCGGATAACTCCGGTGAGAATAAATCCCAGTATAAATAATGTATACATGCAGTTAACTGAATTAACATAAAACCATGAATTATATCTTATTACATGTAGCATAATCAAACAACATGTATAAATACCAATCTGTAATTAGTATCTGAATCGTTATCTACGAAACATAAATCAATACAAATCTGTAAATCAAGTTCTAGTCTCGATATCTAAGACTCGACTCATCTCTCATTCTAATCTAGGGATCCCGATCTAATTTAGACTTTGGTATGCTGTATCGAATGTCTACAATAGACGTCGATCTACATCTAAGCTCATCGATACACCGTAAGTCTAGAGTCTACGCGGTTCTGAAAAAGACTCGGCGGTTCTGCCCTAGCTAGGCTGATCTGCCTAGACTCAAACTCTGGCTCTGCTATAATTCAATAGACTAAACATATCAATCTGATAATCTGCAAATATCAATGCAATAAAATAAAGTATGTGATTTTGGGAAACTCAAGTCAAACCTAACTCGAGTTGTGCAATCCCGAATCAACATTTATTTATACCTTTCTCTTCACGATCTGATGAAGACGAAGTCTCGTATTCCAATCTGTCCATACCCAGTCTGGCAATGACAATCGCATAAATACAATATCAGTATATAAATCAGTTCAAAACCTGCTCTGGTCAATACTCAAATCAAGCACAATCTGATTAATGTCGATGACATAATAATACAATCTCAATCAATACTGAATCTGATCAATATCAATCAACTGATGTTTCGACGGCATAACAATACAATCTTGATAACCCCGTCAATCTCAACATCACAGATATAATATCAGAATTCATAATCAGTATCAGTACAACTCATAATATGAATAATAGCACAACTCTAATATAGAATTTCAACTAAATCAACTCTGAAATTCATAACAATTTCATAAACAGTCTATTCTTTAATCTGACTTCGATTCTATGATGTCTAACATGTCAAGAACATCATATATGAATTCCATTTAATTCTGACAACATCATAATTTCAGAACATGTCTAAACATATCAAAACTTACGTCCAGTTATAGCCTGCATCGCTAGGAACTCGGTACTGAAGTCGGATTCAAAATCAAATAGACGGATTTCTCACAAAAGGCGTAAGGATTTTTGGCAATTTCCTCGCTTCTCTCTCGATTTCTTCTGAAGATTAACGTTTGTATGTATATATATATACACGTCGCTCATACAAACCAAGTGGCAATCTTATGTTTTGCATGCCACGCGCATATGCGCGCTTAAAATCCGCGCATATGCGCCGGAAGCACTGTCCGGCTCCTTGACTACTCGCGCATATACGCGCACTGACATCGCGCATATGCGCGAGACCTACTGTCTCTGCATATGTCCCGCACATCGCCTCGCGCATATGCGCGACTCATCTCCGCTCATATGCGCGAGACTCTCTGGAGTTACTCGCATAGGCTTCGCGCATATGCGCGACATCTTCCGCGCATATGCGCGAGGTCTTCTGCCTGTTTGGCGCATGTGCGCGCATCCGGTCGCGCATGTGCGCCGATGCTACTGTCCTCGCACATCACTTTTCACCCGCGATCTCATTTCGTGTCTCGGTTAGCCCTTTCATAATTATCTCGATTAAAAATCAATAATCGTATTAATTATTGCCAAATCATTTCAGATTAATCTTAAATTACTGTAATCAACTTCTCGGGCCTTACATTTCTCCCCCTCTAAGATATGATTTCGTCCTCGAAATCACATGCAATCAAATCAGATAAAGAAGGAATGTATAATAAAAGTTACTTCAGCAAATTCATTCTATCAAACCATTCTGGTAAAATTACTTGCAATTACTGGTTATACTACATCCGTATATACCAATCAACAGCTCATACCAAATCAATATCATCAGCTGTTATCAAATTCAATCTCAATTATCACCGTAATATCATTCCCATTCAGCGGAAATCTGTAGTACTCACTGTACAATGTCTTATCTGTGGCTATCTCAATACTCGTTTGATAGCTATCATTATACAGTAATTCATAAAGTGACAAGACATCAGGTCACTAGTGCCAAAATCCAGCACTACCGTTCCTGGATATCCTCCAGTATCTAGATAGTTTACTCTAACTATCCGTCAATCTATAAACCATAGATAAAATCATGCTATACCTTCTGCCAAAAGCACAAAATCAAGCAAAATCACAATCCGATATACTCTACTTCGGCATTCTAGTTATTCTGACCACTTTTCTGACATCGATTTGTGTCATTTGGTCATGTTTGTACGTTATCTGGTACAAACTAATAGATATAGATTGAACAATATGTCAATCACAATCATATTACATCACAATCTGGAAAGTATTGCAGTGATCTTATTATGAAATTCATCGAAATATACTCCCCATGTCTAGTCAGAAATATACAAATTCTGTAATAATTCTTCTGATTTCTATCTTTCTGTCTTCATTTAATGGCAATTCAGACATTTCAGTACAATTTCTGCCAGCATTTCAGTACAATTCTATCATAACTGATTTAGTCTGTCTATATCAAAACTGTCTGTTCGAATTATCATACACTTTCTGTTACCTGAACGCATACTGAATCCATTTCTGTGCGCTTCTGACACTATCTGTCATTTCAGATTCGAACTATTTGGTACACAATCAGTTAATAATATAAATTAAAGAAAAATACCTACCTGGTATTCGGTTCTGATTATCGAAATTAAGTTCTGAACATTATGGTTAAATCTCTGAACTGCTGTAATTCTCGAATTGAATTCTGATTCGATTTGAACGGTATATACTCTCAACGGTTCACAAAAATCTGTATCAAACACTGACTCAGAATAACAGTACTATCAAATCATATTCGAAATATCAATAATCCATACGGATCTAGTGAGTTCAGTAAACTCATAAAACTGCAATTTCTGGCAATACTGTCAATTATGACTAATCAATCATATCTTCATGTCGCTCAGATCAACTGCTATATATCATCTGCAAATATAATATGCCCCGAAACAATATAAGCTGTCTCAAATACTGTTTTAGAACAATAACAATACTCAAGCAGATACAAAACAACAATCGTATAAGATAATCTGCCAATTCAGAGCAAAATAAATATCTGACATTTCTGACATTTCTGAAATTTCTGATATTTCTGATCTTTCTGATGTCGGTATCATTCTCCGTCACTGATCATGATCTCAACTGTATCAAAATCAATCGGTATACTAACTTCGAATATCGCATATTCTGAATACAATCTGTTTCAAGCAGGATTCATATCTGAATAATTTCTGTATACAATAATCACAGTTCTCAAAATACTCAATACAATCTTCAGATATTCGATTCAATCAATCAGATGCTGCAAATATATCCCATATCATAGATATAATAAGCATGAAATCATCAGAATTTCTCTGAACATACTGAAACATGCCAAAGAGAAACACTAAATCATATGTAACTCTTGGTCGGTACTCTTCTACTGATCTTTTAATTCTTTCAATTCATTTTGTATCATTCTGTACATTCAATGTCATTCTGTGCTGAATTCTAAAGCATAAACAGTACCTGATCTCAATTCAATTCTGGAATCTATCTTTCTGATATAAGGCAAATCTGAAATCTTATCTGGCAACATCAGCCAACTCGTATATCATTGGCAAATCTGTCAATGTTAGGCTCGATTTCAGTACATCTACTGAATACATAAGGATACCATCTGTTCCTTTCTGTAACAATCGAGTCATAGACAACACAGATATCAAAGGAATTCTAAATCTAGAATCCTTACCGTAGAATTTCTACTTATCAGCCTTATCTGGTCTGAATCTTATATTTTCCTGAAAGGAATCTACACTAGTTCTGTACTTGTTCAGCATATTAATATCAATAATGCCATCAAATCAGAAAACACAAGTACATCATAATCTAACTCGGTCTCATTCTCATCTTATTGTAGTATACAATATTTCACAGAAATCTCTGATATCAATTTTCTTTCCCAGAAAATAAGGGAATCAATACTACAGTACAATCAGCCTCAACAGATACAACATATCTCAATGCAACTCAGTCAAAGATAATCGTAGGGAATGCATTAATATATATCAATACCTATGCAATATAATCATAAAAGAACAATACCTGCCACTCTATCATCAGGTGTGTTCGGTGTCTGTTCTTCGGTCTTCTGTTCCCTAAAATCTTCGGGAACTTCTCTGAGGACAAACTCTAGCAAGGTGTCCTGGTTGTCTACAAATATGGCAACTACCAGTCACTCCCTGGCATTGCTCTGTGGAATGTCTCCCTCCGCAAGTTCTGCAATATATTCCAGTATGACTCGGGCTGGAACCACTGGAGCTAGTTGAACCGCTCAGTCCGCTCCCTAACTTCTTGAATGGTTTCTTTCGAGCTTTCAGCAAATCTTGCTTTCCACTCGTGCTGCCGTGATCAAATCAGAGAGGGGATTGCTGTGTCTGGGGTTGCATCGCACACACCCTTTTTAGTTGTCTAATCAGACTCGCCTCCGCTCTCTTCGCTTTACTCAAGGCATCAGCAAAATGATAAGGTCGCTGCATATTCATCAATGCAACTATCTCCGAGTTCAATCCTCTGATGAACTGATCCGCTACAGCTTCATCATTCCCAATTACATGGGGAGCAAAACGCAGTAGAGTAGAGAATTTAGCAACGTATCCTTCAATATTCAGTTGACCTTGTCTCAAATTCCCAAACTCTGCTTTCTTGTCGTCCCGGTACGAAACTGAGAAAAATCTTCGATAAAATTCAGTTCTGAATATTTCCCACGAAATCACTGTACCTTTCTATTCTAACATTCTTTTACTTGTAATCCACCAACTCCTGGCAGTCTCTCGTAACTGGTGGAATATCAGTTTAATTCTCTGCTCATCTGAGTAATTAAGTAAATCAAACAGTATTTCTATGTCATCAAACTAGTTCTCACAATCTTCAGACGTCTCGGTACCACTCAGGATCGGCGGCTGAAATACCTGAAATTCTTCCAACTGTATTTCCATCCGAGTTTCTGATACATCTATCTGTTCAGTCGAAGTACTACCCCTTTCTGGAATTCTCCGTGGAGGTATGTCTGCTTATCAAAACATCAGTACTCAAATACTACAAATCTGTTCCAATCTTTCTCTGATCATCTTACTGCTGATCATGAATCAGATCTGATTCATACTCAATAATACATAATACCAACTCAAATCAGATAATCAGGTAACCATGTATTTCAAAGCAGTAAAGCATAATGTCATGCTAGCATACACAATGTCGTTCAACATTAAAATAATTCTCATGCTAGCAATCACATACAAGGAAAGAAAACTCAATCTACCCCGCTAATTCTCTTCTATCTCAGTCTAAAGGATCTATCGCTCTGATACCACCTGTTGTGGGGACCCGGACGCTAATCATCTTCTTAATCATCTTTGGGACTAATTAATCAATTATAAAACAGGGTCTAAAATTTTTTTCTTTAAAATGCGGAACGTAGTGAAATAAAACATATATACATGTCAGTATAAAAGTACAATAATGTACAACAATTATTCAAACTAGTCTAAGGTTCAACTACTAATTTCCAGTATTAAACCAAGTCTACATTCAAGTCCGGAATCACCACTCTAATCTCGATCTCTCATCATCCTCTTGACCATGATCCTGTCCCACCTGTTGTCATGCACACATACAAAACAAGACAACAGCCGGATAACTCCGGTGAGAATAAATCCCAGTATAAATAATGTATACATGCAGTTAACTGAATTAACATAAAAGCATGAATTATATCTTATTACATGTAGCATAATCAAACAACATGTATAAATACCAATCTGTAATTAGTATCTGAATCGTAATCTACGAAACATAAATCAATACAAATCTGTAAATCAAGTTCTAGTCTCGATATCTAAGACTCGACTCATCTCTCATTCTAATCTAGGGATCCCGATCTAATTTAGACTTTGGTATGCTGTATCGAATGTCTACAATAGACGTCGATCTACATCTAAGCTCATCGATACACCGTAAGTCTAGAGTCTACGCGGTTCTGACAAAGACTCGGCGGTTCTGCCCTAGCTAGGCTGATCTGCCCTAGACTCAAACTCTGGCTCTGCTATAATTCAATAGACTAAACATATCAATCTGATAATCTGCAAATATCAATGCAATAAAATAAAGTATGTGATTTTGGGAAACTCAAGTCAAACCTAACTCGAGTTGTGCAATCCCGAATCAACATTTATTTATACCTTTCTCTTCACGATCTGATGAAGACGAAGTCTCGTAATCCAATCTGTCCATACCCAGTCTGGCAATGACAATCGCATAAATACAATATCAGTATATAAATCAGTTCAAAACCTGCTCTGGTCAATACTCAAATCAAGCACAATCTGATTAATGTCGATGACATAATAATACAATCTCAATCAATACTGAATCTGATCAATATCAATCAACTGATGTTTCGACGGCATAACAATACAATCTTGATAACCCCGTCAATCTCAACATCACAGATATAATATCAGAATTCATAATCAGTATCAGTACAACTCATAATATGAATAATAACACAACTCTAATATAGAATTTCAACTAAATCAACTCCTGAAATTCATAACAATTTCATAAACAGTCTATTCTTTAATCTGACTTCGATTCTATGATGTCTAACATGTCAAGAACATCATATATGAATTCCATTTAATTCTGACAACATCATAATTTCAGAACATGTCTAAACGTAACAAAACTTACGTCCAGTTATAGCCTGCGTCGCTAGGAACTCGGTACTGAAGTCGGATTCAAAATCAGATAGTACGGATTTCTCACAAAAGGCGTAAGGATTTTTGGCAATTTCCTCGCTTCTCTCTCGATTTCTTCTGAAGATTAAAGTTTGTATGTATATATATATATATATACACGTCGCTCATACAAACCAAGTGGCAATCTTATGTTTTGCATGCCACGCGCATATGCGCGCTTAAAATCCACGCATATGCGCCGGAAGCACTGTCCGGCTCCTTGACTACTCGCGCATATGCGCGCACTGACATTGCGCATATGCGCGAGACCTACTGTCTCTGCATATGTCCCGCACATCGCCTCACGCATATGCGCGACTCATCTCCGCTCATATGCGCGAGAATCTCTGGAGTTACTCGCATAGGCTTCGCGCATATGCGCGACATCTTCCGCGCATATGCTCGAGGTCTTCTGCCTGTTTGGCGCATGTGCGCGCATCCGGTCGCGCATGTGCGCCGATGCTACTGTCCTCGCACATCACTTTTCACCCGCGATCTCATTTCGTGTCTCGGTTAGCCCTTTCATAATTATCTCGATTAAAAATCAATAATCGTATTAATTATTGCCAAATCATTTCAGATTAATCTTAAATTACTGTAATCAAATTCTCGGGCCTTACAGTTTGAGTCGTCTCTCAATTATTTTCTCTCCTATGCAAAATATCTTCCATATTTTCTAGTCCAAATTGGAAAAAGAATAGATCATCTAGTCGTTGACATAATTAAAAGAAAGGAAAGGAGTCTCTTGAAGAAAGTTCGTAGGGATTCATCAAGAGCTAGATCTGTAATACCAGATCAGTATGATGTCCAGTGATTTATTCACCAAAGGTATAACTTTTAAACTCCATATGAATGTTTATGTTTAAACCATACGAGCGCCCAAAGCAAAACACATCTTGAATGTCAAAATCTAAAATTTTTTAAAAACTTCCGCTGCGTTTGGACGTGTAGAAAACCCAGAACCAACAAAAACTAGTTATCATTGGACATGAAGAAAGTTGCAAGAATATTTAGATTTATTTAGTTTCTGATGAATTCTATATGTAATATGTTTTTAACTAAAAATGGTCTTTCCTTCCACTTAAAGATTTAGATGAAATTTAAATGAAAAAGGTATCAAACTCACATATATTCACTGTTGAGATCGGAACAGAGTTTAGAGGGGATGATGAATAAATTTTAATTTTTTCTTTAAAAAAAAACACGTTCTAACAATTTTCAGGCTGTTGAAACAAGAATCTTTGAACGTACAACTAGTTTATTGGACCATTAAAAAGTGAAAAGTGTGAAACAATTTAATAATGCTAGTCATAAATATATATTTAAAATATTAGCTCAATAGGTACCAACGGCTGGAAAAAGATAAATAACTGAAAGTAAATGTATAATGTAAATGACAAAGGATTTTTATGGATGTTCGGAGATTCAAGCTTTTATGTCATTTCTTCTTCTGCTTAGAAACAAAACCAATAGATAGCTTGTAAGAGTTTGAGTTGGTGAAGTAGCACAATGATTATCCTTAGAAGATTTGATATGAACTGTTGAGCATGTGCTTAGTGAGTGGCTTGAAAATGTATATCTTTAAGAGTGCTCAAAGATCTTTAATATGGGGATAAAATACCAAAGGTCGGATATGCTTTTCAACGATTACTTTTATCGTTTTTCGACAAAATGACATTATCTCTATTAACATCGTACACTGCAATAAATGTCATTTAAAGTTCCCCTTGCTTTTTCATTTTAGCTTGAATAGCCTTTGAAAAGTAACTTGACTTTAGGCATACTAATAAACTTTCTGTAACATCAGGAATTGGTGGGATACTGTAGTCTTGTACTAAAATAGGTAGTTTCAGAACGGTTGGAAAACAAGTATCCACTTTACTTTGCACATTTCTGACCGATGGTCTACATTGCATGCTTATCTAAAAGCTTATTCCGATAAGAACTTTGAGTGATCTGTAGCTTGAAAATATTAAATAACTTGAGCGATCTGAGTTTTTCATTAGTGGTCATAAACCTGAAATTACAAAACATTGCAGTTGTTGGTTTCCTATAACAGCTCGATATTGTTATTTTGTCAAGCACCAAAACATAATGTAAAAGAAATATTTTAACAATTTCTCCTTTTTTGGAGATGACAAAATCAGGATGCAAATCTATATAAGATATTAAATGAAAGCGATTAAAACCAGATATAATTGAAATAATAAATTTCACTAAGGAAATGAATATCAGTTTACAAGTATAAAATAAAATACACTTATGGTAAGATCCTAGCTCCTATAGCCCGAGCAGCTGCTGTCACCTCCTATTTTCCATTTTTCTTCTTCTTCCATTGTTTTTCTTTCTTCATAATTGGCCCTCTCAGCCTACCGTTTCTGTTGTTGCAACTTTTTAAACTCCACTTCCTCTTTTTTGTCATTATCACACTGCATATATTCTAAGATTTCTTGCAGCTGGCCGCCCAAGGAGTCGAACCGCACATCCATATGCTGATGAATTTTAGCTACTTGGGAATGCAGCTCGACCTCCATATTTTCTGAACACGAGCAATTTGAGTGGCTAGAGCAGTGTTCATGTTGACAGCTTGATTCTTGATAGTATTTTGAGAACCAATAGCAATTTGAACTTGAGACTCAATAGCATTGATATTCTTCATAATTTGTTTCTGGAATCTGTCAAACATAATTTTGTGGGCAAAATTATTGATCTCAATATCATTGAAAGATTGCAAAATGTTGACTAATTGAGACATCAATTGATCAAATGGAGACTTTGTAGGGGAGTCTAATTTTGTTCCATGAAATCTAGCCGAGGAGCAGAAGAAGGGCTGGCTTGAAGTTTTGAAGGTTTATCAATTGAGGATGGAAGCGGTTAGACAACAGCTTTCTCTTGTGCGTCGATTCATCTTTGTCTTGCATAGTTACAAGTTCATATTGAACTTGTTCTATAAACTCACTATGAACTACAATCTCCTTACCACGCTGTTCTTGAGCTTCATCTGTCTTTTCTAGAACCGAAGATTGTAGGTTCAAATCATTATTTGCGTAGGAACATTCTATCTCAACGGATATATTTGGAATGATCGGAGAAAATAGAGCCTTTTGAAAAGTCTCTAAAAGGGGTCGAACTACTTCATCCACGTAGATTAGAGAGACCTCCAAAAGGTCCTCATAAATGATCTGTTTTGGAGGAGAGGAGTGAAGAACATTTTCATCAATAACAACTTGATCTTTTGAAATTTCAGACCACTCCATCAAACCACTGATATAATTCTTAACCTTTTTAGAAATGAGTTGAGGGACTGATTCCATGTGAATGGGTATCTCAACCTCTTAGATCTTTTCTTCTAATTGAACAAATTGATATTCAGAGCAGGCTTCTGCACTTATTCCATTTTAGGCTGAAGGCTAGCTTGAATTTCTCCTAATTCAAAAACTACATTTTACCATTAGTGAACTGAAGAAGAACTTGAAAATGTTGTTAAAAATTATTTGACATAAACAACAGAAAGTACATTCAAAGGAACTCAAGTATTCAACCATGACAATCCACCTAACTACATACTATAAGAGCGTGCATAAATATATGACAGAAATGAGCTAGGGACCACACATATATACATTTTTTTCCTAACTACCACAACGTATTTTGTAATGTTTCTCAGAGGAAATTTATACTAATTCAACAAATTTGTGAAACAGAAACAAACACCAGCAGCAGCAACCAGATAAACTATTAAAACAAGGGGCGGTTTTGTTAGAGTAGATGCCCTGCAAGCCAATGATTGGCTAGGGAATTTATTGACTCAAGTGTAATAAACAATCTTTATTTTAATATAATTTAACCTTTTTATGGTCGTGTTTTACTTTATCTGTATACCCATGCAATCAGCATAGATAAAGTCCTTGATTATACTTTAATACAAATGAATCGTAATTCGATGTTGAAACTCATTTGTAAACACTGTATAATCTAAATTCGTTCCTAGTCAATTCAGCCGCCTAAAACATGGATAAAGGTCGCTTGAGCTTGAGACTAGCCTCTGTGATGTTGTGTACCGCGTTTCTTGGTAAGGGCATAGAGATGTCCAAACATGCAGATGGGTAGTCATATGATTATTATACCGAACAACCCTCAATCGGACTTTCCAAGTGGTTATCATTCATCGAAAGGATGAGTCCGTGGTTATGATTGTACACCATTAGTCCTTACGACCCGGGACAACACTGAGGCTCTATATGCTAGGGCTGTGCTTTGACTCGTTTACCGACTCCAGGAGAGTCATCAGGTGGCGAGGTTGAGTACAGTTGCGACACATATAGGAGCCAGTGCATTGTAGTCGGAAATTCACCGCTCACCTACGGGTGTGGATATCCTATGTGATCTGATGAAATAATATTGCGTGGAATCTCTGGCCAGAGTATGAGATGTACATTGGAGAAATAGTTCTCCAATGGTACATGCGATGCCACTATTATATGTATCACATAGTTATCGAAATCTTATGCAACCCTCGATGAACCAATAGTTGCAGATTCGATCGGGATATATGAGATGAATAGACCGTACTGTACGTTAATCATAACCGACTTGGTTCTTGCAGGCACTATCAGTGATACATAGGGAGTCATGGGACGATGCTACTAGACGCTCTTACCATGATTCGATGACTTTAATCAGAAAATAGTTTCTGGCATTCTCATAATCAATTATTGATACATAGAATGGGGTAAATTAGAGTAAGCCCGAATAAAAGATTATGTCCTGAATCACAAAGAGTTGTGAACCCACGGCTAGCTGTATCCCTGCACCATTGAGGGTCACACAAGTACTGTTTTACTTGTTCCCGTTGAAATAATAAATTCAAAGAGTTGAATTTATAGGAAATAAGTTTGATATGATCAATCGATAAGCTTATAAATAAAGTTTATAAAAGCTTATAGAAATTTTGAGAGCATGACTGTTAAGACAGTCAAAGGAATACACCTGCCTTATTTAGACATTTGTGATATCGAATTTAAAGTGTGCATCATACTAACAAACAAGTTGAAATTGTCACATCGATGATATTGGATCGTCGATCGGGATTATGATGAGATTAATGTGATGGGAGCATGGATCATGAGCTTGTAATAGTATAAGCACATCATGCTAATTTATTAAATTTCAAATGGGCTTTAATAATTGAATTATATTTTAATTGAGTTAAAATATAGCCCATTAAGTTTTTATAAAATATGGTATTGATTTATGTAATATGAAAAATATTTATGATACCATAATTTTAAAAAATTGCACACAAAGCAAAATAATATTAATGCATAATATTCTCAAAATATATGTATTAATATTCGAGATTACATTTGGTTTGGTATGGATTTAGAATCTTTAGTTAACTTAATTAATTGGATTAATTAAGTAAACGAAAGGTGAGAAATATAATTAGAATATTTTATTATTCTAATTGCATGCATTTTCGAGAATTGAAAAGAAAGAATATACATTGCGAAAGGCATAATATTCGAGAATCACGATTAGCATGCAATAAGAATATTTCATTTACTTAATTAATTGGATTAATTAAGTTAAATGAAGGATTAGTTTTAATAGAGCATGCATTCGGTGGGTTCTGTTGGTTTTTTTTTTTTGGAACGAGAATTGAAGCTCTCGAAAAATTCTCTCCGACATTCTCTCAAAATTCGGCCACTCCAAGTTCGAGGGTTGTGCCGGGTTTTAGTGTTCTGTCTCTATGAAAAAATCTTCTATACTTTCTAGTGCAAGTTAGAAGAGGAACAAATATTCCAGTCGTAGACCTGATTCGGAGATCGAAAAAAATTCGTAGGGATTTACAACAAGAGCTAATTCCGCTAATATTGACTTGGTTGGAGCCAAGTGAAAATTTCACTAAAGGTATAAACTAAACATCCTATGTATGTTTAGTTAATTCAAACCATACGAGTGTCCAAACAAATGTATCTTAAATGTCAAGATCTAAAAAAATTTTAAAACTTCCGCTGCGTTTGGGCACGAGAAAACCGAGATCCAACAAGTTTTCCACTATGATCCCTTTGGTTGTGGGGCATGTGGCGAGATTCCAATGTTCAGGGCGATGAGTTCCCCACCAATGTACTTTTCTATTCTCAATCCCCATAGTGAAGTAAAGAAGAACAGTCATGAAAGTAACACCTGCATCTAAAGCGGGCCAAAGGATATAGTTGTACATTTGCCACCAGTTTTTACTGTATTTGAACATAAAGAAGTAGCAAATCGTCCCTACGAGTATCCAAGAATTGTAGTTTAGAGCTGTTGCTCCAAGTAGTATAGATTGATGAGTGGAATCCACGATTGTGCTGGGAATTTCTTGTAGAACTCCCAAACAACAACAGCAGCCAAATATTCGTTTAGGACTCACAAGTCCCCATGTGACTGATGCATCGAAGAAGACTTGATCACACGGACAAGTCCACTTAAAATTACTCAACATAATGATATATTTATTTTAAGTTGATGTTTTATGTGAAAATAGATGTAAATAAAATAATTAACGAATATTATCATTAAAAAATAGAAGGGAAAAAACAGAAATTCTTTTTGCATTCTATATTTTTAATTAATTTATTTTAAATCTAAAATTATGTATACTTTAAAATTTCACGCATAAAAATACGTAAAAAAATTCACATATTTATTTCTCGGAAAAGATTTGGAGATGTAAATCACACTATAGTCAAATAAAAATAACCTACCAATATGCAACAAATTTTTTTTAAGCAATATGCAACAAATTTATGTTAAAATAGACTCCAAAATTCATCCAAAAATAACAGAAAACAAAGTTATCACAAAAGTAAGTGTCAATGTCATTCGCAATATCAACTTAGAACAACTATCACATATTTTCGAAAATGTTGTAAAAATTTTATGTTGTATTCCATATCCCCATGTAACGTCCCGAAAATCTGAAAGTCCACGTGAACCACGTGCATTTAAATTATTAATTTTCTTTGGTATTTTATTAAATTATTTTAAAGCATTAAATGCATGTTTATTTTTTTAATTTGTGTTTAATTATTTTATGCATTTTATGCATAATTCATGTATGATAGAATTTAATTCATGAAGTTCATGCATTAGGATTTCTAGGTCCATTTCACGATCGAAGAGGAACGGAAACCGGAGAATTTTCAAGGAAAATTATTTTATTACATAATTAATTTTTATGAGTTAAAATAAGGTGTTTTAAAGGTATTTTTCAAAATAGGATTTTTATAGGTATTTTTACTCGCATGATTTTATTATTAACGGCACGCTAATTTTATCAAATCGGGACATTTTGAGGTTTCGACTAATATTTTAAAAACATAATTTCCAATACGGAATATTTTTCGGGATTGCATTTGGAATTTAATGGGCCTAGCTTTTAAGCTTTTGGGCTTAAAACCCTTTTCAAACCCTTAATTATTATATTAAGGCGCATTAATCATTTAATTAACAAACTAATTATTATAAAATAAATTTTAAACATCCCGTAACCCCCCATGCTGCCCATATACGTTTCCGCTCCATTCCAATTCCCTCTCCAATCGGTTTTCAACACACCAACAGCTGAAAGAATCGGTGGTTCACTTGTTTTTGCAAAGAAAGCTTCATCCGGGTTTCCTCTCATCATTCTTGCGCTCCAAACATCATAAGGCACGTTATGTACTTTCATTTCTGCATCTTGCACGCCATATACTGCTGTTGTGTGTACCATAGTTAGTAAAGATCATATCATACACGTTCGAGATGTGATACACGGTTTTTGCATGAAATTTGATCATATTTTTGTTTGTAAACTCACGTTTTTTTCTGAATTTGGTGCAAGGGGCTGCTGTACTCGGTCGTTTAGGGGTAAGTCGTAGTGTATAAGTACTGCTTTGGGGTCTAGGGAGGCTGCTGGATCGAACCTTTGAGTGAGACAATGGAACCGAATGCAAGGAGAGACGGTGGAGTCACTTTTGGTGTCTAGCGGGTTAGCTGTTGGTGGAGGTTGCATGGGGCCGATTGTGTGGTTAATATAGGTTCGTTAGAGTCTAATCTAAGTCCATGTTAGGTGGGTTATGAGCTGGTGCATCGGTGATTAGATAATGGAGTGAATTTGGGGTTTAGTTTGGTTGTGGGATGCTGCTAGGGAGAGGCCGAGTCGAAGGTGATGTGAGGTAGTCTCGGCTGGTTTTCTTCGCAAGGTAGTGCAGCGGCCATTTGTGTGGGTTGGTATAGTTTAGAGGGGTTATTAAGGGGCCTAATGGTGAGTCTTAAGGTGGGACAAGTGGTTAAATTATAGGGGACCGAATGGATTAGTTTTTGGGAGATTAGTGTACATGAGGTGGTGAAACATGAGAGGACCGAGAGTGTGCCAAGTTTTGAGAATTTCCACCGTGGGTTTAGGGGCCTAATGATATTGTTTTAGGTACTATTTAGTGTTTTCAAGATATGGTAAAAGTTGTAGAAGAGTTGGGTAAATTTTGGATTTATGCGGATTAAAAACCGGAACCTCGATCTGAGTTTTAAAACGAATTAGATAAGCTGTGATTTGGCCTCGAGTTTACGTCTAGGACTACTTTTTTAAAATGTTCTGGGACATTTTTGGGAGTATGGTAAGCCTCGAGTCAATTTTAGAGGTCCAGGGTTGAAACGATAATTTTTGGGTTCCCGGGAGCAAAATGGTAATTTTGCACCCGGGGTGAGACCATTTTGCCCCCGGGGTGAGGTTTTGGTCTTGGCAGCGTCCTGAGCACAAAATTATGATATTTTAAATGTTTATATATCATGTTTATGATTTTTACACAATTATGATAAATACAGTGCATGCTTGGTTTAAAGGAAAAATTATTTATATGCATGCTTTTATTAAGTGGTGAATATGATGACACGTTTTGAAGGAAGTGATTTAGTTGTGACTGACACGATGATATGATTGGAGATATCGTGAGGGAAAAGGCCCCAGAGGGAGCCCGTTTACGGGAGAAGGCCCCAGAGGGAGCCCGTTTACGGGAGAAGGCCCCAGAGGGAGCCCGACGATCGTATTTCCATTGACATGATATGATGACATGACAGGCTCGGGCTCAGTTGACGGGTGAGAGTGTTGCTGATGTCCCCCGCCGCCGGGTACCACGGTTACACGTAGATGGATCCATTGACTGACATGATGACATGATGATACGAAAGTCACAGCTAATGAACGGAATTCAAATTAAGATTTTAACACGTATATGCTGATACGATGATACATGCTATTACCATGTTTTGACAGGTCACAGTTACGCATACGATATGATAACATGATGAGACATGTTTTGACACGGTTACGATTTTACACGACACGCTTATGTTCATGTTTTTAAGCTCATGAAATGTATTTTGATTATGCTATTTTTCACTGCTGTGTGCTATGTATATGTACTTGTTATTACTGGTACAGGTGTGTTGAGTCTTTAGACTCACTAGGCGTGTGTGATGCAGGTGAGCATTTTGATCAGGGGACCGGAGGTGCCGAAGACTGAGTAGGCAGGCGGGATATGCGGTGACACGATCCCGAGGACCATTATTTTTCCGCATATTGATTCACGTGTTTTGAGAGGAGTTGCACATTTTTATATGTTGATGATACTACGATTTTTACACGTTTACGTTGATTTATGATGACGTTGGTTATTTTTAAACTAGCGTTATTCTTGTTGGCAAATAAATACGATTATTTTAAATGTTATTTTGTAATTGAGAGCTTTAAAAAAAATCTATATTTTCGCACTTTTAAAACGGTAGACGTTTCACCCCACTTGCTGAGTATTTCCTAAAATACTCACCCCCCTTACAACCTGTCCCAGAGAAATCAGTGGAAAAAATCGAGGAGGAGGAATCGGACCAGTTTTGGGGCTGGTGAATGCGAGACTTCGAGATTTTAGATTAAGTGTAACTTTTAAATTTAGTTTATGTTTTCGCAATCAAACTCTGTCGTTTTTGAGATTTCGTAAACTGGTTTCGATTTACACTTTGCTACGAGGCTGGTTGTTTTCAATTGTGTGATTGTTAAACGACGTCGGTGTCAATCTCGAGTTTCGAGGTGTGACAATAATAATGATAATGATAGTGGGAAGCATTATATTTTCATTTACAATTAATCTAAAACCTGAAACCATCTTTTGTGAACACAAATATACTTTCAAATGAACTTGAATGCGACCCACTAATCGCCATTTTGTATCACGTATCTTGCTGGCTCTACCGCTTCTCTTTGCAGCCACCATGATTCTCAGTCCACTTTGATCCACATCTGTAGCAGAATTCATACTTACACCTGCAAGTCATATGCACACACCCCTCGGCCTTTTCGATATACATCTTACATTTGGGGCATTTCTTCCAGTTCTTTTTCTCAGCAAGTTTCTTCACTATCTTCTCGTCTTTCCCCCGTCCCTTTCTTGCATACAGCTTCTGGAATTCCTTGCAGGTGAACTCGGAATGCCACGGGACATGACATTCCGCGCAGAATGATCTCTTGCATGAAAGACATTCTATCTTCTTCAAAACTTCCCCCGAATCGTTCACGAGCAAGGCTGAACAGTCGAGAAAAGGGCAATATAGCTTCTGGGAGTTGGGAATCAGCGATAGACACAGCAACTCATGCCATTTTACAAGTATATCGTTCGGGACCATCATTTGGCAGGCTTCAAAGTTTAGTACAGTCTTGCAGTATAAAGCCGGGCAAGGGATGATTTTCAGATTTTCTTGAATCTTGGAGATGATATGGTTGGAAGTGCACTCGTAACAAAAGGAGTGCGAGCATCCGTCATTTTCAAACATCTGCCAGCTTTCTTTGTTCTCTAAACAAATTTCACAGAAGCTTATGGGAGAATCCTCGAACATACGTTCATAATTTAGCATTTCAGGGCTGCGAATAGGTTCTTGCACTGATGAAGATGCATCATTTGGAGGGGCAGAGGTGAAGAGAGAAACCAATAATGCTTCGTGAAACTGTAATTCCTCTGCATATTCGGCATCTACATTGGTGATTCTGCCACTTTTGATTATTTGAGAGCATACTGTGAATAGAAATTCCCCAAAAACAGTGAGAAAGATATCAGTTTTTAGTGTAAACAATTCGAGGTGATATTTGACTAGCGTGCACAATACAGGGACATTTAAACGCTTACAGTTTCCTTCTAAGACAATTAAGTACGCTTAAAAAACTAAAACTCCTACAGGGAAGCCCTCATCTACGCTAAAAGCATAATCAAGAATATGGAACCTGGCTCTGCTGAATGTTTCTAAACATAAATTTGAATAATAAAAATGGATTCAAATGACTCTTATACATCTAATATCAATTATGGAATCATGAAAGCATGTCCTTGATCTTTCCAAATCACTAGCAAAACACTTTACAAACTAGCAACAATTGGCAACAGAAACATTGAAAGTATATCTGGTGACTTGCTCGAGTCAAGAAAGTACAGGAAACACCTAGCTTTAACCATAATATAACACAGGAAAATTAGTTTACGCCATCTGGCTTGCGTAGAATAGGCAAAACATCACAGACACATTCCAAGGCTTACAAATATCATTGCCTTTTTTATTACTACCTCTGCCCCTCGTTGAATTCATCTTTTCCCTTTCAGGTGATCCTAAACAATCATTTTCTACAACAACAATTTTCTTTCCCCAGTATCCCACTCAAACAGGGTGATAGTGCATCACTAACATATGAATCTTCCATTCTCAACCCCTACCTTAAACCTTATACAAGCTCAAGATTGTAAGTTCCTTATAAGGGTATGCTTGTATTTCAAATCCATGATTTCGATTAATTTCTTAGGGATTCCATTACAATATTGAGCTTAAGAGTCAATAATAAAGATGAATTTCAAATCCTCATTGGTTAAAATCATTCACAGTCCAATTCTCAAAGCAACCAAAGATGGCCTGATATCTTTTAATCCAACAAACACAGAATAAATAAGCAACAATTGACCCAGCTGGGGGGCGATTAAAAATCAGCTCCTGCCTCGCTATAAGATTCAAAAAAAAATTGAGTAGCATCGTCGTCACCAGTCCTAGCTGCCCCCGAAGAACAGCTGGAGCTTGATCCTAAACACGAAATATTTAATTATCATCTTCATCTCCCGACATCCAGGCAAATCATCGAGTACCAACTCAGGCAAAACATCGAGTACCAACTTCAGAAAACAACACAAAATATGCAAAAGTTTTTAACCCATTCACAATTCAGTCAATTATAGAGCTGCCAAATAGCACCATCCATTCCACTCTAAAGAACAGCAGACAGCAACACAAACCCATCAAGACAAATGGAAAAAAACGAAAAACATTCACCGTCTCTAGACATGGCACCAGAACTTGGCCTCTCCGGAGAATCTCGCTTGACCACAGACTTTAAAATCAACTGATTATTCATGGGTTTGCTTATTTTTTTCTTTCTATTGGAATACAGAATCATCCATGCAGGAGCAGTGATGGCAAGAAAAGTCCCGGCACAGTAAAATATGAACGAAATGACAGATTCTGACATGTAAACGGTGCAAAGATGATGATACTGAGTGAGAAAGAATTCGAAATCGGCCGGAGTTGGATCGGAGATTTGAGGCATGAAGGCCAGTGGAGGGTGATATTTGGAGTACCAACCTTGCAGCCTACAGAGGATTTTAACTAATCGATGAGGTGTCATCAAAACATATATATAACATAATTCTCCAATGATTCATACTTTAATTTTAAAAATAGAATGTATATATATTATAAAATAAAATTTAAAGAATAATGACCATATTTAAAAGATTGCTCTAATTAATTATAAAAAAAGTCATAAAATTTGTAAAATCAAGCCCTTGTAAATCCTCGAAAGTTATAGTTTATGTAACAACAATCTTTTAAACGGCACGATAACGTAAAGTATCGATTCATTCTTTTTCTACGATCAGTTATCACATCCTAATGAAATTTATCTTTAAAATTCTTAATTTTAATATGATCTTTAACACTAAAATATCGTAAAAAAAAAAAAAAACGCGTACATGTACACGAAATTATTAGTCACGTTAGTACTCATAGTCAATGAATTTACCTCATTTAAATCTTTAATTTTAATGTTGTGTGAAAATAAGATTTAACATTTTTCAAAACAAGTGCGAGAAATTAAACAGAAATTGTCTGGAAATTTCAAATTTAGAGCAAAAAAACATGACGAATTTATCTGGTTTGAGTTTGGATTACCCAATGTTAATTTGAGTTAGTTTCGAAAAGAATATCATCTGATGTCATTTTGAAAAAAAAACAGATGAATTATTAAACTTAAAATTATAATTTTTACGTTGTTACGGAATACGTTCCAATCATTCCACCGTAAAAATTTGATCAAGTTATTAAATTGAGTATGTTTTTTGTGAGTTGATTTCACGGATTTATATTAAGAGATGAATTGATTAGATCTATATATGTAACGGAAAATAATATTTTGTTAGATCGGTTAAGATGCTCGCCCACAAAATTTTTTGTGAAACTAAATTTTAGTTTGAGTTGACTTTCGACTAATGTTGTGTTTAGATTATTTTAAAATTTTGGTTTGAGTTGACTTAGGACAAAAGTTGCGTTTAGAATATTTTATTATTGAGTTGGCTAATTAAAAATAAATAAATAAAAGCAAAGCAAGAAAAATAATTCCTTATTTTCGAAGAATATATTTAATCTTATATCTGCTTGTGATAGCATTTTACGATTTCTAGGCTTTTTATTGGCTAACAAATGAATTATTAATTTTCCGATGGTGTATTAATATTAAATAAGCGCAAAGAAATTTTGAATAAATTATATTATTTGCCAAATTTTTTCAACTTATAATGTTTTGACAATTCTTATATTAATGTTGACGAGGTACAAACACTTACGTTGACGCAACATTAAAATGCAATTTATTAATAAAAAATTTGAGAGGGAATATTAATTTATTAAATAATATGTACCATAATTCATTTTTACTATTTTTATTGATTATTGTGAACAAAAAGTAACTTATATTCTTTCTTTTTTTTTCAACTGAAATATATTATTTTCTAATTTGAGAACATATAAAGGATGTTGAGTCCAGCATATGTAAGTGACAGTAATATTGAGACGAGTAACCTCCTGATAAGTTATTGTATTTCAAGTTGTTGATTTTGCGCCACTTGATCTGACTGGTTAGATTATCTGTAAAATAGTGACATCATATCTTATCGAGTAATACCGTCTATGCTGGGAACATGATCGACTGTAGGGAAATTGTAAGAGTGACATCTAAGGAATGAGAGACAACATTAACATATAGACACGTACGACTCCGGTCCCATGAGCCTAACAACCCGATCCATTAGCACTCTAGTAAGTGTACTCTGTACTGTCACGAGTTTAAAGAAATAAAATTGCATATTGGCTAACAGCTATATATTTTGTCATAGTGGTAAGTGTTTGATCCTAACAATCAAAATCAAAGTCAATATCACGAGTTCGATTCTCACTGATTGCTAGTAGTGTAATAGTGATAGAATGATTGTTTTGTGCAATAATTGTATCAGTTGGATAGAGCAATCAAAACATGACGTTTGTACCGTGATATGTTTTAAAAGATTTGAGCACTATAATCAGATACTTAAACTAAATAATAATAGGAGGTAAAAATACAACATTTCGTAAGGCCTCGTTGCGAACAAACGCCACACCATTATATTCCAACACGTTTGATTAGGAGCCAGGACTTGTACTTTTCAGACATCATTATATTCCACACGTTTGATTAGCAACTAGGACTTGTACTTTTCTAATTTTATTATACACAAAACGCCAACAATTCATTTTCCAATGCTTCTGCTTCACGTCTTTGTTTTTGACTTTTAAGAAATGACATATCATATATAGATTCAAATTACTATATTTTCTATTTACAAGTTTTAAATTACATATATTTAAAATAGTTATAAAATCTCTAAGTGGTAGGCATATTTCAATATTTTAAGTGCAAGGCACGAATTGCTAACAACTGTGATTACCGTAACAGAGTGATATATTGGTAAGAACGATTTATACATTTTTTTCATAATTTAATTAAATATTCTTGATACTCACATAGGATCCGATTCCAGCGAGTCTCACTAGTCCAGACACAGGTTTCAAAATGATCATAAGCCTGAAATCACGAATAAGACCGTTAGAAGGGGGCCAGAAGGGTGTCCTGGTATAGCCCCTCCGACGCTCAAGTCAGTGACTGAGGATATGAGTGAAGAGCAGCTAAGGGTGCTGCTGAAAACAATAATAAAGCGAATGAATCAACCGTACGCGCAAACCTGGTATTTATAGGAGAATACTTGGGCCCTGATGGGCTTCCCACCCAAACGTGATCTGGGCCTCCAAGATGTAATCCGAGCCTAGAGGCCCATGGGTATCACCTAAGATGTAATCCAGCGAGTGTCACTAGTCCAGACGCAGGTTTCAAAATGATCCCGAGCCTGAAATCACGAATAACACCGTCAGAAGAGGGTCAGGAGGGTGTGCTGGCGTAGCCCCTCCTCCCTCACTACCCCTTCATAACATCGACGCGCGGCTTTTTGGTCCCCGCACAAGACTCCAACTCCTTTTTCCACATGAAACTTAAGCTTCTGATGATAAGTGGAAGCTACGGCTCTAAATCTTTTAGGGATGGCTGTCCAAGAATTGCATTATACGCTGGCGGGGTATCTACCACGGTGAAGTCTATCATTTTTGTTACCCGCCGAGAATCAGTCCCCAAGGATAGGGGAAGAACAATCTGACCCAAAGGCGGGATGGCGTGTCCTGCAAACCCATACAGCAGGGCTGATACCGGCTCAAACTCAAATCCTTCCATCTTCATTTGATCCAACGTGCTCTTGAACAAGACGTTCACGAAACTTCCATTATCAATAAATATGCTCGCCACATCATAAGTGGCAATGGTAGCCGTCACCACCAAGGCATCGTTATGTGGAGTCACAACACCTCGGAGGTCTTCCGGGCCAAAGCTGATGACGGGGTCTTGTGGAAATTCTGCACCCCTAGATATTTCAAAGTTTTCCAACCTCCTCCCATTCGCTTTCCGAGTTCACCCGGAATCTTCGTCAGTAGCAGTCCCCGAGATCATGTGAATAATTCATCTCGTAGGGTGGTTATCCTCATTCATTCCCCTACTCGGTTCGACGGGCTCCTGAGGGGCATCTTGACCTCGACCTTCTCCTCTCTGCTCCCCAACCCTCTGATTTATCCATGGAGGGCCTTGACCACGCCTAGGGGACGAGCAAGACCTCGGTCGACTCACAGGTGCGGATCTTTCTCGTCTGTCCCGCGAAGACAATCTAGCACTGTACTCAACCCTTCGTGACTTCTCCCACCTCCCCGCGGGCTCCATCACCTCGTCACGACTCCTATCCATGGGAACATGTGATGAGAATTGTCCTCTGCCCCTAGCTTATCCTCCTCCTTCTCGCCCGCACCTCTCTTCCTACCTCCTCTTTTCGCTCCCTCAACTCTATTTCCCCCGGGCCGCTGCTCCATCCTCTTATGCCGCTGGGCATCTTGTAGATTTACATATTTTTCCGCTCGAGATAACAGATCATCATAACTTGATGAAGGTTTCTTGACCAACGATTTAAAGAACTCTCCTCCCCTCAATCCTTGGGTAAAGCCACTTATCATGATGTCAGGGGAAACATCTGGTATTTTTAGCGCTGCATCGTTGAAACGCCGGATAAATTCTCGCAGAGTTTCAGTTTCTTGATGCTTCATCACAAACAAGCTCAATTAATTTCTTTGGTGCCTCTTGCTGCTAGCGAATCTGTACAAGAAAGCAGCGGAAAAATCCTCGAAAGATCGTAGAGAGTTGGGCTGCAAGGTGTTAAACCATTGCTGGGCTGACCTCACCAACGTGCCCTGAAACACCTTACACTTAACTCCATCTGAATACTGATGCAACATAGCTGTGTTCTCAAACCTTCCCAAATGTTCTTCTAGGTCAGTACGACCATCGTACTCTCCCACATTTGATTGTCGGAAACTTGAAGGAAGCCCTTCCTCCAAAATGGCGGGGGAAAAAGGACTCTCCTTCTTGGACACTGGAGCTCTATTTCCCAATTGTTGCCTCAACATTCTTATCTCCTTCCATATCTCCTCTATCTCGGGATTCTCCCTACCTTGGAGGGGTTGCGTCTCTTCAACCCTGCTCTGATGACCCTCAACATTCTCCTCTCGCTCCTGGCGTGTGGTTTGTCCTTCAGCAAACATAGACTCTTGGTTCCTCTTCATGGCCTCGTCCACCGTGCGGGTAATAAATTGGCACAACTGTTCCAGGGTCAAGTTCCCCACATTCTAATTAGGACGGGGTGGCTCGACCCTTATCTCATGACGGGGTGGCTCAACTCTTGTTTCCTGATGGGGTTGTTCCTGTCTCGTCTCAAGACGCTGTTATTCTTGTCTTGTCTCAACACGAAATTGTTCGGGTCCCATCTGAGAACGCGACGATGTTTTTTTAGTTCTTCTGCTCCCTCTCCTACCTGCCATCTCTACGTCTCAGCTCAAAATTCCCACAGACGGCGCCAAGTGATACTCAGAGAAAATTTAGGGTCCGATTCCAACGAGTGTCACTAGTCCAGACGCAGGTTTCAAAATGGTCCTGAGCCTGAAATCACGAATAAGACCGTTAGAAGAGGGCCAGGAGGGTGTCCTGGCGTATAGTGGCGGAGCCAGAAATATGGCTCCGCCCGGGCTAAAATTTTAAAATCTATAATTTTTTAATATATTAAATTGATCTACCCGGGCTAATATTATATTATTCTAAAATTATATAAAATTTACATATAATTTTTTTTAAAAAAATTGGGCTACCCAGGCTAAAGCCCAGGTATTGGAGCCTTTGGCTCTGCCCCTGCTGACGTAGCCCCTCCAACGCTCAAGTCAGTGACTTAGGATATGAGTGAAGAGCAGCTAAGGATGCTGCTGAAAACAATAATATAGCGGATGAATCAACCGTACGCTCAAACCTGGTATTTATAGGAGAATAACTGGGCCTTGATGGGCTTCCCACCCAAATGTGGTCTGGGCCTCCAAGATGTAATCCGGGCCTAGGGATCCATGGGTATCAATCCTATTTATGAAAAAAAAAAACTGCACATAAAAAATTATTGCTTTCGGATCATAACGTTTTTAGACCTAGCATGGATAAGCAAATATTTTTACTAAACCTATAATTTATTATTGGGAGGACGTTTTGTTCTCACCAAGTTACGAGCCATAGGAGAGTGAAAAAGTTGTTTAACATAAAAATACTAAATATATAGAGATTGTGTTAATTAGATATACATGTTAATGAACACAACTCCTTTGAGCTAGCACGCAACTCCTCCTAAGTTAGAGACTCGCCTCTCTTTGAATTCACAACGTTAAATCAAATGTTGTTAGAGCAGTGTTGTTAGAGGTATTGCAACACAAGAAAGCAGAACACTGAGCAATTCATTAAATGATATTTAGCAACACACTAAAAACATAGGCGAATTAACCAGAAAGAACAAAAAGGATAATAATAATAATAATAATAATTGTGGGGACCCGAACCTAATCCATCTTCTTAATCATTATTAGGATCATTTAATTAATATGGGTCTAAATTTTTATTTTAAAATACAAATGCGGAAACGTAAAGTAATCAATCTGATATAAATATTAACATAAAGTATAAATCATGTACAACATATGTTTATCGCAACTAGAGTTCAGCCACTACATCAAGTACTGAAAATCAATCTACTCTAAGTCCGGATCTCCACGCTTATCTTGAATCTCTCATTCTCTTCGTGACCCTGATCCTGTCCCACCTGTTGTCATGCACACATACAAACAAGACAACAGCCGGATAACTCCGGTGAGAAATACATCCCAGTATAAACCATGTAAACATGCAGTCATATAAAAGCATATATAAAAGCATGAAACACATATCCATATCATGTATCAAATCAGAAGACATGTATCGATATAAAGCTGTAAATAAAACTCTGAACTCGTCATCTCAGACTCGACTCATCTCTAATCTAGGGATCCCGGTTCCTGGACATTGGTACGATATACCGAATTTCAGCGATAGGAATGAATCAACTCCTAAGCGACATCGATATAATCCAAACATCCAGTGTCTTGGCGAATCAGCCGAAGACTTGGCACATCAGCCAATGACTAGGCACATCAGCCCTTGACTCGATAAATGATCTGCTATAAATCAATAGACTAAGCATATCAATCTCATGAATTGCAAATATCAATGCAATAACAATTCAGTATTTGATTTTGGGAAACTCAAGTTGAATCTAACTCGAGTTGTGCAATCCCAGATCAACATTGATTTATACCTTTCTTTCTGTCAATCTGATTCTATCGAAGTCTTGGACTCAAATATATCAATACTCAATCTGAAAATAGCAATAACGAGGAGTACAATATCAATTCCCCAGTCAATCAATACTGGATATAATCAGAACTCAATCAAATTCTGTTTCAACAGCATAACTGTACAATCTCCATATATACCCAGCAATACCATATCAGTCAGATATCAATTCCAACATCTCATAATCGATACAATACAAATATGATATCATTTCTCAATCAAATCAACTCATAAAATCATAAGAATTCTATAAGGTATCCGTTCTTCAATCCGGTTTCGATTGTACGATGTCTAATATATCAGAAACACCATATATGAGTCATATCCGATTCTGGCAGTATCATAATTTCAAATGATAACAAAACGTAACAAAACTTACGTCCAGTTGAAGCTCTCGTCGATAGCAACCCGGTACTGAAGTCGGATTCAAAATCTAACGGACGGATCGAAATATAAAGACGTAAGGATTATCTGAAAGATTTCTCGATTCCTTCTTTCTGAATTCTGAGGGATGAACTTGTTATATACATATATATATATCCAACTTGCATGTGTAAGTTACGTGTCTATTTTTCTTGAACCTTAAGCGGCGCTCGGGCGATTGCAAGTTACCGCTCGGGCGCGGCATGTTCTGTCCAACATTTTCTTGCATCTCGGTCGGCGCTCGGACGGTCACAAATTACAGCTCGGGCGCCACATCTTCTGCCCGAAACATATTCCTGTTGCGTATTGGCGCTCGGGCGGTCAAAAACTACCGCTCGGGCGCCAATAGTTCTGCCCAAAAAATTACATAATTCATATGTTTTTCCCAATCTGGTCTCGAAATGGTCCATCTATAATCACATCAGTTCATAATCAATAATCTCAGATTAACAGAATCAAAATCTCGGGCATTACAATAATAATAATAATAAACTAAACAAACTAAGGGCATCTTCATCAGTTAGCTTATCAGTATCTCCTGCTTCACCATGGTCAGAACTAGCACTTATACATTTGGGTAGGTCTGTTATGAGACGATCTCACGAATCTTTATCTGTGAAACGGGTCAACTCTACTGATAGTCACAATAAAAATTAATACTTTTTCATGAATGACCCAAATAAGATATCCGTATCACAAAATACGACCTATGAGACCGTCTCACACAAGTTTTTGCCCATACATTTTTGCAGTTGCTTCAAGCATCATCTCCCTTTTTTTATCCATAATGGACGGCCACATCAAGAAGCAATCGAAAGTTCGCCATCTAGACCTCATAATGCGCAATAAGCTCCTTGGAATTATGTATTATGGATAAAAAATTTACAAATGCACATCCAGTTACTATGTGTTGTTATGAAAAAGTAAAAATTTATGATAAAAAGTAAAAATCTCAAACTCTCAAAATTATCAAACTACACAATTTATAATATTTTTCTCTCAACTCAATTGTGAATTTCTTCACAAATGATGAGGCTATTTATAGAATTTCTTTGATAATAATCCAAAAAATAAAATACATCATTACCTACTTCATCACACACAAATTTCTAATTTTTACAACTCTTATTTTCAACATTCAAATATTCAACTATTAATTTTTCAACATTCAAATCTTTTATTTTCAACACTCTTCCTTGTGATGATGATCATGATACGATGATATCTTCATTACGTGTTTTTGTACTGCCTCGTTAAAAACCTTAATAAGAAAAACCCATTGGGATAAAAACCATAATAAGGGAAAAAGAGTGCAGTCACGTAAACTCCCCCTCATGTTGACACGAACAATTCTTCACAAATTTCGTAGATTGCGCATCCCAATATTATATATGTGCTTTCTGAATATTGTCGTAGGAAGTGCCTTTGTGAAGAGATCTGATGCGTTTTCACTTGATTGAATGTGACGAACATCAATATATTTATTCTTCTCAAGCCCCTTGGTGAATGCGAAGAACTTAGGAGGAATATGTTTAGTTTTGTCGCTTTTTATGTATCATTCTTTCATTTGAGCAACACATGCAGCATTATCTTCATATAGTATCACAGGCTTCTCGTCGAATGATAATCCGCATGAGATTTGGATATGTTGGGTCATGGATTTTAACCACACACATTCACGGCTTGCTTCATGTAGTGCAATAATCTCGGCATGATTTGCTGAAGTTGTTACGAGTGTTTGTTTCTGTGAACGCCAAGAAATTGCAGTGCCTCCACGAGTAAATACATATCCAGTTTGAGAACATGCATTGTGTGGATCAGATAAGTATCCAGCATCGGCATAACCAATTATACTGGGATTAGCATCTTTTGAATACAAAAGTCCCAAGTCTGTCGTTCATCGTAGATAACGGAATATATGTTTAATTCCGTTCCAGTGTTTCTTTGTTGGATATGTGCTAAATCTTGCCAATAAATTTACGGCAAAAGATATACTTGGCCTTGTACAATTTGTAAGATACATAAGGGCACCGATAGCTCTTAGATATGGTACTTCTGGACCAACAATATCTTCATCATCTTCACATGGACGGAATGGATCCTTTTCTATATTTAATGATCTAACAACCATTGGAGTACTTAAAGGATTTGATTTATCCATATTAAAAAGTTTAAGTATCTTTTCTGTATAATTTTTCTGGGAACAAATATTCCACATTCTTTTTGTTCAATTTGTAAACCCAGACAATACTTGATTTTTCCAAGATCCTTCATTTCAAATTCTTCCTTCAAGTATGACACAACTTCTTAAATTTCCTTATTCGTTCCAATGATGTTTAAATAATCAACATATACAGCAATAATTACGCATCCGGATGTTGTTTTCTTAATAAAAACACAAGGGCATATTGAATTATTTACATATCCCTTTTTCATCAAGTGATCACTTAGCCGATTATACCACATTCGGCCGGATTGTTTTAACCCATATAACGATCTTTGTAATTTCACAGAATAACATTCTCTGGGTTTTGAACTTTGTGCTTCAGGCATCTTAAATCCTTCAGGGATTTTCATATATATATTACTATCAAGTGATCCATATAAGTAAGCTGTAACAACATCAATAAGATGCATTTCTAAATTTTCAGATACCGTCAAGCTAATCAAATACCGAAACGTAATTGCATCCATCACGGGAGCATACGTTTCTTCATAATCAATTCCAGGTATTTGAGAAAAACCTTGTGCAACAAGTCGAGCTTTATATCTTACTATTTCATTTTTCTCATTTCGCTTTCTAATAAAAAACCATTTGTATCCAACAGGTTTTACACCTTCAGGTGTAAGGACTATAGGTCCAAAAACATTATGTTTATTTAGCGAATCTAATTCAACCTGGATGACATCTTTCCATTTTATCCAATCCTGCCGATTTTTACATTCACCAAAAGATTTTGGTTCATGATCTTCATTATCATTTATGATGTCGATTGCCATATTATAAGAAAATATATCATCAATTTTTTCTATATCTTTTCGGTTTCATATTTTTCCAGTATTAATATAATTGATAGAGATTTCACGATTCTCGTCAGTTTGTGGTTCTGACAGAACATTTTCATCATCATGTGTTTCTTCAGAAACATTATTCTCTATTTTGTGATCATCATGTGTTTCTTCAGGAACATCATTCTTTATTTTGTGATCATCGTGTTTCTCTATAAATTTTCTTTTTCGAAGATTTTTATCCTTGGAACTGACTGGCCTTCCACGCTTCAGGCATTTAATGACATCATGAGTATCTTCAATTTGTTTCTTTGGAATTTCAATTCGAGTAGGGGCATTTGCAGCATGTATATATGATTTATTCACCCCTTTTGTGTCTGCAAATGCATTTGGTATTTGATTTGCTATTCTTTGCAAGTGCACAATTTGCTGTACATCTTTTTCACATTGTTTTGTTCTTGGATCCAGATGTACCAATGATGATACATACCATGTAATTTTCTTTTCGGTATGTTTATGTTCTCCCCCTAAAATTGGGAAGATTTCCTCATTAAAATGACAATCAGCAAAACGTGATGTGAACACGTCGCCTGTCTGAGGTTCAAGATATCGAATGATTGATGGACTATCATAACCGATATAAATTCCAATATTTCTTTGAGGTCCCATTTTCTTTCGTTGCGGTGGTGCAATAGGCACATACACCATACATCCAAAAATTTTCAGATGAGAAATGTCTAGTTCTTTACCAAATGCAAGCTGCAATGGGGAGTATTTATGATATGCACTTGGTCTGATGCGAATTAATGAAGCAGCATGTAAAATTGCATGTCCCCATATAGAAATAGGGAGCTTTGTTTTCATAATCATTGGTCTAGCAATTATTTGCAGACATTTAATCAATGATTCAGTCAATCCATTCTGTGTATGTACATGAGCAACATGATGCTCAACAATAATTCTCATAGACATACAATAATCATTGAAAGTCTGGGAAGTAAATTCACCAGCATTATCAAGTCTAATTTTCTTGATTGTATAATAGGGAAATTGATTCCTCAATTTTATTATTTGAGCAAGTAATCTTGCAAATGCAACATTTCGAGTTGACAATAAACATACATGTGACCATCTGCTGGAAGCATCAATCAATACCATAAAGTATCTGGATGGTCCACATGGTGGATGAATTGGTCCACAAATATCACCCTGAATACGTTCAAGAAACATTGGTGATTCAGTTTGGATTTTGACTGGTGATGGTCTTATAATAAGTTTTCCAAGAGAACATGCTTTACATTGAAACTTATTATTCTGAAAGATCTTTTGGTCTTTCAGCGGATGACCATGTGTATTTTCTATAATTCTTCGCATCATTGTTGAACCAGGATGTCCTAATCGATTATGTCAATTGGTTAATATTGAAGAATTATCAACTATCATGTTTGATTCAATAGGACTTATATGGGTATAATGCAATCCAGTGGGGAGCATTGGTAGTCTTTCAATCACATATTTCTTTCCTGATTTATATGTGATAAGACACATATATTTCTCATTCCCTTCATACATTGTTTGAGTATCATACCCATGAGAATATATATCATTAAAACTCAACAAATTTCTTTTCGATTGTGGTGAATATAAAGCATAATTGATCAAAAATTTTGTTCCATTAAGTAACAAAAATTGTGCTTTACTACAACCTTTAATCAAGTCTACAGGACCTGATATTGTATTCACCATTGTTTTTGTTGGTTTTAGTTCCAAGAAATAGTCTTTTATCTCGGAGGATATTGTGCGTTGTACCACTATCAGGTATGCAAACTTCAGCTTTGTTCATAGCATTTTCCATATCTGAACTTCAAAAAAATATGCAATGAAATCAAATTACTGACAATACATTTATAAAAATAAAATACAATACAATGCACATGATAAAACATTATCATACGAGTACATAAAAATATTTTACATAATTATTCCACCAGCAAATTGATCATTGTCCGAAAATCAATCAGAAAATCTCCGGCATCAATATGAGTTGAATCACTCAAAGGTTCATTGTGTTCAGTGAAGTTGATCTCATTTTTTTTTCCCTTTATTGATTCTTTATAAAGTTTACAAAGGTGCTCAGGGGCTCGACAAATACGGGACCAATGTCCTGGAGTACCACATCTAAAACAAGAACTTCCAAATCTTTTTGAGTGATTCTCATTAACACTCATATTCTCACGATGCCTTTTCAGTGGATGATTTGGGACGCTCTTTTGAGATGAGTTATAGAAGTAACTATCTCGATTATTTTCAAAACCACGGCCGCGTCCACAACCACGACCACTTCCACGTCCACGACCTCGATTTCGTCCTCGACCAAAATCTTGTCTGTAACTTTGATTTTGGTTTCCAGATTTAAATTCATTTTTATTTATGACATTTACTTCAGAAAATGCCGTTGAACCAGTAGGTCGTGCCTGATGATTTCTCATTAACAGCTCATTATTATTTTCCGCCACAAGGAGACAGGCGATAAGTTCAGAATATCTCGAAAATCCACGCACTCTATATTGTTGTTGTAATGTTATATTCGATGCATGAAAAGTGGAAAATGTTTTTTCAAGCATTTCCAATTCAGTAATCTCGTGCCCACAAAATTTCAATTGCGAGATTATTCTATACATTGTCGAGTTGTAATCGCTGACTTTTTTTAAAATCTTGGAATCTCAACGTATTTCATTCATCCCAGGCGGTCGGAAGTATAACTTCCCTTATATGCTCGAATATTTCTTTTAATTCCTTCCACAAAGCCATGAGATCTTTTTCAATTAGATATTCACATTTTAATCCCTCGTCGAGATGTCGACGCAAAAATATCATGGCTTTTGTCTTTTCTTGTGATGTCGATATGTCATTTTCTTTTATGGTCTCATTTAGACCTAATGACTCAAGATGCATTTCTACGTCGAAAGTCCATGGCATATAATTTTTCCCCGTAATATCAAGAGCAATGAATTCGAGCTTTGCCAAGTTTGACATGATGGTACTAAAAAAAATTACGATGCATTTTATTAGTTAATGAATATTGCAAATGGATAAACAACAAATACAAGCATTCGTAAAAATAAAGAAAACACACAAGGAGGATATTCTCCGATAAATACAAGATTCGTGAGTATGATAACCAAAATACAAGCCATCTTTTTTCTTCGAAAATTTGGTGAAGAATAATTGTTAGAGAAGAAGAGAAAGTTGGAGTGATTGAATGTGTTTGTGAGATCATATTTATAGGGCAAAAACTAGCCGTTTTGTTACCGTTTATGACCGTTGGTGTACAAAAAAATAAATGTATGTATTTGTATAATTTTATGGTAATAATATGATGTATATAATATTAGTCATGTTTAAATAATTATGTATATTATATCACATTATTATAATGAGGTGTCATAAGTTATTTTGTTTAAAAACCTTATAGGCTTTTATACTTGTCGTATCCCTTACTGGGAGTGTGGGATATCGTCTTAACATCTTCCCAGGATTTATAACAAGTTTTTGAAAAATTTATTTTTATTATTTCTGAATAACATTATATTATATATTAAATATATACACAATAAATAAATAAACAGTAAAATAAAAATTATTACTTTTGTTACATTTTTCTTCTGTTTTGGAGCTTGGAAAAATATTGGAGGACTTTTAGAGTTTCGTGCTGATAACGTGTTATGAAAAAGTAAAAATTTATGATAAAAAGTAAAATCTCAAACTCTCAAAATTATCAAACTACACAGTTTATAATATTTTTCTCTCAACTCAATTGAGAATTTCTTCACAAATGACGAGGCTATTTATAGACTTTCTTTGATAATAATCCAAAAAATAAAATACATCATTACCTACATCATCACACACAAATTTCTAATTTTTATAACTCTTATTTTCAAAATTCAAATATTCAACTATTATTTTTTCAACATTCAAATCTTTTATTTTCAACATATATAAATTTGTGCAATTCCCTACTCCATAAATATAACCAAACACCATCATCTTAATTTTATTTTCTTTCTCAAAAATAGATTTGTATACACTCCCAACATAATAGCAACTTTTAATTTAATTGTATCTCATTCCAAAATCTATTTTATTGTTATATCCTATGAAGTTAAAAAAATTAAAATCTTGGATGATATCACATCTACAATTAAAATTTACATATACCACATTTTCCTACACAATGACCAAACATATATTTTCAGAAGACACACCAACTGCACACCCAAAATTACTGAAAATAAAACTGAACACCACCTTAGGGATTTCAAAAACCAAATGACATATTCACAGCTCTCTTTGTTTGTGCCCATCCATTGACATTAATAAATTACTTAGAACGCTAATAATTAGCAGACCAGAACTGGTTTTTAGTAAAATCAGATGAAAGAAGAACATGATCAGAAATCCAAACATGAAATAGAAAGTGAGAGATCATGCCACAAATTGGTCTCAAAAGCAGACACCTCTGTATCTCATCCACTGTCAAAAAAATGCAATGAATGCAATAACTATGCTCTCCAGACCACTTGCGTCCTCGTAATAAAAGTTATTTTAAGCCAATATTAATAAAGCAATAGATAGATACCTGCTTAACAACCTTGGGGGAGTGTGCATAACTGTCGAACACCAAGTGAAGAGGACTTCGTTTCTGTGAGGAAAGAGAAGCAACAGAGTCAAGAAACATGAAGACCAAATAACAAGAATGTGTCATTCTCTTCAATGTTCGAAGAAGCGTCTCACAGACCTTTGTGCATAAAGCAAAAAACAAAGAAACGTGGCTCTGTGCTTCAGAAAAAGAGATTGAAGAATCATGAGGAAACTAATCATGTGAGCCCTTAACAGGGTCATTTTGAGAACTTCCAGGCTCTGAAACTTGAGAATCACTTATGGATGTATCTTGGTTTTCCACCTAATATGAAATTGAACTAGCATCAATAGTGGAATAATGAAATGTGCAACTTTATCCTACATGATACAAACACTATACAGAAAACAGTTTATGTATGGAACGCCCTTAAAAATACATGAAACGGCACAATACCAAGAAAGGTTAAATATTTAGGTGAAAAATAGAAACTCAACACCTCCAGTGGAGCATGTACCAGAAAAACAAGATCAAGAAACAACTTAAAAATTTCTCTTTCAACCACGGAACCCACTCTGTAGTAGTTTCTATTAGATGTTCATTCGTTGAACGATGAAAATAGAGCATTGACCTTGATCATGCCAGCCCTTGAACCATAAGTAGTGAAAATCCATATAATACCAACTAAAACAGAAAACAAGAGATTAGAATGCAGCAACTCAGATCTCCAAAAGCAATGTGTTTATATGTTAGTGAGCAGCCCATGGTTAAGACTATGTGGAGATGATGTAACCAATTAGTATATTTTCACATACACAGTAAATTTCCTAAAAAGTCTAAGTTATATGCCAAAAAGCAATTCCAGACAACCGTTACCTATATACACGCTAACAAAAAATTAGAAATAATTTTATTGACAAAGAAACATCAGAATAACTGAATATTGAAATTAACAGAACAAGAATTAAAAAGCAAATATAAAGAAATGTAATTGCACCATCCCTTGCCCGCTGAAAAGATGAATTGGATAGAATGATTACTTGTCCGAAGGTAACAGGCTTAATACAGCAAAAGAGAAAATGCTCAAAAGTTCAAATAAACTCCTTTAGCTTTGTACTGAACTGAAATACTTTTCGTTAAATCAGTGTTAACTTTTAAAGATGAACACCCAAGAAACTACATGCAGAAATATCAACATGAACTGCATCAATTTCCATAGATGACTAGATGGTATGTTTTTCAGATGGATTGATAGAGCTCTAAAGATCACCACATAGAAAAACTAAAAATAAGCTCGACTATACGATTAAAACTCCAATATTTAAAATTATAACGAATGAGAGGATGTTTATATCACTAGCATAAAAGTACGTGCATCCATATTCTATATAACAAAAAATTAAATTAATAATAAAAATATTTGTTACTCATTGCATAACGTGATCCAATCCATCAAACAACATTTTGTTCGAAAAAAAGATACATCAAAACAGATTATAAGAATTGAAATAATAATTTATCAGATTAATTACTAAATTGAACAAACGAAACAATATGTTAGACTTAATTTTATTGTGGTGATGAGTATCAAAACCAGTAGTAATAATACCAACCAGAAGATTATGCAAAACAGTAGCTTTTGAGTTGCTCTATCAGATCAATACTTTAGTCAGTACTCAGCGGCTTAGTATAACAGTAGCAGAACTTAGTCCTACTTGATCAACACTTAACGGATTGTTTCTGATCTTAATTGTTACCGTTACTTTACCTAGTACCAAGCATTTATTACGACATTAATTGCTGTACGAAAACATTTAATTCATCCTGATAATTTTGGTAAGTAACAAAACTGATTGATTGAAAGCTTTTTGGAGGATCCTCTTTAGGAAATAAAGCTGCTTATATCAAGAGTCAAAAGAGCCGTTTTTGATTATAGACGTTGGATGCAGTTATCTATATATATGAATAAAAACCATTTAGATAACAACGCTGATCATTCTTATCTATCCAACGATACATTGAGCAACCGCGAAATTTCCATTATCTTCAAAAGCTCAAACTTGCGGAAAAGCAGTACACGCATCATATTTTACATCTGATCTTTGGAGATCATTTTGTACTGCTATTTCTTCATCTCTTCAAGCAAAACTTTATAATATCGTGTAGAAGAGTTTGTAAACTGGAAAGAGTCTTTTCCAGAACATTGCTATATTGAACTATTGTATGGAGTTGCTAAGAGTTTCAGTAGGCAATAGATAAGCCCTGCTGAAGTGGGTGTGTACAAGTGTGTACTGTAAAACCAAAGTCTTTTAGTGATACCTTCTGGAAACAGAAGAAGGGGAGACGTAGAAGATTTTATCTTCGAACTTCCAGAAACAACTACTGTGTTACTACCTACTACTATTATTGTTTTTCACCCTACTCCATCGAATTGTTTCCGCACATTTAATTGTGATCTGCTAGACGTACTATTGAACAAGAACAGCTACAATCTCTAACAGGATTTTAGCACCCTTTGCATAAACTATCATCGAAGGAGAAGAGTTTATTCACCCCCCTCTAAACTCTATATCGATCCCCAACAAGTGGTATCAGAGCAGGTTAGTCTTGTTCGTGAAAATCTGCAACAAATGGCACATTTCAGCAAGGTTCCTATGTTTTCTGAAGAAGACTTTGACGACTGGAAGATTAGAATGCAAGCTCACCTTGCAGCTGTTGCGACTTCGATTGTTGCACTCCCAAGAGCAGGTTGTCCACAAGTAGTATAATTCGGTGAATCCGAATATCGTATCCACAGGAAAGCTAAGGTAATTACAAGTCCACTACAATGTCTTTTTTTTTTTGTTTTTGTTTTTGTTTCTTTTTAATTTTAATTGTTTGAATCTTTAATGGGTAAATTTTAATTGTTCAAATTTTAATTTTAGTAGTTGAGATTAAAGGATTCACTCTTGGTATTTTAATAAAGTTAACATTAACGAACATTATTGAAATCCACTTAATAAAATGGTTCCAATATATTAAATAATCATATTTATATTATGCTATATATTATTATCTTATAAGTATATAATATATACCAAAACTTATAAATGTGTCAAAGTATTTATTGTGCTATATATATATTTGTAAACACTAAATCAAGGTTCCCACTTTAAATGGTTGGTAAAACCAAACTAACATTTAAATGGTACCAAGAAATTAATATTATGATATATTTATATATAGTAAATCAAGGTTCCCACTTTAAATGGTTGGTAAAACCAAACAAACATTTAAATGGTTCCAAGAATTTAATATTATAATATATTCATATATAATAAATCAATGCATGCACTTTAAATGGTTGGTAACACCAAACTAACATTTAAATGGTTCCAAGAATTTAGTGTAACATATAGCAACAATAAATCAAAACTCCCACTTATAAGTAGGGTATAAAAATGCTTAAAGAAATAAATATAACATAAACAATAAATAATTATTAAATAATATAAAACATAGATTCTTATCTTTTAGTAACTTTATTATCATGCCAAGAGTTTCACCTTTTCATCTCAACTTTAGGAAGTTAGCTATTCATTATTCAAAGTGTAAAACTTTGAATATGAAATTAACATGCTAATTATATTTAAATGAAGAGATAAAGAAAAAATATAGAGAGAAATATTATGAACTCAAAGGTTTGTTCATAGAATGAGGGATATCTCAATACATTACAATGCACCCCTATTTATAGCCATATTTGGGGAGACAACCACAAATAAAATATTATTTTTTTACACAAAAGTCTTCATTGGTGTTCCAAGATATTATATTATATTACACATCACTTTTGAAAATCTTCTTCTCCGAATTTGCTTCTTCACATAAAAAGAAACATGTGGATAATTGAGTTGTCTAGTTGTGGTATTTTTTTCAAACCATTTGACCAAGTAATTTGAAAGATATGGTCAAAATACTAGAGCATGGTAAAACTGCCACTCCTTTGGTAACTTTATTTGTTGCTTAATTTGATCCCAATTGTGAGAGGATTTTTATCTCATGCTTGCCACCAATATTGTAGATATTAACATCAACTTTCTACAGGTCCAAGAATCATCTTAATCCCATTTGCAACGCCAAGTTTATTCTTGTTTTATCGAACCTGTAAAAAAATAGTAAAAACTTATAATTACACAACAACTTATATTTTATACAATTTATTATAAAACATATAATATTTAAACATTTAATAAAACAAAAACTATATATTTATATTATAAAACATTTAATTAATGTACAATTTTTATGTTTATCACACCTCCCAACCAGCTTATTGCTAGTCCCTAGCAATTTAAGCGTTAATAGCAATACAAAACATATTGATTAATTTAAATAGAAATGTAATCAAAACTATCTAAGTGTTTAAATTAAATTTGAAAACTGTCAAAGTTATATCAAGATCATCATAATTATAATTTATGAAATAATTTGAGATGATCAATTCAAAGCTTATTTCAGGTAGATAAATGTACACGGCCTTCAGAAATTCCTAGTAAAAGTCTCAACTCCATATCCTCACAGGTTAATAAATGTTTCAATTTATGGCAACGATTTCTCTCATGGAGTTGGAATACAGATAAATGCTCAGAAAAATGGTTTACAGAATGCAGACAGACAAACGAGCCAAACTAATCAAAAGATAGAAAATCCATTGATTCAAAATCTAGTTGTTCTTATTATATACATTTCCCTGATATATTTTTTTTTATTATTTTTTTGAATAACATCATGGAATCAGACTAAGTTTATGCTTCTTGACCACATATTTATTTAATTTGTACAATAAATTTCTCTCTCTTTTTTGTTTTTTTTTATGAGAGATATATGGGTCGTAGCATATAACTTAAAAATTACATAGATCTTCAATATCTTTCTTTTTGTATTTTTCTCCCTTTTTTTTCAAGAAATATCATTTTTTTTCTTCAAAATAAGAACTCAAGATCTAAACAATAGATAGTCTCTCTCATGATCAATAAAGGCTCGAAAGCTGTTTTCTCAGTCCTCTCCACTCACTCACAAAATATGTGTGAGTTTAAAATTATAGGCACTCTTATAAGGTATATCTTGGGTCATATACTTTAATACTTGATTTTATCACAATGGTTTATCACTCAAAAAGATTTCATAAATCATATTTTTATATTGATCAGAATATTAAAATTGACTTTTTTTCAAATAAAAATTTAAACATTCTTAAATAGATTAATGCATGTTCTAATTTAAATCTTTCAAACATGTAATGTATGATATTTTTGCAAAAATTACTAAGATACAAACAATAAACATGATTTTATTTTAAAATAATATATATTATTTTTTTATTTTTTTAAAATTTTTTTTTATAAGTTTGTTCTCCCTCCAATCAGAATATGACATTGTCCCTAATGTCAAAATAACTATTAATAAAGAGTACATAATGAAAGAGATATCACCTGGAATTTTATTGAAGATAACAAACTGAAACAAACGCAAATCAATCCACGACTTTTGAATCAATAATCCAACTTCCTTTTCTTACTGCTTGATTGCGACCAATTGATCTTTGTTATCATCGGATCAGGCTTATCCAAATCATCAATTAATTGGTCGGCAGTCGAAGCACAGATGAGCATCCGTCGTGAATTTTCTGAAATGAAATTCTGTTCCACAGCTTGATCAAGAAATGTCAACAAACTGTCAAAATAATTATTGATATTCAACAAGCCCACAGGTTTATTATGGATATTAAGTTGTGCCCAAGAAACAGTGTGAAAAATTTCTTCTAATGTACCAAAACCACCTGGTAGTGCAATAAAAGCATCAGAATTTTCAATCATTTGAGTGATTCTTTCATACATAGAAGAAACTTTTAATTCCTCCCCAATCGTAACACCTGTAATATTTCCTTCAGCTAAAGCTGTAGGAATAATACCCAAAACCTGACTACCTCCAAGATGAGCAGATGTTGAAACAGATCCCATTAACCCAATATTACCTCCCCCATATACCAAGTGAATTTTTCTCTCAGCCAATATCTTTCCAAGATTATTCGCTGCTTCTACAAACACTTCATTTTTTCCAGGACTCGACCCACAAAATACACAAATATTTTTCAATGTTTGTGCAGAGGATCCAGCCATGTTTTTACTTTTTTTTTTGTCTGCGAAAATAGAGAAAAAGATGAAAGATTTTATAGGGGTAATATGTTATCATGACAAAACTATGGGTCACAGCTGTAAACAGAATAAATAGTAAAAACAATAATGACACACATGCATATAAACAGTAGTGTGATTGTGGCTCACAATTTTCCTCTAGTTTTACGTCCAGAAACGGCTTCAACGCCTTCTATGAGTCGAGGATATGCTTCCCATCCAATTTTCTTATAAATTGGCAAACATGGTCTTTTTTAGTCGGATTCCCAAGACTATGACGCTCATCTTGGAATTGTTTCCATAAACGGAGAAGTTCAATATGCACATGTCCACTATAATGCGTCTCAAGAGTCAATAAGATGTTATCTAAAGACTCCTTACTCAGCCCATTCTTAATGAAACCAATTTTATCTTCTCTGTTATTGGAAACACATCCCAAAGATCTGCATCGTTTGTCACAAGTCCATTTTGCACACTTATGACAAACCCCTAAACTTTTGGCCCTTCGTTTTTTCGCATAAGTGCTTTTTCCTAATCCAGGCAAATACCGAATGAGCAATGATTGTGGAACTTATCCTCCAAATCGGACCTTAGCTTCTATTACAAGACAAATATCTTCTGGAATTCCTTTTTGCATTAGCAATCTCAATCTTTCACACCTTCCTGCATAAATTTTTCTTAGAACATTTTCAGAAACAGAGGGAAAATATTTACAAATTTTTGAGAGAATTTCATCCATTTTGAAAAGAAAAGAAATGATTTTTTTTATTTTTGTATCAGCAGTTGTGGGAAACTGATTTAACCGACTATGAGAGTCACGAAGTACCGTTATCCGCCATTTAACCGGGAAAATAAAAATATTAAGAAAACCTGAAATTAAAACAAACAAACTTAAATGCAACACAAAAAAAAAAATCAAGGATCAGAAAGGGAAATAAACTCTTCTTGAAAGATTTCATTTTCTAAAAATGGTTTAAGCCTTTGTCATTTACTTTTAAAATATCACCATTTTTAGGATTTTCAATATCCACAGCTCCATAAGTATACACATGTTTTACAACATATGGGCATGTCCATCTTGATCGTAATTTTCCTGGGAATATGTGAAGTCGAGAATTATAAAGCAAAACTTTTTTACCAATCTCAAAAGATTTTCTAAGAATTGTTTTATCATGAAATGATTTGATTTTTGCTTTATAAATCCTTGAATTCTCATACGCGTCATTTCTGAGTTCATCAAGTTCATTAAGTTGCAATTTACGCAATTTGTTGGCATCTTCCATGCTTGAATTTAAAGTTTTGATCGCCCAATAAGCTTTATGTTCCAATTCCACAGGCAAATGACAATGTTTTCCATAAACCAACCTATAGGGAGACATATTCAATGATGTTCTAAAAGCTGTTCGATATGCCCAAAGTGCATCATTAAGTCGCAGAGACCAATCTTTTCTATTTGAGTTAACAGTTTTTTCCAAAATTTGCTTTATCTCCCTATTAGCTAATTCAACTTGTCCATTTGTTTGAGAATGATAAGGAGTAGTTACTTTATGAGTAATACCATATTTTTTCATTAATGAAGCAAATGGTTTATTAACAAAGTGAGTTCCCCCATCACTTATCATGGCTCGAGGAATTCCAAATCTACTAAAAATATTTTCTTTTAAAAATTTGATGATGATTTTATGATCATTTTTTCGACATGGAATTGCCTCTATCCATTTGGAAACATAATCAACTGCAACTAAAATATACAAGTATCCAAACGACGATGGAAAAGGTCCCATAAAATCAATTCCCCAACAGTCAAAGATTTCAATTTCAATGATAGGATTCAAAGGCATCATGTTTCTTTTTGAAATCGCACCCAATTTTTGACAATTTTCAAAGATCTTGCAGATTTCGTGGTTGTCTTTAAACAAAGTGGGCCAATAAAATCCACACTGCAAGATTTTTGCAGCCGTTTTCTTTGAAGAAAAATGTCCTCCGCATGCTTCTGAATGACAAAATTTAATGACACTACTTACCTCATTGTCGGGTATGCAACGTCGAAAAATTTGATCTGGACAATACTTGAACAGATACGGATCATCCCAATAAAAGTTTTTTACCTCATTCAAAAATTTTCTTTTATCTTGGGAACTCCATTGCGGTGACATTTTTCCCGTCACAAGAAAATTTACTATGTTAGCAAACCAAGGTGTAGTAGTAACTGAAAATAGATGTTCATCAGGAAAATTATCGTTAATTGGTGTCATTTCACAAGATGATCCTGTTACTAGTCTCGATAAATGATCGGCTACGACATTCTCGGTTCTTTTTTTATCTTTGATCACAATGTCAAATTCTTGGAGTAACAAAATCCATCGTATCAGTCGTGGCTTTGCATCCTGTTTGGTCAACAAATATCTAATAGCAGAATGATCAGTAAACACAATAGTCGTTGATCCAATCAAATAAGAACGAAATTTATCTAATGCAAATATTACAGCAAGTAGTTCTTTTTCAGTTCGGGAGTAATTCATTTGAGCATTGTTTAAAGTTCTACTTGCATAATATATCACATAAGGCTTACCGTTTCTTCTTTGACTCAGTACTGCACCGACTGCATAATCACTCGCATCGCACATGATTTCAAATGGTAAAGACCAATCAGGAGGTTGCATGATAGGAGATGATGTTAAATGTCGAATAATTTTATCAAAAGCATTTTGACATTCTTGAGTCCACTCAAATGCAGTGTCTTTTGTTAAGAGGTTACAAATGGGTTTAGAGATTAAACTAAAGTCCTTTATAAACCTCCTATAAAATCCAGCATGTCCCAAAAATGAGCGAATTTCTTTAATGGTTTTTGGAGGGGGTAAATTGGCAATGACATCAAATTTTGCTTTATCAACTTCAATTCCATGAGATGACACGACATGTCCCAAAACAATTCCAGAAGTAATCATGTAATGACATTTTTCCCAATTTAAAATAAGACCTTTTTCCTCACATCTTTTTAAAACTTTTTCCAATTTTCAAGACAATTATCAAATGTATTCTCAAAGACAGTTAAATCATCCATGAAAATTTCCAAACAATTTTCAACCATGTCGCAAAAAATACTTAGCATACATCTTTGAAATGTTGCTGGGGCATTGCATAAACCAAATGACATCCTTCTGAATGCAAATGTTCCAAAATGACATGTGAATGTAGTTTTTTCTTGATCTTCGAGTGCAATGGGAATTTGATAATAACCTGAATATCCATCAAGAAAACAGTAGTATGGATGACCTGCTACTCTTTCTAAAATTTGATCCAAAAATGGTAATGAAAAATGATCTTTTCTAGTGGCGTCATTTAATTTTCTATAATCAATACACATCCGCCAACTAGATGGGACTCGACTTGTTAACAATTCACCTTTTTCATTTTTTATCACTGTGATGCCAGATTTTTTTGGAACTACTTGTGTTGGGCTTACCCACTTACTATCAGAAATAGGGTAGATAATCCCAACATCAAGTAGTTTGAGAACTTCAGTTTTCACAACATCTTTCATGTGTGGATTTAATCTCCTTTGTGGTTGTTGAGATGTTTTAGCATTTTCTTCTAAATGAATTTTGTGTGTGCAAATTAGTGGATTAATGCCCTTGAGATCTTTTAGTGTCCAACCAATTGCTTTTTTATGTCTTTTAAGCATATCAACTAATTTACCTTCTTGATCACTTTCTAGTTTGTAAGAAATTACCACCGGATATGTTTCATCTTCTCCAAGAAATGCATACTTCAATTCTTCTGGCAAGGGTTTTAACTCCAATATGGGTGGTTCGTCTTTGTTCTCATATTTTGCATCAAATTCTTTCTCTGATCCTAGTAACGAGTGATACCTGATAAAATCATCAAGATCAATTTCAATATTTTCTTTAACAGTTTCAATTGAACAAATATCTAATTGATCACGAGTACCCCCTTCTTGAATGTTTTCTTCCACAAGAGTTTCAATAAGATTTTCATCTTCACTTTCATCTCCTTTGTCATGTGGTTGCTTACAAAGATTAAAAACATTGAGCTCCAAGGTCATGTTACCAAATGACAACTTCATTATTCCATTCCTGCAATTTATAAGGGCATTAGAAGTTGCTAAAAATGAACGACCCAGAATTACAGGAATTGCATTACAAGCTTCGATAGGTTGTGTATCTAAAACTATGAAATCGACAGGATATACAAAGTTATCAACTTGGACCAATACGTCTTCTACATACCTCTTGGCACTTTAACAGATCTATCGGCAAGTAAAAGTGTTACCGAAGTAGATTTTATCTCGACTAGATTGAGTTCTTGATAAACTGAATATGAAAGTAAATTCACACTAGCTCCAAGATCAAGCAAGGCTTTTTTAATCTTTCGTTCTCCAATAATACATGAAATAGTAGGACAACCAGGGTCTTTGTATTTCAAAGTATTATTATTTTGAATGATTGCACTTACTTGTTCGGCTAAAAATACTTTCTTTTTTCACATTCAATTTTCTTTTCATAGTACACAAGTCTTTCAAAAATTTGGCATATGATGGTACCTGTTTTATTGCATCTAATAAAGGAATATTAACTTTTACTTGTTTAAAAATATCATATATATCAGAATTCAAATTTGATTTTTTTGTATTTTTCAATGCATGAGGGAATGGTGGTGACACTGTCTGTTGAACCTCCTTTTCGCAAGTTATGAGTTTCACTTCCTTACCCTTTGGAGTTGATTTATCATCATCTTCACAAGGTTCAAGAATGAATTTTTCCACAACCTTACCACTTCGAAGGGTAATAACAGATTTTACCTGATCCATCGATTGAGTTCCAGAAGTTCCAGTTTGTGAATGATGATCCTTGGGATTAGGCAGAGGTTGTGAAGGAAATTTACCTTTTTCATTAACATTAAGTGCAGATGCAAATTTAGCAAGAGTATCTTTCAAATCTGTCATGGTTTGAGCAGTTTGAGTATTGATAGACTCTTGCTTTGCAATGAAAGAATTCAATGTATCTTCCAAATTTCTTTTAGGTGGAGGAACATAAGGTGCATAATTTTGAAAATTTTGTTGATTTTGGAAATGTGGTTGTGAAAATTGTGCAGTATTATCATTCCTCCAACTAAAATTTGGATGATTTCGTCAACCTGGATTGTAATTTTGAGAAAACGGTTCAAAATTTGGCCTTTTGAAATTGTTCAAAACATTGGCTTGTTCATGGAGACATTCTTTAAAAGAGGGCAAAGTGGGACAATCTTTTGTAAAATGATAACTTGTATCACAGATGTGACACACAATTTCTTGAACAGATTTTAATTGACCATTCTTTTTCAATTCAAGTGCCTCAACTTTTCTTGACAAAGAGGTAAATCTAGCTTGAAGATCATGTTCATCTTTGAGAGTGTACATACCTCCACTAGATGTAGGAGATTGAATCTTGTTTGATGGTTCGATTGTACCCATAGTGTCCCAATTTTGAGCATTTTCAGCTAATGAATCGAGATACTCAATTGCCTCATTTGGATCTTTATCTTCAAATGTTACATTACACATAAATTCAACCATTTGCCTATCTTTAGGTGTTAAGCCTTCATAAAATTGAGAAACAACTCTCCAAATTTCAAAACCATGATGTGGACAAAGATTAAGCAATTCTTTGTATCTATCCCAACACTGATAAAAAGTTTCTCCTTGTTTTTGAGTAAAAGTGATGATTTGCCTTTTGAAAGAATTTGTTCTATGAGATGGAAATAATTTTTTCAAAAATTGTTGTTGCAATTCATCCCAAGTTCGAATGGATCTCGATCTAAGATTTTGTAGCCAAGTTTTAGCTTTATCTTTTAAAGAAAAAGGAAAAAGTTTAAGTCGAATGGTGTTCATGCTACAATTTAGATCATTATATGTGTTGCACACTTCTTCAAACTCTCGTAAATGCATGTATGGATTTTAAGAATCTAAGCCATGAAAATTGGGTAAAAGTTGGATAATACCATGCTTAAAATTGAAATGAGATGCATCAGGGGGAAAAACTAGACATGAAGGTGCACTAGTACGTGTAGGATTCATGTGATCTCTAAGTGTTCTTCGTCTATCATAATCATGTTGAGATTGAATTTCATCTTCATTTTCTTGGATGGGTTCTTCCGCCATGTTTTGTAAAAATAAAGGGTTATTTCGAATGAGTCGACCACTAAGTGTACGTGACCAAATGCTCAAGCAAATGCAAATGCAAAAGAATAAAAACACACAAAAGCAATAAAAATTCAAATAAATAAACTATAAACAAAATTAAATAGACTTGAAATTAAACTATACTTCCCCAGCAACGGCGCCAAAAACTTGTTGCGACTTTGATTGTTGCACTCCCAAGAGCAGGTTGTCCACAAGTAGTATAATTCGGTGAGTCCGAATATCGTATCCACATGAAAGCTAAGGTAATTACAAGTCCACTACAATGTCTTTTTTTTTGTTTTTGTTTTTGTTTCTTTTTAATTTTAATTGTTTGAATCTTTAATGGGTAAATTTTAATTGTTCAAATTTTAATTTTAGTAGTTGAGATTAAAGGATCCATTCTTGGTATTTTAATAAAGTTAACATTAACGAACATTATTGAAATCCACTTAATAAAATGGTTCCAATATATTAAATAATCATATTTATATTATGCTATATATTATTATCTTATAAGTATATAATATATACCAAACTTATAAATGTGTCAAAGTATTTATTGTGCTATATATATATTTGTAAACACTAAATCAAGGTTCCCACTTTAAATGGTTGGTAAAACCAAACTAACATTTAAATGGTACCAAGAAATTAATATTATAATATATTTATATATAGTAAATCAAGGTTCCCAGTTTAAATGATTGGTAAAACCAAACAAACATTTAAATGGTTCCAAGAATTTAATATTATAATATATTCATATATAATAAATCAAGGCATCCACTTTAAATGGTTGGTAACACCAAATTAACATTTAAATGGTTCCAAGAATTTAGTGTAACATATAGCAACAATAAATCAAAACTCCCACTTATAAGTAGGGTATAAAAATGCTTAAAGAAATAAATATAACATAAACAATAAATAATTATTAAATAATATAAAACATAGATTCTTATCTTTTAGTAACTTTATTATCATACCAAGAGTTTCACCTTTTCATCTCAACTTTAGGAAGTTAGCTATTCATTATTCAAAGTGTAAAACTTTGAATATGAAATTAACATGCTAATTATATTTAAATGAAGAGATAAAGGAAAAATATAGAGAGAAATATTATGAACTCAAAGGTTTGTTCATAGAATGAGGGATATCACAATACATTACAATGCACCCCTATTTATAGCCATATTTGGGGAGACAACCACAAATAAAATATTATTTTTTTAAACAAAAGTCTTCATTGGTGTTCCAAGATATTATATTATATTACATATCACTTTTGAAAATCTTCTTCTTCGAATTTGCTTCTTCACATAAAAAGAAACATGTGGATAATTGAGTTTTCTAGTTGTGGTATTTTTTTCAAACCATTTGACCAAGTAATTTGAGAGATATGGTCAACATACTAGAGCATGGTAAAACTGCCACTCCTTTGGTAACTTTATTTGTTGCTTAATTTGATCCCAATTGTGAGAGGATTTTTATCTCATGCTTGCCACCAATATTGTAGATATTAACATCAACTTTCTACAGGTCCAAGAATCATCTTAATCCCATTTACAACGCCAAATTTATTCTTGTTTTATCGAACCTGTAAAAAAATAGTAAAAACTTGTAATTACACAACAACTTATATTTTATACAATTTATTATAAAACATATAATATTTAAACATTTAATAAAACAAAAACTATATATTTATATTATAAAACATTTAATTAATGTACAATTTTTATGTTTATCAGCAGCGCAGGATGATGACATGTGGTATGTCATCACAGATGGTCCTTTGAAGATATTAAAGCCTAACACAGCTGTTGCTGTTACTGATGGTGCGCCACAAATGGCTAAAAAACCAAGAAACGAATGGACTGGCGAAGATAAGAAGAAAGCTAATCTTGATAATGTTGCGAAGGATATTCTTTATAAGACTCTTGATAAAAACACCTTTAGCAAAATCAAGATGTGTTCTACTGCAAAAGAAATCTGGGAAAAGCTCATTCAGATATGTGAAGGAAATAAGCAGACAAATGAAAATAAACTGTCTGTAGCAATGCAGAAGTTTGAAAATCTAAAAATGAAAGCTAGAGAAACTCTAAATGAGTTTGATGAACATTTCAGTAGCCTGGTCAATGAGCTGACGGCTCTGGGTAAAGAGCATGGCAACAGAGAAATAGCACTCAAAGTGATGAGAGCTTTACCCAGAGAATGGGATGTAAAGACTATGGCCATGAGAGTCTAAAGACTTGAACAAGTTGGAGTTACACGACTTGTTTGCTGATTTAAAGGCCTATGAGTTTGAACTAGAAGTGAGAAGCGGAGAAGAACCTTCAACAAATCTGCCAACCGAGGCTCTTGCTTCTACAGTTACTACTGCTACTACTTCTATTGCTGCTACTACTCCTATTGCTGCTGCAACTATCCCACAAGCAGCATCTATTGAGAGTACTTCTGAGAAGACTGCTGAAAAGATCAGCAATGATGCTATGTCTCTATTTGTGAAAAAGTTCTCCAGGTTCATGAAGAAGAATCACCGAGCTTACCAAAATCCTAATCGAAACTTCAAAAAGAATTCAACATCTGATGATATGGCGTGTTTAAACTGTGGAAAGATTGGTCACTTTATTGCTGACTGCCCAAAGCCCAAGAAGGATGATCAGAAGAAGAAAGAGTACAGAAGGAATGACAAGAAGTTCAGAAGAGAACGCAAAGCGATGATTGCTGAGGAAAGCAAATCAAAATGGGTGGACTCCAGTACTGAGTCATCTGAATCGGAAAGTCATTCCAGTGAAAGTGATGCAGAAGAGATCAAATGTCTTATGGCAGATGTTGAACCAAACTCGACATCTGAAGAGGTATTCGACTTTGACTCTGATGAATTTACTCGAACTGATTTAATTAAAGCACTGCATGACATGGTGAAAGGGTACTCGAAACTTTCTCAATCATTCGAGGAAGTTAATACTGAAAATCAAAACTTAAGAGATCAAGTCAGTAAGTTCACTTGTGTACAAGAGAATAGCTGCAATGATTTAAAAGTTGAGATAAGTAAGTTGAGAACTGAGAATGAAAGAGTAAATGCAGATTATCAGACAATAAGAACTGAGAATCAGAAGTTGTCTGTTCTGGTAAATGCGTGGAATAAGTCTTCTGTTTCATTAGAAAAGATGCAAGAATTGCAGAAGCAATCCGGTGACAGAAGTGGTCTCGGATTCAGCAATAATGAAAGCACTTCTGAAACCAGTACTAAACCAGAACTGGAGAAAGGCAAAGGGAAATTCATTCACTTTGTCAAATCCAGTGTGGCATATGAACCAGAAGTACCGACTGTTCAAGTTGAAAGAAATGTAAATCAGATGAACAGAAGGAAGCATTATGGTCTGGGTTATGTTGAACCTAAGGGAAGAGTTGTCCAGAGTTCTGGATCCAGTAGAAGATTCAGGAAGACAACCCCCTATGAAGGTTAAAAAATACCAGTACTATAATTCTAGACCTGTTCAGAAGAGATACAGGCCAGATAACGGGAACAGAAGGGAAGAACAACATTTTGAGATGCATACTGTAAGAAATAACAGACCCTCTGCTGCACACACCTCTATGGATTCCCGAAGTACAAAATCACCAATGTACAAATGTGGGTTCCTAAGGGACTAATAAGGCTTGGAGCCAAGTAGATTGGGTACCAGATACTAAAATTTGTGTTTGCAGGAACAGGTAAAGAAAGCTAAAGTAAGCAGCTCCACATGGTATCTGGACAGCGGATGTTCCAGACATATGACAGGACAGAAAAATCTACTATCAGAAGTAATGAGTTGTACTTGACCAAAGATAACGTTTGGGGACAACTCAAAAGGTAAAACCATGGGTAAGGATAAGATTATCTATGGTAACATAACTATCAATGACGTACTACTGGTTGAGAATCTTTGTTACAATCTGATTAGCATAAGTCAACTGTGTGATAATGGTTACTTGTAGTTTTTCAGAAGCACATATGTACAGTTAAAGATTTTGCTGAGTCCATTGTATTAACTGGAAAGAGAGAAGGCAACACCTACAGAGTTTCTTGGAACTTAGATCATGTTAATGCTTCTAGATGTTTAGTTGCCTCTCTTAGTGATAAGCATTGGCTCTGGCACAAGAGATTGAATCATTTGAATTTCAAATCAATCAACAATCTCAAGAAGCAGAACATAGTTGATGATTTGCCTGATATTAATTTTGTTAAGAATCATGTTTGTTCTGCATGTCAGCTTGGAAAACAGATAAGATCCAGCTTCAAGAACAAAGGTAGTAAATCAACTTCAAGGTGTTTGGAATTACTGCATATGGATTTATTTGGTCCAATCACTATCATGAGCTTATGGGGAATGAAATACACTCTTGTTGTTATTGATGATTTCTCTAGATTTACTTGGGTAATATTTCTTGCTGGAAAGGATCAAACCAGTAACCTCCTGATCAAGCTTCTGAAAAAGATTCAAAATGAAAAATCTTCTTCTATTGTTAAAATCAGAAGTGATCGGGGTACTGAGTTCACTAATAAATTACTTGAGTTATATTTAGATGAGCAGGGAATTCATCATGAATATTCAGCTGCCAGAACGCCTCAACAAAACGGAGTAGCTGAGAGGAGAAACAGAACTCTTAAAGAAGATGTTAGAACAATGTTAGCAGATGCAGACATCTCTCAGCGCTTCTAGGCAGAAGCAATCAACACTGCATGTTATACGCAAAATAGAACAATGGTCAACAAAAGGCATAATCAGACTCCTTATGAGATATGGAAAGGGAGTAAGCCTAATGTATCCTATTTCCATGTGTTTGGTTGCAAGTGCTTTGTGCTCAATAATGGCAAAAACTATTTAACTGCATTTGATTCAAGATCAGATACTGGAATATTTCTGGGTTACTCTGCTGTGAGCAAAGCTTTCAGAATCTTCAACAATAGAACTCTCAATGTTGAAGAATCGGTTCATGTTGTCTTTGATGAAGATAATAGTACTCCTGAAATATCTAATTTGTCAAATTTGAGTAACAGGATAGAGATGATTCATCTGGAACCAGAGAGTGAAGAAGATACAGAACTAAACATTAAAGATGTTCAAAATCCAGAACCAGACATTCCAATAGTGGAACCAGAAGTACAAACATTAGACTTACCAGTACCAGCAGAAGACACTCAAGAACCTGCTACTGGTTAAGATGAGATCAATCCAAATATATCAAATCAGGAAGAAATCCCTTCAAACCCTTTTATTTGGAGAAAATCTCATCCTTCTTCTTTGGTCATTGGAAATCCAGAAGCGCCTTTGAGAACCAGAAGACAAATGATTAATGAATATATGCATGCTGCTTTCCTTTCTCAGGATGAACCAAAGAAAATTGAAGAAGCCCTTCTGGATCCTAGTTGGATTGAAGCTATGCAAGAAGAGCTGAATCAATTCAAAAGAAACGAAGTTTGGTTTCAAGTACCTAGACCATCTCACCAAGCTGTCATTGGAACCCGGTGGGTATTCTGAAACAAACTAAATGAAGAAGGTAAAGTGATCAGAAATAAAGCAAGACTGGTTGCTCAAGGTTTTAGACAAGAAGAAGGAATCGACTATGATGAAACCTACGCACCAGTAGCAAGGCTCGAAGCTATCAGAATATTCTTAACTTTTACTGCTTTCAAGAATTTCAAAGTTTATCAAATGGATGTGAAGAGTGCTTTCCTAAATGGTCTACTACAAGAAGAAGTCTACGTCGAACAACCTCCAGGTTTCATTGATCATTTTTCACCTCATCATGTATTCAAATTACACAATGCCTTGTATGGTCTAAAACAGGCACCTAGAGCGTGGTATGACAGTCTCTCACAATTTCTTGTCAATCATGATTTTACGATTGGGACAGTAGACAAAACTTTGTTTACTTTAGTCAAGAATAAACATATTCTATTGGTACAGATCTACGTTGATGATATTATTTTTGGGTCAACTAACCCCAAATTATGTGCAAAGTTTGCTAAATTGATGCAGGATCAATTCGAAATGAGCATGATGGGAGAATTAACATTCTTCCTAGGATTACAAATTAAACAACTTGATACTGGAATTTTCATAAATCAAGCTAAGTATACTAAGGAGCTTCTGAAAAAGTTTGGTATGGAAGCATGCTCTGCTGCTTCTACTCCAATGAGCTCATCTACCAAGCTTGATAAAGATGAAAGTGGAATTCCAGTAGAGGTAACTCAGTATCGTGGTTTTATTGGCTCATTGTTATATCTTACCGCCAGTAGACCTGATATATTATTTGCTGTTTGCATTTGTGCAAGATTTCAATCTAACCCTAAGCAATCTCATTATATTGCTCCTAAACGCATTCTGAAGTACTTAAAGGGAACTCAAAATGTCGGCTTATGGTATCCCATTGATTCATCTTTCAATCTTATTGGATATTCAGATGCTGATTATGCAGGTTGCAAACTAGACAGAAAAAGCACAAGTGGTTTTTGTCAATTCCTTGGTGATAGGCTGATCTCCTGGTTTAGTAAAAAGCAGACTTCCATAGCTACGTCTACTGCAGAAGTAGAATACCTTGCTGCTGGAAGTTGCTGCTCTCAAATACTATGCATGCAACAACAACTTAAAGACTATGGAATTCAGGCCTCTTAATCACCTATTTTCTGTGACAATACCAGTGTCATTGCAATCACGAAAAATCCAGTACTTCATTCCAGAACGAAGCACATAGACATCAGACATCATTTTATAAGAGATCATGTGCAGAAGAAGGACATTCGACTGGAATATATCTCTACTGATTTACAAACAGCAGATATCTTTAATAAACCTCTGCCTGAGAATAAGTTTTCTTACTTTCGAAATATATTGGGTTTAATTGACTTAACTTGATTTTATGATATCATCTGGTTTATTTTATCAATTTTGTGTTAACTCTGTTCTCTTTGTAGAAGGATATAAAAAAAAACATGCGTCCTACTGCAAGCATCGGAATTACTTTAATCTGACATTTTGAAATCATTTTAGCTTGTCGTTTGTTGTTGTCTTATTTATACACAGGTTACATTTATGGTGAAGAAATTGAAGAATCTCAAGTCAGCCGAAGCGTCTACTAATTCACCTGACTGAGTTTTTCTTACTCAAACTATTTCATCATTCATTCAATGAAAGCAAAATAAGATTCTTTTTCATTCTTAAAACCAGAAGCATTACATTGAGTTTATCTACTACATTTGTTGAATATCAGCCGCTTGAAGTACTTTTCTTGTTGCAAAGTATTTCAGCAGGAAAAGGATGGCCTTCTTCGAAAAGAATCTAGCAAGCTTGGGTCTTTTCAGCACTAATGTATTGGAAAAGGATGTTTTCAAACATTTGCTTACGAGAGGCTGGAAGTAGTCTTTGAAATTCCTCTGCTGATTCTGACTCCGGAGAAGACTCCGAGAGATCACTTGCACCTATCATATGTATTAGTTTGATGAAATAATTGAATGACTTAGTTTGTGAACATGCAGGCACTTATATAGAGTCACGGGAAGGTGAAGAGACGGCGATCTGGTTACTCGAATACCAAGATTCTTCCTCTCTATCCTCAGATATCATATCTTTGCATTTATTAGTTGCATTGATCGAGGGGGAACATTATCGTTTTTCAGACTGACATTTTTACCCTGTCAGAAGCAGAAAGGATGGTTTATCTTTTCGATAAAACAACGAGTCTACTGGTTTTATCAAAGTGCTCACATATTTTAGTACTTTGAAACATCCAGCAGACGTTATCATAAAACGACAAACCTCCTTCTGGTGTTTCTTAATAACCGATTGGACAGCCAGCTCTTTTTATTACTTTTCAAATTTTGAAATAATTAGTGTTTCTCTTACACACTCTGCATAGCTTTTCAAATACTGAACCGTAAACATATTGACACGTGTCCTTGTGTTTACATTGACGGCTGTACATTTTCTTAACCGCCTTTTTCATCTCTTTTCACTTTTTACGTTTCCAGAATCTTACTCTCTAACTACTGCTCTCTTTCAAAATCGTGCTCACACAATCTACTTCGAAGCTACTTTCTTTACAGGAAACGAAAATGGCCGGAGCTTACATCCTGAATGCTTACCAGGTTAACTTCACATCTATCCTTACTATCAAGGATGAAAATCTCCTAAAGATGTTTCAAACCATTGAAAAATCGGGACTCCGAAAATTCTTAGAAGCACCTGCTGTGATATATAAAACTGCCCTTCTGGAATTTTATGCTAAGGCAACTGTGGAAGAAGGAAAAATTGTGTATTCCTAGGGTGACGCATCTATCTCAATCGATGCAGCTGTGCTTGGATCGACATATTTTCTCCCTTGTTCAGGACTCAATGAACTTTCTCGAATTTCCAAAGAGGAAATGTCCACTGCTTTACTGAACTTCTCAGCTTCTGGAGAAGAATTGTCTCCATTTTGTTTCAAGAAGCTTCTGAAAATGGAATACCAAGTACTTGCTGATATTGTGGCTAAGGCACTTCTTGTGAAAGTCGGGATTTTTGATCGTCTAACGAAAGAAAAGGTTCAAGTGATGGTCGCCATCAGTTCTGAATACTAGGTGGATTGGAGTCGTTTTCTGTTCAAGATAATGAAGGAAATGGTGGTTAGAAGAAGTTCTGGTTTTGTTGTGCAGATCAGCCAAATGCTTAAGGATGCTGGTTTTGCTCTTACTTCTGATTCGGACACATCGTACGCCACCATGGCGGATGCTGATAATGTGCTTGCGTTAAGACCAAAGCCAACTGTGGCTGAATTTATTGCTCTGAAAAAGGAAGTGGGGGATGCTCAAGCTGAGGATCTAGCACCTCAGAAGAAAATCAAAAGAAAGAGAGTGGTAATCTTTACTGATTCTAACAAAACAATGTCCGAGGAATCTGCTGCTCAACCATCTCTGCCACTCACTCCCCACAAAAAGAAAGCTCGCACAGTTCTTCGGATCAAGAAGACAGCAGCCCTTTCTGAGTTGGAAACTGTTTCGATAAGGCAAGTATTTCCAGAAGCCGTTCCTTCTGCACGACCAACTGTCTCTGTCTCACTACCAACCACTGCTTCTGTTCTAACAACATCTACTGCTTCAACTTTCAGACCCGTGTCTGGAATTGTTATTCGTGAATCAACTGCTGGGTCTTGTGTTTTTCATTCCGTGAAGACTGTCTCTTCATCAGGAAAAGGAAAGGGAAAACTTATTGAAGAACCAAATTTTCAAGTTGCCAAATCATCTGTCTCTACTGGTATTGATCTCCATTTAGAAGAAATTGAGAACTTTGCAAATGAAGAAATGGAGTTCTTCAATGAATGGCACAAGGTTCAGGTTTTCTACCCCCTCACGTTTTTCAGAACAAAAGGTTCTTTTGGAAGGCTGGTAAAATATGAGAGAAAGGTCTTTGAATTTGCAAAGACAGAAAATGTGATTGAAGCGATGCACCGTCGCAGCTTCATTTTCGAGCAGATTAAACGTCAAAAGATGGAATCAATTTTAAAGACTCTTAATTCTAATTTGATGCACTGATTCCCACTGCTGCTCATGATCAAGAAGTGATTCTTGTATTAACGGAACGTCTGAAAATAATGGATGAGCAACTTAGTGCTCAAGAACAGAATTTTGGAAAGACCGAACTATATTCAGTAGGCCTTATTCTAGATCTTGATCAGATTCAGCCAGTTGAGGAACAATCTGTAGCACCTAAAAACGCTATGGTTTCCAGTACTCCTGCATTTCACACGATGCCTACTCAGTTCTCTTCTCTTGTATCTGTTCGAGAATTGGCTTCAGTAGATGAAGTCATTCAATCCATCACTCGGGACACCTCTGCGGTATAAGACACCGTTACAGCTGATGAATCCGATCACCCAACAGTCCAACCAGCAGAACAAGCTCAGGAAGAATCGCATGCTACCCCGTCTCCCTCCTTGCCAAATTTGGAGGTTTTCTCTACTGAACATCAAGAGGAGATGGTCATGATCTTGAATGATCCGATTCAACCAGTTGAACAGTTGGAAGCCACGGAAGTCGGTCAAACAGAAGAAAGCACACTTCCTACACCTTCTGCTGTTTTTGAACATACTGCTGTTGAACTCATTGCTGCTGAGCAATTTGTTGTTAAGGAAGGCCTCCCTACTGCACCATCTACTGCTCTCGTTACTATTTCTTCTGCTCCTGTTTCTTCTACTGCGATAGTTGTTGTTCCTACTGACTCACCAACTCAAATTGATCGCGTTGCACGTATTGCTGAAATCCGAGAACGACTGCGTAACGAAAGCCAATCCCCAGACGAAGCTCCATTCAATCTTGAATCTGAGATTGATGATCTTAAGAGGACTATTGACACTCTTTCTCAGACCGTCAACAATTTATCCTATGATCATTCTGGTGAAGTCTATGCTTCCACAAATTTTAGAAAAAAGTGTTATGACATATGTCCACAAGACCGCAGAATCATTGGCCAAAATTGAGATCGAAGCTGATCTCTTTCGACGAAATGTTCTCAAAAGCCATGTTGATCTTGTTCTTGGACAACTCAACGCTCGTCGAACTCTTTCTGCTCATGCTACGGATCTCCAAACTGTTTCCACCAAGGTTGACAATCTAGACGCCCGACTTGATACTATCAATGCTGAGATTGCATCTCAATCTCAAACAATCCAAGCCTTGAATGATCAAGTATCCCGTCACACACCAACACTGGATATTCTGCATGATGGGATTATTTCACTCAGCGGGTGAATGGATCTATTACTTGCTCTAGTTCACGCTGCTGATGCCAAAAAGGGGGAAATAGAAGGCATGATGGAAGCTCAAGGAGAACCATCCAACAGAAATCAAGATCCTCAGGATGAAGATACTCTGTTCCGAGATATTGGAACAGATGACTAAATTTCTTGATTTTTCTCAAAACTCTGTTTGAACTATTTATTTACTTTCTAATCATCTGGTTTTAGTTGATATCTAACTTCTAGGTTTTGGCATCACCGCAAAGGGGGAGATTGTTAGACTTAATTTTATTGTGGTGATGAGTATCAAAACCAGTAATAACAATACCAACCAGAAGATTATGCAAAACAGTAGCTTTTGAGTTGCTCTATCAGATCAGTACTTTAGTCAGTACTCAGCGGCTTAGTATAACAGTAGCAGAACTTAGTCCTACTGGATCAGCACTTAACGGATTGTTTCTGATCTTAATTGTTACCGTTACTTTATCTAGTACCAAGGATTTATTGCGACATTAATTGCTGTACGAAAACATTTAATTCATCCTGCTAATTTTAGTAAGTAACATAACTGATTGATTGAAAGCTTTTTGCAGGATCCTCTTTAGGAAATAAAGCTGCTTATATCAAGAGTCAAAAGAGCCGTTTTTGATTATAGACGTTGGATGCAGTTATCTATATATATGAATCAAAACCATTTAGATAAAAACGCTGATCATTCTTATCTATCCAACGATACATTGAGCAACCGCGAAATTTCCATTATCTTCAAAAGCTCAAACTTGCAGAAAAGCAGTACACGCATCATATTATACATCTGATCTTTGGAGATCATTTTGTACTGCTGTTTCTTCATCTCTTCAAGCAAAACTTTATAATATCGTGTAGAAGAGTTTGTAAACTGAAAAGAGTCTTTTCCAGAACATTTCTATATTGAACTATTGTATTGAGTTGCTAAGAGTTTTAGTAGGCAATAGATAAGCCCTGCTGAAGTGGGTGTGTACAAGTGTGTACTGTAAAACCAAAGTCTTTTAGTGATACCTTCTGGAAACAGAAGAAGGGGAGACGTAGAAGATTTTATCTTCGAACTTCCAGAAACAACTACTGTGTTACTACCTACTACTATTATTGTTTTTCACCCTACTCCATCGGATTGTTTCCGCACTTTTAATTGTGATCTGCTGGACGTACTATTGAACAAGAACAGCTACAATCTCTAACAGGATTTTAGCACCCTTTGCATAAACTATCATCGAAGGAGAAGAGTTTATTCACTCCCCCTCTAAACTCTACATCGATCCCCAACACAATTCAAATGCAATGAAATGAATGAATTGAATTGATTCGGGAATATAAAAGTGTAAATAGAATTATATGAATGTATTTTAATTAATTAAGCAATATAAAAGTGTAAGAAAACTTTTTATTATACGATGTTGATATTTTTTCACTAATTACATCAATCAATTGATAAATATGCTCCTAAAATTAAAAAATTACATCTTGAAAATCTAAAATAGTACTTAATTTGAAATGTTTCTTACCTTTTAACTTTAAAATCCTATTATTTTTGTTTTGTTTTTGTAATCATAAAATTCGAAACATTCATTTAAAACAACTTAACCTTTAAAAATCTTAAATACATAAAAATCCATAAATCGTCAATCACCAAAATCATCTGTCAATTTTCCAAAATAATCCAAAACTAAACTTCAAAATAAAACATAAAATCTATAAATAAATAATCACCAAAATCTTTATGTCAAAACTTTAAATAATAAGTAAGTGCGGAAAATAAAGTCCCTAGGGAGTGTAATATGCATTATTTAAGCATTTAAAAATTTCATTAAACCTTCAATCATATAATATGCATTATTTAAGAATTTGAAATCAATTAAATAAAGCAATTAAGAAATTTAAATAATTTGCATGCATGTGGTTTACGTGGACTGATTTTTGGACGTTATATAATTATAATTTTTGGAATAGCTAAGAACACGTGACAACAATTGTTCATTTTAGGTTATATTCTAAACTATAAACAATTGAATATTGAAAATTTGAAATCTTTCAGAAACCTGCATTTTGTTAGTTAATAGGTTATATAAATAAATAATAAAACATTATATTAGTTAAAGAAGGCTATGAACATAAATTGTATTTTGACAAAAAAATAATATATTTAGACACAATAATTGAAACTAAAAAAGTTTGCTTAAAGTAGTGAACTAAGAAAACTTCATTTCTTATATTTTTACTAAATGGAGATTTATTTCCTTAAATTAATAATGGAAATCAACCAATTATTTTATGCAAGTTAATTGACTTGAATGATAAGTAGACGTTACAAATTTTAACCTAATTGACTTGAATGATGCATGTAGTTACAAATACCAAACTTTTTTCTAACAATTATGTATTCATCTTATTTTTATATTGTGATATTTATTGAAATACCACTATTCTATATTAAAAAGGGAAAAAATATAGTCACTCTAAATTAATCTACAGTGTCATGTATCATCATAATCATTATCCCCTTATTTTTTTAGAATTACACTTGCTAAGGTTCGAAACAATTAACAAAAAAATTGAATTTGTTCTTACGATATATATATTTTAAGATTTTTCTTATTATAATTTGAAAAGTAAAATTATGTACACTACCGATAAATTCTATTTATTATTGGACATTTAAAAGTCACTAAATTTGAATTAGAATATAATATAATTACTTAAGTATAACGATATTTTCCAATTCAATTGATTATTATTATAAAGTTATCAATAAATTAAATCCATACTGTAGGGTTCAAAATTAAGACGACGTAATTCAACAGCATGCAAATCAAGGAAATATGAAAAATGAGTAATTAATTGAATTTCATTGCTTAATTGACTATGTGACATGCATGATTATATGTTAAATATGATTTTATTGTCATTATGCATAAAACTGTATTTTAAGGATTATTCGAGTTGCGATCGAGGAACGGAGATCGAGGGCTGAAAAACGTAATATGTTTTTATTAAATAATTGTTTTTAATTATTTAAAATATGAGTGATGCTTTATCATATTTTTTAAAATAAGGAGTTTTGAGGTGATTTTATATGCCGGGACGTAAATTTTATCGGTTTTGGTTTTTCAAAAAAATATATGAACTTTTTGGCAACCCGACTATTAAATTCACAAACTTATTTAAACAAAATAATTTTTATTATTTAATTAAAGACTAATGGGCCTATTTGGTATGTTTAATAGGCCAAAAGCCTTGATTAGTGAATTAATTAGTATATAATATACTAAAACCCACCCCAAACCCTAAACAACCTCACGCCACTTTTCACATTTGCACACACCTACAATTCACTCCAATCTTATTCACGGCACACACACCATATTTTAAGAGGAAAAATCGAAGGCTTTCAAGGGAATTCGAGCCAGACCCTCCTCGTCGTCATTCTTCATCATCAACGAATAATCGTGTGTTAAATACGCAAAGGCACACATATTTTTTTCCTTCAAACATCATCACACCATATAATGATTTTATGCATGTTTTGTATGAAAATCAAGTGACATGATATTTATTTTCGTTTTTATCATGAGCATGGATTTTTAAAGCTTAGGTTTGCTGCAAATTCATGTTTAATATGATCTAAAAAGGGCTGCCATGACTATGATGCATTCAAGCAACGTTTTATACGGGAATAGAGTCCTAAGAACACCACAAAGCGTCGGAAATCAGAACCGAAACCAGTTGTAAGCACTTTCTGTACTAAGATAACATGGGGGTTCAATTTTGGTTCATAGGGGCTCGGCTTGGTCTTAGCTTGGGACAGGGATTGGCCAGGGTCTGGGTGAGTCAAGGGTAGGGTCCTAGCCATGCTAGGACCTGAGTTAAGATGGCTGGGAGCAGCGCACCTCAGCGCACATCAACGCAGATCGTGCGTAGGCTTTCAGGACTTGGGTGGCTCGGCCAGGGGGCTGTGGGCTGAGCTAGGTCGACTCCTTAGGGTCCTAGGTGAGTGCACAACAGGCTGGTTCAAGGGTGTCTTGGTCGGCTAGAGTCCTAGAAGTGTAAACAAGAGTCCTTGTCTTCATGGAGTTCTCGGCCGCTGCTTGCACCTGCTGGTTTGGCTTCGGTTCGAGCCTAGGGCTCCTGTTCGTGGGTTCCAAGGGTCCAGTAGGGTGCCTAAGCGGGTTGGTCAAGGTTTGGTCCAGCATGGTTTGAGGGTGGCTCGTGAAAATTGAACTATGGCTCGGGGTTGAAATATATAGGTCAAGCTAGGGTTTCTTTGTGGAAATTAAATCGAAACACGGCTCACGGGGGTCGAGTTATGGTTCACGAGGTCTAAAATAATACAAAAGTCTAAGTTTTAAATTTAAGAATTTTATATCAAAGTTTGGAATATTTTAGGATTAAAACGCCTTCAAAACAACTAATTACGAATTAATTAAAAAGTCTAGTTTTTAAGCTAAATAAAATTATAAGAATTTTAATTTAGGATTAAATAGTTATATGGGACATGTTAGAATCAATGAAATTAAGAAAAAGTCAAAAACGTGAAATTTTACATCTAGGGGTAAAACGATAATTTTACACCCGAAAATTAGTAAACGTCATGACAGTGCTTTAATTGCTGTTTTATATGTTAATATGATTATTTTAAATGTTCATGGATATGTATATTTTAAATTGGTATTTTTAAAATGTTTATGAATTTTATTATAGACATTTAAAAGACATATTACATGCTTGGTTTAAAAGAAAAACGTTATATGCATGTTTAAATTTTTATAAAGTGATGAGAATATGAAATCTTGAAGGAAGTGAAGTAATTGCGACTAATACGATGATATGCTGCAAGTATCTTGAGGGTTATGGTCCCAGTGGGAGCCCGACGATCGTGTTTCCTTGGATACAGATATGTATATGATGATATGTTAATACGTAAGGCCAACGCCTAGTTGACCGATGAGAGTGTTGCTGGTGTCCCGCCGCCCAGTATTGTGATTACATGTAGATGGATCCATAGCCCATCACGTAGACGTAGATGAACACGAAAGTCACAATTAACGATCTGAGTTCAACGAAAAAGAAAAAGGAATACGTATATGTTGATGATAATATGTATATGAATATGTTGAAGATGACATGAAAATGTTTATGTTTGAAGTTTATGCATGTCAAGAAAATGATATTTTACGTATAAGTATTTTTCACTGTTGTTTGTGGTTTTATACGTATTATTTGTTATCAAGAATATGATGTGTTGAGTCTTTAGACTCACTAGGTGTGATTGATGCATGTGAGTATGATAATAATGTTGAGGGAGGCTTGGATGCCTGATTTGACTGGACTGGAGGTGCACATAACCCGAGAAACAGCGCTTCTATTTTCCGCACTTATGATTTAAGTTTATGATATACGTTAAAGATTTTACGACTATTTATTTATGCTTTTTAGAGCGGTTTAGTATGAGCTATACTTTTCATATTTATTGCTTTTTAGGTTTGGAAAAACGTTTGACGATTTTACGATTTAATATATTTTCCTTTGACTTTTAAATGATAGTTGATTGTTTATTTTTAAAATGGTACAATGTATTTTCAAAGTATTTATATATATGTAAGAGGAAAAAAAATTCTAGTACTTTTTAAGAAAAACGAATAAGCAGACGTTTCAGTTGGTATCAGAGCATAGGTCTTGTAAGGGGTTGTGCCACCATCAGCACCGAAAAGATCAGTCATCAAGCCTCAATTTATAAGTTTACATGCTTTATATGATTTAATATTATGTTACCTGGATGACAACATGAAAAATATGTTTACGTTACATTTTTACTAGCTTTTTGAGTATATATGCTTTGCATGCTTACATTACTAAATGAATTATGATATGTCACATGATTAAAAAACTTAGATTTAAATTCATGTTGGTTACGTTAGAATTTGGAAAACGTTCAGATAAAATGCCTCCTAGACGTGCCCAATTAATGAGAATCAAGCCAAGAACAGTGTGAACCATCAAGGGAATGCACCACCACCACCTCCTCCAGGGGATGCTGCTACTCGTTCCTTGGAGGGGATGGCTCGTCTCTTCGAGCAACAATTACAGCAGCAGCAGTTACAACAGATGCATCAGGCACCTAGGCCACAACATGACGTGTAAAACCCGTAACTTAGACTACGTATAAGCCATGCATAATTCTAGTATTTTAAATTAAATTGACTTCATTGCATGAATATTTAAATGCTTTTCTTTGAAGTTAATTATTTAGCCAGCAGTTTAATTTTATTCTTTCAGTTATTTCAGTGAGGTCCGGACTGGAGTTGGAGTTTAGAGATAAATTTAAGATTTAGAAAATATATCCAGGATTTATTTTTTTAGCTAGCAAGTAAGTTGATTTAAGTTAAAAAGGAGGTTGAGGATTTATTTAATTACTTGAGGTGAGTAGGAAATAAATTCATTTGAGTTCAATTAATTAAGGTATTTATTCACTAAATTACTTAAAGGATAAGTAAGGCTTTTAAGGGTTATAAATTTAGTAAATAAGCAACACTTCCCTTCATTTCTTCATTTCAAATTTTCGGCCCCTTAGTTGCTAGATTATTCATTTGCCAACTCACTCTTTTGACCCATTCTTTGTTAGTTTAGCATGCATGTTTTTTTTTAATTATTTTGATCAACCTTAATTAATTAATATTAGAGCTTATCCTAACCATTCCTAGTCTTGTAGTATCGGCCACCTCATTCTAGAATCACCCAACAAATATTTGATAGCAAACAAAAATTCAAATTTCAAAATGAGATAGACTTGGTCTTGATTTGCTCCATATATTGTGCACCCATCTCCCTCACTCCCCTAACCACTTAATTCCTCTCCCTCCCAACCGAATTCAGCAGCCTTTCAGATTAAAAAAAATCGTGAGCACCATAGCCTAGAACAAGAGTGAAAATCGAGAGCAAGAAAAGAAAAGGAAAGAAGCGCTCCACCTCCTCCGCGCCGAGTCGTCGTATTCTTTCGTTTTTCCTTCAAACTAATCAAAGGCATGTCTAGATTTCTTTCAAACCTCAATCAAGTCCTACTATTATTTTAAACATCACTTTTACATGATTTTTACACAAGAAAACCGAAATTTACATCAAGCATTTTCGAAATGCATGTGCAGAATTTTTCGACTTTCATGATGCTCTTCACGGTTTTCTCTTGTTTCAGTTGCTACAGGTTATGGTTCGACTCCAAGCTCCCAAGGCGGCTCCTAGACATGTAATAGGATGCATTAGGACCATGTTGGTCCATTCATTCAGTCCCCATGCTTGCTGGAAAACCGAAATCACAGCAAGCTCCCCATAGGTGCAGAATTGTGTTCGAAAATTCAGTTTGCTGTCATAATGGAAATGGATCTGATCATGGCTGCCACAAGGCCCATAGCCATGGTGGATCACTTACATAGCATGTCTAAGATGTGACTAAGTTGCCCTTTGGTGGCTTGGTCCATGGTGCACCAGTTTTTAAATAAAAAGCAAGAACAGTCCCTCCCCTTCTCGGCCCTTCGGTTTTTGACAGCACTTGTGCTTCGAGTTTTGTGGAATGGTATGGATCTTGGTTGGTCTATGGCCCTTAGCCACGGTTCATACCATGCCCCTAGATGTCTAGATCGTGTCATGGTCAATCAAATGACCACTGGAACGATCCGTGACTAGCAAAACAAGAACAAGAGCCCGACGTGCAGAATTTGTTCTCGGGTAGGAACTTTCGGTTGGTTGCTGGAATGAGGCGAATTGTGGCTGGCCTAGGGCCCTTAGCCATGGTTCAAATCATTCCTTGGGATGTTGGTGAGAGGTTTTGGTCGGTGGTTCAAGCCCCAATGGCCATTAGCCTTGAAAACGACGCAAGCAAACCCAGCACAGTTGCTGTATTTTTGTACAGCAACTTGCTGTATCGGTTCGGTGGCTCGTTCGAGTTCTCGGTTGGCTTTTAGCCTATGGCCTTGGACTGGACAGTGCCTCATTGAGTTGGTAAGGTCATGTTTTTGACCGTTTGTGATTCGGATCTTTTTTGAGGTCATACGAGAATTTACGGTGCGATGTGCCAAATTGACTCTCGAAAGAGCGTTTCTTGTTTTGGCCTCCATTTCACCTAGATTTCGACCCTCATCATTTTAGGAGCATTAGTTCATAATTTTAAGCGTATTTTAATCATGACTATACGTCGGTTCAGTGTTGGTTCGGGTTGGTTCGGAGTCATGATTAAATACGAAGTCGTTAGACGTAATTGTCGCATTTTCAAACTTAATTGCATAGTTTGGTCAAGTATAAGCTATTGCATATTTTTCATGGCATATTTAGGTTGCAGCGAGCCTGGGAGCGATCCAATCCAGTTGGTAAAATATATACGATATTTTCATTATGCCATTTAATTATATTACGTGCATGAAAATAGAAAATACTTATTTTTGAGATTTATGCGATATTGCTTGTGGTCAATTCACTATTATGGGAGCATTAATTTACACGGTCGCCAGTGACCGATCAGTTCAGTTTGGTACCACCCGATCGCCAGTGACCGGTCAGTTCAGTTCAGTTTGATACTCCCCGGTAGCCAGTTACCGATCAGTTCAGTTCAGTGCAGGGGCCACATGCGTAGACCATAATCTCAACAGAAAAATTATTATCAGTCATTTCAGTACAGGGCTCCAAGGAGCAAATATTTTTACTATGATATTTAATTCAGTCATTCACGTATTATATTGCTCAGTGCAAGTCATTTTCAGTATGCCTCATGACATGATATTTTATCCCATGCAAATTTTACTTTAGTATTTACTCGTTACCTACGATATTTGCATGCTGAGTCTTTAGGCTCACTAGACTTGATTGTTGTAGGTACTGATGAGCATGGGGCCGAGGGCGGGGACCAGTGATCCAGTTTGGGTCGGCAGTAGTGGCACCCGAGGACCTCATTTGCAGCATGTTACCATTTTATGCAAACATTTTTATCCGTTGTTGAATATTCTTAAATTGTTATTTTTGACAAACTTTATTTTCTTCCGCTGCTATATTTTTAAACATTGAACTTGATTCATCAGTTGATTTTATGAATGAGGCAATTTAAGTTCTTTAAAAAGAAACTTTTTAATTTTCCTCAAAATTTTCAAGCAAGGATTTTCGGGCATTCACAGTTGGTATCAGAGCCTATGTTCTTGTAAAGGGTTACACTACTACTGACCACGAGAAGCTCACGAAGCCACGTCTTCGGTCTGTAAGTTTTACATTTCAGCATTTTATTTAAAGCATGAATTATTTTGACAGCATGCTGCCATGAAATAGTTTCGATCAGATTTTCAGTATTTCAGTGTTCATTTAAAATAAATTATGGAATTATGCATGTTAGTTACGTATGAGTTATGTTTGGAACAGTATGCCCCCTAGACGTCAAGTCGGATGCCCGAGAGGTGGTGGCGAGCACCGTCGCGAGGACGGTGATGATCAGAGACAAGAGAGGCAGGGACCTCCACCTCCTCCTCCTCCTCCTCCTCCGCCGGATATGAATGCCCAGATGCTAGCTGGGATGACGCAGTTCTTCGCACAGTTTGCGGGGAACAATGCCGCAGCCGCAGCCGCAGCCGCAGCCAGGCCGAAAGGACCCGAGGCTGTTTATGAGAGGTTTATGAAGATGCGCCCGAAGGAGTTTTCTGGGACGTCTGACCCCATGATTGCTGAGGGATGGATCAAATCCCTCGAGGTTATCTTCGAGTTCATGGAGCTGGGAGATGCAGACAGAGTCCGATGTGCCACTTATTTGTTCAGTGGAGATGCCCGCTTATGGTGGGAAGGAGCAGCAGTAGCCCTGAACTTGGCTACACTAACTTGGATGCGCTTTACGGAGGTTTTCTACACCAAATATTTTGCCGAGGAAGTGCGCACCAGGTTGACCACTGAGTTCATGAGCCTGAGACAGGGAGATATGACGGTTACGGAGTTCATCCGTAAGTTCGAGAGGGGCTGTCATTTTGTGCCCCTGATAGCGAATGATGCCAGAGCCAAGTTGATGCATTTCCTGGTGGGTCTACGGCCGATCTTGCGCCGGGATGTTAGGGTGTCTGACCCTGCTACTTATGAGATTGCTGTCTCCAAAGCCCTAGCCGCAGAGCAGGATCTGCGGGATATCGAGAGGGATCGCCAGGGCAAGCGCCCAGTCCAGGTACCACACCGCCCTCCTCCTCATCATCATCAGTAGCAGAACAAGAGGCCTTTTCACGGACCGCCTAGAAACAGAGGCCAGCAGCGGCAGCGGGGACGCCCAGCCCCGAGGACTTATGAGCACCCAGTACGTCCCAAGTGCTCACGCCGCCATCCTGGAGCATGTATGTCTGGCTCAGGAAAGTGTTTTAAGTGTGGCAGTCCAGACCACATGTTGCTGCAGTGCCCTCAGAGGAATCTGCCTATCCAAGGCAGAGTTTTTGCTCTCCATGCCACGGAAACAAACCCGGAGACTATGTTGTTGACACGTAACTTTAAGCTTTAAGTTATTATTTGAATTTCCTGTGTTTTGGGAATAGGGATTAAGATTGAACTTAGAACTGTGATAGGATTGCATGCTCTACTCAGTAGTATTTTGGGGATTTAAGTTAGAAGAACTCTGGCCTTTGCATGTCTATAAGTTTGGTTCTTGTAGCTATTGGATTCAACTTAGAGTTCCAATCTTTCAGAGAGAATTTTTATATCTGGTTCCGCCACCAAGGCCTTGATAGATTCAGGGGCCACTCACTCGTTTATTTCGGAGGTCTTTGCAAACTTTCTCAAGATCAAGACCATTGGGCTAGATATAGCCTTTTCAGTAGTGTTGCCGTCAGGCGAGGAGATGGCAGCTACCAATGTTATCCGAGATATAGACCTTGAGCTGCACGGTAATCTTGTTTATGCGGATCTGATTGTGCTACCGATGCCAGAATTTGACATCATCCTAGGGATGGACTGGCTATTGAGGAACAGAGTGTTGATAGACTTCCAGCGGAGATCTGTTCTTGTCCGACCGCCTGGAATGGAGCAGTTCTTATTTGAGCCGGACAGTTACTTTCCTTTACCGCACATTATTCCTTATGTTCAGGCCAGGAAGCTCATGCATAGAGGGTGTCGGGCATTTCTAGCGACCTTTTTATCTGTCCACGAGGAACCCAGCCAGTCAGCCTCAGATGTTCCGATTGTCAGAGATTTCTTAGACAATTTTCCCGAAGACGTCTCTGGTATTCCACCCGAGAGAGAGGTGGAGTTTTCCATTGAGCTTATGCCAGGTACGGCTCCAATATCCAAAGCGCCGTACCGACTAGCACCGACTAGAGATGGCAGAGCTTAAGAAGCAGATTCAGGAACTTCTCGACAAGGAGTTCATTCGCCCGAGCTTTTCACCATGGGGCGCGCCAGTCTTATTTGTAAAGAAGAAGGATGGCTCTATGAGGCTTTGCATTGACTACCGGGAGTTGAACAGGGTTACAGTGAAGAACAAATACCCACTTCCGAGGATTGAGGACCTGTTTGACCAGTTGCAGGGAGCTTCGATATTCTCCAAGATTGATCTGCGCTCTGGTTATCACCAGTTGAGGGTGAGAGATGCTGATGTTTCCAAGACTGCTTTTAGGACTCGTTATGGTCACTACGAGTTCCTTGTGATGCCGTTCGGTCTGACAAATGCGCCAGCGATCTTCATGGATCTCATGAATCGCGTATTACAGCCGTATCTTGACCAGTTTGTGATAGTATTCATAGACGACATTCTCGTCTACTCCAAGAATCAGGAGGATCACAGCCGACATCTGACCACAGTGTTGCAGACCTTGCAGAAGCATAAGTTGTTCGCGAAGTTCAGCAAGTGCGAATTCTGGTTAGAGAAGGTGGCGTTCTTAGGCCACATCGTTTCTAGCAGTGGTATTGAGGTAGACCCAACAAAAGTTGCAGCAGTCAGAGATTGGGTTGTGCCTCAGAATGCATCCGAGATCCGCAGTTTTCTTGGGCTAGCAGGATATTACCGGAAGTTCATTCAGGGATTCTCCTCTATTGCCGTTCCACTCACATCACTGACCAAGAAAAATGCTAAATTCGTGTGGAGCGAGGAGTGTTAGAAGAGCTTCGATACTTTGAAGCAAGCTCTCATCTCAGCACCATATTTAGCCATGCCATCAGGGCCCGGCGAGTTTGTCCTTTATACGGATGCTTCGAAGCTCGGTTTAGGTGCAGTTTTGATGCAGCATGGGAGAGTGATAGCGTATGCTTCTCGACAGCTGAAAATCCACGAGAAGAATTACCCTACTCATGATCTTGAGTTGGCGGCCGTAGTTTTTGCCTTGAAGATTTGGAGGCATTATCTGTATGGAGAGAAGTGCCAGATCTTTACCGATCACAAGAGCCTCAAGTATTTCTTTACGCAGAAGGAGCTGAACATGCGTCAGAGGCGTTGGTTGGAGCTTGTGAAAGACTACGATTGTGACATTAGCTACCACCCTGGGTAAAGCTAATGTAGTTGCAGATGCATTGAGCAGAAAAGTCGCAGTGATGGCTCATTTGACAATTCAGAAGCCTCTTCAGCTTGAGATGCAGAAGTTTGATCTAGAGTCATATCCTCGAGGTAGAGTTCCCCGTCTATCTACTTTGAAGATTCAGTCTTCTCTTATTGACCGTATTCGCAGTGGTCAGGCTGCAGATGAGCAGTTGGCACAATGGAAGCTGAGGGATCAAGCCAAGGGCAGTGTCTTGTTACAGTCAGCGACGGTATAGTGAGATACCGAGACAGGATGTGGGTTCCTAGCAGTGATACTATCCGAGCAGATATTCTATCAGAGGCCCACATGTCCCCGTACTCCATTCACCCGGGGAGTACGAAGATGTACAAAGATCTGTAGTTGTTGTATTGGTGGCCGGGGATGAAGAGAGACATCAGACGTTTTGTATCCGAGTGTCTGACTTGCCAGTTAATGAAGGCAGAGCATCAGAGACTAGCAAGTTTGCTCAAGCCTCTTCCCATTCCCGAGTGGAAGTGGGAGAATGTTACCATGGACTTTGTGACCGGATTGCCGAAGACAGTCAGAGGATCAAATTCCGTCTGGGTGATTGTAGATCGTCTTACCAAATCAGCGCACTTCTTGCCCGTTAAGACGACTTTAACCATGGTTCAGTATGCAGAGTTATATATCCGGGAGATAGTCCGACTTCATGGTGTCCCAGTTTCTATCGTATCTGACAGAGATCCCAGATTTACTTCTTCGTTTTGGAAGAGTTTGCATTCGACTATGGGTACAAAGTTGCTGTTTAGCACAGCTTTCCATCCGCAGACAGATGGGCAGTCAGAGCGAGTTATTTAGATCTTAGAGGATCTTCTCCGTGCTTGCGTCATTGATTTCTCCGGGAGTTGGGAGTCGAACTTACCATTGGTTGAGTTCACCTATAACAACAGCTTCCAGTCTTCTATTGGTATGGCTCCGTATGAAGCACTGTATGGCCGCAAGTGCAGATGTAGTAGTCAAGATCCGTGATAGGATGAGGACTGCTCAGAGTCGACAGAAGAGTTATGCCGATCAGCGGAGGAGAGAGTTAGAGTTTGCAGTGGGCGATCATGTTTTTGTGAAAGTGGCACCTATGAAGGGTGTCATGAGATTTGGGAAGAAAGGGAAGCTCAGTCCGAGATTCATTGAACCCTTTGAGATCCTTGACAGAGTTGGGACGCTAGCTTATCGTGTTGCTCTTCTGCCGAATCTGGCCGGAGTACACAATGTGTTCCACGTCTCCATGCTGAGGAAGTATATGGCGAATCCTTCGCATGTGCTGAACTTTGAGCCATTGCAGCTTACTCCGAACCTGTCTTATGAGGAGAGACCAGTGCAGATCCTAGACCGGCAGGAGAAGAAACTTTGGAACAAGTTGGTTAAGCGAGTCAAAGTTAAATGGCTCAATCATTCAGAGGAGGAAGCTACATAGGAGTCTGAGCCAGAGATGAGGAGTCGGTACCCCGAGTTATTTGGTGAGTTCTAATTTCGAGGACGAAAATTTCTTTAAGGGTGGAGGATTGTAGAACCCGTAACTTAGACTACGTATAAGCCATACATAATTCTATAGTATTTTAAATTAAATTGACTTCATTGCATGAATATTTAAATGCTTTTCTTTGAAGTTAATTATTTTAGCCAGCAGTTTAATTTTATTCTTTCAGTTATTTCAGTGAGGCCGGACTGGAGTTGGAGTTTAGAGATAAATTTAAGATTTAGAAAATATTTCCAGGATTTATTTTTTTAGCTAGAAAGTAAGTTGATTTAAGTTAAAAAGGAGGTTGAGGATTTATTTAATTACTTGAGGTGAGTAGGAAATAAATTCATTTGAGTTCAATTAATTAAGGGATTTATTCACTAAATTACTTAAAGGATAAGTAAGGCTTTTAAGGGTTATAAATTTAGTAAATAAGCAACACTTCCCTTCATTTCTTTATTTCAAATTTTCGGCCCCTTAGTTGCTAGATTATTCATTTGCCAACTCACTCTTTTGACCCATTCTTTGTTAGTTTAGCATGCATGATTTTTTTTAATTATTTTGATCAACCTTAATTAATTAATATTAGAGCTTATCCTAACCATTCCTAGTCTTGTAGTATCGGCCACCTCATTCTAGAATCACCCAACAAATATTTGATAGCAAACAAAAATTCAAATTTCAAAATGAGATAGACTTGGTCTTGATTTGCTCCATATATTGTGCACCCATCTCCCTCACTCCCCTAACCACTTAATTCCTCTCCCTCCCCACCGAATTCAGCAGCCTTTCAGATTAAAAAAAATCGTGAGCACCATAGCCTAGAACAAGAGTGAAAATCGAGAGCAAGAAAAGAAAAGGAAAGAAGCGCTCCACCTCCTCCGCGCCGAGTCGTCGTATTCTTTCGTTTTTCCTTCAAACGAATCAAAGGCATGTCTAGATTTCTTTCAAACCTCATTCAAGTCCTACTATTATTTTAAACATCACTTTTACATGATTTTTACACAAGAAAACCGAAATTTACATCAAGCATTTTCGAAATGCATGTGCAGAATTTTTCGACTTTCATGATGCTCTTCACGGTTTTCTCTTGTTTCAGTTGCTACAGGTTATGGTTCGACTCCAGGCTCCCAAGGCGGCTCCTAGACATGTAATAGGATGCATTAGGACCATGTTGGTCCATTCATTCAGTCCCCATGCTTGCTGGAAAACCTGAAATCACAGCAAGCTCCCCATAGGTGCAGAATTGTGTTCGAAAATTCAGTTTGCTGTCATAATGGAAATGGATCTGATCATGGCTGCCACAAGGCCCATAGCCATGGTGGATCACTTCCATAGCATGTCTAAGACGTGACTAAGTTGCCCTTTGGTGGCTTGGTCCATGGTGCGCCAGTTTTTAAATCAAAAGCAAGAACAGTCCCTCCCCTTCTCGGCCCTTCGGTTTTTGACAGCACTTGTGCTTCGAGTTTTGTGGAATGGTATGGATCTTGGTTGGTCTATGGCCCTTAGCCACGGTTCATACCATGCCCCTAGATGTCTAGATCAGTGTCATGGTCAATCAAATGACCACTGGAACGATCCGTGATAGCAAAACAAGAACAAGAGCCCGACGTGCAGAATTTGTTCTCGGGTAGGAACTTTCGGTTGGTTGCTGGAATGAGGCGAATTGTGGCTGGCCTAGGGCACTTAGCCATAGTTCAAATCATTCCTTGGGATGTTGGTGAGAGGTTTTGGTCGGTGGTTCAAGCCCCAATGGCCATTAGCCTTGAAAACGACGCAAGCAAACCCAGCACAGTTGCTGTATTTTTGTACAGCGACTTGCTGTGTCGGTTCGGTGGCTCGTTCGAGTTCTCGGTTGGCTTTTAGCCTATGGCCTTGGACTGGACAGTGACTCATTGAGTTGGTAAGGTCATGTTTTCGACCGTTTGTGATTCGGATCTTTTTTGAGGTCATACGAGAATTTACGGTGCGATGTGCCAAATTGACTCTCGAAAGAGCGTTTCTTGTTTTGGCCTCCATTTCACCTAGATTTCGACCCTCATCATTTTAGGAGCATTAGTTCATAATTTTAAGCGTATTTTAATCATGACTATACGTCAGTTCAGTGTTGGTTCGGGTTGGTTCGGAGTCATGATTAAATACGAAGTCGTTAGACGTAATTGTCGCATTTTCAAACAAAATTGCATAGTTTGGTCAAGTATAAGCTATTGCATATTTTTCATGGCATATTTAGGTTGCAGCGAGCCTGGGAGCGATCCAATCCAGTTGGTAAAATATACAGGATATTTTCATTATGCCATTTAATTATATTACGTGCATGAAAATAGAAAATACTTATTTTTGAGATTTATGCGATATTGCTTATGGTCAATTCACTATTATGGGAGCATTATTTTACACGGTCGCCAGTGACCGATCAGTTCAGTTTGGTACCACCCGGTTGCCAGTGACCGGTCAGTTCAGTTCAGTTTGATACTCCCCGGTAGCCAGTTACCGATCAGTTCAGTTCAGTGCAGGGGCCTCATGGCGTAGACTATAATCTCAACAGAAAAATTATTATCAGTCATTTCAGTACAGGGCTCCAAGGAGCAAATATTTTTACTATGATATTTAATTCAGTCATGCACGTATTATATTGCTCAGTGCAAGTCATTTTCAGTATGCCTCATGACATGATATTTTATCCCATGCAAATTTTACTTTAGTAGTTACTCGTTACCTACGATATTTGCATGGTGAGTCTTTAGGCTCAATAGACTTGATTGTTGTAGGTACTGATGAGCATGGGGCCGAGGGCGGGGACCAGTGAGCCAGTTTGGGTCGGCAGTAGTGGCACCCGAGGACCTCATTTGCAGCATGTTACCATTTTATGCAAACATTTTTATCCGTTGTTGAATATTCTTAAATTGTTATTTTTGGCAAACTTTATTTTCTTCCGCTGCTATATTTTTAAACATTGAACTTGATTCATCAGTTGATTTTATGAATGAGGCAATTTAAGTTCTTTAAAAAGAAACTTTTTAATTTTCCTCAAAATTTTCAAGCAAGGATTTTCGGGCCTTCACATGACGTACATGATCAGTTCCGGAGGCTAGGGCCGAAGGAATTTTCTGTCATCACCGATCCCTTTGCTGCTGAGAGTTGGATTCGTTCACTCGAGGTACACTTTCGTTATCTGGATATGGGAGATGCTGACCGTGTGAGGTGTACCACTTATCTGTTTAGAGATGATGCTTCTTTATGGTGGGAAGGAGCCGAGCATGGTGTTAATCTTGCTACTATTACATGGGCTCAATTCAAGGAGATGTTCTACGAGAAATATTTTACTGCTGATGTTAGAGAGCGATTGAAGAGAGAATTTATGACTCTCCGTCAGGGAGACGCTTCTGTTGCTGAGTTTGTGAATAAATTTGATAGGGGTTGTCACTTTGTACCCCTTATTGGGAGGGATGCTGCGGAGAAGCTTCGACACTTCATGGATGGTCTACGACCTACCATTCGAAATAACGTTATAATGATGCGTCCTTTGGACTATGCTACTGCTACTACCTATGCATTCCAGTCTGAGCAATCTTTGAAGGATATTGAGTTTGAGTTACAGCGCAAGAGACAGCAGCATCAGAATAATAATCAGCCAAACAAGAAGCCATATATGGTTCCTCCTAGACCTCAAGGGCCTCAAAATCCCCAAGGTCAAGTCAAGAATCCAGCACCACCAAAGCCACAACAACCTGGAGCACCGAAACCTGCTGAGAGGAAAACATGCAAGGAGTGTAATCGCTTTCATTTTGGCAAGTGCATGTGGGGATATTTTCGATGCTTCATATGCAAGGAAGAAGGGCATAAGGCTGCTGATTGCCCGAAGAAGAATGCACCTACTGTTGGAAGAGCATATGTTTTGAATGCTGAAGAAGCTAAGGAGGAGGCAGACACCACGCTTATCACTGGTAACCTAGTCATTTAACATTTTTATATTGCTTTTAAATTGCATGAAATGTTAAATTGGTTATTAGAATTGAATTGGGATCAAGATTAACCTAGTGGAAAATTAGGTTGCATGTTCTATCTTAGTTGGATTTAAGATATGATTTTAGGAATCATAGAAAAAGGTATTTATTTTTTAGCCTTGTTTTATGCAAATGATGTAATAATTCCAAATAAAAGTTTAGAGTCAAAATTAAAGAAAAATCATGATTAAGGAATTTATTAGAGTTTCAAATTTTTGAGGGGTAAATGTGCAATTTTCGAAAATTTGAGGGACTTAATTGAAATTTATGAAATTACTAGGACTAAAATGCAATTATCCAAAAATCAAGGGACCTAAATGCAATTTCAAAATTCTTAAGGGTCAAAAATGTAATTCTCAAAATTTAAGGGACCAAATTGAAACTTTTCTAAAATAGAAGGATCAAGATTGCAAATATTCGAAAATTTGGGGACTAAAATGTAAATTTCAAAAGATTGAAGGGCTAAAATATAATTTTTCAAGAAATGCGTAAGTTCAACGCGTAATATTCACCTAATTTTGGGAGAATAATGATAGAAATTTCCTTAAGCTTCAACACGAAAAGATTTCACGGGGAGGATTATCATTCAAGGTGTGACAACCTATGCACTACTAGATTCGGGAGCTACACATTCCTTCATATATAAAACCTTCATCAAAAGACTGAATATTATTCCTGAAGATATGGGTTTGGGTTTCAAAGTTTCTATTCCTTCCGGTGATCTAATGCTCACGTCTAAAATTGTCAAGAATCTGGAGCTTCGTTTATTCAAAGATGTGGTTCGGGCAGATCTTATTGTGCTTCCTATGCACGAATTTGACATTATACTTGGTATGAATTGGTTATCAGCGAATGGAGCTTCGATTGATTTTCGTCAGCGATCAGTGTCTATTCGACTGCCTTGTGGTAAATCTTTTGTCTTTGAGGCGGCGAGAAACAAACAAGTGCCACACGTTATCTCTTGTCTTTGTGCGAGGAAGATTATTAAACGTGGATGTCAAGCTTTTCTAGCATGTGTCACTACCACACATTCTCCTATCAGTCAGAAATTGGAAGATGTTGACATTGTCAGAGATTTTCCTAGCGTCTTTCCCGAGGACGTTTCTGGCATTCCACCCGATCGTGAAGTAGAATTCTCTATTGAACTAATGCAGGACACTGTTCCTATATCTAAAGTACCCTATCGTCTAGCACCCGCTGAAATGAAGGAATTAAAAGATCAAATCCAAGAATTGCTAGACAAGGGTTTCATTCGTTCTAGTTATTCTCCATGGGGAGCTCCGGTATTATTTGTGAAGAAGAAGGATGGTAGTACGCGACTCTGCATTGATTATCGAGAGCTTAATAGGGTCACTATCAAGAAAAAGTATCCAATTCCAAGAATTGAAGATTTATTCGATCAGTTGCAATGAGCATCGATATTTTCTAAAATTGATATGCATTCTGAATACCATCAATTGAAAGTAAAGGAACCTGATGTTCACAAGACAGCATTTCGTACTAGATATGAGCATTACGAGTTTATGGTCATGCCATTTGGGTTGACCAATGTGCCAGCGATCTTCATGGATCTCATGAATCACGTATTTCAGCTGTATTTAGATCAATTCATCATAGTCTTCATGGATGATATTTTGATATATTCTAAGAGCAGAGAGGAGCATACTCATCATTTGAGGACAACACTGCAAGTGCTGCAAGATAGAAAGTTATATGCAAAGTTCAGCAAGTGTGAGTTTTGGCTTGATAGAGTGGCTTTCTTAGGCCACATCATTTCTAGTGATGGCGTCGAAGTTGATCCAAGCAAAGTCGAGGCAGTGAAAGAGTGGCCAGTACCTAAGAGTGTTACCGAGATTCACAGTTTCTTAGGACTAGCCGGCTATTATCGCAAATTCATCAAGGGATATCTATTGCAGTACCTTTCACATCCTTGACTAAGAAGAATGCAATGTTTATTTGGGGATCCGAGTGTCAAGACAATTTTGATAAGTTAAAGCAAGGATTGATATCAGCGCCAGTATTGTCTATGCCATCGGGGAAAGGAGAGTATGTTCTTTATACCGACGCTTCTAAACTTGGGTTGGGCACAATTTTGATGCAAAATGACCGAATTATAGCCTATGTATCAAGACAGTTGAAAATTCACGAGAAAAACTACCCTACTAATGATCTTAAGCATGCAACAATAGTTTTTGCATTGAAGATTTGGATACACTACCTATAAGGGGAGAAGTGCAAAATATTCACCGATCATAAAAGTTTGAAATACTTCTTCACCCAAAAAGAATTGAATATTAGACAGCGAAGATGGCTTGAATTAGTAAAGGATTACGACTGTGAGATTAGCTATCATCCAGGAAAAACTAATGTTGTAGCAGACACATTGAGTAGAAAAGCAGCAGTTATCACTCATCTATCACTTCAAAGACCGTTGCAGTCCGAGATACAGCGGTTTGAGCTTACAGTCTATGCTAGGGGCGAGGCCCCTAATCTTGCCACATTATCAGTACAGTCGACTTTGAGAGATAGAATTCGTGATGGACAGTCTACAGATGAGCAATTGCAAAAGTGGAGAGCTAGAAATGAAGCCAACGGCCGGAAGTTATATTCTGAGATGGATGGTATAGTTCGTTATCGAGATCGTTTTTGTGTTCCTTGTGATGTGATGATTCTTTGAGAGATCTTATTATGAAGGAAGCTCATGACATACCTTATTCCATTCATCCGGGTAGCACGAAAATGTACAAAGATTTACAGGTATTATATTGGTGGCCAGGCATGAAGAGAGACATTATGAGATTTCCGATTGATTGAATTGTCAGCAAGTTAAAGAAGAGCATCAAAGACCAGCGGGAAAACTTAAGCCACTTCCTATTCCCGAGTGGAAATGGAAAAATATTATGATGGACTTTGTTGTGAGATTGCCAAAGACTATTAAGGGATTCAAGGCTATATGGGTGATAGTGGATCGTCTTACGAAATCAGCACATTTTCTACCTATCAAGACGACCTTCACCATGATTCAGTATGCAGAGTTATATATTCGAGAAATAGTTTGTTTGCATGGGATTCCGGTATCTATTGTTTCTGACAGAGATCCGAGATTCACGTCATTTTTTTGAAAGAATCTACATGCATCGATGAAGACCAAGTTATTATTCAGTACAACATTCCACCCTCAAACCGGTGGTCAGTCCGGAAGAGTAATTCAAATTTTGGAAGATCTACTGTGAGCATGTGTTATTGATTTCCAAGGCAGTTGGGAATCAAAATTACCTATAGTAGAGTTCACCTACAATAATAGTTTCCAATCATCTATCGGGATGGCTCCGTTTGAGGCACTTTATGGAAGGAAATTTATATCGCCTATTCATTGGGACGAGGTTGGTGAAAGAAGAGAGATTGGTCCGGATGTGATTGAAGAGACTGCCAAGCTTGTAGTAAAAATTCGTGAGAGAATGAACTGCACAGAGCCGATAAAAGAGTTATGCTGATAAGAGACGAAGAGACTTAGAGTTTGTAGTAGAAGATCATGTATTTGTTAAGATAGCACCTATGAAAGGTGTTATGCGTTTTGGCAAGAAAAGGCAAACTTAGTCCAAGATTTATTGGTCCGTTCGAGATTTTGGAGAGGATTGGGACACTAGCTTATAGAGTGGTATTGCCACCGGTACTTTCTGGAGTTCACAATGTGTTCCATATTTCGATGCTGAGGAAGTACATGTCGAATCCGTCAGACGTGCTAAATTATGAACCTCTACAACTTACTCCAAATATGACATATGAAGAAAGACCTGTCCAAATCTTGGTAAGGCAAGAAAGAAGGCTGCGAAACAAAGTCATTTCAATGGTCAAGGTCAAGTGGCTAAATCACTCGGAAGAGGAAGCTACCTGGGAAACCGAGAGGGACTTGAAGAGTCGCTACCCAGAGGTATTCGGTAAGTTCTAATTTCGAGGACGAAATTTTATTTAGGGGGGGGGGGAAGGAATTGTAAGGTCCAAAACTAAGACGACGTAATTCAACTGCATGCAAATCTAGGAAATATAAAAAATGAGTAATTGATTGAATTTAATTGCTTAATTGAATATGTAACATGCATGATTATATGTTAAATAGGATTTTATTGTCATTATGCATAAAACTGTATTTTAAGGATTATTCGAGTTGCGATCGAGGAACGGAGACCGAGGGCTGAAAAACGTAAAATGTTTTTATTAAATAATTGTTTTTAATTATTTAAAAAATGAGTGATGCTTTTTCATATTTTTGAAAATAAGGAGTTTTGAGGTGATTTTATACGCCGTGATGTAAATTTTATCGGTGTTGGTTTTTCAACAAAAATACGAAATTTTTGGCAACCCGGCTATTAAATTCACACACTTATTTAAACAAAATAATTTTTATTATTTAATTAAAGACTCATGGGCCGAATTGGTATGCTTAATAGGCCTAAGCCTTGATTAATGAATTAATTAGTATATAACATACTAAAATCCACCCCAAACCCTACACAACCTCACGCCACTTTTCAGATTTGCACACACCTACAATTCTCTCAAATCTTATTCACGGCACACACACCATATTTTAAGAGGAAAAATCGAAGGCTTTCAAGGGAATTCGATCCTAGTCCCTTCTCGTCGTCATTCTTCATCATCAACGAATAATCTTGCGTTAAATACGCAAAGTCACGCATATTTCTTTCCTTCAAACATCATCCCACCATATCATGATTTTATGCATGTTTTGTATGAAAATCAAGTGATATGATATTTATTTTCGTTTTTATCATGAGCATGGATTTTTAAATATTAGGTTTGTTGCAAATTCATGTTTAACATGATCTAAAAAGGACTGCCATGACTAGGATGCATTCAAGCAACATTTTATAAGAGTATAGAGTCCTAAGAACACCACAAAGCGTTGCACATAAGAACCGAAACCAGTTGGAAGCACTTTCTATACTAAGATAACATGGGGGTTCGATTTTGGTTCATAGGGGCTCGGCTTAGTCTTGGCTTGGGACTGGGCTCGGCCAGGGTCTGGGTGAGTCAAGGGTAGGGTCCTAGCCATGCTAGGACCCGATTTAAGATGGCTAGGAGCAGCGCACCTCAGCGCACATCAGCGCAGATCGTGCGCAGGCTTTCAGGGGTTGGGTGGCTCGGCTAGGGGGCTGTGGGCCAGGCTAGGTCGACTCCTTAGGGTCCTAGGTGAGTGAACAACAGGTTGGTTCGAGGGTGGCTTGGTCGGCTAGAGTCCTAGGAGTGTAAACAAGTCCTTGTCTTCATGGAGTTCTCGGCCGCTACTTGCACCTGCTAGTGTGGCTTCGGTTCGAGCCTATGGGTCCTGTCGGTGGGTTCCAAGGGTCCAGTAGGGTGCCTAAGGGGGTTGGTCAGTGTTTGGTCCAGCATGGTTTGAGTGGTGGCTCGTGAAAATCGAACCATGACTCGGAGTTGAAATATATAGGTCAAGCTAGAGTTTCTTTGTGGAAATTAAATCGAAACACGGCTAACGGAGGTCGAGTTGTGGTTCACGAGGGCTAAAATAATATAAAAATTCTAAGTTTTAAATTTAAGAATTTTATATTAAAGTTTGGAATTTTTCGGGATAAAACGCCTTCAAAACGAATAATTACGAATTAATTAAAAAGTCCAGTTTATAAGCTAAATAAAATTATGAGAATTTTAATTTAGGCTTAAATAATTATTTGGGACATTTTTGAATCAACTAAATTAAGAAAAAGTAAAAAACGTGAAATTTTACGTCTAGGGGTAAAACGGTAATTTTACACCCGAAAATGAGTAAACGTCATGGCAGTGCTCTAATTGCTGTTTATATGTTAATATGATTATTTTAAATGTTCATGGATACATATATGTTAAATTGGTATTTTTAAAATGTTTATGAATTTTATGATTTATTATGGACATTTAAAAGACATGTTGTATGATTGATTTAAAAGAAAAAAGTTATATGCATGTACAAATTTTTATAAAGTGATGAGAATATGAAACGTTGAAGGAAGTGAAGTAATTGTGACTAATACGATGATATCTTGGAAAATCGTGAGGGTTATGATCCCAATGGGAGCCCGACGATCGTGTTTTCTTGGATACGGATATGTATATAATGATATGTTAATACGTAAGACCAAGACTCAGTTGACCGGTGAGTGTTGCTGGTGTCCCCGCCGCCCAGTATTGTGGTTACATGTAGATGGATCCATCGCCCAACATGTAGACGTAGATGAACACGAAAGTCACAATTAACGATCTGAATTCAACGAAAAAGAAAAAAGAATACGTATATGTTGATGATAATATGTATATGAATATGTTGAAGATGACATGAAAATGTTTAAGAAAATGTTTATGTTTGAAGTTTATGCATGTCAAGAAAATGATATTTTACGTATAAGTATTTTTCACCGTTGCTTGTGGTTTTATACGTATTATTTGGTATCAAGAATATGATGTGTTGAGTCTTTAGACTCACTAGGTGTGATTGATGCAGGTAAGTATGATAATAATATTGAGGGAGGCTTGGATGCCTGACTTGACTGGACTAGATGTGCATATAACCCGAGGACTAGCGCTTCTATTTTCCGCACTTATGATTTAAGTTTATGATTTACGTTAAAGATTTTACGACTATTTATTTATGTCTTTTAGAGATTTTTGAGAGGTTTAGTATGAGCTATACTTTTCATATTTATTGCTTTTTAGGATTGGAAAAATGTTTGACGATTTTACGATTTAAAATATTTTCCTTGGATTTTTAAATGTTAGTTGATTGTTTATTTTTAAAATGGTACAAGTATTTTCAAAGTATTTATATATATGTAAGAGGAAAAAAAATATTTCTAGTACTTTTTAAGCAAAACGAATAAGCAGACGTTTCATATAGCGTATTCAACCTCTTCAACTTTTCCCCTTTTTCGTTAATTAAAAATAATAAAATCTAACATGACAAAATGGTGTGATATGAGATAATAAATAATAATTAGATAGTAATAACAATAGATAATCAATTCTTATTAATTATTAATTAGGATGGTCAAATTGCGATTCATGATCATGGGAAAATATTTGAGAAGTGCCTGATGAATGATGATAATGACATATTTATAATGGTCTAATAGTTTGTTTCGCATTTTATAATTTATTATATCATATTAATTTAAGTTATATAATTGTCATAACTTAATTATTTAACAATTGTAAATAGATAAAATTATCCCCTCCTCTGTAAAATTCAAAGGCATAACAATGATATAAATTTAGAATTTTAACATAAAAAATACTTAGAAAATTAATTTTAGACTATTTTTCCCCTCTCACTTAAATTCTAATTTATATATATTAATTGCACAACTGGTGATTATCATTACACAAACATAACTTCCAATTTATTAATGGTAACATTATATCAAGAATTATTTGTGTGAATATTTTGCTCTTGCTCTTTTTTAACTCATTTGTGTCATTTTTTAAAATAACTTCATAACAATTTTATCTATATATTATTATACTTAACTTTTTTTTTGGCATATAACATATGTCGTCATTGATTTTTTTAGAAAAATAAGCTGAAAATTTATCAATTATGATTTTTGTGAACTTTATATAATATATTTTATGTATTTATTATTATTTTAAAAAAGATTTTATCAATAAACTCTTCAATTTTTTTTAGTTTGTATATATTTATATCATTTTAAAAATTATTATTATCTACATTTATATTTACATTTATATTATAAAGAAAGTTGAAAACTTGTTTTTTTGGCTAAAATGGAAGAACAAAATAAGAAATTAAGGTTAATTATTAGTTATTAAAATTTTTAACCATCATTGTCCTTTATGTATCAACCGGTTGGACATGGTCAATAATTGAAAAACCATGATTTTATTTAAAGGGGCAATGATGTTTTACCATGTATATTCCTAGCACATAAATATATTTTCAAAAATATTAATGTATGTCTAATATTTTATACAAACTCTCCAAAAAAGGATTGCAATAAAGTGTAGCCTTTGTGAGTTTCAAAGAAATTAAAGCGAAAAATAATGGTTATAGAATTTAAATTGTAATTAATATTAGCATTTTTGATTTCCATGATCAATGACCCATTAACTTAAGAATAAATTATATTAGAAAATTAAAGTTAATAAAAATAAAAAATATAAAATAATTAATTTCCATATATGTCTTAATCTATTAAAATTTTAAATATATATCCTAAAAAGTCATTCGATTTATGTAGATGATTCGAGATTTTCACAATTAGACAACTAATGTTAATTAAAATAATTATTAATATATTAATTTTTCAGGAACAATAATTTTATCATAATGTAATGAAAATATAAATTTAATAGTAACAAATGTAAAATAAATAAATAACGTAAATTAAATAGTAAATACATACATTACAATCACAAGTGGAAATGCAAATATAAATTTAATATCATCCAAATCAGTACAAATCAATTCGTTTGACTCACATTCACATTAACATTATCAAATAATCATAAATAAAAAAATTAATGCATATACTCTCCTAATTAAAAAACTTAATACATATATTCTCCTAATTAACTTATAATCATTTCATTATAAAATAATTAATTGTAATATTAGTTAAATAAATATCTATACCGAATTATTCTATTTATATTCTTTCAACTCAAAATTGCACATATTCACCTGATTCAAAAACAATTCACACCGACCACTATTTGTCTACATTTGACCAACAAAAAGACAAATAATGTTATATAAGATAATCACCACACATACCGAGATCTTTTTAATAGTGAAGTCAATTTATTAAAAAAAAATAACAGAGGTGAATGAGCTAAAAATATATTATATTTTTCGTTCAAATTAAGTGTGTATTGAATTTTTTTAGTTAATATTTGATTATTGTTTTTGTCAATATAATTGTCATTATATATGTGTATGAGAATAACTTTACCAATGTAAATAAATTGTTACGCCATTATTGTTATAATTAAGTAATATTTGATAATATATAATTACGGGGATACTTGTAATAGACTTAATTTAGTTGTGGTGATGAGAATCAAAAACAGTAGGAATAGCAATTACCAGAAGACAATGCCAAAGCAGAAGCTATCGATTCGCCTTTAAGCAGTACTTTAGTTACTACTCAACGGCTTAGAAAAACAGAAGCTGTAATAAGCAGAACTTGGCTTCACTAGAACAGCACTTAATGGCTTTTACTCGGTTGTTTCAATCTTAAATGCTACCGTTACTTTATCAAGTACGAGTATTAAATGCTTCATTAAATGCTGAACAAAGTCATTTAATACGCATTATCTATTTTGATATGAAACAAGACTGATTGTTTTGTAGTCTTTTTGCAGGAACCTTTTTTAAGCAATAAAGATGTTTCTATCACAGGTCAAAGAAGCCGTTCTAATTATAGACGTTGGATTCAAGTTATCTATATATGTGGATCAAACCCATTTAGAAAATAACGCATATCATTTTATCAAGAAACAGATTATCTATCTAACGTTACTTTGAGCAACCGCGAACAAATCGTTATCTTCCAAGCTCAATTTGCAGAAAAGAAGTATACGCTTCATATCTTACATCTGATCTTTGGAGATCATTTTGTACTGCTGTTTCTTCACCTCTTCAAGAAAAACACTTTACGATAATTTTTCAAAGAAGAGTTTGTAATCTGGAAAAGAGTCTTTTCCAGAACCTTGCTGTATTGTATTATATTGAGTTGAGTTACTAAGAGTTTCAGTAGGTAAAAGATAAGTCCTGCTGAAGTGGGTGTGTACAAGTGTGTACTGTAAAATCCAAAGTCTTTTACTGATACCTTCTGGAAACAGAAGAAGGGGAGACGTAGAAGATTTTATCTTCGAACTTCCAGAAACAACTACTGTTCTACTGTCTACTGTTATTACTGTTTTTCACCTTACTCCATCGGATCGTTTCCGCACTTATATTTGTGATCTGCTGGATTTACGCTTGAACAAGAACAACTACAATCTCTAACAGGATTCTAGCACATTTTGCAAAAACTATCTTCAAAGGAAAGAGTTTATTCACCCCTCTCTAAACTCTACATCGATCCCCAACAAGTGGTATCAGAGCAGATTTCTCTTGTTCTGAAAAATTTACAACAGTTATGGCACACTTTAGCAAGGTTCCCATGTTCTCAAAAGAAGACTTTGATGACTGGAAGATCCGGATGCAAGCTCACCTTGCAGCTCAAGATGATGACATGTGGTATGTCATCACAGATGGTCCATTAAAGATTTTAAACACTAATAAAGCTACTTTTTTTACTGATGGTGCGTCGCAAATGGTTGAAAAACCAAGAAGCGAATGGAATGGCGAAGATAAGAAGAAAGCCAATCTTGATAATGTTGTGAAGGACATTCTTTACAAAACCCTCGACAAAAATACCTTCAGCAAGATCAAGATGTGCTCTACCACGGAAGAAATTTGGGAAAAGCTCATTCAAATATGTGAAGAAAATGAGCATACGAAGGAAAATAAACTTTCTGTAGCAATTCAGAAGTTTGAAAATCTGAAAATGAAAGCTGGAGAAACTCTAAATGAGTTTGATGAACGGTTCAGCAACCTGGTTAATGAACTAGCAGCTCTTGGTAAAGAGCATGGCAACAGATAAATAGCAGTCAAGGTGATGAGAGCTTTACCCAGGGAATGAGACGTCAAAACAATGGCTATAAGTCTCTCTAAAGATCTAAACAAGTTGGAGCTACATGACTTGTTCGCTGACTTAAAGGCCTATGACTTCGAGCTAGAAGTGAGAAGCGGAGAAGATCCCTCAACAAATCTACAAACCAAGGTTCTTGCTGCTACTGCTGCTACTACTTCTACTGCTGCTGCTGCTGTAGTTATTCAACAAGCAGTACCTGCTACCATCATTGAGAGCACTTCTGAAAAGACTGCTGAAAAGATCAGCAATGATGCTATGTCTCTCTTTGTAAAAAAATTCTCCAGGTTCATGAAAAAGAATCACCGAGCTTACCAAAGCCCTAATCGGAACTTCAAGAAGGATTCACAACCTGGTGACATGGCGTGCTTTAACTGTGGAAAGATCGGTCAATTTATTACTGATTGCCCAAAGCCCAAGAAGGATGATCAGAAGAAAAAGGAATACAAAAGGAATGACAAGAAATTCAGAAGAGACCGTAAAGCGATGATTGCTGAGGAAAGCAAGTCTAAATGGGCGGACTCTAGCTCTGAGTCTTCTAACTCAGAAAGTCATTCTAGCGAAAGTGATGCAGAAGAGATCAAATGTCTCATGGCAGATATTGAACCAACCTCGACATCTGGAGAGGTACTAGAAAAGGGAGATTGGGTGTGGTTGCACTTAAGAAAGGAAAGATTTCCAGAAAAACGACCATTTCAAGTGCTTGAAAAGATCAACGACAATGCCTACAAATTAGACCTACCAGGTGAGTACAATGTCAGTTCTACTTTTAATGTTAGTGATCTTTCGTTGTTTGATGTAGGAGATGATCAAGATTTGAGGACAAATCCTTTTCAAGAAGGGGAGAATGATGCAAACGTGGTTGATCAAGCACCAAAGAAAGCATGGGAGTCGTTGGAGTTGCCCGAAGGACCTATAACGAGGGGACGTAGCAAGAAGTTTAAAGAATCACTTTAAGGACTCATGATGAACTACCAAGGAGGATCTACAAATTGGGTGACTAAATTAGAGGAGGTTGGGAATCATGGGAATAATATTGGAGGTTTTTGGAATGTTATTCAAGTTCGATTGCAAAAGGTCCAGCGCACCCGCGCTAAAACAGGGACCGCACCCGCGGTCCAATGGGCGAAGGACCAGCGCACCCGCGCTAATAAAGGGACCGCACCCGCGGTCCATGATACTCGATTTTCTCGAAGCTGCACCGCACCCGCGGTCGGAACATCAGCGCACCCGCGGTCTTCACTGCCGTGTCAAACTTGCTAGACAACTTTTTTTTATGACTTTTTGCACTACTTTTTATTATTTTATTGTATTTATATGCATTGTATCAACCAAAAACGTGATCATTCAGAAGTTTAAACATTATTGGAGATTTTCTCTCAATATTCAAGGCTATTTTAGCTTTGGTTCATAACAAAATCAAACTTATCAAAGATTGCGTCTTTGTGGCGTTTGTCGATTGTTTTTCGCTCGGATTGTCAAAACAAGATCTTTGAAGGTTCGTTTGAAATTCAATTGTTTTATCGTTGATATTTGTTGCTAAGTTTTAATCGCTTAGAGGTGAATATCACAAATCGTTACTTGTTTCAAAAGATCGGGACAACATAATCGATCCTTGTTTGTTATTGAACTGAGGGTGCGATTTCGATATTCGTGCTTGCTTTTCATTCGTACGAGGTTTCGTATCATTTGGTATCAGAGCTTTGGCTCATTGAAATTCAAGTAAGTATCTTGTTCTTAATTTTCAGATCTGTCTAAAATTTTGTTCTGTTATCAGATCTGTGGTATCCTTTCGTTTCTTTTGTCAAATCTTTCTATATATAAAAAAAAATATATCTAAGAAAAGAAAAATATAAATTTCATTCTGTTATCAGATCTGTGTTATTCCTTCGTTTCTGTTTTCAAATCTGTGTTATTTTTCTAGTGTTCTTGGCTTTGTGCAATCCAAGTGAGACAGTTGCAAGTGTTACGAGTTGAATCTTGATAGTTTGGTATACAAATATAAAGATTGATCACATCTTTGAGAGAACTATCACATTCGAGTGAAAATATTTGAGTGCGAGTGTTATTTCTTTGGAGTGATTGTGAGAATTTGGGTGAGGAACATCTTTTATTTCTACTAACATTTTCTTGCAGGAACAAAATCTGAAAGTAAAATGGAGAGGGAAGTAGGAGAAAGTTCGAACCAGGGGTTGTCTAAGGTTCAAATGGAGGCGTTATTTGGCATTTTAGTAGAATGATGAGGGCCGAGTTGGATCCTTTATATGAGAGGTTGGATAGGCTTGAAGTTAGCACTAGTGAAAATAAATCTAAACCTAAAGGTTTGGGTACAGTCGAAGAAGAAAAGGATGATTATGAATTAGAAGTAGAAGAGGAGAGTCAAAACGAGAACTGGGGTAGGAGCGGAAGAGGTAGAGGATTTGGTAGGGGAAGAAGAGAAGCCTTACGGGGTAGGTACGATGATGGGGATAAGGAAGATAATAACACCGGTAGCATTAAGATGAAAATTCCGTCGTTCCATGGTAAGTCGGATCCAGAGGCTTATTTAGAATAGGAAAAGCGAGTTGAATTCGTGTTTGATTGTCACCATTATTCCGAACAAAAGAAGGTTAGGTTGGCCGCGGTTTAATTTGTTGATTATGCACTTATTTGGTGGGATCAATTAGTGACCACTAAGAGAAGATGCAATGAGAGGCCTATAGAAACTTGGGCTGAGATGAAGAGCATAATGAGGAAGAGGTTTGTATCAAATCACTACTATAGAGAAATGTTTAAGAAGTTACAAACTTTGAGACAGGGTGTGAAGAGTGTTGATGACTACTATAAAGAGTTGGAAGTAGTCATGATTAGAGCAAACATAGATGAGGATAGTGAGGCTACTATGTCTCGTTTTCTGTGTGGTTTGAACAGGGAAATTCAAGACCAAGTGGAGCTTAGACATTACTTGGATCTAGATGAAATGGTGCAGATGGCGATAAAAGTGGAGCAACAACTCAAGAGGAGAGGAGTTGGCCGTACCACACAATATGGGAATACATCAACACCTTGGCGTTCCAACGTTGTTAAACGTGAAGAAAGCAAGGTAGTGGTCAAACCAAAAGTTGACATTAAACAGGAGGCGCCTAAGCAAGGAGTGCAAGGTAAACCTGAAACTACTATTAATCGTTCTAGAGATATTAAATGTTTTAGGTTTCGAGGAGTTGGCCATATTGCTAGCTAATGTCCCAATAAAAGAGTGATGGTGTTGAATAATTATGGGGAGTATGAATCTCATAGTGAGGGAGATGATGGAGAGGATGAAGATGAGATGCCTGCATTAGAGGATTCTGATGAGGGATATGAGGCAGTTGTGGGCGAAGCATTAGTGACTAGGTGTATAATGAGTACCCAAGTCAAGGAAGAAGAAACTAACCAAAGGAAAAACTTATTCCATACTAGGTGTTTTGTCAATGGCAAGGTTTGCAATCTTATTATAGATGGAGGAAGTTGTACCAATGTTGCTAGTTTTGAGATGGTTGAAAAATTGAGCTTGCCTACTTTGAAACATCCTCAACCATATAGGCTACAGTGGTTGAATGATTGTGCTGAAGTGAAAGTGAACAAACAAGTCTTGGTTGTGTTTTCGATTGGGAAGTATATTGATGAGGTGTTATGTGATGTGGTGCCAATGCATGCTTGTCATATTTTGTTAGGGAGACCATGACAATATGATAGGCAAGTGACACATGATGGGTTTAAAAATAGATATTCTTTTGTACTCAAGAAAGAACCCATTGTTTTACTTCCTTTGTCCCCAAAACAAATCATGGAAGACCAACGACAAAAGAAAAAAAGAGATGAGGCCGAAAGAAAGAGTGAAAAGAAAAGTGAGGTGGCCTTAAACAAACAAGAAAAAGATATGGTCAAAAAAATAAGTGATAAAAAAAATGATGAGATGACCATAGAGATAAAAAAGGAGGGAAAAGATAATGAGAGGAAAGAGGTAAAAAAGAAAATATATATGGCCCAAAAGAGTGATATGAAACAATTGTTGCACACACATGATACACTTGTGTTGATTCTTTACAAAGAGATTCTCTTTAACACAAGTGATATAGCCGGAAATCTTCCGAGCATTGTTGTTTACCTTTTGCAGGAGTTTGATGATATATTTCAGGAGGAGCTACCTCAAGGAATACCACCATTGAGGGGGATTGAGCACCAAATTGATTTTGTGCCCGGAAGTGCATTGCCAAATCGTCCAGCTTATAGAAGCAATCCGGATGAGACTAAGGAGCTTCAGCGATAGGTAAGTGAATTGTTAGATAGGGGTTTTGTGCGTGAGTCCATGTCTCCTTGTGCTGTACCTGTTTTATTAGTTTCTAAGAAAGATGGATCATGGCGAATGTGTGTAGATTGTAGGGCAATCAATAATATAACCATCAAGTATAGGCATCCCATACCTAGACTAGATGATATGTTAGATGAGTTGCATGGTGCATGTATTTTTAGTAAGATTGATTTAAAAAGTGGTTATCACCAAATTAGAATGAGGGAAGGTGATGAGTGGAAAACGGCATTTAAAACCAAATATGGGTTATATGAGTGGATGGTCATGCCTTTTGGCTTAACTAATGCTCCTAGTACATTTATGAGGTTGATGAATCATGTTTTGCGTGCTTACATAGGGAAATTTGTTGTGGTTTATTTTGATGATATTCTTGTGTATAGCAAAGATTTAGAAGAGCATGTTGAGCATTTGAGACTTGTACTGACAACACTTAGGGCTGAACATTTATATGCTAATCTTAAGAAATGTGATTTTTGTACAAGCAAACTTGTCTTTCTTGGTTTTGTGGTAAGTTCACAGGGGATACAAGTGGATGAGGACAAGGTAAGTGCTATTCGAGATTGGCCAACGCCTGCTAATGTTAGTCAAGTTCGAAGCTTTTATGGTCTTGCAAGCTTCTATAGGAGGTTTGTAAAAGATTTTAGCACACTGACGGCACCGATGACGGCGGTGATTAAGAAGAACGTTTCATTCCATTGGGGCGAGGAGCAAGAGAAGTCTTTTAATATTATTAAACAAAAATTAATTAATGAGCCTTTATTTGTTTTGCCTGATTTTTCTAATACTTTTGAAATTGGAAGTGATGCTTCAGGTGTAGGTATTGGAGGTGTTTTGATGCAAGGAGGACGACCAGTGGTGTACTTTAGTGAGAAACTCAATGGAGCAGCACTGAACTATCCAACGTATGACAAGGAGTTGTACGCGCTTGTGAGGACTTTGGAGATGTGGCAACACTACTTGAGGCCTAAGGAGTTTGTGATCCATACCGATCATGAGTCTCTAAATTACCTTAGGGGACAACAGAAACTGAACCAGCGGCATGCCAAGTGGGTGGCATTCATAGGAACATTTCCCTACATAATCAAATACAAACAAGGTAAGGATAATGTAGTGGCCGACGCACATCACGGAGGTACATACTAATTTTCTACCTTGGATTCAAAAATCTTGGGATTTGAATATGTGAAAGAATTGTATGCGATGGATGAGGATTTTAAGGAAGTATTTGAAACATGTATGCATGTTCCACATGATAAATTTTATTTGCATAATGGGTTTTTATTTAGAGAAGATAGATTGTGCATTCCTAAGTCATCAATTCGTGAATTACTTGTGAGGGAGGCACATGGTGGTGGTTTGATGGGGCACTTTGGTATGGCTAAAACTTTGAGTTGTTTGCATGAGTATTTTTATTGGCCACATATGAAACGTGATGTTGAACGTGTTTGTGAAAAATGCATTACTTGTAGACAAGCTAAGTCTAGAACACAACCACATAGATTGTATACACCACTTCCTGTTCCTAGTGAACCTTGGATTGATATTTCTATGGATTTTGTTTTAGGTTTGCCAAGGACAAAGAAGGGGAGAGATTCAATATTTGTTGTTGTTGATAGATTCTCTAAAATGGCACATTTTATTGCTTGTCATAAAACCGATGATGCATCCAACATTGCAGATTTGTTCTTTAAGGAAGTCGTTAGGTTGCATGGTATGCCTAGGACTATTGTATCTGACCGTGATGTTAAATTTTTGAGTTACTTTTGGAAAACTTTGTGGGCTAAGCTTGGCACTAAACTGTTGTTTTCTACTACATGTCATCCTCAAACGGATGGACAAACTGAAGTTGTTAATAGAACTCTAGGAACACTTTTGCATGCTATACTAAAAAAGAACTTGAAAAATTGGGAAGAATGTTTGTCATTTGTTGAGTTTGCTTATAACCGTAGCGTGCATTCTACTACGAATTATTCACCATTTGAGATTGTTTATGGTTTTAATCCTTTAACTCCTTTGGATTTGATGTCTTTGCCTGTGAGTGAAAGGTTGAACATGGATGGCAAGAAGAAAGCTGAATTCGTTAGAAGTTTGCATGAGAAGGTCAAGAATAACATCGAGAAAAAGAATTTACAATATAAGAAGCAAGCCAACAAGGAGAGGAAAAAGATGGTTTTTGAAAAGGGAGATTGGGTGTGGTTGCACTTAAGAAAGGAAAGATTTCCAGAAAAGCGACGTTCGAAACTCTTACCTAGGGGTGATGGACCATTTCAAGTGCTTGAAAAGATCAACGACAATGCCTACAAATTAGACCTACCAGGTGAGTACAATGTCAGTTCTACTTTTAATGTTAGTGATCTTTCGTTGTTTGATGTAGGAGATGATCAAGATTTGAGGACAAATCCTTTTCAAGAAGGGGAAAATGATGCAAACGTGGTTGATCAAGCACCAAAGAAAGCATGGGAGTCGTTGGAGTTGCCCGAAGGACCTATAACGAGGGGACGTAGCAAGAAGTTTAAAGAAGCACTTCAAGGACTCATGATGAACTACCAAGGAGGATCTACAAATTGGGTGACTAAATTAGAGGAGGTTGGGAATCATGGGAATAATATTGGAGGTTTTTGGAATGTTATTCAAGTGCAATTGCCGAAGGTCCAGCGCACCCGCGCTAAAACAGGGACCGCACTCACGGTCCAATGGCCGAAGGACCAACGCACCCGCGCTAATAAAGGGACTGCACCCGCGGTCCATGATACTCGATTTTCCCGAAGCTGCACCGCACCCGCGGTCTTCACTGCAGTGTCAAACTTGCTAGACAACTTTCTTTATGACTTTTTGCACTACTTTTTATTATTTTATTGTATTTATATGCATTGTATCAACCAAAAACGTGATCATTCAGAAGTTTAAACATTATTGGAGATTTTCTCTCAATATTCAAGGCTATTTTAGCTTTGGTTCATAACAAAATCAAACTTATCAAAGATTGCATCTTTGTGGCGTTTGTCGATTGTTTTTCGCTCGGATTGTCAAAACAAGATCTTTGAAGGTTCGTTTGAAATTCAATTGTTTTATCGTTGATATTTGTTGCTAAGTTTTAATCGCTTAGAGGTGAATATCACAAATCGTTACTTGTTTCAAAAGATCGGGACAACATAATTGATCCTTGTTTGTTATTGAACTGAGGGTGCGATTTCGATATTCGTGCTTGCTTTTCATTCGTACGAGGTTTCGTATCAGTGGGTTTCGTGCTTGCTTTTCATTCGTACGAGGTTTCGTATCAGTGGGTCTCTAAAGGATTGATAAGGCTTGGACCCAAATAGATTTGGGTACCAGATAATAAAATTTGTGTTTGCAGGAACAACAGAAGAAAATCAGAATCAGCAACTCCACATGGTATCTGGATAGTGGATGCTTAAAAGGTAAAATCATGGGTAAGGGTAAGATTATCCATGGTATTATAACTATTAATGATTTACTACTGGTTGAGAATCTCTGTTATAATTTGATTAGCATTAGTCAACTGTGTGATAATGGTTATTCTATATCTTTTCAGAAGCACACATGCACAGCTAAAGATTCTGCAGAGTCTACTGTATTAACTGAAAAGAGAGAAGGCAACACCTACAAAGTTTCATGGAACTTAGATCATGTTGCTGTTCCTACATGTTTAGTTGTCTCTCATACTGATAAGAATTGGCTCTGGCACAAGAGATTGAATCACCTAAATTTCAAGTCAATCAACAATCTCAAGAAGCAGAATTTAGTTGATGGTTTGCCTGATATTAACTTTGTTAAGAATCATGTTTGTTCTGCATGTCAACTTGGCAAGCATGTGAGATCTAGCTTCAAGAACAAAGGTATTAAATCAATTTCAAGGTGTTTGGAATTATTGCATATGGACTTATTTGATCCAATCCCTATCATGAGCTTAGGGGGAATGAAGTATACACTTGTTGTTGTTGATGTCTTTTCTAGATTTACATGGGTAATATTTCTTACTGGAAAAGATCAAATCAATAGCCTCCTGATTAAGCTTCTGAAAAAGATTCAAAATGAAAAATCAGTTTCTGTAATTAAAATCAGAAGTGATCGGGGTACTGAGTTTACTAACAAGATTCTTGAGTTGTACTCAGATGAACAGGACATTCGTCATGAATATTCAGCTGCCAGAACACCTCAACAGAATGGAGTGGCTGAGAGGAGAAACAGAACTCTTAAGGAAGCTGCTAGAACAATGCTAGCAGATGCAGACATTTCTTAGCGCTTCTGGACAGAAGCAATCAACACAGCATACTACACACAAAACAGAACCATGATCAACAAAAAACACAATCAGACTCCATACGAAATATGGAAAGGGAGTAAGCCTAATGTTTCTTACTTTCATGTATTTGGTTGTAGATGTTTTATGCACAACAATGGTAAAAACTATTTGTCTACATTTGACTCGAAATCAGATGCTAGATTATTTTTGGTTATTCAACAGTAAGCAAAGATTTTAGAATTTTCAACAATAGAACTCTTAATGTTGAAGAATTTTCAAATCTAAGTAACAGGTTAGACAGAATTCATCTGGAACTGGATAGTGAAGATGATGCAGAACCTAGTGTTAAAGATGCTCAAAATCCAGAACCAGACATTCTTCTGGTAGAACCAATTGTTCAGACACAAGATTTACCAGAACCAGAAGTGAACATACCAGAACCGGCTACTGCTCCAGCTGAGCCTATTTCGAATACATCAAACCAGGAAGAAATCTCTTTAAATCCATTTGTTTGGAGGAAATCACATCCTCCATCCTTGGTTATTGGTAATCCTGCAGCTCCATTAAGAACTAGAAGGCAAATGAATAATGAATATATGCATGCTGCCTTTATCTCCCAGGATGAACCAAAGAAAATTGAAGAAGCTCTTCTGGATCCCAGTTGGATCGAAGCTATGCAAGTAGAGCTGAATCAATATAAGAGAAATGAATTTTGGTTTCTTGTACCCAGACCATCTCATCAAGCCGTTATTGGAACTCGGTGGGTATTAAGAAACAAACTAAATGAAGAAGGCATTGTGGTCAGAAATAAAGCAAGACTGGTAGCTCAATGTTTCAGTTAAGAAGAAGGAATAGACTACGATGAAACCTATGCACCAGTAGCAAGGCTTGAAGCCATCAGAATATTTTTGGCCTTTGCTGCTTTTAAGAGTATCAAAGTTTATCAGATGGACGTGAAAAGCGCATTACTAAATGGTCTACTGCAAGAAGAGGTCTACGTTGAACAACCTCCAGGTTTTATCGACCATTTCTTACCTCATCATGTATTTAAATTACACAAAGCCCTGTATGGTTTAAAACAGGCACCTAGAGCATGGTATGACAACCCCTCACAATTCCTTGTCAATCATGATTTTACTATTGGCACAGTAGATAAGACTCTATTTACCTTAGTTAAGAATAAGCATATTTTGTTAGTACAGATTTATGTTGATGACATTATTTTTGGGTCAACTAACCCCAAACTGTGTGCAAAGTTTGCTAAATTGATGCAGGATCAGTTTGAAATGAGCATGATGGGAGAATTAACATTCTTCCTAGGACTGCAGATGAAGCAACTTGATACTGCAATTTTCATAAATCAAGATAAGTATACCAAGGAGCTACTGAAAAAGTTTGGCATGGAAGCATGCTCTGCTGCTTCCACTTCAATGAGCTCATCTACTAAACTTGATAAGGATGATAGTAGAATTTCAGTAGAGGTAACTCAGTATCGTGGTCTTATTGGTTATTTGTTATATCTTACTGCCAGTAGACCTGATATTATGTTTGTTGTTTGCATTTGTACAAGATTTCAATCTAACCCTAAGCAATCACATTATATTGCTGCTAAACGTATTCTGAAGTACTTAAAGGGAACTCAAAATGTCGGCTTATGGTATCCCAATGATTCATCTTTCAATCTTATTGGATATTTAGATGCTGATTATGCAGGTTGCAAACTAGACAGAAAAAGCACAAGTGGTTTTTGTCAATTCTTTGGTGATAGGCTGATCTCCTGGTTTAGTAAGAAGTAGACTTCTATAGCTACGTCTACTGCAGAAGCAGAATACCTTGCTGCTGGAAGCTGCTGCTCTCAAATACTATGGATGCAACAACAACTTAAAGACTATGGAGTTCAAGCCTCTGAATCACCTATCTTCTGTGACAATATCAGTGCCATTGCAATTACGCAAAATCCAGTACTTCATTCCAGAACGAAGCAAATCGACATTAGACATCATTTTATTAGAGATCATGTACAGAAGAAGGACATTCGTCTGGAATACATTTCTACTGATTTACAGGCAGCAGACATCTTTACAAAACCTCTGCCTGAAAATAAGTTTTCTTATTTTCGTAATATACTGGGTTTAATTGATTTAACTTGATTATGTTGGTAAATTTTATCAGTTATATGTTATTCGACTAACATTGATTTACTTGCAGAAGAGTAAAGAGATGACTTGTGACAATTACTGTTATTTCATTTAGAATGTAATCGAAACCAAGTTACACGATCTAATTCATCTCCTACAAAATCTTGCCACTCAGAAATCCAGTTATTCAACTCATGACTCCTAATCCTCTTGAAAGACTCTGCACTGGAAATATTTTCTAGCTGATGCCATTCTTTCCAGAGCATCACTTGAAGCAGAACTCTATCAGTAGCAAGCTCAGAAACATGATCAACTTCAAACTCCCGTTTGTACTTCCTTGTTGTTGCTCTTTGTGCAGTAGTAGAAGAAACCGTTTCGTTGATATTCTGAAGATCTTGCACTTTGAACCGTGAAGACATGACCTTTATCCAGATATATTCCTCAATGGTCTTCTTTAAAGCTTCCAGATGAGGAAGTGTTTCTTGTGTTACCAAGAAATGAGTACTGCTACAGGCATCCGAATCACTTGAGTCCGACATATCAAATTGTTGTTTCTTTAACATTTGTTGTTATCTTATTTATAGACATGTTACATTTAATGATGAAGAAGTTCAAAAGTCTCAAGTCAACCGAAACGTCTTCTGATTTATTCAGACTGATTTTTTCTATCCCTTATTTATTTACGCAATCAATAAAAGCAGTAGATAAATAAAGACGTGACAAAATGAGATTTTTCACTCATAAAACTAGAAGCATTACATAACGTTTATCTACTACATTTGTTGATATCAGCAGCTTGAAGTACTTCAGTGCAAAGTACTTCAGCAGGAACCTATCTAAGGACTGCTGGGAACCCCTCTCCTTGAATAATTGTGGTTGTGGAAGAGGTGATTCCACAGCCTACTCCTAATAATTTTGAACAATCTTACTGATTGTTCATATTATAAACTGAGGATTTTCTTCCTAGTCTTCATATCGTAAAAAAGGATGTCTTCAAACATCTTCTTACGAGATGCTGGAAATTGCCTCTGGAACTCCTCTACTGATTCAGACTCTGGAGAAGACTCTGAGAGTTTACTTGCTCTACCCATTTGATTTTAATTGATTTGATAAAAGTATAAATGATTTAGTTTGTGAACTTGCAGGCACTTATATAGAGTTTTGGAAAGCTAAAGAGACGGCTATCTGACTACACGAATACCAAGAATCATCTGTCTTTCCCTCAGATTTTGTATCTTCGCATTTATTAAGTTGCATTAATTAAGGGGGAACAATATCGTTTTCAGACTGTTATTTTCTTGCTTTGTCAGAAGCAGAAAGGATATTTGTCTTTTCGATAAAATAATATGTCTACTGGTTTTCATTAAAGTGCTGGAAATATTTCATAACTTTGTAACTTCCAGTAGATATTATCTTAAAACGACAGATCTCCTTCTGGATATTTTCAGAAACCAATTGGACAGCCCGCTCTTTTCATCTCTTTTCAAAATTTTAAAATCATTAGTCAGTCTGACACCATCTGTTTAACTTTTCAAATACTCAACCGCAAACATATTGACACGTGTCCTTGTGTTTCATTGACGGCTGTACACTTTTGAATATTAACCGCCTCTCTCATTTCTTTTCACTTTTTACGATTCCAGACTTTTGCCTACTAGCTACTGATTTCTCTTGCTCACTTCTCTTATAGATCTTACTTTAAATTTATCATGTTTACAGAAGAAATGGCCGGAGCTTACACTTTGAACGCTTATCAAGTTAACTTTGCTTCCGTCCTAACTATCAAGGATGAACATTTTGTCAAGATGTTTCAAACTATTGAGAAATCCGATCTCAGAAAATTCTTGGAGGCACCTGCCATTATCTACAAAACTGTTCTTTTGGATTTCTATGTCAAGACAACTGTACAAGAAGAAAAAATCATCTATTCTCAAGGGAACACATCTATTTCCATCAACGGTGCATTATTGGGATCTACTTTCTTTCTGCCTTGTTCTGGTCTCTCTGAACTTTCTAGTATTTCTAAGGAGGAAATGTCTACTGTCCTTCTTAATTTCTCAACTTCTGGAGAGGAACTCTCTCCATCCTGTTTCAAGAAGCTTTTAAAGATGGAATTTCAAGTGCTCGCTGACATTGTCGCAAAAACACTGTTGGTAAAAGCCGGAACGTTTGATCGGCTGACCAAAGAAAAGGCTCAGGTGATGATTGCCATCACTTTGGGGTATAAGGTGTATTGGAGTCGATTTCTTTTCAAAATCATGATGGATATGATTGTTCGGAAGAGTTCTGGTTTTGTTGTCTAGATCAGCACAATGCTCAAGGACGCTGGTTTTGCCTTTACTACTGAGCAGGATGCTTCTTACGTCACTATGACTGATGGTGACAATGTGCTCGCCTTAAGGCCAAAGCCATCCATTGCTGAGTTCATTGCCTTGAAGAAGGAAGTTGGAGATGCACAAACTAAGGCTCAAGGACCTCAGAAGAAGATAAAGAGAAAAAGAGTTGTTATCTCCACTGATTCTGACAAAACGGTGTCTGCGCGTCTGCTGCTCCTACCAATTATCTCTACCAGCAACCCCTAGCAAGAAGAAAGCTCGCACTGTTGTTCGCATAAAGAAAACAGTTGCAAGTACTAATTTAGACACTGTCCCCTTGAGACAAGTGTTTCCAGAAGCCACCTCTTCTATGCCAGAATCAATCCCTGCTTCTAGACCAGCAGCTACTTCTACTGCAACCAACTCATCTACTACCCCAGTTTTCAGACCAACTTCTGGAGTTGTCATTCGGGAATCCTCCGCTTGGTCTTCTGCTTTTAGACCACTGATGCCTATGCCATCCTCTGATAAAGGCAAAGCAAAACTTGTTGAAGAACCACAATCTCATGACCCCAAATTTTCTGTTTTGACCAATATTGAACTTCACATCGAGGAAATTGAGAGAGCTGCCAATGAAGGCATGACGTTCTTCGACGAATGGCATAAGGTTCGGGTTTTTCATCCTCTCTCCTATTTCAGGACAAAAGGAACTTTTGGAAGATAGATGAAATACGAGGAGAAAGTTTTTGATCTTGCCAAGACTCAAAATGTAATTGAAGCAATGAGAAGAAGAAGCTTCATTCTTGTGCAGCTTAAACGATAGAAGCTGGAATCTATGTTGACGACTCTTCAGTCAAATTTTGATGCATTAATTCCCACTGCTGCTCAAGATCAGAATGTGATCTTCATTCTAACTGCCCGTTTGAAAATGATGAATGAGCAACTTCTTGCTCAGGAACAGGCATTTGAAGACTCTTCACGGTGTTCAGTAAGTTTCGTTCCAATTTTTGATCAGACTAAGACAGTTGAGGAACGGATTACAGCTTCACCAAAAGCTAAGATCTCCAGTACTCCTTGTATCACCTACGCGACCTACTCAATCCTCATCACTTATTTTTGTTCGAGAATGGGCTTCGGTGGACGAAGTCATTGAATCCATTGTTATTTCTGCCTCCGCTACACCAGAAGCAGTTCAGGCTGCAAATATGGTCCCACCAGCAGTCCAACCAAATCAACCCGTGGCAGATTCAGATGCTATTCGATCTCCATCATTGCCAAATCTAGAGATCTTCTTTACTGAACATCGAGTGGAAATGGAAGCTATTTTGAATGATCCCTCTTCATCCATTCCAGACTCTGAACAACTGGAAGCCTTGGAAGCTGCCGAACCACAAGAAATTGCAGCACCTGGATCATATACTACTGCTGAAGAAACCTCTTCTGAACAGACCGTTGCAATTACTACTGCTTCTACCGAATTTGTCCCTTCTACTGCTCTGGTTGTTCATCCTATTGACTCACCCTCTCAAATTGTTCATACTACGCATCTTGCGGATATCAAAGAAAGAATGCTCACCAGAAGTCCCTCTCCAGAAGAAGAGCAATTCAATCTTGAGTTTGAGTTTGACACACTCAGATGAAGTGTTGAAAGAATCTCAGAGACTGTCAAGCAGTTATCTCATGAACATGCTGGTGAGGTCTATGCCACCACAAATTTCAGAAAATGAGTCAAGAAGTATGTCATCAACACAGCAGAATAATTGGCTAAAAATGAGGTTGGATCCAACCTTTTCAAAACTAATATCCTGAAAAGCCACGCTGACCTCGTGCTTGGTTAATCTGATGTCCTTCGAAGAATCTCTACTCATGACGAATCTCTTCACTCCTTATCTACCAAAGTTGAATCAATGGACTCCAGACTCGAAACTATCAACACTCAGATTGAGTCACAATCTCAATCGATTCAGGCTCTAAATGAACAAGTTTTGAGTCACACACCACTTCTGGAGATACTGAACAATGGCATTGCTACTATTACTGGACGAGTAGATCTCTTACTCACTCGAGTGCAGGTTACTGATGCCAAAAAGGGGGAAACAGAAGGCAGACCAGAAGCAGAAGGAAGAACTGGAGGACATCAAGCTGAATCATCCTTTAGAAATCTAGATCCTCCTCAGGATGAGGATACTATGTTCCGGGACATTGGAACAGATGACTAGAATTTCTTACTACTTTATGAACATTGTTCAACTGTTTATTTACTTATGAATCATCTAGTTTTAATTGCTATTTGCTTTATTATTCATCGCTACTAACTTCTAGGTTTTGGCATCGCCACAAAGGAGAAAATTGATAGACTTAATTTAGTTGTGGTGATGAGAATCAAAAACAGTAGGAATAGCAATTACCAGAAGACAATGCAAAGTAGAAGCTATCGATTCGCCTTTAAGCAGTACTTTAGTTAGTACTCAACGGCTTAGAAAAACAGAAGCTGTAATAAGCAGAACTTGGCTTCACTAGAACAGTACTTAACGGCTTTTACTCGGTGGTTTCAATCTTAAATCTTACCGTTACTTTATCAAGTACGAGTATTAAATGCTGAACAAAGTCATTTAATACGCATTATCTATTTTGGTATGAAACAAGACTGATTGTTTTGTAGTCTTTTTGCAGGAACCTTTTTTAAGCATTAAAGCTGTTTCTATCTCAGGTCAAAGAAGCCGTTCTAATTATAGACGTTGGATTCAAGTTATCTATATATATGGATCAAACCCATTTAGAAAATAACGATGATCATTTTATCAAGAAACAGATTATCTATCCAACGTTACTTTGAGCAACTGCGAAAAAATCGTTATCTTTCAAGCTCAATTTGCAGAAAAGTAGTACATGCTTCATATCTTACATCTGATCTTTGGAGATCATTTTGTACTGCTGTTTCTTCACCTGTTCAAGCAAAACACTTTACGATAATTTTTTAAAGAAGAGTTTGTAATTTGGAAAAGAGTCTTTTCCATAAAATTGTTGTATTGTATTGTATTATATTGAGTTGAGTTACTAGAGTTTCAGTAGGCAAAAGATAAGTCCTGCTGAAGTGGGTGTGTACAAGTATGTACTGTAAAATCCGAAGACCTTCTGGAAATAGAAGAAGGGGAGACGTAGAAGATTTTATCTTCGAACTTCCAGAAACAACTACTGTTTACTGTTATTACTGTTTTTCACCTACTCCATCGGATCGTTTCCGCATTTATATTTGTGATCTGCTGGATTTACGCTTGAACAAGAACAGCTAAAATCTCTAACAGGATTCTAGCACCCTTCGCAAAAACTATCTTCAAAGGAAAGAGTTTATTCACCCCCCTTCTAAACTCTACATCGATCCCCAACAACTTGAATAAAATAGAATCTATGAGAGGAATTAAAATAATTAATCATTCAATTTATTTTATTTATTATTAGAATTAGTGGGAAAAAAACAAATGAAAAAATTGATTGATTTTCCACATATTTTTTCTCATTTTAGCAGCTTTACAAAAATATATTTCTAGTATCATATCATATAATGTATGTTGATGAACAATTCATTTCATCCATACTTTTATACTTGCTTCTAATTCAAATTTAGTACTTTTTTTATTAATAATATTTAACAATTAAATTATATTTGTTCAAGCACTTAGAAATTAATAATTTGACAAAATAAATTTAAAAATAATTGATTAAAAATAATTTTTTTCAATTCAATTCATTTATTTAATTTAAAAGTAATAATGGTGATTTTACATTTTTTTTGTTTTTTCATTTGCCAATATATTTAATTTATAATTCATTTGGATAACTCTCCATTCAAACATTCATATACTTTATCATGTGTTATTCATATATACAGTTTTTTGAAGTTTTTTTAAAAAATTTAATATCATTATAATTATTTTTAACAATTCATTGAATTTATTCAAATGATAGTGAAATAATCCAATAAATAACATAATTAATTTAATTTAGAATTTAAATGAAAGTCCAACAAAATTATTAAAATGAAAAAAACAATTAATACTAATATTAAGTAATAGTGATTTTTAAAAAACAATTTAGCTCAAACATTCAAGAGCATGGATATGACTTACTTTGCTACATACAAACTAAATATAAATATAACTCAACTTTATTTTCTCACGCCCGTTTAAAATTGTAAAACTTTTCAATCGTTCACATTTTTATAGGTATATATAATGAAATAAAATGTTTTTTTTAAAAAAATAGAATAGAATGCGATATAATACAATTAAATATTATAATGAACTCTATTCAAAACATTCAGTACTTTATCATGTATCCTCCTTAAATATAATTTTTCGAAGTTTTTTTTACAAAATTTAGTTACATTATAATTATTTTTAACAATTCATTGAGTTTATTCAAATGACAGTGAAATAAACCAATAAATAATATTATTAATTTAATTTAGAATTTAAAGAAAAGTCCAACAAAATTATTAAAATGAGAAAAATAATTAATACTAATATTAAGTAATAGTGCTTTTTTTAAAAAAAATTAGCTCAAACATTTTAGAGCATGAGATGACTTACTTTGCTATATACAAACTAAAATATAAATATAACTCGATTTTATTTCTCACGCCTATTTACAATTGTAAAAATTTTCAATCATCCACATTTTATAGGCATACAGAATGAAATAAAATGTTTTTTTTTAGAAAAATGAAATATAATACAATATGTCATAATTAAATATTATAATAAAAGAAAGACAACGAGAGAAAGTCAAATGCACAAAATCATAACTGTGAATATGGCTAATTGGTATTAATTATTAATTAATAGACAAAATGTGAAAGTATCACATGATCTGCCACTTGATAATGAGAAAAAGTAAACACGTGAAAGGTCCAATTAGTATTAATTATTAATTAACAACAAAATGTGAAAGTATCACATATGTCACTTGATAATGAGAAGAAGTAAACACGTGAAGGGTAATTATGTCCGTTCACAATTGAAATAGTGATATAAACAGACCATACAGCGAAAGAAAGTCACTAGGCTTGTCTTATGGCCATGTAGAGGAAAATCTAGTATAAAATGAAATTCCTAACTAACTAGGCAATCTTTAATTTCATGTTATTTTTCTTATTGTTTAGATTGAACGGACCCATTTGAAAAAAAAAGATATGAAATCATTTACTTGTGATATGTTAGTAGAGAAACAAAAATATAAATACTTAGAATTCACAAAAAGAATCAAAATGAAATCACATCGCCAGAAAATGATTACGAGAGGGCAATCCTGGAGTTGCAGAAAGATAAAATCAAATAACCTGTATATCCATTAGGTTTTCAGGTACTGCAGCAGATTTAGAGATTTTTGTATCAGAAGTATGCTCATCTACAGCTGCCAGGAACATGTTAGTTGCATATTGCTCGATGTTTCCAGAAATGTAGCTAATTGCATAAAGTTTGTTGGCCACCTGACACGAGGAAGACACTCTTTTAATCAAATACAACACCTTCAATTCATGCTTTTTTCTATGTACTACGTGTTAGAGTAGATGTCCTGTAAGCCAACTGTTGGATAGAGAATTTATTGACTCAATTGTAATAAACAATCTTTATTTTAATATAATTTATGTTGGAACTTTTCAAGTTCGCAATCTTGATTTTGATGTTAACAAAACTTGTTATTGTGTTTCTAACATATTTACTCAAGTGTGAAATTGTTAACACAAGAAGCAAGATGAAATTGAATTTTGCACAAACTCAATTTCTGGCGAGCTTCGGTATTTTGATGATATCTCTCAACTGGATTATCCAAATGACAATCCACCAACTAGACTGATTAGAAAACTCAATTTGAAACAAATCGTATTTACGTTAGTTGGGCAAAATCGGATGTTATCATGGTCTAACTGATCGCTCAATTATCGAACTGATCACACGAAAACAGCAATCAGTTGAGTTTGAGCAGCTGCGGTATTTTGGTCATATCTCTCAGCTCGGTTATCGAAATGAAGCGATTCAGTATGCGTTGGAAAGATAAGACGATGATCTACAAATCATCTTCAGAAGTAAAAGTCTGAATCAAAGCTTAAGATGCTGATAAATGACGATGAAGTTACTGGTTCTGCACAAACTGAAATCAGCTAGGCTGATTTCAGCACACCAGCTGAAACTGAACCAACTGAACCAACTGTTGACCAGCCAACTGAACTGAACCAGCTGCTGACCAACTGAAACTGAACCAGACCAACTGAAGACCAGTTGAACCAGACCAGCTGAACTAAACCAGCTGAAACTGAACTAGACCAGCTGAAGACCAGTTGAACCAGTCCAACTGAACCAGTTGAACTAAACCAGACCAACTGAACCAGTTGAACTGATTGACCAGTTGAGTTGACCAGAGTTGACCAGTCGAGAAAATGTCCAGCAAGACGAATTTGACCGTTGCAATTCCAGAAACAGTACAGAAACTTTCCAACGGTCATATTCCTGTGTCTAACGTATATATCAGTGTTGGAGCCTATAAATACAACATATTGAAGATCAAACAAAAGCTTTTAAAAGTGGATTCAAAGCATGGGCAGTTAGCATGAAGATATCAGCTAGTTGAGAGCGCAAGCCCTTGTGTGAGGATACATTTGAGATATACACTGTAAATGATAAATTCCTCACACACAATCACTCACACATATACAAGAGAGTTGAACTTCAAAGATTAGTTAAGTGAGTCTTGCACAAAGACAATAAACTTGTGTATGTAGTCTTTGCATATGAGACATTAAACAAGTGGCTGATTGTGAGGTGCTGCCTACAATCTTGAGTGCTAGGAGTTCTAGTTGGGTGCTGCCCTTCCGGAATGGGTTTGTACAAGTAGTTGTATAAATCAAAGTCTTCTATTGGATCCTTCCCAAGGGAAAGAAGGGGTGACGTAGGAGTGTTTGAAATTTCCGAACATCCATAAACAAATTCGTGTCTATTTGTTTATTGCATTTGCTTATCATTTCACTGTTTTTAAAGAAGCATTGTTGAAGCATTTTATGTGTATTCAAAAACCAAAATATTGCATACCAATTGTTTGATAAAATGCTTCAACTGAATATTTTTACTCAGTTCAACTTGCATATATTTTAAATGGTTTACAAAATATTTAATCGGTTTCTACGAATGATTATTTCGAGTAATTTTCGCTTGGTTTTTAACCAAACTCGATTTAATTCATCGGTGTTCAATATTTCAAGAACCGAGCTATTATAGCTCAACTGATTACCCCCTAATCGATCCCATCAATTTACTTTTTAATGGTTTCGTTTTTACTTTATCTGTATATCCATGCAATCAGCATAGATAAAGTCTTTGATTATGCTTTAATACAAATGAATCGTAATTCGAAGTTGAAACTCATTTGTAAACACTGCATATTCTAAATTCGTTCCTAGTCGATTCAGCCGCCTAAAACATGGATAAAGATTGCTTGAGCTCGAGACTAGTATTTGTGATGTTGTGTACTGCGTTTCTAGGTAAGGGCATAGAGATGTCAAAACATGCAGATGGGTAGTCATATGATGATTATACCGAACAACCCTCCCTCGGACTTTCCAAGTGGCTATCATTCATCGAGAGGATAAGTCAATGGTTATGATTGTACACCATTAGTCCTTACGACTCGGGACAACACTGAGGTTCTATATGCTAGGGCTGTGCTTTGACTCGTTTACCGGCTCCAGGAGAGTCATCAGGTGGCGAGGTTGGGTACAGTTGCGACACATATAGGAGCCAGTGCATTGTAGTCGGGGATTCACTGCTCGCCTACGGGTGTGGATTTCCTATGTGATCTGATGAAATAATAGTGCGTGGAATCTCTGGCCAGAATATGAGATGTACGTTAGAGAAGGAGTTCTTCAACCGTAAATGCGATGCCACTATTTATAGTTATCACATAGTTATCAAATTATTATGCAACCCTCGATGAACCAATGGTTGCAGATTCGATCGGGATATATGAGATAAAGGGACCGTACTGTACGTTAATCATAATCGACTGGTTCTTGCAGGCACTATCAGTGATACCTAGGGGATCATGGGGCGATGCTACTAGACGCTCTTACCATTATCCGATGGGTGCAATCAGAAATGAGTTCTGACATTCTCAATCAATGTGATGATGAAAAGAATGGGGTTAACTAGAGTAAGACCGAATAAGAATAAATGTTATTCTGAATCACAAAGAGTTGTGAACCTACGGCTAGTTGTATCCCTGAACCATTGAGGGTCACACAAGCACTGGATCGTTTGTTCCCGTTGAGAGAATAAATTCAAGGAGTTGAATTTATATTATGATATAGTAAATTCAAGGAGTTAAAATTATGATAATTAAATTTTGAGAAAATAAATTCAAGGAGTTGAATTTATTAGATAGTAAATTTAAGAAGTTGAATTTATAAAATTTGGAGAGAATAAATTCAAGGAGTTGAATTTATAGAATTTGAGAATTTAATTTATTAAACTCAAAAGTTGGGTTTATTAAATATTAAATTTTGGAGGTGATAAATTCAAGAAGTTGAATTTATAATTTAAATATTAAATTCAAGTGTTGAATTTATAATTGATTTAATTTATTAAGCTCAAAAGTTGAGTTTATTAAATATTAAATTAAATATATTGGGAGTATGTTTAATGAGCTTGTAGGAGTACAAGTCCAACATATTAAATAATTAAAGTTATCAATGGACTTTGATTAATTAATTAAACTAGTTGGACTAGCCCAATTAATTAATCAAACTCATTAATGTTAATTATGGCATTTAGGTCAAGGCTATTGTTTTTAATGAAATTAAAAGGAAAAATGACCTAGCCTCCTACACTCTCCTAATTGTGATTGTCGAGAATCACATCTCAAAATTCTCCAAAATTTTTGGCCACCTTTTCAAGAAAAAGAGATTTGAGTCCTCTTTCAAATTTTTGATCTCAACGTAAAAATCTCTTCTAACTTTTCTAGTGCAATTTAGAAGAGTAACAAATCTTCTAGTCGTGGAACTAATTAGAAGGATTGAAGGAAAGAGTTTTTGAAGATCGTTCGTAAGGATTCATCAATAGCTAGATCCGCATATACCGGATTAGTTGGAGCCAAGTGATTTAATTCACTAAAGGTATAATTCTAACACACTATGAATGTTTGATTATAAAACCATACAAGTGTCCAAATATATCTTGAATGTCAAGAACTAATAAAAATTTTAAAACATCCGTTGTGTTTGGGCACGAGAAAACCGGGATCCAACAGTGCTATCAGAGCCAAGTTTCTCTATATCGTATGATTTTAAATCATATTGAATAATTAATTTCTAACCACACAAGAAAATTTTTCAGAAAATTGTAGCACCATAAAATTTATTTTTTTCAGAAATAAAAAAAATTTCGAATCTGCCCGGAACTCTTCCAGGCAGTCCCGCACGGTGGCGCGCACGGCGACGGCGTCGGGACGCCAGCCCGCGGCGTCAGGCACGCCAGCGCGCAGCGGGCGCCCGGCGTCCGGCATGCCTGCGCACAGCGTGCCCACCAGTGCCCGATACGATCGGGCAGCGCGGGAAGCGGCCCGGGAAGGTCTCAGGCACTGTGCTGATTATTGAGCTTGAATTGTTTGGGCTTAAGGTGCGATTTTCTGATTTTTTCCAAAACTTTGGATTAAATTGATATTTTTTGAAAATAGTTCATTTTAATTTTTTTTTGAAAAATAATTTTTGGAAAATTAATAATTTTCTTGTAAAATAAATAATTAGAATATGATTTTAATTATTTATAGTAAAAATGAGTTTTACAAGAAATCAATTAATATTGATTTCAATTGGAAATTAAATAAAGGTGTTTATTTAATTTATTAAATTCTTTAATAATTGTGGTGGTTAGTAATAAAATTATTAGATGTATGATTTTTCAGTTAATTAAATTTGTTTAATTAATTGATGTTAATATTTGATATTAAATGCATGAAGGATGATCGAGAGCCTTGACCAATGTGTTAGGTGTATGTTATGATATTTTACTGTTTTATTCGTTTTGTTAATATTTGATATTATTAAAGTGGGCCTGGTTTATGGCTCGTTCCCACCCCATGAGATGTATCCATTATGTGTCATGGCTATTAAAATGTAATCATTAGAAATAGTGGGAGATCAAGACTGGAAGATGGTGGGCCCGATGAACGAGATGAAGACATGTAAAATATTGGAAGCTCTTGTAATAGTTGCATTTGCATCCCTGCATTCACCTAGGTTTTGGACCTTGGATCCATGTATGGATCCCATAGATCTAATAGTGTTGGCGATCATCCTTATTTATTGTTGAATGTCATATTATGATATATGCGATATATAGTAGTATGCATGCATGTATATTATTAGATAATATAGTTGCATGGATCCGGCAAACATACAAACTCGTGGCACGCGATTTTTAAATTAAAATGATGAGACAATTTTAAAATTAAAATCCCTCATTTTGAATATGATTCAAAATTTATATCAAACCACAAAAGTAAAAAATTAAAAGAGTTTAATTTTCCTTGCCTTCCATCAACCGTGGTTGCATGTTGATTGATACCCGCGGACAGTGGCTGGCTCATATTATTGGGGAGGCCTGGATGTCGGAAAGCTGTGACTTCCACCGGACATATGATGTGAATTGAGTGGAACTCTCATGACTTCGGCTCATATTATTGGGGGAACTCATGGCGACCGTATACTACAATTCAATATTGATGGGTCGGTTTGACACACGAAAATAAACGGCGTCATATTATTGGGTCCTTATTAAACGTTTGGCAAAACACACGGAGGTTGCATATGGATGCAATTGGATTCTACCTTTTAGAAATTATAATTGGCTGATATTATTCGGGATTATAATTGGCTAATTGGACTCTACGTGTCCACTAAGGAAATACGATTTTCCTTTTTCATCAGAGGATGGTGAAAATGTCAAAATAGTGGGAGGGAGATTTATAAAATAAAATCCATATTTTATATCTTAAAATTATTTTAAAATAATCAGCAACCATTTTTCTGTTTCCATATCAGTATATTTTCGATTTCGTCACGTAATCCATTTTTGTTATTAACAAGCTAACCAATTCTAATTTTCAAGACTGGTTGGAAAAATTGTTCTAAATTCGGAGAAAATGACATACACACTAATGTCAGTCTTATTGAACTGACAATGCATGCAAGATGGTGGGACCATAGTGTGCAAGCTAAAGTGTAATGTGCTCGCTTTTATGTCAAATGAACTGTAAGGACAATTTGAGGAAATGTTGAATGTTGCTGACATTCGAATAAACATGCAAGAGTTGCATGGTACATGAAACTCGTACAGTGATGCACACCATTTTAAAAGCTCATGACTACATGCATGCAAGATGGGGCTCTGGTCCATGAGCATGGTGTACATATGATTGGGCTTATTGAAAATGTGGTGGGCCTGAAATATGTGATTCCTAACGAGTTAATTGATGACATCAATTTGTTGTCTTTCTCTTCCCCATTTGACGGGGTTATGGTGAACTTCAATTTGAATAAGATAGATGATAGCCTTGAAGAGCTAGTCAATATGCATATAACTTATGAGATCACCATAAAACAGAAAATTATTGTTTTTCTTATGGGCCTCTCGTCAGACGAAAATGGCCCACAAGGTAAGGGAAATAAATGTTCTGCCCCTCACAAGAAAAACAATCCCAATAAGAGGCAAACTTTGAAATACACTTAAAAGGCCTACAAAGCCCGATAAGTTAGAACATATTTATTTCACTGCAAGAAGTCCGGACATAAGAAATTATATGTGCCAGAAATATTCTGAAAATGATAAGTGAATGTCCAAGTAAACATGATTTCAACAACAAACAAAAGAAAGTTAGATTATCCAAATCCCACACAAATATGGCACGCTAGACTATGTCACATTTCTAAAGAAGGATGCACAAACTAGTGGGAGAAGGCATGTTTGACTTGTCAGACATAAATTCTCTACCTACTTGTAAATATTGTCTAAAAAGAAAAATGACAAAGACTCCATTCAATGGAAGCCTGGAACGTGCGCATGGTCTGTTGGATTTGATCCACACAGACATTTGTGGCCCGCTAAGTGTTAGCACAGAATATGGGCAATCCTACTTCATTACCTTTACTGATGACCATTCGAGGTATATGTATGTTTATGAAACATAAATCTGAAGCATTTGAAAGGTTCAAAGAATTCAGATCTGAAGTAGGAAAACAGCTAGAAAGGAGTATCAAGACACTTCGATCTGATCGAGATGGAGAATACTTGAGTGCTGAATTTTGGGTTATCTAAAAGAGAATGAGATTCTCTCACAGTGGACTCCACCAGTAACACCACAATTGAATGGTGTTTCTGAACGTCGAAATCGAACCTTGATGGACATGATTCGATCCATGATGGGATTCACTGAATTGCCTACATCATTTTGGGAATTTGCGCTTGAAACTGCTGGCAATGTTGTTGAATAATGTCCATACTAATGTTAGAGTAGGTGCCCATCGAGCCAAGTGTTAGCCGAGTGTTCACAATGAAACTCTATGTATAAGCAATCTTTATTTTAATAATATTTGAAATTATTGTTTTGGCAAATCTTTATCTATATACCAATGCTAGTTGCATAGATAAAGCCCTTGAATATACAAATAGTAGAAAGAATATGAGATGCTCATATGATGAGTATCATGAAACTCATATTTGGAATACTGTATATTCTAAACAGTTCCTAGTCGATTCAACCGCCACTAAGAAGGATATAGGCCGCTCGAGTTCGAGACTAGTATCTGCGATGTGAGTACCATGTTTCATTTGTAGGGGACATTGTGATGTCCGAGCATACAGATAGGTGCTCCTTGTAGAGTGCACTGAACAACCATCCATAAAGGACTTTCCAAGTGGTTCTCACTTATCGAGTGGAAAAGTCCTAGTTTATGGTTGTACACCATTAGTCCTTATGACCCGGGACAACATTGAGACTCTATGTGCTAGAATTACACTTTGACTTGTTTACCGACTATCATGGGGTCATCAGGTGGCAAGGTTGGGTGTTCTGTCGAAACATATAGGAGTCAATGCATTGTAGTCGGGGATTCACCGCTTACCTTCGGGTATGGATATCCTATGTGTTCTCATGTATATGTAGGTTGAAAGTCTCTGATCAGAGTATGGTGGTAATTATGAAAGGGGTTTCATAGATTACACCATCGATGCAACTACAACATGACACATAGTATCGATTCATTGACAACTCTCGATAAACCAATGGTTGTCGAATCGGTCGGGATATATGAGTTGAAGGGACCGTACTGTACGCTAACCATAATTGAATGGTTCTTGCAGGCACTATCATTTGATACCTAGGGAATCATGTAAGCGATGCTGCTAGGCGTTTAACATGATTGGTTGGGTACTATCAGACTTGAGTTCTGACGTTCTTGTTATCAAGGAGTTGATAAGTAAGAATGGAGCAATTGGGATATGCTCATATAAGAACATGTTTAGTCCGAATCACATGGAGATGTGAAACCACGGCTAGTTGTATCAATGAACCATTGAGGGCTACACAAGTACTAGCTTTCTAGATCCCGTTGAGAAGTAAAAATAGTTCAATGTGTTGAACGGCTTATAAATGAGTGTATAAGCGTTGAGAAAAATAGAAGTATGACTTCTATGAGAGAAATGTAATTTTTAATTTATGAATGTGTTCCTAAATTAATAATAGGCCAAGTAAATAATGTATTTGAAAATTGTGATTTTCATAAACATTATTATGGACTAAATTAAATTAATTCAAGTGTTGAATTAATTAAATACTAGTGGGCCTAAGTAGAGTCCAAATAATTAAATTAATTCAAGTGTTGAATTAATTAAATAACATTGGGCCTTGTAGAGCCCAATTGGAAATAATTATTTAACTAGTGGGCTTGAGTAAAATCAAGTAAAGTCTAATTGGGCTCAAATATGTTTGAGACCATTTAAATAGTCCATGGGCCTTGTAATAGTTACAAGCCCAAGTCACATTGCATGCTTGGGAGGTGAAGAGTTGGGGAATACTTTTGACTAAAATAATGCATGGCATGCAACCTTTTTGGATCAACTTTTTGCACTACCAAGACAACTCTTCCCTCCCTCATTTTGATCACCTTTGGCCGAATTTTGAAGGGAGATTCTCTCCAAGTTTTTCTCTTCTTTTCTTCTTCAAGTGTTGAGGAAGAAATATTCTTCTCCTTGAAAAATCCTCTTAATTTTCTGGTGCAAATTAAGAAGGGATCTACCTAGTTGGTGGTGGGCTTAATAGTTGAGCAAGGAGTGCTCAAAGGAAGCTTGAAGATAGTGTCATCCTTGAAGAGCCAAGTTGTTTACAACTTGGTTGGTGCCATCATCGACCTCAAGAAGTTGATAGGTAACGATTTTCTCAACACCCTATGTATGATATTGGTGTTTTATTGTATTTGCAACACAAACAAAGAGGTGGCCGAAATTTTCGTGAAAAAATTCGATTTTTAAACTTCCGTTGCGCTTCCGGTCACCGTAACCGATCATCTTTCAACTAAAGCAGTTGATAAAACACCATATGAGATATGGATGGGAAAAACTCCCAAATATTCTTACGAGAGAATATGGGGATGTCCTGATTACGTGAAGCAGACAGTTGGAGACAAATTGGATAGTAGATCCACTTTGTGCTACTTTGTAGGATATCCAAAGAATTCTGTTGGATATTATTTCTATCATCCCAATGAAGCAAAAGTGTTTGTTTCAAGAAATGCCACCTTTTTGAAAAATAAATTTCTATTAGATAAATTTCTATTAGATAGAAAATGCAAGATGATAGAACTTGAAGAAATTCAAGATACTCCCTCAACTATAGAAGTTGAACCCGTTTCCCAAGAACCAGTAGTTGAAGTACAAGCTCCTAGAAGGTCTGATAGGGTTATTAGACCACCTGCAAGATATACGCTTCTTCATGAACAAAGCCGTGATGAGCATTGTGTTGGATGTGATCCAATGAATTTCAAAGAAGCAATATCTGATACTGATTCAATCAAATGGTTTGAAGCCATGCAGTCTGAAATGGACTCTATGTATTCAAACCAAGTCTGGACATTAGTGGATCCACCTGAGGGAATCGTTCCCATAGGATGCAAATGGATCTACAAAAGAAAGCTTGGGGCGGATGGGAAGGTAGTGACCTTCAAAGTAAGACTGGTTGCAAAAGGTTATACTCAAAGGCAAGGAGTTGAGTATGAGAAAACTTTTTCACCAGTTGCTATGTTGAAGTCCATTAGAATACTACTAGCCATAGCAGCATGGTATGACTATGAGATATGGCAAATGGATGTAAAGACTGCATTCCTCAATGGAGACATCAAAAAGAAATTTATATGTCTCAACCTGAGGGATACACATCAGTGGGAAGTGAGCATAAGGTTTGCAAACTTCAGAGATCAATATATGGTCTCAAGCAGACGTCAAGGAGTTGGAACCTCAGATTTGATAGCACTATCAAAGATTTTGGTTTTGCTAAGAATCCTGAGGAACCATGTGTGTACAAGAAAGTTAGTGGAAGTGCAATGACATTCTTAATACTTTATGTTGATGATATCCTGCTCATTGAGAATGATGTAGGATTACTACAATCAACTAAAGTATGGTTAGCAAGTAAATTCTCCATGAAAGACATGGGTGAAGCATCATATGTATTGGGAATACAAATCTATAAAGATAGATCAAGAGGATGCCGGGGCTCACCCAAGCCACTTATATCAATACCATTCTGAAGAAATTCTCTATGGAAGAGTCCAAGAGAGGATACTTGCCAATGTGTCATGGTGTTACTCTATCCAAAGCTATGTATCCCAAAACTGATGAAGAGATAGAGATGATGACACGTATTCCATATGCGTCAGTTATTGGTAGTATCATGTATGGTATGATATAGACACGTCCTGATGTTGCTTACACTCTGAGTGTTACAAGCAGATATCAGGCGAATCATGGTCCAATGTATTGGAAGGTCGTGAAAGATATTCTTAAGTGCTTGAGAAGGACTAAGAATTTGTTCATGGTCTATGGGGGTGGAAAATTGAAATTGGAAGGCTACACTGATTCTAGCTTCCAATGTGACGTAGATAATTCGAAATCGACCTCTGGTTTTGTATTCATGCTAAATGGTGCGGCTGTCTCTTGGAAAAGTTCCAAGCAAGAAACCGTTGCGGATTCCACCACTGAAGTTGAATACATTGTTGCATCTGCTGCAGCAAAAGAGGTAGTTTGGATGAGGAATTTTGTCCAAGAGTTGGGCGTTATTCCTAATGGAGTTGATCCAGTCCCGTTGTACTGGGACAACACTGGTTCCGTTGCGCAAAAAATGGAACCAATGTCTCATCAGCGATCCAAACATGTACTGAGCAAGTTCCACATCATACAGGAGATTGTGGGAAGAGGAGACATATCGGTCGAAAGAGTTCCTCTGCAGATAATGTTGCTGATCCACTTACAAAGCCCTTTCCAGGACCATTGTTTGAAAAGCATCGCTAAGCAATGTGATTAAAGTTTATGGGTAGTTGGCTCTAGGGCAAGTAGGGAGATTGTTATAGTAGATGCCCTGTAAGCCAACTGTTGGCTAGGGAATTTATTGACTCAAGTGTAATAAACAATCTTTATTTTAATATAATTTACTTTTTAATGGTTTCGTTTTTACTTTATCTGTATACCCATGAAATCAGAATAGATAAAGTCCTTGATTATGCTCTAATACAAATGAATCGTAATTCGATGTTGAAACTCATTTGTAAACACTGCATATTCTAAATTCGTTCTTAGTCGATTCAACTGCCTAAAACATGGATAAAGGTTGCTTGAGCTCGAGACTAGCATATGTGATGTTGTGTACTGCGTTTCTTGGTAAGGACATAGAGATGTCCAAACATGCAGATGGGTAGTCATATGATGATTATACCGAACAACCCTCCCTCGAACTTTCTAAGTGGTTATCATTTATCGAGAGGATAAGTATGTGGTTATGATTGTACACCATTAGTCCTTACGACCCGGGACAACACTGAGGCTCTATATGCTAGGGCTGTGCTTTGACTCGTTTATCGGCTCCAGGAGAGTCATAAAGTGACGAGGTTGGGTACAGTTGCGGCACATATAGGAGCCAGTGCATTGTAGTCGGGGATTCACCGCTCACCTGCTGGTGTGGATATCCTATGTGATCTGATGAAATTATAGTGCGTGGAATCTCTGGCCAAAGTATGAGAATGAGTTCTCCAACCGTACATGCGATGCCACTATTTATAGTTATCATATGTTATCGAATTATTATGCAATCCTCGATGAACCAATGTTTGCAGATTCGATCGGGATATATGAGATGAAGGGACCGTACTGTACGTTAATCATAATCGACTGGTTCTTGCAGGAAACTATCAGTGATACCTAGGGGATCATGGGGCGATGCTACTAGACGCTTTTACCATGATCTGATGGGTGCAATCAGAAATGAGTTCTGACATTCTTAATCAATGTGTTGATGAAAAGAATAGGGCTAACTAGGGTAAGCCCGAATAAGAATAAATGTTATTCTGAATCACAAAAGTTGTGAACCCACGGCTAGCTGTATCCCTGAACCATTGAGGGTCACACAAGCACTGGATCGTTTGTTCCCGTTGAGAGAATAAATTCAAGGAGTTGAATTTATATTATGATATAGTAAATTCAAGGAGTTGAATTTATGATAATTAAATTTTGAGAAAATAAATTCAAGGAGTTGAATTTATGATATAGTAAATTTAAGAAGTTGAATTTATAAAATTTGGAGAGAATAAATTCAAGGAGTTGAATTTATAGAATTTGAGAATTTAATTTATTAAACTCAAAAGTTGGGTTTATTAAATATTAAATTTTGGAGGTGATAAATTCAAGGAGTTGAATTTATAATTTAAATATTAAATTCAAATGTTGAATTTATAATTGATTTAATTTATTAAGCTCAAAAGTTGAGTTTATTAAATATTAAATTAAATATATTGAGAGTATGTTTAATGAGCTTGTAGGAGTACAAGTCCAACATATTTAATAATCAAATTTATATATGGACTTTGATTAATTAATTAAACTAGTTGGACTAGCCCAATTAATTAATCAAGCCCATTAATGTTAATTATGGCATTTAGGTCAAGGCTATTGTTTTTAATGAAATAAAAAGGAAAAATGACCTAGCCTCCACACTCTCCTAACTGTGATTGTCGAGAATCACATCTCAAAATTCTCCAAAATTTTTGGCAACCTTTTCAAGAAAAAGAGATTTGAGTCCTCTCTCAAATTTTTGATATCAACGTAAAAATCTCTTCTAACTTTTCTAGTGCAAATTAGAAGATGAACAAATCTTCTAGTCGTGGACCTAATTAGAAGGATTAAAGGAAAGAGTTTTTGATGATCGTTCGTAGGGATTCATCAAGAGCTAGATCCGCCTATACCGGATTAGTTGGAGCCAAGTGATTTAATTCACTAAAGGTATAATTCTAACACCCTATGAATGTTTGATTATAAAATCATACGAGTGTCCAAATACATCTTTAATGAAAAAATCTAATAAAAATTTTAAAACTTCCGCTGCGTTTGGGCACGAGAAAACCGGGATCCAACACTACGAGTCCTTTAGTAGTCAACCCAACACCAATTGTCACCATGCCCTTAAAAAGAAAGTGGTAATTTGCCTTACCAGGCGAATGGCTTTTGCACGAACATCATCCTTCGAATGAACAGCACACTGCACCTCACATTAAGAGAAGTTAGAAGTTGGCACAAGTCTCCACAAATACAAATTTAATGTATTCACAAGTATTAGACAAGCATGCTATTAATGTCCATGCTAAGCTTCTTACTACTACTACTGCATGCATCAAGTCTATTTGACATAAATATTCACAACAATTTCTGGACAGATAGTGGCAACTACACTAAAATAATGAAACAGCTAAACAGACATAAGATTCATTTCATGCAAAAAAAAAAAAGCGAATAAAAAGGAAATTGTCACGAATTTGAGACAAAGAATCAAGAATTGTTCTACTGAAAATTTTTAACCAAATCACATCATCGACAAGATAGGCGTAAAAACAACAATTCTATTGTATCATTAAATTTTCTTTTGCATCCACACCAGTTACTGATAGTTCGAATTCGGATCCAAAAGGTTATAATCCAACAAACTATCCTTCCAATTATTTCAAATTCCTCCACTTAGAATCATCCACAATTTTGTGATCAAAGTCAATTACAACATCAACCATTCCATCCATAAGAAGATAGTTGATGTAGTGCCCGAATTCAGTACACGTATAACCCGTGCATTTATTTAATTGTTAAATATTTTATTTAAGTCTAAAATGATTTTAGTGATGCAGGATTTATTTAAATTGCATTATTTTAATGTTTATGTGATGTACGTTAAAATATTTTTCGAGTTTCATGTTTCACGGCGATTATTCGAGGCGGGAACGAGGATTGAGACCGGTGACGAGTTTGGCAATTTTTTTTGTGGTATCTTATTTTAAGTTAAGGATGGGCATTTTAATCAACGTATTTAGTTTTAATATTTGAAAAGCCTAAATTTAATTATTAGATGGATTTGAGGTTTCCTTAAAATCTTTAAAGAATTTCCAATCGTGCATTTTAAACTTTAGTGGGTTAACATTTCATTAGAATTTCTAAGTAACATTTTTTTACTAGCATTTGAATTAGCATTTTTATTTGTATGTTAATTATGTGATTAAGCAACTTAATTCTCCTAATTAATCACCTAAACACACGCACACACCCACTAACTCACGCACACATTCACGATAGCACACACATTCACTTTCATTTTCAGTTTTTATTTTGAGAGCAATAGATATTAGGGTTCTTGAGAGAATAGCAGCCGACCTTTCCTTTGTTCCCCCAGCAAGGTTTCGGTGATTATATTGCCAGAAAGTCGAGCCGCAAGTCGTCCTGGATCAACCTCGCTTCTTTCCCGCGTCAGTGTCGTCATTTCGGTATTTCAAATCATCAAAAGGCACGTATATTCTGTTATTGCTGCATCGATCTCGTCATATTATGCGTTGTATTGTTATTTATGTGTAAAAATACATGTGTGATACGTAAGAGTTTGAGCAATTACGTTTAGAACATTTTTGAAACCATTTTAGATCTAAAATTTTCGTTTTTGCTGTATTTTTAATTATTGCGATTTTTCGGTCGCGTTTTTGAGAAAACTTTCAACACGAAAATTGTAGAATTTTTTGATACCTTCGCTTTGACAGTAAATACGAAATTTTTGATATAAAAATTGAGTGAGATATGACGTTTTTCGTGGGACTGCTCAAACTTCGTTTTTCAGAAAATTATGTATTGATGGGTTCTTGAGATTTTATTGTTGCAGGCTTCGTTGGAGATTGACGGGTGATCGTTGCTGCATCTAGGTATGCGTAGTATGATGTTGGGATGTTATTTGATATGCCGTTTAGTGTCGATAGGTACGCGAATGCAATAGAAATCGTAGGAAACAAGTTGGTGTCAATTGCCAGGTTTTTGAATTGTATGTGTCGTAGGGTGGAAATCGTTGCTTTGGGTGCTTGTACGAAGTTGGGTCGATGTTATGGCATGCTAGGATGGGTCTCGGGGTGTCGTTTCATGGTCCGTACGATCGAGTCTAGAATGATAAGCATAGCATGTATTGGAATTTCGTGAGTTTGCACTTCCCGCAGGTACACGGACCCGGACACGGACCTTGGCACGGGGTCCGTGCCTTCGTTTTCTCCTTGATGCCATTTTTGCGAGCCTACACGGACCCCCACACGGACCTTGGCACGGGGTTCGTGCCTTCCCCTTCTGCACGACATATTTTACCGAGTCTACACGGACCCTGGAGCCGGACCTGGGCACGGGGTCCGTGTCCCCTCCTTTTGTTGGTACTTTCTTTGCGCAAACACACGGACCCAGTTCCGGGGTCCGTGCACTTCATGTTTTGGGAAAACTTAATTGTTTGCTTTTGGATTTCGTGTGAGGGTTTAGTACATTGATTTAAACGAGGTCAATTCCCAAGTGTTTTAGAACGTCTTAAGTTATTTATGGAGTTTGGTGGTGAACATGAGTACCTATGTCTAAGCAATGCAAGTTAAGTATTTTGAATTCAGTTAGTTTGTGTAGCAACGGCCCCAATCGAAGTCCAACGAATCCCTCAACGCCAAGTAAGTATGTTTGACGTGCAAAGAAAATATTTTCAAGTTTTTGAGGTATGCAAAATGTCTTGTGGCCAATGTATGTATGGGGTTGGAATGCGTTAAATCATGAACGGGGACCAACCCACCCCGTTAAAGCATGAACGGGTTTAGATCAGGATTGAAAAGCGTTAAAGCATGAACGGGGACCAATCCACCCGTTAAAGCATGAACTGGGGATCTCATGTATGTGGCAGTAGGGTTCGCCCCTATCATCTCAGTACTGTGGTTTAGTCTGATCAGGCGATTATGTTATGGGTCACTTGCATTGAAACATATCTCTACGCAAAATAATGAAGTTCATGCATGTTTATGTATGTACAAGTATGCAAGCATGTTTATGAAAGTTTTTACGTTATGGCGCGTCTATGTTATGTATGAATGTTCAAGGTTACTTCAAGTTCAAGTTTCAAGTATGTATGTTCTATTTTTAAGCTGCATGTGGTTTTACTATGTATTATTCGTTATTCCCAGTTTATACTTGTTGAGTCTTTAGACTCACTAGGCTTGATTGATGCAGGTGAGGATGTTTATGTGGAGGCTGGAGGTGGGGACCAAGGAGCAGGCTTGGACTGAGCGGGAGGCTAAACCCGAGGACCGCCCACGTTTTGAAGTTTTTATGAAATGATCAAAAACTCTGATTTTATGTCTTGATTTATGATGCTTTGAACAAGTAATTTCTTTAGCAAACTTTGTATCTGATAACAATTTAAACGGGGATTTTATGTTTAAGAAAATTTTAAATTTTTCCTCAAATTTTTTTAGTAGTAAAAGTACAGGTACGTTACAGTTGAACAGAATAAATCAGTTCCAGGTTGAATACTCTATACTAATGTATGCCAACTATTCCAGTAGAAAGGAGGTTTTTATCAAGGACTACCAAACAAATCAAAAAAGAGAAAAGGACGACAAAATATTCTCATAGGTATGAACACCATTGAAATAAAATACCAAAAGTATCTTGATAATGCAATCTCACACTCAGAGTACCTTTAAAGCTAAATCCAAGCATGCTTGATGACCGGGTGGCCGCACCAAAATTAAGATCCATGCTGCTCCAAGACCCTGAGTGACATGATCACCATTACGACCATCTGCCTCAGAATGACTTTCGGTGCATAGATCCTCCAGCAGCCTCAATACAGAATCGGGTATAGAAGGAACTTTACCAGTAAGCCGGCTAAAAGACTTGTAGATGCTGGTAAGTTAGCTATTAAATATTTCGCCTGTAATTTAGGTTCAAATATTACTACTTGGTACATTGTAGCAATAGTTAAAGTTAAGAAGCTTTGTACTGTTAGGTAAAGTAAGGCCCGCGTTAAATAAAAAATTCAGCAAATTTGGAATCCCACATCGGGAAATTTTCAATGTTGGTTCAAGAAATTTATTATAAATTGAACCTTACTTGTTTGCTTTTAGTATCCCAAAATCAAAAGCTTTTCAGATTTGATAAAAAGAGAGTGCATAGAAACAAAGAGAGTATTTTTTTTCTTGAGTGCGGAATTCTCTTGTGTGAGTCTAGAGAAATTATTTTCTCGGTATACTCGTGTTTGGGAGTGAGAAATATTGAGTATATTGGTGTATACACTTGTTGCAATATTTCTTCCAGTTATAAAAGTTGCAGTGCTCCGTGGACGTAGCCTATATTGGGTAAACCACAAAAATCTTTGTGTTCTTGTTGGTTATTTTATTCCGCAAGTTTTTTTGGGTACTATATTATCATCTTGGTCGGCATCACTTCGGTGTAATTTCCCAACAACTGGTATCAGAGCCTTGTTGTGAAAATTCTTAAGAATTCTGAGTATGCTCTGTGGTTGCAGTTTTGTCTGATCTTCCACATCAGAAAAGATTTTTTAGATTTTTTGCTAAGGCTAGAGAAGTGATGGTCGGAGATGATAGATCAGGACCGGGAATCAACAAGTTTGACGGAACAGATTTTTCGTTCTGGCGGTTACAGATAAGAGATTATTTGTACAGTAAGAAGCTGCATCAACCTTTATCAGGAAAGAAACCGGAAAAGATGGAGGATGATGATTGGGAGCTCCTTGACCGACAGGTGTTATGTGTGATACGACTGACCCTAACGAAGAATGTGGCACATAACGTGACGGAGGAAAAAACCACAGAAGAGATGATGTCCATTTTATCGGACATGTACGAGAAGCCATCAGCAAACAACAAAGTACATCTCATGAAAAAGTTATTCAACTTAAAAATGGCTGAAGGTGTTTCGATGGCTAAACACATCAATGAGTTCAACACGATTGTTTCTCAGCTAACATCGGTTGAAATTAATTTTGATGATGAGATTCATGCACTTATTCTTTTGGTGTCTTTACCAAATGTTTGGGAACCAATGCGGGCAGCAGTTAGCAACTCTGTTGGAAAAAGAAAGCTACAATTCAATGGTGTCAAGAGATCAAATTCTTGCTGAAGAAGTTCACAGGATGGATTCAGGGTGAAGGAACATCATCGAGATCTGCTCTAAATCTCGAGAACAGAGGAAGGGGCAGGAGTGGCGAAAAGAGTTCTAACCGATGGCGTGGTAGGTCCAAGTCAAGAAATGGAAAAGACAAAAGCAACTTTGAAAAGAATTTGAAGTGCTGGAGCTGTGGTGAAACTGGTCACTTGAAAAAGAACTGCAGATCAACGAAGAATAATGCCAATGCTGTCACTGAGGAAGTACACGATGCTCTGCTATTATCCATGGAAAGCCCTGTTGATTCTTGGGTTATGGACTCGGGAGCTTCGTTTCATACCACTGGTGATATCGATGTATTTGATAATTACATTCCTGGCTGATGGAAAACCCTTGGAAATTGTTGGTATGGGTGATGTACGGATGAAGATGTCAAATGGATCTGTCTGGAAAATCAACAAAGTCAGGCATGTATCAAAATTGACACGCAATCTGATGTCGGTGGGATAGCTCGATGCTGAAGGCCACAATGTGACCTTCGGTGATGGTTCTTGGAAAGTGAACAAAGGAGCCATGATTGTTGCTCGAGGAAAGAAAACTGGAACACTGTATATGACTTCCAGTTGCAGAGACACATTAGCAGCTGTGGATGCTGGAGCCAATTCAAGTCTATGGCATTATAGACTTGGACATATGAGTGAGAAGGGAATGAAGATGTTGGTGTCAAAAGGAAAGCTACCAGAATTAAAGACTGTTGAACATCAACTATGTAAAAGCTGTATCTTTGGAAAGCAGAAGAAGGTGAACTTTTCAAAAGGCGGTAGAGAACCGAAAGCAGCAAAGTTGGAGCTGGTTCATACTGATGTATGGGGACCATCTCCTGTTACATCCGTTGGAGGCTCGAGATACTATGTCACATTCATTGACGAGGTTTATTTTCTGAAAAATAAATCTGATGTTTATGAGACCTTTAAAAGGTGGAAAGCCATGGTGGAAAATGAGACCAACTTGAAGGTGAAGTGCTTACAGTCTGACAATGGTGGAGAATATGAAGATGATGATTTCAAGAAATATTGTGCACAGAACGGGATCAAGATGGAAAAAACCATTCCTGGTACACCTCAACAGAATGGTGTAGCTGAAAGGATGTACAGGACCTTGAATGAATGCGCAAGGAGCATGAGATTGCATTCTGGGTTGCCAAAATCATTCTGGGCTGATGCTGTTAACACTGCAGCATATCTGATCAACAGAGGACCTTCGATACCGCTTGACTGCAGAATACCCAAAGAGGTATGGAGCGGCAAAGAAGTAAATCTTTCTTTCTTGAAAGTGTTTGGATGTCTATCCTATGTTCATATTGATTCAGCAAGCAGAACAAAACTTGATCCGAAATCAAAGAAGTGCTTCTTTATTGGTTATGGAGATAATGAGTTTGGTTATCGTTTCTGGGATGACCAAAATCGGAAGATCATTCAGAGCAGGGATGTAATCTTTAATGAGCAACTTCTGTACAAGGACAAGTCAGACATTGGAGCTGGAGATGAATGTCCTGAAGTCAAGAAGACTGATGAAGTGCCATTGACATATATTCCTGTGATTGAATTGAAAACTAGTAACCAGGAAGATGATGAAGAAACTGCACAAGATGATGACCCACAAACTCCGGTGATTGAACTCAGGAGATCTTTGAGAACCATTAGACCACCTGAAAGATACTCTCCTGCACTTCACTATATTTTGCTGACAGACAAAGGTGAACCGGAGACCTATGAAGTGGCAATGCAAAATAATGATTCAACCAAGTGGGAGTTGGCCATGGAAGATGAGATGGATTCACTGTCATCCAATCAGACGTGGGAGTTGACAGAACTTCCGCAAGGCAAAAAGGTGTTACATAACAAGTGGACGTACCGGTTAAAAGAAGAGCATGATGGTAGCAAGCGGTACAAGGCAAGACTTGTTGTAAAAGGCTTCCAACAACGGGAAAGAATTGATTACACCGAGATTATTTCTTCGGTGGTTAAATTAAGCACTATCAGGACTGTACTTGGACTAGTGGCGAAGGAAGACTTACATTTGGAGCAGTTAGATGTAAAGACTGTGTTTTTTCACGGTGACCTAGATGAAGAAATTTATATGAAACAGCCACAGGGATTTGAAGTATGGGGAAAAGAGAGAATGGTGTGCAAACCTTCAGAAGAGCTTGTACGGTCTCAAACAAGCTCCAAGGCAGTGGTACAAGAATTTTGATGGATTCATGAGTGAAAATGGTTTTCTAAGGTGTCAAGCTGATCACTGTTGTTATGTGAAAAAGTTTGACAGTTCTTATATCATACTACTGCTATATGTAGATGATATGCTGATAGCTGGAGCTTGTCTGGAAGAAATTGATAAACTCAAGAAAAAGATTTATCAAAGGAATTTGCCATGAAGGATTTGGGTGCTGCAAAGCAAATCCTTGGAATGAGGATCTTAAGAGACCGGGTGAATGGATTCTTGAAGTTATCTCAAGAAGAGTACGTGAAATAGGTGGTTAGCAGATTTAATATGGATGAAGCTAAATCTGTGAGTACTCCTTTGGCTAGTCATTTCAAACTAACCAAAGCACAATCACCATCGACGGAGCAGGAGCAGCCTTATATGAATAAGGTTCCTTATGGTTCTGCGGTCGGAAGCCTCATGTATGCAATGGTAAGTACAAGACCAGACATAGAACATGCAATGGGAGTTGTGAGCAGGTTTATGAGTAATCCAGGAAAGCAACACTGGGAAGCAGTTAAGTGGATTCTCAGGTATTTGAAAGGTACTGCTAGTTGTTCTTTATGCTTCAGGAGGTCAAAATTAGGCTTACATGGTTTTTTCGATGTCGATATGGGTGATGACCTGGATGGCAGGAAAAGTACTACTGGATATGTGTTCACATTAGGTGGTACAGTTGTAAGCTGGGTGTCTAAGCTGCAAAAGATTGTTGCGCTTTCGACTACTGAGGCTGAGTATGTTGCAGTTACAGAAGCTAGCAAGGAGATGATATGGTTGAAATCCTTTCTGGAAGAATTGGGTCAGAAGCTTGAAGATAGCACATTACACTGTGACAGTCAGAGTGCTATTCATTTAGCAAAAAATCTTGTTTATCATGCTAGGACAAAGCATATACAGGTTAGGTATCATTTCATCAGATCAATGCTGGAAATGGAGTCTTGATGCTGGAGAAGATTCCTAGAAGTAAAAATCCAGCTGATATGCTCACGAAGACGGTAACCATTGACAAACTAAAGTTTTGTTCAACTTCAGTTGGACTGCAAGTGTAAATGGAGATATATGAGCTGCTGCAATGATGGTGTGAAGACATGATTGAAATCAAGTCTTCAAGTGGGAGAAATGTTAGGTAAAATGGGGCCCACGCTGAATAAAAAATTCAGCAAATTTGGAATCCCACATCGGGAAATTTTCAATGTTGGTTCAAGAAATTTGTTATGAATTGAACCTTATTTATTTGCTTTTAGTATCCCAAAATCAAAAGCTTTTCAGCTTTGATAAAAAGAGAGTGCATAGAAAAAAAGATAGTATTTTTTTCTTGAGTGCGGGAATTCTCCTGTGTGAGTTTAGAGAAATTATTTTCTCGGTATACTCGGGTTTGGGAGTGAGAAATATTGAGTGCATTGGTGTATACACTTGTAATATTTCTTCCAGTTATAAAAGTTGCGGTGCTCCGTGGACGTAGCCTATATTAGGTGAACCACGTAAATCTTTGTGTTTTTTGTTGGTTATTTTATTCCGCAAGTTTTTTTGTGTACTATATTATCATCGTGGTCGGCATCACTTCGGTGTAATTTCCCAACATGTACCAATCCCAGAAGGAATTTCTCGTATACAATGGCAGCAGATGATGCCGAATCTGAGATAAAAAGAGAGTGCAGATAGTAAAGAATATGCATTAATGTCCCTGAGAAAGGAAACCAAAAGAGAAAAAGTTGAGGCAATAAAAAACGAACAAGGAGAAACAAAGACTTTTAAACAGTCTTTTATTTTCAAGAAGCCACTACTGTAAGATGAGAGGTCATCAAGACGTCAAACAATGTGGAAAACAAAATTGCTGGAATTTCTATGAGCGTTGAAGAAATGATACCCGAGAAAATGTCAAAATAAAGTCAAATTTCAGTCGTTTATTACGGGATATGGGATGAATCTCAAAGAGTAAGACGTGAGCTTTTCATGACCAACATGCCAGCAACTAAATTATACGTCCAACACAAGATTTAGGCGATTAAATGTCTGATCAATAGATTTATTATAAAAAGCTGCATCCCTGATTTTAAGTGAGATCCTCACACCACTTACACTTCATCAAAACTGAGAGCTGAAATTACTTTAGAGATGGTTGCAGCTATACAATGAAAGAGGGAAAAAAATATTTCAAAAGAGATATTTTTCTTTGTTAGGTAACAATGATTTTCTAGGCAATTAATACATACTCACACACAAATCCTACACTGCCACAAAATGAATTCATGAATCTTTGTCTTTTTTGTGATATTATGTTCTATTCTTCAAAATAACTTTCTTTCCAGAAGTATCGTTACATAAATTATTGATAACACTCAACTTTCAACCTACTATGGTTTAGAGTTAAATATCTGTTTCAACCCCAATCTAAAACTTCATAACAGGTCAACACGACATTTTCAAAGCAAGTCAAAGGGGCATCTCATTCAATGCGGAGCTTTCACCATGTGCGTCAAATTCAAAATGCAATAATATATCATGTTTCATTTCTTATAGTGTAAAATAATGAATTACTCTGACATGTTCATAAAAATGAAACAAATGTGAAAATTCATGTTTCCATGCCTTGTTAGGGACCCCAAATACAAGCTACGCATCTTCGTAATACAGACAGTTATGAATTACAACATAAGTAACAGTTTACATGTCCATGAATCATGGAGTTTCAAGGGCGAGGACACTAAAAAAAAGTTAATAAGCATAAATGGGAAAGGAAACTGCAGTTGGCCCCCCTATCTCACATGAAAAAGGAACCGTTTGTAAAATCCAAGAATTTTAAATTTTATCATTTAAGTTTTATCACGATAGTATATTTTGGATACCAGGATTTATCTATTTGAGGATGTGAGATTTGTAAGATTTTACCAAGATTGAGTGAATAATAATATCGTGTATATTATTATTTGAAATTTCGCAGATAAATGCCTAAGATTTGAGTTGATATGGAGATACCGGGATAAAAATTAGGCAAAGGATAATAAAATCCCTAGAATTCGAAATTTACAGTGTATATATTTGAGAATTTCGAAAATTGAGAGATAAAAGATTTAGAGTTCGAATTTATATCACAGATAGATTACGATTCTCGATAAAGATTTGATTCAGATTCAAATGCGATATCACTCGATCACGATAGCAGCCAACCCCTATAAATAGGAGGGCCCTGTAGACTCGAAAATCACACCACATATCACACCAAATTTTCGAGAATTTGTGCTCTAGTATCCTTAGGAATTTTCGAGCGCGGCGAAGCCCTGCCGCCGTCCAACCAGTGAAGTAGGAATTTCGAAGAACCCTAGCCTTATTACGTTTTTCATCAAGAATTTAAGGTAAGTAGGCTTGTTTTAAATTATTGAATTTCGATGCATATTTTTTCGGTTTTATAAAAATTCGGGCGAGTACAATTCTTCTTCTACACCCTTCTGGTTACGATATTTTGCATGAATAAATGTTTTGACACTGTGAGAATTCAACTTGATATGGGTGGGAATCTCAACCATACGTACCCTTACGCGGTGGGGAGATAACCGCTATACGGCCTCGTCCCCTTAGAGGAGTAAAAATTAGGGACTGATATCAGTAAACCATTGAAAGTAGATGAATCTCAGTGTCGGGTTAATGATGCGCACGTGATAAGAATTATGTTTGCATGGTATGTATATTTCGAAATTGCATGTTGTTTTGTTGTACTCGAACGGCCCCCACTTGCTGAGTATTTCCCAAAATACTCACCCCTTACAACCGTCCCTGATAAATCCGAATAGCAGATTGAAGAAGAAGAATCGGAACAATTTTGGGACTGGTGAATTGTTTTAATCTCGAGAGTTGCTAGTAAAGAGGTTTCTGAATTTTGGTACTCAAGTTTTATGTAAAAACGTTTCCGCATTTATTTCATTAGTTATTTCAGTTGTAAAGACTTTGGTTTTTGAGATTATGATTAATAAACTGGTATTTCGGTTTATACTATGCTACGAGGCTGGTTGTTTCAATTGTGTGATTGTTAAACGATGCCGGTGTCAAATCCTGAGTTTCGGGGCGTGACATTTCAGTGGTATCAGAGCCGCCAGGTTCATAATCCGAGTGGGAAAAATCGAGTTTCAAAAAAAAAAAATCAAATTTCGAAAAAAAAAAAATTCGGCCAAACACCCCTACGCGCACCCCGCGTTTTTCGCCGATTCCGGCCGCTTCCTGTAGTGTTTCTTTGATCAGAGACCAGATCTAGAACCGTCTCGATGAGACGAACAAAAGCCCTCAAACAATTTCATATTTCGCATTCGGATGAAACGGGAATTTCAGATCTACGAATTTGGCGTATGAACCCTAACCCGAAAATTATTTTGTCCAATTACCCTACCAATCCTACTCCGATTTTCAATTCCTTATAGCCAACCAATCTATGATCCATGGGTAACTTTTACCAACAATCAATTTTGAGTTCGGATCATCCAATCGGAAACGCCCAATTTCATTGAGTTAACCGAGTTGCGCGAGTTCCCCGCCAAATTAGGTAGTTTTCCTACCGATTCCTGCCGTGCCACCACCGGTTCTGTGATCCTGACCCCTTCGCCGTCATAAGCATTTGCTCCGACCATACTCCGACGAGTCAACCCAGCCGAGTCAGCGAGTCAACCCGCCAGCATACGTCCTTCGATTTTTTTTTGTAGGAAACTCCGAATTCGGTTCTGTCAACTGTTCTGAAACCCTCTCGACGAATTCTTTCAATCCATATGTTTATCTCTAGACTTTCCATTTTTGGAAAATATCTCGAAAAATCTCGTTCAACGCGTTTCTTGTAGGGCTTATATGTTTATCTCTAGACTTTCCATTTTTGGAAAATATTTTGAAAAATCTCGTTCAACGCGTTTCTTTTAGTGCTTATCGGATTTTTTTGGAATTTTATTAAGGAAACAATTAATATTGACCTATATTGTTGGGATTGTACTTATCTGAGATAAGTTGACTTAAGCTACTGATTTAAGGTGAAATATTTGATTTGGGGACAATAAATTATTTATGGGAAGAAAAAAAAAAACTAGTATGTGAAAATCTGAGATAAGAGTTATAATAAGTTTTGGATATTCCAATATGGAAGTTGATTTTGGGCAATAGTTAAATGTATAAACATTAATTTGGGTTCTTAAAGAATGCTAAGCGTTAACTTTAAATATGTATAATTTTGGGTTACCTTGTCTAAAAGGAAGTTGGGAAACAATATCTTAAGGTTTAAGTAATTTATATTATTTTGAGATAACTCGTAGATTACGATCTTATATGAATAAAATAAGTTATGAGATTATTGCTGGATATTGAGGAAAGTAAGGTTTAGTGCAAGTAAGATTTAACAAAAGCATTAATTGATGATTAATTTCATTTATACAAGGTTGAATAAGATTTTATTTTCTGACGACTGAGTTTTAATTTTTGGGATTTAAATTCAATAGGGTATAGATTGATATTGAATTAAGTTCCAAGATTTTATATGAATTTTTAGTTTTGAGATAGTAATCGTGATAATTTCAAGATAGAATAAAATCATCATCTATTCGTATATATTCAGTGCCGACTTGATTCAAAGCACTTTGGTAAGATTTCGACGTCATCATATGGATGGATTGGTTATCTAAGAGCAGTGCAATAGCAGATTGCCGGAGTAAAAAAAAAAAATTTCAAACTCCGAAACGCGAACCAAGAAGAAATAAGGTATCATGGCAATGCCAAGAGACATAAATACATTCTTTCTGCTTCCCAAACTTGGAAAGCCATTAAATCAGGCAAAAAAAAAAAAAAAGTTTACCTAGCAATGGTGAACGAAGTGCAGGAAAAAATTGAGCTCAAGCTGGAAAATACCCTAATAATGCGAGAATTTCCGAACGTGTTTTCTAGAAGAACTCCCAGGGATAGTCCCGGACCACGAAGTTGAGTTCGAAATTAATCTGGTCCCGGGTGCAGCACCAATGTCGAAAGCACCTTACCGAATGACGCCAACTGAACTCCAAGAGCCAAAGGAACAACTCCAAGAATTGCCAGACAAGAAGCAATTTCAACTGGATACGTCTCCATAAGGAACTCCAGTACTGATTGTGAATAAGGAAGACAGAAGTATGAGATTGTGTATAGATTATAGAGAACTCAATAAGATCACAATCGAGAATAAATATCTTCTTCCAATGATAGACGATTCTTTTCGATCAACTTAAAGAAGTTACAACATTTTCCAGGCTTGACCTGAGAAGATGCTACTACCAATGGAAGGTCAGGGCTGAAGATATTCTCAAAACAGCTTTTCGGACAAGATATGGGCATTATGAGTTCATAGTGATGCCTTTAACGCGCCTGCAGCCTTCATGGACCTAATGAACAGAGTTTTCAAGCCATTCCTGGATCAGTTCATAGTAGTATTTATTGACGACATCCTCGTCTATTCTTCCAACGAACATGATCACGAAGAGCATCTCCGCATTGCACTTCAGACCTTGAGAGAGAAGGAACTCTACGCTAAGTTTAAGAAATGTGAGTTCTGGTTAAAGAGTGTATCCTTTTTAGGACACGTAATCTCTGAAGCAGGAGTATCAGTGGATCCCAAGAAAGTCGAGGCAATTACAGAGTGGCCAAAACCTAAGAACGCCACAGACATCAGGAGCTTTCTTGGACTGGCAGGTTATTACAGAAAGTTTGTCGAAGGTTTTTCCTCAATCGCCATACCACTGACTAAACTCATTCAGAAGAATTCCAAGTTCGTCCGGGACGAAGGTTGTGAGAAAAGTTTTCAGACGTTAAAAGAAAAGCTCGCATCCACGCCAGTACTAATCTTACCCACTGAAGATAAGGAATTCACCATCTACAGCGACGCATCTAAGGAAGGTTTGGGATGCGTACTCATGCAAGAGGGAAGAGTAATAGCCTACGCATCAAGGCAGTTGAAACCGCACGAGCAGAACTACCCTACGCATGATCTGGAGCTAGCAGCAGGTTTATTTGCCTTAAAAATTTGGAGGCACTATCTCTATGGCGCCAAGTGCGAAATTTTCACAGATCACCAGAGCTTCAAATACCTGTTCACCCAAAAGGAACTTAACATGAGGCAAAGACGGTGGATCGAACTCCTGAAGGATTACGACCTGACAATCAGTTACCACCCGGGTAAAGCGAACAAGGCGGTCGATGCTCTGAGTCGGAAAAATGAGAGCAAAATTACTCTCGCTTCACTCTCCGCGAGACCATGTCTGCAAGAGACCGTCAAGTTAAACCAGGATCGAGACCTTGAGCTAAAGAAACTTAGGGGACAAGTCGAAAGCGGGAAGTCTCAAGATCTACAAACTGATGACAAAGGAGTCCTGTGGATGAAAAGGCGACTGTGTGTACCAAAATGCGATAACCTTCGCCAAGAAATACTGTCAGAAGCACACAAATCCAAGTTTTCAGTCCATCCAGGGAGTACGAAGATGTACAGAGATCTTAAAAGCAATTTTTGGTGGAATGGAATGAAAAGAGACGTGGCAGAATTTGTCTCTAAATGCCAAGTGTGTCAACAGGTCAAAGCAGAGCACCAACAACCTGGAGGATTATTGCAACCATTGGAGATACCTGAGCGGAAGTGGGAACACATCTCCATGGACTTTGTGGTGGGGTTACCAAAGTCGAGGCAAGGTCAAGACGGAATATGGGTAATTGTAGATAGACTTACAAAATCTGCACACTTCCTACCCGTCCGTATGAACTATAATCTGGACAAGTTGGCTACACTGTATATGGATAATATTGTACGAATTCATGGAGTACCAGTGAGCATCCTGTCTGACAGAGACCCAAGATTCGTCTCACGTTTTTGGAAGAGCTTTCAGGGGGCCGTGGGAACTAAAGTGACTCTTAGTACGGCCTATCACCCACAAATCGATGGCCAAACCGAGAGAACAATTCAAACCATAGAAGACATGCTACGAGCCTGCGCTCTAGAATTCAGTAGCAATTGGAGCAATCATCTACCATTGATCGAGTTTGCTTATAATAACAGCTATCACAGCAGTATTGTGATGGCTCCATACGAAGCCCTGTATGGGAGAAAATGCCGATCACCCTTATATTGGGATGAAGTGGGAGAAAAAGCAATAGTAGGACCCGAACTCGTACAGATAACAATAGGCAAGGTTACAGTAGTCCGAGAGAAACTCAAGGCAGCTCAAGATCGACAAAAGAGTTGGGCAGATCTGAAAGGAAGGCCAGTGGAATTCAATATCGGCGAGAAGGCCTACGTAAAATCTCGCCTATGAAAGGAGTGGTCCGATTCAGTAAAGCCGGGAAGCTGAACCCTCGTTATGTGGGACCCTTTGAGATTTTGGAAAAAGTGGGCACATTAGCATATAGATTGGCGCTGCCACCAAACATGCCTAGAATTCACAACATTTTCCACGTGTCCCAACTACGGAAATACATCTTGGACCCAAGCCACGTGTTGGAAGCAGAACCGCTCATGATCGAAAGTAACTTGGGAGAAGAGCTGAAGTACGAAGAAGTTCCCATCAGAATTGTGGACACCAAGGACCAAGTACTAAGGCGACGTATCATTCCCTACGTCAAGGTACAATGGTCTAACCACACGGAAAGAGAAGCCACGTAGGAGCTAGAAGAAAGGATGAGGGACCAATACGTACCCTTACGCGGTGGGGGAGATAACCGCTATACGGCCTCGTCCCCTTAGAGGAGTAAAAATTAGGGACTGATATCAGTAAACCATTGAAAGTAGATGAATCTCAGTGTCGGGTTAATGATGCGCACGTGATAAGAATTATGTTTGCATGGTATGTATATTTCGAAATTGCATGTTGTTTTGTTATACTCGAACGGCCCCCACTTGCTGAGTATTTCCCAAAATACTCACCCCTTACGACCTTCCCTGATAAATCCGAATAGCAGATTGAAGAAGAAGAATCGGAACAATTTTGGGGCTGGTGAATTGTTTTAATCTCGAGAGTTGCTAGTAAAGAGGTTTCTGAATTTTGGTACTCAAGTTTTATGTAAAAACGTTTCCGCATTTCTTTCATTAGTTATTTCAGTTGTAAAGACTTTGGTTTTTGAGATTATGATTAATAAACTGGTGTTTTCGGTTTATACTATGCTACGAGGCTGGTTATTTCAATTGTGTGATTGTTAAATGACGCCGGTGTCAAATCCCGAGTTTCGGGGCGTGACACAGTTGGCCCCTATCTCAAATGCAAAAGGAACAAAAGGCACAGATGGATGAGGCTGCATATATCAGTTAATCTATGGCTTGCACCAATCACAACACATGCAGATAAAGAGGAAGAAAGAGACCTTTTGTCGCTCATAATTTGATACAATATGTTTTTGCACCATTCCAAAGACATCATTGACATCAGTATATAAAATCAAGATAAGAATAATTCAGAATAGGCGTAGAAAACAGTCCTGCACCGGTGCACAATATACAACATTACGTGCAATCAGTCAATAGAAACCACAACATATCGTACAAAAATGCATTTATAAGATTCATGTTGCACGTTCTAAAAGGATTAAATCATGGCAGATTCAGGACATCACATGGAATCGACAAACCAATAGTTTAAGACATCGAAAGATGGATAACAGAGTGACAAATTACACAGTTGTACATGGCTCATGGCTTTGAGTGATCTTCATTTTCATTCCAGAACTGTAACCACCAAAGAATTAGAAGATTCTAAGCTCAATTCCTCAACAACCCTATCTTGAAGGTAATGCTACCAGGAATACAAATTTAATTGTGCATATTAAGGCATTGCATGCAAAGTCAATCAAGTCTGAACTAGTATTTTCTGGTTTAAACGGGATATACTCTTCCGTAAAGAGCATCAAAACAAGCTGTAACCCTCTTAAGATTGAAGTACTATTCCTGAGAACGAACAATGATGATTCTTTTTTCATCAGCGTCAACAACAAATTCCACATCTTTCATCAAGTACAGAATCAATTTTCTTCCTCAATCATTTTTCTAATGGATGACAGTCTATCAACCCAGAAGAGACGTCCAAAATGGTCCAAACGCAATCATCTGATATTTTAACTCTTTCACCAAGAATAGAGAGGTATCGAGATAGAAAGGTATGAGAGAAGAGACGAGACTTAGACGTGGTGTTTATCAACCTAGAAAAGGCATATGACCGAGTGCCAAGAGAAATTATGTGGAAGGTTTTGAAAAAGAAAAGTATAAGAGTAAGGACATCAGAAGGATTAACCTAAGAATTTCTGATAAATATAGGGCTACATAAAGAATCGACGTTAAGCCATTATCTTTCTGCACTTGTTATGGATGAACTCACCACATATGTGCAGGGCATGATGCTTTGGTACATGTTTACAGATGACATTGTCTTGGTAGATGAGATTCGTGAAGGAGTAAATGTCAATCTTGAAACTTCGTGAGAAACACAGGAAGATATATTTTTAACTTATAGAGCAAAGACATAATACATGAAATTTAAGTTTAGTGATACTCAGATTAGTGAGGCCATAGTTAAATAAGAGATGTCGAATTACCAGTGAGTGGAGACTTAGTGTCTAGGATAATTTTTTACTGAAAGGGAGATTGATAGAAATTTATCATGTAGAATACAAGTAGAATGGTCGAAGTGGAGAAGTACATCTAATATTTTGAGTGATCTTAAGGTTCCCTTGAAACTCATAGGAAAGTTTTACAGAATAACATTTAAGTTTGCTATGTTATATGGATTCAAAGGTTGGGTATTAAAGCGGGCACATTAAGATTAGATTTGCATAGATAATGATGCTAAGGTGGAGGTACGGAAATAAAAGATAGACTAAGAAACGCGTATATTAGAGAAAAACTCAGGGTTGAGCTATCGAAGAAAAATTGAGGGAGACACGCATCAGATGGTATAGACATGTAGAAAGGCGACTAATATAGGCTCCAGTTAGGAGATGAGACCATGACTAGTACCCATATTAATAGACGAAGATGGAGAACAAAAAGACTTGGATACAAATTATTAAGCATAATATGCATTATCTAAAGTAGATGGGGAATATAATAGGAGACTTAGTACAAGAGCGTAAAAAGATCCACATAGCCTACCTCACTTATTTAGATAAAGGCTTGTGTTTTGTTGTTGTATTTGATATTTTCCCCGGTATTCTTAACTACCAATTGATGAGTTTATTTTATTGGCAATTTTATTTCGATTGAGACAGATACAAAGAGAGACTGAGTTTTCACTTCATGTATGTGGTGCAGCAGTTACAATTCGTTTAATCTCTTTCTTAAAGGTTATCATAAGTGGATTCTAACCTATTTTATATGATTTGAGTGACATCCATATTTGAACTGTATTAAATACATCCCATAAAAAAGAAATTCATTTGGATGCATGACCCCATTTCTAATTATGGGATGTGTAGGTGTATTTGGCCAATGCTCTGTTAAATCATCATTGTCAATTTGTTCAGGTTGTATTTGTCATGTTGAAAGGGTTTTTCTTCAAAAATATTGTAAAGGAATCCTACATTATTTGCTTCATTCAACATGAGCAATACATTTCTGCTGACACATCTTAAAATTTTCACTTTTTTAGGTGCTCGGTTTGGCATAAACCACAACCATCTTAGCATGTATGCACTTATATGGGAGTGGATACATTATAAATGTTCGTTAACTTCATTATTTTCATCATTTCCACTCATAGCATAAACAGAAAAAAAGTTCATATGAAAGATGAAAAATATTTCTTTGTTCACTTATCCACATACATTACAAATAAAAGTGTTGGCCAAATCCAACTGAAATTAAACATTTATAGAGAAAACTAGATTGAATTGAATCCTCCATGTTTAGAATGGTAGTTCATGCTCCTTAGGAATTCAAGGTGAGCAGGAAAGAACATAAGGATTCCTCCTAAATTTGTCTTATCTGATGGTGAAAACAAATTCTTCTGTCCACTTGTGATATGATGCAAAAGAAATGGTCTTCATGTGCTCTGTGTCTGAATTGGTGTGTGCTGTGCCGGAATGTGGGGGAGAAACCAAGATCATTTACTTAGTCATTATTCTTTCATTACCTGTCTTTGGGCTTTGGAGGAGAGGATTTGGTTTGGGTGGCTCAAAGATCTTTGCACGAACTTTATGAGGTAGATCTTGGTCGTGATCACAGTAGAAGGGGCAGAATTTTGTGGACAATAATAGTTCATTGTATTTGCTGGTCAATTTGGTTGGAGCAAAAAACAAGGATTTTTGATAGCTTAGAAGAGTCGGTTGAAGAATAATGGGACAAGATTAAGATTCGGGCTTCTAGCAGAATTGAGAAGAATGTAAAGTTTAAGAACTTCTCTATTTCAGATTTAGCAAGAAATTAGAATTATATATGTTGTTGATTTGAACGGGGTTTTGTTTATCTTCTTTCTTTCTGTGCGGATCACTTGTCCATTATATGTAATTAAATCTCATTTAATGAAAATATAATATAATTTCCAATCAAAAAAAAAAAATCCCCTCCAAGGCATCAGTGTACATAAATAATATGGAAGCATCAAAGCTCTGTAATTACCCACCTCTTAGCACATAAAATCAAAACAAATTCCATCATTGAAAAAATATGAGAGCACAAAATCAAACCAAGTTTCAGCATTGAAAAAAAATAGGTGTATTCCTGCAAACATTCTCCTTCTGCACAACTTAATGGACTTGTTTGAAATATAAATCTTTACATTAGCCAAATGTACGCGACATAAAAAAGAAGTATAAATCTTAACATAAGCCAAACGTACGCGACATAGTATAGTAAATGAAAGGATCTTAGACCGTAACTCTGGGCAAACAATCGGGCAACCAATGCCATTTGTGTATGTTTAGAATCCATTATCTCCAAACTAGGGTACAGATTAATTATCCGGTCCAGTGCCACCTTCTTCACATATTTTTGCTGCTCTTTGGCTAGCTCAATGTTTTAGGGAAACACAGGCAAAAATGTACAGTCAATTTCAGATGTATCAACATTCGAAATATTGGATGGATGTTGGTCAGTGTCTTGTGATGATGGGGGAATAAGTGCTATCTGGAGGAGCAAAATCCAGTGATGAACCCCCAAGAGTGTCATCAACTTTGCTCGTAAGGGATGGCAAAAGCTGTGAAGCCTTAATTATTTCCACACTCGTAATAAATTCCTCGGCTTCCATATCCGGAACTTCATCTTTCAAAACTGACCTGTTAGCTTCTGATATTGCAGGGGTTTCAGATGGATTTGAGATAGTTTCAACTTTAGGAGCCAGAGTGATGGAAATACTTGCAGTACTTGCAGAATTAGATACTTGCAGTACTTGCAGAATTAGATGGAGGTATCAATGACGGTGGACAAGAGGAGCTAGGAACATCTAAATCAGACTGTACAACATGATTATGGATAGGATTAACATGATATTCCATATGTAATATCCGAGAGTAAATCCGGATGTATGTTGGATATAAGAATTTCCAGAGAGTCGAGCCCTCTTTCACCTTCTGCAATTAAAGCACTAATCATAGGAATCATTTGTTGAACATGACTCAAATTCTCATCTATTCCAGAATGTTTAAGGGAGATCCCAATTACAGGGTCCTGCCAATCAATCACTAAAGAACAGCATTTGAGGCTGTTGTTGCGTTACGAGGACCATATCGGATTCTCTTAGAAGAAACATCCAGGCAATTATTTTGATCGTCGTTCTCCATCAGCGCCATGCTTTTCTTTGTCACATCTCCTGCAATATGCAACTGATTTGGTAGTTGTTCGTACTCAGAAAAGGTCCAGATTACCACGACAACCGCAAACAAATATATAGAACCAGTAACTCATCATTCATGAGATAAGACCACGACATTCAATTTCTTCAACAGATATAACCTTATTCAATCTCAAATCCCGTGATGCACGCTCATTGTTTTCATCAGTTTATCCATCTGTCGGAGAACTTGATCGGCAGCTTCTCCAGCACTCATAGCTCGCAAAGTCTTCAGCAATATTTCCCTTGACTGTTAAAAAAATGTAAGGATGACAAACCGGTAAGTACTAGTGTAATATCTTTTTAGTCTAGATCAAGGAGACACAGGGGCATGAAATTCTGGACTACTACAAATTTATTCTCGCAAGTTAGTTAAAACAGAACAGTTCCCACATTTTGAAATTGATTTTCTGATACATATGTACCATTAACCTATGTATCTATAAAAGTATGGATAAAGGGCATTGTTTTTCAATTGTGCAATGATAAAATTAAATTTCTATAGACACTTAAAGAATAGAATATAACTCCTATATTAATTTTATCAAATAACTCATCTTTATACTACATTTAAATGTTTTATCCTTTTAATTTTCTCTCTACATTTTTTTCCAATGATTTTATTGTAATTTTGTAACTATATTTTTAGTGCAATTTTTAATTAAGTAATAAATTATTGTATCACAAAAAGATATATAAAAAATTAATAACTATATGTGCAATAGTAGAATAACTAACATATTTTATGGGTTTTTTAACAAAAAATTGAAAGTAAAGATTTTAATTTTGATTTTAAAAGATGGCACGATTTCAAAACAATATGAAAAAAATTCATTTATAAAGAATATATATGTTATAGGCATAATTATTTTATTAAATTTTATAACTAAGAAATTACATGTATTGTTTATAAAATCAATCACCAATCAAAACTTTGAATATGTAATTCATGAAAAGAGATTTAATGAGCAATAAAAAGATTCTAAGTTATTTTCTACTGTAAAAACAATATATGATATAATCCTTATAATAAATATAATTATAATGATCATTAATTAACATTTGTCAAAGTATCAGAATGTTTACATATTATATTAAATATCTTTATTTAATTATTTTGAAATCAAACTAATTAATTCAATAGTTTATATATATATATATATATATATATATATATATAAAAGTATGGATGATGAGAAAAGTTTTTGCATTGTGATTTTACTACATTGTCCAAAAACTATGCATTGTTTGTATTAATTGCATGTGCATTGGTAGAAAATCTATATACCTATAAAAGTATAGATGATGTGCAAAATTTTTGCATTGTGATTTTACTACATTGCTAAAAAACTATGCATTGTTTGTATAAATTGCATGTGCATTAGTGTAAAAAGTATATAAAATTTAGGGACAAATTTAGCATATTGAATTTGTAATGTATTGATTATTTATTTAATTGATGTATTTAATTTTTTTTTTAACTCATTAAAACATGAGGATCATAGTGTTTTATTTTTAATAGAAAGATGTAAAATAAGAAATTTTGAAAATAATATTACATAAAATTTAATAGATATTCTATAATAAAAAATACATTAGAGAAATAATATTTTCTTCAGTGCATAATTCTTACAAAAAATATTAAAAAATAGATTTTTTTAATAAAAAATATATTTTTCATTAAAAATATTAAAAGAATATATATTTAACTATTATAATTATAAAAGTGTAAAAAGAATAACAAAGTTTTTCATTGTAAATTTTTTACTATTCTAATAAATTATGTGTTGTTAGATTAATTGCATGAAAATTTTCTACAAAATCATTAAATACATGTGAATCATAATAGTGTTTTTATTTTTTAATAGAAAATTGCTACATAAGAAAATTTGAAAATAATGTTACATAAAAATTGAATAGATATTTGATAATAAAGATACATCAGAGAAATAATATTTTCTTGATATATATTTCTTAGAAAAAATATTAAAAGAATAGATTTTTTAATTTTAAAAAAATCATTAAAAATATAAAAAGAATATATATTTAATTATTATACTTATAAAAGTGTAAAAAGAATAACAAAGTTTTTAATTGGAAATTTTTTACTATCCCCTTAAATTGTATGTTGTTAGATTAATTGCATGGAAATTTTCTACACAATTGAGAAATCTATGCATAAAAAATGAATATATGTTTGATAATAAAAATAAGTTTTTTATCTATATACCTACAAAAGTTTAGATAATTCTTCATGTTTTTCAATTGTCAAAAATAAAAATGACCTCCTCATCAATACAAATCCAAAGATTCAATAAAGATATATTTGTAAATTTCTAATTGTTGTAAGTGTAAAAATGAAATATCAAATTTTTTATTTATTCCACCTAATATATAATTAATTAGCAGCCTAATTATTCCATATAATATATAATTAATAGTCTAACAAATGCTAAAAAATTATCACTACAATACGTTGATTGTAATAATTTATATCTCTTCAAGAATAAAATATAACTCCTATATTAATTTTCTCAAATAATCCATCTTTATATTAAATTAAATATTTTATCCTTTTAATTTTCTTTCTACATGTTATTTTATGATTTTAATGCAATTTTGTAATTATATTTTAGATTAGTTTCTAATTAAGTAACAAATTATAGTATCACAAGAAGATATAAGAAAAAAATAATTATATATGCAATAGTACAATAACATGATATAGTATATAATTATATAATAATATAAAATTTAATAATAACATATTTTATCATTTTTTAACTAAGAATTGAAAATAAAGAATTTAATAAATTATTTAGTAGAATTTATATCAATAATTATGAATGTTAATATACTAATAATATCATAAAGTATGAATTTGAAAGAAAAATTAAGAGATTTAGCTATAATAAGAAATTTCAATATTTTTGTAGCATTTTTTTAAATATATATATATATATATATATATATATATGAGACAAAGTCTTTTAGTGGAATCCTTCTACAGAGAAAGAAGGGGTGACGTATGAGTGTTTTTCTCCGAACATCCATAAAATTTCCATGTCTTTACTTTTCACAAGTTTTTACATTTCAACTATATCTTGTTTAGATTTCCAACCGGTTGAAAATATCATTAGAAATATTGAACCATCTTCCACACTTTTCACGTGGTTCATATTTCTAATCGTTTGAGAAAATCTTTCAACCGCCTAAAAACGATAGAAAACAAATTTTAAAAGTAAATATTTTTTAAAGTGTTTATTCACCACATCTAAATTCTTTCATGATCCCAACATATACAATCACTAAACACATACAAATACATAATATATATATATATATATATATATATATATATATATATATATTCATAATTGATGGCTTAATGGAAAATATAAATTATATACTTTTTAAAAAATTATTCATTAACTAATGTATATGAAAATTAATTTATCTATGTTATGTAATTCTAAAGCAAAAGGTAAAAAAATTTGTAGGAGGTTAAATAATATTTAAATTGAATATTATAGGTTATATTTTATTATCAATATTATTATTTCATTAGTTTTGATAATATTTTGATGAGTTAGTCACAAATATTTTAAATTGATAATTATTTGTCCTTAGTATGTTTCACTTATATAAATTATGATTTATGCAATTATAAAATCCATAATTTGGTTGATTTTTAGATTATTATACCTTATACGTGATGCTTAGATATATATTTTCAAAATTTGTTTCAGTTCATTTCGTTCTAAATATCATGCTCATTATAACTTATTATATAACATAAAATCTACGGCTTGAATTTTAATTTGAGAAAAAATTTTGAAAGTAAGGTATATAAATTCTTAATTAATTTATTCGTCTAATATGACAAAAGACTAAACCAATATAAATAAAAAAAATGATTCAAATTATTTAAAAAAAAAGTTTTAATTTTTATTAAATAATTAACATTTACGTGCATCGCACGTGTTTCTTGTTAGTATTATTATATTATTATATACAATAAAAGTGTGGATAATGGGCATTGTTTTTCAATTGTGCAATGACAAAATTAACTTTCTATAGACACTTCAAGAATAGAATATAACTTCTATATTAATTTTATCAAATAACTCATCTTTATATTACATTTAAATGTTTTATCATTTTAATTTTCTCTCTACATTTTTTTTCAATGATTTTATTGTAATTTTGTAATTATATTTTTTGTGCAATTTCTAATTAAGTAATAAATTATAGTATCACAAAAAGATATATGAAAAATTTATAACTATATGTGCAATAGTAGAATAATTAACATATTTTATGGGTTTTTTAACAAAAAATTGAAAGTAAATAGTTTAATTTTGATTTTAAAAGATGGTACGATTTCAAAAAAATATGAAAAAAATCATTTATAACGAATATATATGTTATAGGCGTAATTTTTTTATTAAATTGTATAACTAAAAAATTACATGTATTGCTTGTAAAATCAATCATCAATCAAAACCTTGAATATGTAATTAATGAAAAGAAATTTAATGAGCAATAAAAAGATTCTAAGTTATTTTTTACTTGTAAAAATAATATATGATATAATTCTTATAATAAATATAATTATAATGATCATTGATTAACATTTGTCAAAGTATCAGAATTTTTACATATAATATTTAATATCTTTATTTAATTATTTTGAAATCAAACTATTTAATTCAATATATACAAAAATAACATTTTTTATGAAAATTTATTTCTTTTGTTATATTTCAAATTTTAATGGTGAAAATCCTACTAATAGTTTAAAATCTATATTTAATAATTATTATATGAGTTTATTTGATATTTATCTTATAATCTTATTTGAATATGCATTTTTTTTACATATGTTGATTTATTTATTATTTTAAAAATTATCTAACAAGAAATTAACAGTCATCAATGTTAGTCTACGAAAGATCGATATATAGAATTTATTATCTATGATATAGAATTTTAAAAATAAAAAGTAAAAAAATTCTTTAGAATGTTAAATTAAATATTATGAGTTATATTTTACTATCAATATTACTATTTCATTTGTTTTAATACTGTTTTTATGAGTTAGTCATAGTGATTTTAAATTTATAATTATTTGTCTTTAACTTCGCTTTTATAGATTATGATTTATACATTGATAAAATCCAAAATTTGGTTGATTTTTAGGTTATTATGTTTTATACATGGTGTTTAAATACATAATATTTTTAAAAAATTTGTTTCAGTTCATTTTGTTCTATATATTTTGTTCATTATAATTTATTGTCAACTGCTTGGATTTTAATTTGGGAACAAATTTTGATAGTAAGTTATATAAGTTCTTATAAATCGTCTAATATTATAAGAAATTAAGCCCAGATAAATAACAAAATGATTCAAATTGTTTTCTAGAAAATCAAAATTTTTTAATTTTTATAATATAATTGATATTACACGTGCATCATGCTAGTGACTAAAAAAAGGCCTAATAAAACAAAATCGTAAATGAACACAAGAGCTAATGGTTGATAAGTTTGGCTTCCTTAAATAATGTAATCTATCAAGGATCTACAGAAGCACAATGAAAATGTCATAAAACTTTATAGACCAATGTAAAACATAATAACATCCAAATTCACTGTAGCCACTGGAGCAGTAATATTTTACCTCGACAATTATTGGATGCGTACGCCTCAGAAATCCTAAAAATGCAATTCTCAAAGAAAACTGAATGCTGACAGTATGGCGACACTTCACCATCTCCTAGTTTAGATCCAAATCAAGGTTTGCAGTAAGGATAGAATTGTAGTACTGTTGGGGATCGATATAGAGTTTAGAGGGGGGGGGTGAATAAACTCGTTCCTTTGACGATCTTTTTGCAAAGAGTGCTAGGATCTTGTTAGAGATTATAGCTAATCTTGTTCAAGAGTAAGTCCAGCAGATCACAATAAAAAAGTGCGGAAACGATCCGATGGAGTACAGTGAAACACAATAAAACAGTAGACAGTAGACAATGATTGTTTATGGAAGTTCGAAGATAAAATCTTCTACGTCTCCCCTTCTTCTGTTTCCAGAAGGTATCACTAAAAGACTTTATTTTTTACAGTACAACACTTGTACACACCCACTTCAGCAGGACTTATCCTTTGCCTACTGAAACTCTTAGTTTCTCAACAGAATAAGACAAATACAACAAAGTTCTGGAAAAGACTCTTTTCCAGATTACAAACTCTTCTCAAAGATATAGTAACGTAAATATGATTGTCGAGAGAGTAAGAAACAATCAACACAATATAATCTTAAAAGATCATATAACTATTATGAAGCGTGTGCTGCTTTTCTATATATTGAGCTTGAAGATGATAAGTAGTTCTGAGTGCTCAAATCGACGTTCGTATATTAGAGAATGTAATATGATAGACTTAATTTAATTGCGGTGATGATAGTCAAAACCAGTAGAAAGACCTTATAAAAACAGAAATTCTCTCGTCGCCTTAACTAAGCAGTACTCTTCGAGTACTTATTAGTTTAGAAAACAGAAGTAGAACTTGACTCTCTACTAGAAACAGAACCCATCCTGCTTATATTAAATGTTACCGTTACTTTACCAAATAAAGTGTATTAAATGCTTCATTAATGCTGAACAAAGTCATTTAATATGCATTACTTATTTTAGTATGGAACAAGACTGATTGTTCTGAAGCCTTTTTGCAGGAACTATTTTTGGCAATAAAGCTGTTTCTATCAGAAATCAAAGAAGTCGTTTTGATTATAGACGTTGGATTCAAGTTATCTATATATATGGAACAAACCCATTTGATGAACAACACTGATACTTTATTAAGAAACATACTATCTATCCAACGTTATTTTTGAGCAAACCGCGAACCAATCGTTATCTTCAAGCTCAAAGTTGTAGAAAAGCAGTACACGCTTAAAATCTTACATCTGATCTTTGAGATCATTTTGTACTGCTGTTTCTTCACCTCTTATAGTAAAACACCCTACGATATTCTTTTGAAGAAGAGTTTGTAAACTGGAAAAGAGTCTTTTCCAGAACCTTGTCATATTGAATCATATTGTGTTGAATTACTAAGAGTTTCAGTAGGCAAAGGATAAGTCCTGCTGAAGTGGGTGTGTACGAGTGTTGTACTGTAAAATCTAAAGTCTTTTAGTGATACCTTCTGGAAACAGAAGAAGGGGAGACGTAGAAAATTTTATCTTCGAATTTCCAGAAACAACTACTGTTGTATTGCCTACTGCTATTACTGTTTTTCACCCTACTCCATCGGATTGTTTCCACACTTATTATTGTAATCTGCTGGACGTAATCTTGAACAAGAACAACTAAAATATAACAGGATTCTAGCACCCTTTGCAAAATCTATCGGTAAATGAAAGAGTTTATTCACCCCCCTCTAAACTCTAGATCGATCCCCAACAAGTGGTATCAGAGCAGATTTCTCTTGTTCTAAAAAATTCGCAACAGTTATGGCACATTTCAGCAAGGTTCCTATGTTCTCAAAAGAAGACTTTGATGATTGGAAGATCCGTATGCAAGCTCATCTTGCAGCCCAAGATGATGACATGTGGTATGTCATCACAGATGGTCCATTAAAGATTTTGAAGCATAATACAGCTATTGCTGTTACTGATGGTGCGCCGCAAATGGTTGAAAAACCAAGAAGCGAATGGACTGGTGAAGATAAGAAGAAAGCCAATGACGACAACGTCGCGAAGGACATTCTTTACAAAACTCTTGATAAGAACACCTTCAGCAAAATCAAGATGTGTTCTACCGCGAAAGAAATATGGGAAAAGCTCATTAAAATATGTGAAGGAAATGAGCAGACAAAGAAAAATAAACTGTTTGTAGCAATGCAGAAGTTTGAAAATTTGAAAATGAAGGCTGGTGAAACTCTCAATGACTTTGATGAACGTTTCAGCAGTCTGGTCGATGAACTAGCAGCTCTTGGTAAAGAGCATGGCAACAGAGAAATAGCACTCAAAGTGATGAGAGCTTTACCTAGGGAATGGGACGTCAAAACAATGGCTATGAGAGTCTCTAAAGATCTAAACAAGTTGGAGCTACATGACTTGTTCGCTGACTTAAAAGCCTATGAGTTCGAGCTAGAAGTGAGAAGCGGAGAAGAGCCCTCAACAAATCTGCCGACCAAGGCTCTTGCTGCTACTGCTGCTACTAATTCTACTGTTGCTGCTGTAGTTATTCCACAAGCAGTACCTGCTACCATCATTGAGAGCGCTTCTGAAAAGACTGCTGAAAAGATTAACAATGATGCTATGTCTCTATTTGTGAAGAAATTCTCCAGATTTATGGAAAAGAATCATCGAGCTTACCAAAGTCCTAATCGGAATTTCAAGAAGGATTCACCACCTGGTGATATGGCGTACTTTAACTGTGGAAAGATTGGTCACTTTATTGCTGACTGTCCTAAGCCCAAGAAGGATGACCAGAAGAAGAAAGAATACAAAAGGAATGACAAGAAATTCAGAAGAGACCGCAAAGCAATGATTGCTCAGAAAAGCAAGTCTAAATGGGCGGATTCTAGTTCTGAGTCATCTGAGTCAGAAAGTCATTCTAGCGAAAGTGATGCAGAAGAGATCAAGTCTCTTATGGCAGACATTGAATCAACCTCGACATCTGAAGAGGTACTTGACTTCGACTCTGACGAATTTACACGGACTGATTTGATTAAAACATTGCATGATATGGTGGAAGAGTACTCAAGACTTTCTCAGTCATTCTAGGAAGTTAAGACTGAAAATCAAAACTTAAAAAATCAAGTCAGTAAGTTCACTTGTTTACAAGAGAATAGCTGCAATGATTTAAAAGTTGAGAACTGAGAATGAAAGAGTAAATGCAGATTACCAGACAATGAAATCTGAAAATCAGAAGATGTATGTTCTGGTAAATGCATGGAATAAGTCGTCTGTTTCTTTAGAGAAGATGCAAGAGTTGCAGATGCAATCCGGTGATAGAAGAGGTCTCGGATTCAGCAATAATGAAAGCACTTCTGAAACCAGTACCAAGCCAGAACTGGATAAAGGCAAAGGGAAATTCATTCACTTTGTCAAATCCAGTGTGATATATGAACCTGCAGTACCAACTGTTCGAATTGAAAGAATGTAAATCAGATTAATAGAAGAAAGCATTATGGTCTGGGTTATGTTGAACCTAAGGGGAGAGTTAACCAGAGTGCTGGATCCAGTAGAGGATTCAACTCAGGCAAACAACCCTCTATGAAGGTTAAAAACTACCAGTACTATAATTCTAGACCTGTTCAGAAGAGATACAGACCAGACAACACAAACAGAAGTGAAGAACAACATCCCAATATGCATACTGTTAGAAATAACAGACCTTCTGTTATAAAGGACTGATAAGACTTGGACCCAAATAGATTTGTGTACCAGATACTAAAACTTGTGTTTGCTAGGAACAACAGAAGAAAATCAAAATCAGCAGCTCCACATGGTATCTGGATAGTGGATGCTCCAGACACATGAATTGACAGAAAAATCTGCTATCAGAAGTAATGAATTGTACTGGACCAAAGATAACTTTTGGGGACAACTAAAAAGATAAAACCGTGGGTAAGGGTAAGATTATCCATGGTAACATAACTTTCAATGATGTACTACTGGTTGAGAATCTCTGTTATAATTTGATTAGCATTAGTCAACTGTGTGACAATGGTTTTTTTGTAGCTTTTCAGAAGCACATATGCACAGTTAAAGATTCTGTTGAGTCTACTGTATTAACTGGAAAGAGGGAAGGCAACACCTACAAAGTTTCATGGAACTTAGATCATGCTATTGTTCCTACATGTTTAGTTGCCTCTCTTGCTGATAAGCATTGGCTCTGGAACAAGAGATTGAATCACTTGAATTTCAAGTCAATCAATAATCTCAAGAAGCAGAACATAGTTGATGGACTGTCCGATATTAACTTTGTTAAGAATCATGTATGTTCTGCATGTCAACTTGGAAAGCAGGTGAGATCTAGCTTCAAGAATAAGGTAGTAATTCTATTTCAAGGTGTTTGAAATTATTGCATATGGACCTATTTGGTCCAATCCCTATCATGAGCTTAGGGGGAATGAAGTATACACTTGTTGTTATTTATGACTTTTCTAGATTTACATGGGTAATATTTCTTACTGGAAAAGATCAAACCAGTAGCCTCCTGATCAAGCTTCTGAAAAAGATTCAAAATGAAAAATCTATTTCCATCATTAAAATCAGAAGTAATCGGGGTACTGAGTTTACTAACAAGATTCTTGAGTTGTACTTAGATGAACAGGGTATTCATCATGAATATTCAGCTGCCAGAACGCCTCAACAGAATGGAGTGGCTGAGAGGAGAAACAAAACTCTTAAGGAAGCTGCTAGAACAATGCTAGCAGATGCAGACATCTCTCAGCGCTTCTGGGCAGAAGCAATCAACACAGCGTGCTACACACAAAACAAAACCATGATCAACAAGAGGCACAATCAGACTCCATATGAAATATGGAAATGGAGTAAGCCTAATGTATCCTATTTTCATGTATTTGGGTGCAGATGCTTTGTTCACAACAACGGTAAAAATTATTTATCTGCATTTGATTCAAAATCAGATGCTGGACTATTTCTTTGTTATTCAACAGTAAGCAAAGCTTTTAGAATTTTCAACAATAGAACTTTTAATGTTGAAGAATCTATTCACGTTGTCTTTGATGAGGATAGCAGTGCTCCTGAAATATCTAACATATCAAATCTAAGTAACAGGTTAGACAGGATTCATCTGGAACTGGATAGTAAAGATGATACAGAACCTAGAGTTAAAGATGATCAAAATCCAGAAACAGACATTCCTCTGATAGAACCATTTGTTCATACACAAGATTTATCAGAACCAAAAGTGAACATTCCAGAACCAGCTACTGCTCCAGCTGAACCTATCTCGATTATATCAAACCTGGAAAAAATCTCTTTAAACCCTTTTGTTTGGAGGAAATCACATCCTCCATCCCTGGTTATTGGTAATCATGCAGCTCCATTAAGAACTAGAAGGCAAATGATAAATGAATATATGCATGCTGCATTTATCTCCCATGATGAACCAAAGAAAATTGAAGAAGCTCTTCTGGATCCCAATTGGATAGAATCTATGCAAGAAGAGCTGAATCAATTTAAGAGAAATGAAGTGTGGTTTCTTGTACCCAGACCATCTCATCAAGCCGTTATTGGAACTCGGTGGGTATTCAGAAACAAACTAAATGAAGAAGGCACTGTGGTCAGAAATAAGGCAAGATTGGTAGCTCAAGGTTTTAGACAAGAAGAAGGAATATACTACGATGAAACCTTCGCACCAGTAGCAAGGCTTGAAGCCATCAGAATATTTTTGGCCTTTGCTGCTTTCAAAAATATCAAGGTTTATCAAATGGACGTGAAAAGCGCATTCCTAAATGGTCTACTGCAAGAAGAGGTCTACGTTGAACAACCTCCAGGTTTTATCGATCATTTCTCACCTCATCATGTATTTAGATTACACAAAGCTCTGTACGGTTTAAAACAGACACCTAGAGCATGGTATGACACCCTCTCACAATTCCTTGTCAATCATGATTTTACAATCGGCACAGTAGATAAGACTCGATTTACCCTAGTTAAGAATAAGCACATTTTGTTGGTACAAATATATGTTGATGACATAATTTTTGGGTAAACTAACCCCAAATTATGTGCAAAGTTTGCTAAGTTAATGCAGGATCAGTTTGAAATGAGCATAATGGGAGAAATAACATTCTTCCTAGGACTGCATATCAAGCAACTTGATACTAGAACTTTCATAAATCAAGCTAAGTACACCAAGGAGCTACTGAAAAAGTTTGGGATGGAAGCATGCTCTGCTGCTTCCACTCCAATGAGCTCATCTACTAAACTTGATAAGGATGATAGTTGAACTCCAATAGAGGTAACTCAGTATCGTGGTCTTATTGGTTCTCTGTTATATCTTACTGCCAGTAGACCTGATATCATGTTTGCTGTTTGAATTTGTGCAAGATTTCAATCTAACCCTAAGCAGTCACATTATATTGCTGCTAAACGTATTCTGAAGTTCTTAAAGGGAACTCAAAATGTCTTCTTATGGTATCCCAATGATTCATCTTTTAATGTTATTGGATATTCAGATGCTGATTATGCAGGTTGCAAGATAGACAGGAAAAGCACAAGTGGTTTTTGTTAATTCCTTGGTGATAGGCTGATCTCCTGGTTTAGTAAAAAGCAGACTTTCATAGCTACGTCTACCGCAGAAGCAGAATACCTCGCTGCTGGAAGCCGCTGTTCTCAAATACTATGGATACAACAACAGCTTAAAGACTATGGAGTTCATGCTTTTGAATCACCTATCTTCTGTGACAATACCAGCGCCATTGCAATTACGCAAAATCCAGTACTTCATTCCAGAACAAAGCACATCGACATTAGACATCATTTTATTAGAGATCATGTGCAGAAGAAGAACATTCGTCTGGAATACGTTTCTACTGATTTACAAGCAGCAGATATATTTATTAAACCTCTGCCTGAGAATAAGTTTTCTTATTTTCGTAATATACTCGGTTTAATTGATTTAACTTGATTATTTTGGTAAAATCAATTATATGTTATTTGACTAACATTGATTTATTTGCAGAAGAGTAAAGAAACAACATGTCACAACCATTGTTATTTTATTTAGAATATAATCGAAACCAGGTTACACTGTCTAATTCATTTCCTACAGAGTCTTGCCACTCAGAAATCCAGTTATTCAACTCTTGACTCCTAATCCTTTTAAAGGATTATGCACTAGAAATCTTTTCTAGCTGATGCCATTCCTTCCAGAGCATCATTTGTAGCAGAACTCTATCAGTAGCAAGCTCAGAAACATTATCAACTTCAAACTCTCGTTTGTAATTCCTTGCTGTTGCTCTTTGTGCAGTGGTAGAAGCCAAACCATTTTGATACACATTCTAAAGATCTTACACCTTGAACCATGAAGACATGACCTTCATCCAAACATATTCTTCAATGGTCTTCTTCAAAGCTTCCAGATGAGGAAGTGTCTCCGGTGTTACCAAGACATGAGTACTGCTACAGGCATCCGAATTGCTTGAGTCCGACATATCAAATTGCTATTTCTATAACATTTGTTGTTATCTTATTTATAGACAGGTTGCATTTAATGTTGAAGAAGTTGAAGAGTCTCAAGTCAACCGAACCATTCTACTGATTTACACAGACTGAGTTTTTCTTATCCATTATTTACTTATTCAGTCAATAAAAGCGGTAGATAAACAAAGACATAATAAAATGAGAATTTTCATTCATAAAAACAGAAGCATTACATAATGTTTATCTACTACATTTGTTGATATCAGCAGCTTGAAGTACTTTAGCAGAAACCTATCTAAGGACTGCTGGGAACCTCTCTCCTTGAATGATTGTAGTTGTGGAAGAGGTGATTCCACAGCCTAGTCCTAATAATTTTGAACAATCTTACTGATTGTTGATATTATAAACTGAGGATTTTCTTCCCAGCCCTCATATCTTGAAAAAGGATGTCTTCAAACATCTTCTTACGAGACGCTGGAAGTTGCTTCTGGAAATCTTCTGCTGATTCAGATGCTGGAGAAGACTCCGAGAGATTCCTTGCTCTGCCCATTTGATTTTATTTGGTTTGATAAACGTATAAATGACTTAGTTTGTGATCTTGCATGCACTTATATAGAGTTTTGGAAAGCTAAAGAGACGACTATCTAACTTAACAAATACCAAGAATCATCTGTCACTTCCCCAGATTTCGTATCTTCACATTTATTAGTTGCATTAATTTAGGGGAAATAGTATCGTTTTCAGAATATCACTTCCGTACTTTGTCAGAAGCAGAAAGGATGTTTGTCTTTTCGATAAAACAAGTGTCTACTGGTTTTGTATTAAAGTGCTGGAAATATTTCAGCACCTTATGACTTTCAGTAGATATTATCATAAAACGACAAACCCTCTTCTGGTTATTTTAAGTAACCAATTGGACAGCCCGTTTTTTTTTTTGTTTTATCTTTCAAATTTTGAAATAATTAGTTTGTCTCTGACATCCTCTGTTGATCTTTTCAAATACTCAACCGCAAACATATTGACACGTGTCCTTGTGTTTCACTGACGGCTGTACATTTTCTTTTGAATATTAACCCCTCTTTTCATTTACTTTCACTTTTTACGTTGCTTTCTAGCTACTGGTTTCTCTTGTTCATCTCTCTTAAAGATTTTATCTCAAATTTGTCTTGCTTACAGAAATGGCTGGAGCTTACAATTTGAACGCTTATCAAGTAAACTTTGCTTCCGTCCTAACAATCAAGGATGAACAACTTGTCAAAATGTTTCAATCTATTGAGAAATCCGGACTCAGAAAATTCTTGGAAGCACCTGCCGTTATATACAAAACTGCTCTTTTGGATTTCTATGCCAAGGCAACCATGCAAGAAGGAAAAATCACCTACTCTCAAGGAAACGCATATGTCTCCATTGACAGTGTCTTATTGGGATCAACTTTATTCCTGCCTTGTTCTGGTTTGTCTGAATTTTCTAGCATTTCTAAAGAAGACATGTCTGCTGCTCTACTTGGTTTCTCAGCTTCTGGAGAGGAACTCTCTCCATCCTGTTTTAAGAAGCTTTTGAAGATGGAATTTCAAGTGCTCGCTGACATTGTAGCAAAAGAACTGCTGGTGAAAGCCGGTACATTTGATCGGTTGACCAAAGAAAAGGTTCAGGTGATGATTGCCATCACTTCTGAGTACAAGGTGGATTGGAGTTCTTTCTTGTTTCGAATAATGAAGGATATGGTGCTACGAAAAAGTTCTGGTTTTGCTGTTCAGATCAGCACAATGCTCAAGGATGCTGGTTTTGCTTTTACCACTGATCAGGACGCCTCCTACGTTACAATGGTTGATGCTGACAACGTGTTTGCGCTAAGGCAAAAGCCAACTTTCACTGAATTTATTTCCATGAAAAAGGAGGTTGGAGATGCAAAAACTGAGGCTCAAGAACCTCAGAAAAAGATAAAGAGAAAGCGAGTAGTTATCTCCACGGACTCTGATAAAACAGTCTCTGAGGAGTCTGCTGCTCCTATTCAAGCATCTGTCCCTGCCACCGCTACCAAGAAGAAAGCCTGAACTCTTCTTTGCCTCAAGAAAATAGCAGCAATTGCTGATCTAGACACTGTTCCATTGCGGCAAGTATTTCCAGAAGCCGTATCTTTTGTACCAGTGGTCACCTCTGTTTCTAAACCAGCTGCTGTCCCTGCCGCCACAACTTCTTCTATTCCTATTCTCATACCCTCATCTGGAGTGGTCATTCGTGAAACTACTGCAGGGTATTCTGTTTTTCGACCCGTTTTGACTGCCTTATCTTCAAGAAAAGGCAAAGGTAAACTTGTTGAAGAACCACCGGTTCATGCTGTCAAATCAGTTGTTTCTACTGGCGTTGATCTTCATCTAGAAGATATTGAGAATTCTGCAAATGAAGAAATGACCTTCTTTGATGACTGGAACAAGGTTCGAGTATACCATCCTCTTACCTTCTTCAGGACAAAAGGTACTTTCGGAAAAATAGTCAGAAGTGAAGAAAAAGTGTACGCACTTGCAAAAACTGAGAATGTGATCGAAGCAATGAAACGTCGAGGTTTCATTTTTGAGCAGCTTAAGCGACAAAAATAGGAATCAGTTTTAAAGACTCTTCAGTCTAACTTTGATGCTAGAATTTCAACTGCTGCTCCAATCAGAACGTGATCCATATTCTCTCGAAACACTTGAGATTGATGAATGAGCAACTTCTTGCTCAAGAACAGGCATTTTGTGAGCCCGTTCAATATTCAGTAGGCCTTGTTCCAGAACTTGCTCAGAATAAGCCAGTTGAGGAAAGAACCATGGCTTCTCCAAAAGCTAAAGTTTCTAGTCCTCCTGCCTCTCCCAAATTGCCTACTCACTCTTCTTCTCTCATCTCTGTCCGCGAACTGGCTTCAGTGGATGAAGTCGTTCAATCCATTGTTGCTGATATCTCTGCTGCACCAGAAGCATCCCTGACTGATGAAATGGTCCAACCAGTACCTTCTCCAGTAATCAACATTTAGAAGAATCAGATGCTGCCAAATCTCCGTCAGTGCCGAGTTTGGAAATCTTCTCTTCTGACCATCGAAGAGAAATGGTGGCTATCTTGACTGACCAAATACAGTTGCTGAACAGACGGAGGCCATCGAAGCTATGCAACCAGAAGAAAGACAATTTTCGGGGACTTCTGCAGCTGATAGATCCTCTACTGAACAGATTACTGCTGTCTCTACTAGTCCATCAGATCCCACTACCTCTACTGCATTAGCTGTTCTTCATACTGAGTCACCTACTCGCGCTGCTCACATTGCACATCTAGCTGAAATATCTGCGCGCATGCTTGCTAAAAGTCCATCCTCCGATGAAGAACATTTTGATCTTGAATTTGAGATTGATTCGCTGAAACGGAACAATTGAAAGAATATCCGACATCATCAAAAAGATGTCTTTTGAACATGCTGGCGAAGTCGACGCTACCAAATTCTTCCAAGATCGCATAACGAATAATGTCCTTAAAACGGCAGAATCGTTAGCTAAGCTTGAGGTTGAATCTGAACTCTTCAGAAAGAATGTTTTGACCAGTCACGCCAACATAGTTCTGGGACAATCCGATGTTCTACAAACAATTGCTGATCATGAGTCATCTCTTCGATCGATTTCGACTAAAATGGAGGATACTGATTTGAAACTGGAATCCATTGACACCAAGATTGAGTCTCAATCTCAGTCTATTCAGATTAGGAATGATCGTGTTTCGAATCAAGTCTCATTTTTGGAAATGATGAATGATAGCATCATCAGTCTGTCAGGCTGCATGGATGAAGTGCTAACTCGCTTTGATGCCAAAAAGGAGGAAGCAATAAGCAGAACAGAAGTAGGAACAGAGGAAGGTAGATCAGAAAGACATCATCTAGCAGAATCATCTCTCAGAAGCTAGGAACCTCAGGATGACGATGACGCACTTTTCAGAGACATTCAAACTGATGATTAATCTTTTCTTTTCACTCTTATTTATTGTTTAGTTACCATTCAGTTTTTAATTGTTATCTCTTGTGATTTAACTTTCTCTTCTTACTCAATTCTAGGTTTTGGCATCACCGCAAAGGGGGAAATTGATAGATTTAATTTAATTGCAGTGATGATAGTCAAAACCAGTAGAAAGACCTTATAAAAAAAGGAATTCTCTTGTCGCCTTAACTAAACAGTACTCTTCGAGTACTTATCAGTTTAGAAAACAGAAGTAGAACTTCATTCTCTACTAAAAACAGAACCCATCCTGCTTATATTAAATGTTACCGTTACTTTACCAAATACGAGTACTAAATGCTTCATTAATGCTGAACAAAGTCATTTAATATGCATTACCTATTTTAGTATGGAACAAGACTGATTGTTCTGAAGCCTTTTTGCAGGAACTATTTTTGGCAATAAAGTTGTTTCTATCAGAAATCAAAGAAGTCATTTTGATTATAGACGTTGGATTCAAGTTATCTATATATATGGAACAAACCCATTTGATGAACAACACTGATACTTTATCAAGAAACATACTATCTATCCAACGTTATTTTTGAGCAAACCGTGAACCAATCGTTATCTTCAAGCTCAGAGTTGTACAAAAGCAGTACACGCTTAAAATCTTACATCTGATCTTTGAGATCATTTTGTACTGCTATTTCTTCACCTCTTCTAGTAAAACACCCTACGATATTCTTTTGAAAAAGAGTTTGTAAACTGGAAAAGAGTCTTTTCCAGAACCTTGTCATATTGAATCATATTGTGTTGAGTTACTAAGAGTTTCAGTAGGCAAAGGATAAGTCCTGCTGAAGTGGGTGTGTACGAGTGTTATACTGTAAAATCCAAAGTCTTTTAGTGACACCTTCTGGAAATAGAAGAAGGGGAGACATAGAAGATTATCTTCGAACTTCCAGAAATAACTACTGTTGTATTACTTACTGCTATTACTAGTTTTTCACCCTAATCCATCGGATTTTTTCCGCACGTATTATTGTAATCTGCTGGACGTAATCTTGAACAAGAACATCTAAAATCCCTAACAGGATTCTAGCACCCTTGGCAAAATCTATCAGTAAAGGAAAGAGTTTATTCACCCCCCTCTAAACTCTAGATCGATCCCCAACATAATCGTTGTTTTTGGTAACCTATAAACGTCGTTGATCTTGTGTATTTATAGAAGTCTTGAATCCAACGTCTATAAACAAAACAGCTTTTTTGAATTCTGATAGGATCAGCTTTATTTCCTAAAAAAGTTACTGCAAAAAGCTTCAGAACAATCAGTCTTGTCTTATACCTCATTTGGTAAAACGTATTAAATGACTTTGTTCAGCATTAATGATGCATTTAATACTCGTACTTGGTAAAGTAACGGTAACATTTAATATATGATCGATTGATTCTGATTCAGTAAAAGTCAAGTTCTGCTTCTGTTTGTCTAAACTGATAAGTACTCAAAGAGTACTGCTTTGTTAAGGCAATGCGAGAACTTCTGATCTTATACTATCTTCTGCTTTTACTAATGCGATCTACTGGATTTGACTATCATCACCACAATTAAATTAAGTCTATCAATTTCTCTCTTTGTGGTGATGCCAAAACCTAGAAGTTAGTATGAAGAAAAACAATTATATCAAAAGCAGATAGCAATTATAACCAAATATTTGATAAGTAAATAAGCACTAAAGCAGAGTTCAAAAGTGTATAAATCAGAAAGATTAATCATCAGTCTCAATATCCTTGAATATTTCATCATCATCCTGAGGATCTTGGCTTCTGAAAGATGATTCTTCTTGATGATGATGTCCTCCAGATCTACCTTCCTCTATCCTTTCATCTATCCTACTTTCTACTGCTTCCCCCTTTTTGGCATCAATGCGAGTATGCAATTCATTCATTCGTCCAGTAAGACTGATAATGCTATCATTCATCATCTCCAAAAATGGGACCTGATTCAAAACGCGATCGTTAAGGGCCTGAAGAGATTGAGATTGGGACTCAATCTTGGCATCGATGGATACAAGTTTCAAATCAGTAGCTTCAACTTTAGTTGAGATTGAGCGAAGAGACAACTCATGATCAGAGACAGTTCGAATAACATCAGATTGACCAAGAACGATGTTGGCGTGACTAGACAAAACATTCTTCCTGAAATGGTCGGATTCAACTTCAAGCTTAGCCAACGATTCTGTCGTTTTAACAACATATTTCGTTACGCGTTCTCGGAATAATTTGGTGGCAGTCGACTTCACCATCATGTTCAAAGGATATCTAATTGATGATTTCTGAAAGTCTGTCAATATTTCGTTTCAGTATGTCAATCTCAAATTCAAGATTAAAGCGCTCTTCGTCTGGAGATGGACTTCTTGTGAGCATACATTCTGAGTTTCAGCAAGATGAGAAATATGAGCAATGCGAGATGGTGAATCAGTAGGAAGGACAGCTAAGGCAGTAGAAGAAACAAGATCTGTTGGAGCAGTAGTAAGAGCAATAGACTGTTCAGCAGAAGATCCTTCAGTAGCAGCAGAGGGTTCAGGAAGTGCTCTTTCTTCTAGTTGCTCGGCTTCCATGGCCTCCAGTTTTTCAGCGGCTGGAATTTGATGATTCAAGATGGCTATCATTTCTGCTTGATGTTCAGCAGAGAAAATCTCCAAATTTGGCAGTGATTGAGATGGGACAGCATCCGATTCTGCTAAGTGTTGGTCTCCTAGGTGAGTTTCCAGTTGGACCATGTCATCAGCCTGAGATGTTTCCGGTGCAGCAGAGACATTAACAACAATAGATTGAATGAATTCATCCACTAAAGCCAATTCACGAACAGATAGAAGAGATGAAGACTGAGTAGGCTGCTTCGGAAATGCAGGAGTACTGGAAACTCTAGCTTCTGGAGGAGCTATAGTTCTTTCCTCAACTGTCTTAGTCTGAGTAAAGTCTGGAATGAAGCCTACTGAATACGGTACAGATTCTTCAAATGTCTGTTCTTGAGCAAGAAGTTGCTCATTCATCATTCTCAAACGGTCAGATAGAATATTGATCACATTCTGATCCTGAGCAGCAGTTGGAATCATGGCATCAAAATTGGACTGAAGATTCTTCAACACTGATTCCAGCTTCTATCGTTTTAGCTGCTCAAGAATGAAATTTTGGCGTCTCATAGCTTCAATCACCTTTTCAGTCTTGGCAAGAGAAAATATCTTCTCTTCATTCTTTACCATCTTACGAAATGTACCTTGTGTTCTGAATAATGTGAGAGGATGGAAAACTCGAACCTTATGCCAATCATCATAGAAAGTCATTCCTTCATTGGCATATTTCTCAATTTCTTCCAAATGAAGATCAATACCAGTTAAAACAGATGATTTGGCGCTGTGAAATTATGGTTCTGCAACGAGTTTCCCTTTGTCTTTATCTGAAGATGAGGCAGGAATCACGGGTCGAAAAGCAGAAGACCCTGCAATAGATTCACGAATAACAACTCCAGACGAGGGTTTGAAGGTCGCTGCAGTAGAAGTTGTGGTAGCAGAAGTGGCTGCTAGCTTACTGACAGGAACAGATACTTGCAAAGAAGACGTGGTTTCTGGAAACACTTGTCTCAACGGGACCGTGTCTAAATCAGCAATGGCTGTTGTTTTCTTGATGCGAAGCACTATGCAAGCTTTCTTCTTGCTAGAGGTGGCAGGGATAGATGCTTGGGTAGGAGCAGAAGACTCCTCAGAAACTGTTTTATCAGAATCAATGGAGATAACCACTCTTTTTCTCTTGATCTTCTTCTGAGGTCCTTGAACCTCAGCCTGAGCATCTCCAATTTTCCTTTTTAGAGCAATAAATTCCGCCACAGTTGGCTTTGGCCTCTAGGCGAGCACATTATCAGCATCGGCCATTGTCACGTAAGAAGCGTCATGTTCAGTAGTGAAAGGAAAATCAGCATCCTTAAGCATTTTGCTGATCTGAACAGCAAAACCAGAACTCTTCCTCAAAATCATATCCTTCAAGATTCTAAACAAAAATCCACTCCAATCCACTTTAAATCCAGAAGTGATGGCCAACATCACCTGTACCTTCTCCTTAGTCAATTTGTCAAAAGTATCAGCTTTGACCAACAGTACTTTTGCAACAATATCAGCAAGAACTTGATATTCCATCTTCAGTAGCTTCTTGAAGCAAGAAGGAGAGAGTTCCTCTCCAAAAGCTGAGAAAGTGACGAGGGCAGCCGACATCTCCTCCTTAGAAGTATCAGAAAAGTTAGAGATACCTGAGCATGGGAGAAAGAAGGTCGATCCCAATAGGGCAGAATCAATTGAAATAGATATATCTCCCTGGGAATAGATGATTTTCCCTTCGTCAACTTTAGCTTTGGCATAAAATTCCAAGAGAGCAGTCTTGTAAATAACAGCTGGTGCTTCCAGAAACCTTCTGAGACCAGATTTCTCAATGACTTTAAACATGTTGACCAGATTTTCGTCCTTGATTGTCAGAACTGAAGAAAAATTAACTTGATAAGCATTGAGTGTGTAAACTCCAGCCATTTTTCTGCAAATAGAAATGAGTTCGAAGTAGATTCTGCAGTAGAATGTGAATATGAGAGAAAAGAGTAACTAGTATGCGAAAGATCTGAAAGCCTAAAGGTGAAATGACTGAGAAAAGACGGTTAAAGTCTACAATGTACAGTCGACAGTGAAACATAAGGACACGTGCCAATATGTTTACGGTTGAATTCAAAAATTTGAGCAGAGAGAGTTAGATACGCCAAGATTTTTAAAATAACTAAAATAAATGGGCTGTCCAAAGTGGTTACTAAAAATATCAGAAGAGGGTTTCTCGACTTATGATAATATCTACTGGAAGTTATGAAGTACTGAAATAATTTCAGCATCTTGATAAAAACCAGTAGACACACTGTTTATCGAAAAGACAAACCTTCTTCTGCTTTCTGATAAAGCACGGAAAAGAAAAGGACATAATAAAATAATATTCCCCCTCAATTAATGCAACTAATAAATTCAATAGATACGATATCTGAGGGAAAGATAGACGGCTCTTGAAATTCGTGCAAGATGTGACCGGTTGGACGTCTCTTTAGCTTCCCAATACTCTATATAAGTACCTGAAATTTCACAAATTAAGTTATGTACACAAGTAACAAATCACAAATGGATGATGCAAAAATTCTCTCGGAGTCTTCTCCAGAGACTGATTCAGCAGAGGAATGGCAAGGACAATTTCCAGCTTCTAGTAAGATGATATCTGAAGACATCTTTTTTCAAGATATGAAGACTTGGAAAAAATTCCTTGACCTGTAATATGGCAAAATGGTGTAGAAAGAAGTTTGAATCAAGTTGTAAGGTGTCGATTTTATTCTTAATAAAATATCAGTAGTTCCCACAAATTGTCTAGTATCCTTATAAACACACTGATATTAGATGAGTAACAAATAACTGATAATAATTAACAAACTGATAGCAACAATATACTCAAGTGAAATCAATTAAACAAAGAACATTCCGAAAATAAGAAAACATATTCTCAGGCAGAGGCTTGGTAAATATATCTGCTGCTTGTTGATCAGTAGAAACGTATTCCAGACGAATGTCCTTCTTCTGCACATGATCTGTAATGAAATGATGTCTGATATCTATGTGCTTTGTTCTGGAATGAAGTACTGGATTTTGCGTGATTGCTATAGCACTGGTATTGTCACAGAAGATAGGTGATTCAGAAGCTTGAACTCCATAGTCTTTAAGTTGTTGTTATATCCATAGTATTTCAGAGCAACAACTTCCAGTAGCAAGGTATTCTGCTTCTGCAGTAGACGTAACTATGGAAATCTGCTAGCTTATCACCAAGAAATTGACAAAAACCACTTGTACTTTTTCTGTCTAATTTGCAACCTGCATAATTAGAGTTTGAAATATCCAATAAGATTGAAAGATGAATCATTAGGATAACATAAGCCGACATTTTGAGTGCCCTTCAAATATTTCAGTATGCGCTTAGCAGCAATGTAATGTGACTGCTTAGGGTTAGATTGAAATCTTGCACAAATACAGACAGCAAACATAATATCAGGTCTACTGGCAGTAAGATATAACAGTGAACCAATAAGACCACGATATTGAGTTACCTCTACTGAAATTCCATTTTCATCCTTGTCAAGTTTAGTAGATGAGCTCATAGGAGTGGAAGCAGCAGAGCATCCATGCCAAACTTTTTCAGTAGTTCCTTAGTATACTTAGATTGATTTAAAAATATTCCAGTATCAAGTAGCTTGATCTGTAGTCCTAGGAAGAATGTTAATTCTCCCATCATGCTCATTTCAAATTGTTCCTGCATTAATTTTGAAAACATTGCGCACAATTTGGGGTTAGTTGACCCAAAGATAATGTCATCAACATAAATCTGTACTAACAAAATGTGCTTATTCTTAACTAAAGTGAACAAGGTTTTGTCTACTGTACTGATAGTAAAATCATGATTGACTAGAAATTGTGAGAGCCTGTCATACCAAGCTCGAGGTGCCTGTTTTAAATTATACAGGGCTTTGTGTAATTTAAATACATGATTTGGTAAGAAATGATCGATAAAACCTGGAGCTTGTTCAACGCAGACTTCTTCTTGCAGTAGACCATTTAGGAAGACGCTTTTCACGTCCATCTGATAAACTTTGATATTTTTGAAAGCAGCAAAGGCTAAAAATATTCTGATCGCTTCAAGCCTTGCTACTAGTGCATAGGTTTTATCATAGTCTATTCCTTCTTCTTGTCTAAAACCTTGAGCTACCAATCTTGCCTTATTTCTGACCACAGTGCCTTCTTCATTTAGTTTGTTTCTAAATACCCACCATGTTCCAATAATAGCTTGATGAGTTGGTCTAGGTACAAGAAACCAGACTTCATTTCTTTTAAATTGATTCAGCTCTTCTTGCATAGCTTCGATCCAACTGGGTTCCAGAATAGCTTCTTCAATTTTCTTTGGTTCATCCTGAGAGATAAAAGCAGCATGCATATATTCATTAATCATTTGCCTTCTGGTTCTTAATGGAGCTGAAGGATTATCAATAACCAAAGATGGAGGATGAGATTTCCTCTAGACAAAAGGATTTAAAGAAATTTTTTCTTGGTTTGATAGATTCGAATCAGGCTCAGCTAAAGTAGTAGCAGGTTCTGCAATGTTCACTTCTGGTTTTGGTAAATCCTGTGTCTGAGCAATTGGTTCTACCAGAGGAATGTGTATGGTTCTGGTTTTTGAGCATCTTTAACATTAGGTTCTACATCATCTTCACTATCCAGTTCCAGATGAATCATGTCTAACATGTTACTTAAATTTGACATGTTAGAAATTCCAGGAGCACTGCTATCTTCATCAAAGACAACATGAATAGATTCTTCAACATTAAGAGTTCTATTATTGAAAATTCTGAAAGCTTTGCTTACTGCTGAATATCCAAGAAATAGTCCAGCATCTGATTTTGAATCAAATGCAGACAAATAATTTTTACCGTTATTGTGAACAAAACATCTTCAACCAAATACATGAAAATAATATACATTAGGCTTACTCCCTTTCCATATCTCATACGGAGTCTGATTGTGTCTTTTGTTGATCATTGTTCTGTTCTGTTCATAGCATGCTGTGTTGATTGCTTCTGTCTAGAAGCGCTGAAAGATGTCTGCATCTGCTAGCATTGTTCTAGCAGCTTCTTTAAGAGTTCTGTTTCTCCTCTCAGCTACTCCATTCTGTTGAGGCGTTCTGGCAGCTGAATATTCATGATGAATGCCCTGTTCATCCAAGTATAACTCAAGAATCTCGTTAGTAAACTCAGTTCCACGATCACTTCTGATTTTAATGACCGAAATAGATTTTTCATTTTGAATATTTTTCAGAAGCTTGATCAGGAGACTACTGGTTTGATCTTTTCCAGCAAGAAATATTACCCAAGTAAATCTAGAAAAGTCATCAACAACAACAAGTGTATATTTCATTCCCCCTAAGCTCATGATAGGGATTGGACGAAACAAGTCCATATGCAATAATTCCAAACACCTTGAAGTTGATTTACTACCTTTATTCTTGAAGCTAGATCTGACTTGCTTACCAAGTTGACATGCAGAACATACATGATTCTTAACGAAGTTTATATCATGCAAACCATCAACTATGTTCTGCTTCTTGAGATTATTGATTGACTTGAAATTCAGATGATTCAATCTCTTATGCCATAGCCAATGTTTATCACTAAGAGAGACAACTAAAAACGTATGAACATTAATATGATCTTTATTCCATTAAACTTTGTATGTGTTGCCTTATCTTTTTCCAGTTAATACAGTAGACTCATCAGCATTTTTAACTGTGCATGTGTGCTTTTGAAAAGCCACAGAATAACCATTATCACATAGTTGATTGATGTTAATCAAGTTGTAAAAAAGATTTTCAACTGATGCTTACATCGTTGATAGTAATATTAACATGGATAATCTTACCCTTACCCATGGTTTTACCTTTTGAGTTATTCCCAAATGTTATTTTTGGTCCAGTACAACTCATTACTTCTGATAGTAGATTTTTCTGTCCAGTCATGTGTCTGGAACATCCACTGTCCAGATACTATGTGGAGCTGCTGATTTTGGTTTTCCTCTCCTGTTCATGCAAACACAAATTTTAGTATCTGGTACCCAATCTTTGGGTCCAATCCTTATTAGTCCTTTAGGAACTCACATTTGTACAATTTTAGGTGACCTTGTACTTCGGGTATCCAAAGACGTGTGTGCAACAGAAAGTGTGCTATTTCTAACAGAATGCATTTTAGAATGATGTTCTTCCCTTCTGTTTTTGTTGTCTGGTCTGTATCTCATCTGAACAGGTCTAGAATTATAGTACTGGTAGTTTTTAACCTTCATAGAGGGTTATCCTCCTGAGTTGAATCCTATGCTGGATCCATAACTCTGGTGAACTCTTCCCTTAGGTTCAACATACCCCAGACCATAATGCTTCCTTATGTTCGTCTGATCTACAGTCCTTTCAACTCAAACAGTTGGTACTTCATGTTCATATACCATACTGGATTTGACAAAGTGAATGAATTTCCCTTTGCCTTTATCCAGCTCTGGCTTAATACTTGTTTTAGAAGTGCTTTCATTATTGCTGAATCCGAGACCACTCCTATCACCGGATTGCTTCTGCAACTCTTGCATCTTCTCTAAAGAAACAGAAGACTTGTTCCATGCATTTACAAAAACAGATATCTTCTGCTTTTCAGACCTCATTGTTTGGTAATCTGCATTCACTCTTTCATTCTCAATTCTTAACTTACTCATCTCAACTTTTAAATCATTGCAGCTGTTCTCTTGCAAGCAAGTGAACTTACTGACTTGATCTTTTATGTCTTGATTTTCAATCTTAACTTCCTCGAATGATTGAGAAAGTCTTGAGTACTCTTCAACCATGTCATGCAGTGCTTTAATCAAATCAATTCGTGTAAATTCGTCAGAGTCAAAGTCAAGTACCTCTCTAAATGTCGAGGTTGGTTCAATATCTACCATGAGACATTTGATCTCTTCTGCATCACTTTCGCTAGAATGACTTTCTGAGTCAGAAGACTCAGAACGAGAATCCGCCCATTTAGATTTGCTTTCCTCAGCAATCATCGCTTTGCGGTCTCTTCTGAATTTCTTGTCATTACTCTTGTATTCCTTTTTCTTCTAGTCATCCTTCTTGGGCTTTGGACAATCAGCAATAAAGTGACCGATCTTTCCACAGTTAAAACACGCCATGTCACCAGGTGGTGAATCCTTCTTGAAGTTCCGGTTAGGGCTTTGGTAAGCTCGGTGATTCTTCTTCATGAATCTGGAGAATTTCTTCACAAAAAGAGACATAACATCATTGCTGATCTTTTCAGCAGTCTTTTCAGAAGTGCTCTCAATGATGGTAGCAGATAATGCTTGTGGAACAACTACGGCAGCAGCAGCAGCAGTAGCATCAAGAGCTTTTGTCGGTAGATTTGTTGAGGGCTCTTCTCCGCTTCTTACTTCCAGTTCGAACTCATAGGCTTTTAAGTCAGCAAACAAGTCATGTAGCTCCAACTTGTTTAGATATTTAGAGACTCTCATAGCAATTGTTTTAACGTCCCATTCCCTGGGTTAAGCTCTCATTACTTTGAGTGCTATTTCTCTGTTACCATATTCTTTCCCAAGAGTACTGCTTTGTTAATGCGATACAAGAACTTCTACTTTTATAGTATCTTCTGGTTTTACTAACGTGATCTACTTGTTTTGACTATCATCACCACAATTAAATTAAGTCTATCAAGTACACAGGCCTCTTCCGTGCAATTGCAGCAAGACTGAAAACAAAGGTCTACTATTAGACCATGTATAGAGCTGAAGCACACGCAACAAATCCAAAAGTATAAAATTTGCTAAGTTCCAACAGAAAATTAGAAACGCTACAAGCCAAAACCATTGAAAGAATCCACCAAATTAAAATTATAACACTCATCAGGTTCAAAGAAAAAATACAAAAACATTAGATTAGATATTGATGAAAAAAATGGAAGAAGATAAATATATGGAAATCACTAGGTCGACGAGGCAAGACGAAAGATAGACCACGACACATAATAAATAGACAATGACACGATACTCTCTTGGACAGCAAAAAAATGGAATATCACCTAACAGTTTTTGCAACTTAAAATATCACCACCACATTAATTCATCTAAATAACACTTACACTTATTTTAGATGTTTGCAGAAATCAATAATGTGAAGAAGCCAAAAAGGAATAATCTCAAAGGAAGGGGAAATGCCTACACATACTATCACATGGATAGGGGAAGTAACACATCACTTTCGTCACTAGTCAAATGGCGACCAAGATGACCAGCATGAACTCCACGGCACCTGATAAATTATCATATTGGTTACCAATTCATAGTTGTCAAGGGCACAAGGCACACCGAGGCGCACAAGGGCTCTGGAGCCTGAGGCGCAAGGCGCAAGGCGAGGCGCGCGCCTTACCAAAGCAAGACGCTCATTTTTAATTTTTTTAAAAAATATTTTATCTTAGAAATTAGAATAATATATTAAAATATGAATTAATTAAGTAACAATGTCACACAAAACAACAAATATTTAATAAGTTAATAATAATAAGTAACACGATTAAAATTCTTCAATCATCCAAATCAAGTTCATCTTCTTCCATCGAATTATCAGAGTCTTTAGAACTTTCGGACTTATATTCTTCTTGATCTTCACCACTTTCTTGATCGACATCAATTTCTTCTTCCTCTTCATCCAAAAGATGTGAAATTGGCCTTTTTATGGTTGTTTGGATGTAGATGCCCTTACCTCGTTTCAAGAAGATGAAGCACGAGATCTAAAACCATAAATTGGTTCACCAACCCAGACGCTCGGACTACATCACCCCATGTCAATTCATCATCTACAAAGACTAGATTATTTTCTTCATTGTCCAATCCTCCCATCAACCATTCATTGCTATCATCGATATCATCCAATGAAATAGGATCAATTTTTTCGCGCAAATCATATCGACGTTTCAATGCCCTATTATATTTAATGAAGACTAGATCATTCAAACGCTTATGCGCCAACCTGTTTCTTCTTTCCGAATGAAGCTGCAAAAATTTTAAAATACATTCATCCTTCATGAATAGTTCAAGATAATAATTTTAATTAATATTTCAAAACTCAAGAATATCTATTCAATGTTAAAATTTAAATACTTACATGTTGAAACATACTCTAGTTTCGCTCACAACTAGAAGCACTGCACGTAAGGCTCAGAATTCTCACAGCAAAATCTTGCAATTGTGGGGTCGTTGAACCATAAGCCAACCACCATTCAGCTATCAAATGAGATAAAAAAATTTCAAAATTCAAATACTTCAAGTTTTCAACAATATGTTATGATCTTGATTCCTTGAAATAAAAAAAAGAATTAATTACCTGGTGATAATTTATTTCTATGTTTAATAGCCATAGAACCGCCAAAAAACCTATCAGCATTTTTATATTTTGAGAGTTGATATGTGATTTTATCTTGAAGGTCAACATCTTCACACATCTTTTCAACACACTCGTACAACCCCTTCATAACTTCAGCATCTTTTTCTATCTCAGGATTCGTATAAAATAATTCCGGGTTCAAAAAGTAACCAGCTGCATGCAAAGGCTTATGAAGCTGATCCGTCCACCTTTTATCAATGATTTCAAAAATCTTTTGGTACTTCTCTTCATTGTTGTTGAAAGCCAAAGCAATAGCCTCCTTAGCTCGATCCATAGCCTCGTATATATACCCCATCGCAGGTTTTTTTTCACCATCAACTAATCGAAGCACTTTAATAATTGGGCCACCAATTTAATGGCATAAACAACATGATTCCAAAACGAAGGCATCAATATAATCTCTGTTGCACGTTTACCTTCTACCCCCTTCGCAAATCGACTCGTGTTCCACTTTTCTGAAGTGAACATCTTTCCTAAATTCACCTTCTGTTTTTGAAACCTTTTTAATGTCAAAAAAGCAGTGGAAAAACGAGTTTTCTCAGCCCTAGCCATTTATCTTTGACCTATGAATTCTCTCATCATGTTCAAGACTTGTGACCTATTATATATATAGCCATTCACCATCATGCCCCTTTCATAAACCTTCTTCAGTACAGGAATTTTGAACAAATCTTCAAGCATTAAATCCAAACAATGGGCATCACATGGAGTCCAGAATATGTGTGTAAATCTTATCGTCAAATGCTTCCCTGATATATTAAAGATTTATGTTATTGCTTATAAGTAACAAATCTAATACTTATTAGAAAGTAATCTCTTGAATTCACATTTCATACCTGCTGAAACATTTGCAGATGCATTATCTGTAACCAGTTGAACAACATTCTTTGGACCAATTTGCTCCACATACTTTTCAAGTAGGTCAAACAACTTGAGACCGGTATGAGAAAAGTCGAAGGCATCCACAGATTCCAAAAATACTGTCCCTCTTGGACCGTTCACCAAAATATTAATCAAAGTTCTATTTTCTCCATCATTCCATCCGTCATCCATTAATGAGCATCCATAAATTTTATAGTCTGCCTCGTAATCTTTGAAAAGAATTTTCGTACTATGTATTTCTTTATTTAAATAAGTTACCTTAACTTCATGGTAACTTGGGGCTTCCAATCATGAGTACAATAAGATGCAGCTCTACAAAATTTCTTAAAGCTATCATACTTTATAGCATTTGATGTGAATCCTCGTACGAAGAAAAGCAAACACGATTAAATATGAATCGTGCCCTCAATTCAATAACGAACAAGGATCGTTGTTACGATGTCCCGATATTTTGATTCAAGTATGACGTGATTTTCACCCCTAAACTACGTGGTTTAGTAACAAAGAATCACAATGAAAACAATTGAAAACCAAACGAACCTTCAAAGAACCTGTCCTTGACAATCCGTATGAAATCAACCGACAAACGCCACAAAGTAAAACTTTGATAAGTTTGATTTTGATTACAAAGCAAAAGCCTTGAAAATCTTGAGAGAAAATTTTCAAAAGTTTGATAAACTCAATAATAATATCTGAATTGTATGTCAAATTTTGTCCATAATATGTTTACATATCAAAAATATATCAAATTTTGTTACCAAACAACTCAAATCTCTAAAATAGGAAACTAAGGATTATTCTCGGCTGCGGCGCGCTGGGGCGGTATAATTTGGCCGCCCTAGCGCGAGGGCTTCTGGACTAGGCGCGCTGGGGCGGTGAAGTTTGGCCGCCCTAGCGCGAGGCATTCGGGATTCGGACAGAGTGTTTGGCTTTGGGGCGGTGAAGTTTGGCCGCCCTAGCGCGGAGGCTTCTGCTCCCGAGTAATTTTCTTCATACTTTAGCACTTGAACCGCATTCCACTGATCCCCAAACTTTCTCCCTTGAATCACGAACCCCTCGGGAGTTGGCTCCTTGCTTGCAAGCTCTACTTGATTTCTCATGAGCCCTTTCAATGTTTCATTGAATCTCTTTAATCGTCCCCTCGTGATTGGCCCCTCCGGCAACTCTAAAGGATCCCATACTTTCCTTGGAGCCTGATCATCCGTGTTTGCATCATCCTCCCCTTCTTGAAAAGGATTTGTCGTCAAATCTTGTTCATCACCTACATCAAACAACGACAAATCACTAACATTAAAAGTAGAACTGACGTTATATTCACCTGGCAGGTCGAGTTTGTAGGCATTGTCATTGATCCTCTCGAGGACTTGAAATGGTCCATCACCCCTAGGTAGTAGCTTCGAGCGCCGCTTCTCGGGGAACCTTTCCTTCCGCAAGTGCAACCACACCCAATCACCTTTCTCAAATACCACCTTCTTCTTCCCCTTGATGGCTTGCTTGGCATAGTGCTCATTTTTCTTCTCAATGTTGGCTTTGGCCTTTTCATGCAAACCCCTAACAAATTCCACCTTCTTTTTGCCATCCATGTTTAACCTTTCACTGACAAGTGAAGACATCAAATCCAAAGGAGTCAAAAGATTAAAGCCATAACGATCTCAAATGGCGAATAATTTGTAGTAGAATGCACATTGCGATTATAAGCAAACTCAACAAAAGGCAAACAATCTTCCCAATTCTTTAAGTTCTTTTTAAGAATAGCATGCAAAAGTGTTCCTAAAGTTCTATTAACAACTTCAGTTTGTCCATCCGTTTGGGGATGACAGGTAGTAGAGAACAACAATTTTGTGCTAAGTTTAGCCCCCACTTTTCCAAAAGTAACTCAAAAACTTAACATCACGGTCATAAACATTCGTCCTAGGCATGCCATGCAACCTAACAACATCTCTAAAGAATAAGTCCGCAATGTTAGAAGCATCATCAGTTTTATGACAAGCTATAAAATGTGCCATTTTAGAAAATCTGTCCACAACAACAAATATAGAGTCCCTCCCCTTCTTCGTCCTAGGCAACCTCAAAACAAAGTCCATAGAAATATCAACCCAAGGTTCACTAGGGACGGGAAGTGGTGTATACAATCCATGTGGTTGTGTCCTAGACTTAGCTTGTCTACAAGTTATGCACTTATCACACACACGCTCAACTTCATGTTTCATACGTGGCCAATAAAAATGTTCATGCAAAGCACTCAAGGTTTTTGCCACACCAAAGTGTCCCATCAAACCACCCCCATGTGCCTCCTTAACAAGTAATTCACGAATGGATGATTTAGGAATGCACAACCTATTTTCTCTAAACAAGAAACCATTATGCAAATAGAATTTTTCATGTGGACCATGCATACAAGTTTCAAACACACTCTTAAAATCCTCATCTAGCACATACAACTCTTTCACATGCTCAAACCCCAAAATTTTAGATTCCAAGGTAGAGATCAGTACGTACCTCGTGATAGTGCATCGGCCACTATATTTTCCTTACCTTGTTTGTACTTGATTGTGTAGGGAAATGTCTCTATGAATGACACCTACTTGGCATGTAATAGCCGATCGTTCATGTCTTTTGTTATGAATTACGGTATTTTTATTGTGATTGTTTATGGCTTTACATTATGATATGAATGGTAATGAATGTTATAGAATGGAATAGATAATGGATGGGTAGAATAGAATGTTGAATTTGAGTTAAATAGGTAATGGAAGTGTTGTAACGGTATGAAACTGTGGCAGTAGTTGTGGTTTTTAGCATAATGTTTTGTATATTGATCTGATTGATGTGAGGCAACTTTCATTAGAAAGATAATACATAAGGCTATAACTTTCATGATTTTAGTTTTGCTCAAATCATTGTGGAAGACAAGCCAAAAGCGCCCCGAAGTGTGTCATGCGTATCGTCGTTCCTACAATGACACATGTTGGAAGAATGAGCATAACTATTTACTCCGACCTTCAAATGACATGAGGTCAATTGAAGATGAAAGCAAAGACATAGGGCTACAACTTTTATGTTTACCACTTTTTCTAATTCTGAAGGGAGGAGGCGTTTCGGAAGCGATCTTTGATGTGGCTGTGCGCAGAGCGGCGCCCGAGCGGTAAGATTTGTTCGCCCGAGCGCGCCCCGTTCTGAATTTTTGAGTTTTGGGCAGTAATTTCGGAGCTAGGGCGGTAATATGTGACCACACGAGCGCCCAGCAAGTTAAAAAGCGTGTTTTGAGGTTTGGGATGACATAAAATCGAATGAGATCACTTTTGTACTCACTTTTCCTCATTTCTTCTCTTTTCTCCATCGGTTTGGAAGCTAGGGTTCTTCATTTCTCCTTCAATTTAACTTCTTCCAAGACATTAATCTTTGATTGAAGCCTTAATTTTGCTTGGAGATTTGAAGTTCTTCTCCTCAAGAGATTAGGAGCAAGGTAAGAAAGATTATTTCCTTGGGTTAGTGATTGAAGGGAAGATGTTGGGTTGTTTTGTTTGGGTGTTGAGGTAAAGTTGTTAATATAATGATTGATGGTATTATTATTGATATTGTGTTGTAGGAATCCCTCAAGAACTAAGCAACTACTTGTGTATTGGGTTGTAAGTAGACTTTTCCTTTGAATGCATCTCATGAGCTATGTATATGATAAATGAAGTTTCTATTGATTTTAGCTCCTTTAAATCATTGATTATGTATATTGTACGTATTGATATATTGAAAAGAAATGGAATTGATGCCAAGGGCAAAGTAAAGGAGCTAATTCTTTAGCACGCACACCACGTGTTTGATAAAATGTTTCAATGAATGTTTTTATGGCTTGATGGTTATATGGTATTGTGTTGTTACCTATGGTAATTCTAAACCCACTTGACTGAAGTTGATCAACATAATGACATGTACTGTGACTGATTTTGACTGAGATGTACATGTGTACTATTGACTGATGACCTATCAATGCCTTACCAATGAAAAGAAATGAATTTTTCTATAGATGCCATCTTATAATTGTTTTATATACACATTTTATTGACTGATGGCATATTACAGTTAAGAAATTGTATGGATTCCTTCTTTACACTATGTTATATGTACTTGTTATTTAAAGGTCTACTTGCTGAGTTTTATAACTCATTTCAGTTATGTTCATGAGATGCAGATACAGGTAACTGAGATTGATACGGCGGGGTGTCGAGACGGAAGAAAAAAATGTGCCAAGCTTGGAGGAAGGGTGAAATGATTATTTTGTCAATGGATGGTTGAAGAAAGTATTTTGTTTTGTAATGGTTGGAGTTGGCTAACATATTTTGTTGTAACTCATTTGATATTTTGGGAGTTTAACTTGACTTAATTACTTTGGTAATCAAATGGAATGCTTTTGATTTTGTATATCTTTATGTATTAGTTGTGGGAAATTTTTATGGTGTATTGGTTTTATTGCTTGAGACAGAATATGAGTTCCTTTTTACGGGGAAACCTTGCCAAAATTTTTAAAGTACATACTTTCCTCCAAGTCTATTTTTAAGGCTTCCGCATTATAGAGTTTATTATTATTTTAAAACGGGTTAGGGTGTCACATGGCATGCCGCTTGTTCAGCTTTTGTTGCCCCTTAAGGTGCTTTAGAGACTCATGATCCGTATGAATCACAAACTCCTTAGGCCTCAAGTAGTGCTGCCACGTCCCTAGAGTCCTCACAAGTGCGTAGAACTCCTTATCATACGTTGGGTAATTCATGCTGCCCCATTAAGCTTCTCACTAAAGTATGCCACCGGCCGCCTTCCTTGCATCAACACTTCACCAATACCTACACCTTAAGCATCACATTCAATTTCAAAAGTATTAGCAAAGTCAGGTAAAACAAGTAAAGGAGCATTAATTATTTTTTGCTTAATAAAATTAAAAGACTTATCTTGCTCCTCGCCCCAATAGAATGGAACGTTCTTCTTGATCACCGCCGTCATTCGTACCGCCAGTGTGCTAAAATCCTTTACAAACCTTCTATAGAAGTTTGCAAGACCATGAAAACTTCGGACTTGACCAACAGTAGTAGGCGTTGGCCAATCTCGAATAGCACTTACCTTGTCTTCATCCACTTATATTCCCTGTGAGCTTACCACAAAATCAAGAAAGACAAGTTTGCTTGTACAAAAATCACATTTTTTAAGTTAGCATACAAATTTTCAGCCCTTAGTGTGATTAGCACAAGTCTCAAGTGATTAACATGCTCATCCAAGTTTTTGCTATACACTAGGATATCATCAAAGTATACCACAACAAATTCTTTATGTATGCACGCAAAACATGGTTCATTAACCTCATAAAGGTGCTAGGAGCGTTAGTTAAGCCAAAAGGCATGACCATCCACTCATATAACCCATACTTGGTTTTAAAAGCAGTTTTCCACTCATCACCTTCCCTCATCCTAATTTGGTGATATCCACTCTTCAAATCAATTTTGATAAAGATACGAGCATCATGCAACTCATCTAACATATCATCTAGTCTAGTATGAGATGCCTATACTTAATGGTTATGTTATTGATTGCCCTACAATCAACACACATACGCCATGAGTCATCCTTCTTAGGAACTAATAAAACAGGTACAGCACAAGGTGACATGGACTCACGCACAAAACCCCTATCTAACAACTCACTTACCTGCCGTTGAAGCTCCTTAGTCTCCTCCATATTGCTCCTATAAGCTGGATGATTCGGCAATGCACTCCCAGGCACGAAATCGATTTGATGCTTGATTCCCCTCAATGGTGGTAAGCCTTGAGGTAACTCCTCCAGAAACACATATTCAAATTCCTACAAAAGTGAAGCAACAATGCTCGGAAGGGACCCGGCTATATCACTTGTGTTAAGGAGAATCTCCTTGTAAAGAATCAACACAAGTGGTTCATGTGTGTGCATTAAATATTTCAACTCACCTTTTTGGGCCATATATGTTTTTTTTTTTTTGGCCTCTTTCCTCTCATTTTCTTCCCTCTCATTTTCTTTCCTCTCTTTTTTCTTTTGTATGGCCGTTTCACTCTTTTGATCACTTTTTTTTCAGCCATTTCATTTTTATTTTCAAAGGCCATCTCACTTTTTTGTTCACTCTTTTTTCGGCCTCATCTCTCTTTTTCTTTTTTAATTGGTCCTCCAACACTTGCTTTGGGGACAAAGAAAGAAATACAATGGATTCCTTCTTCAATACAAATGAGTACTTATTCTTGAACCCATCATGTGTCACTCGCCTATCATATTGCCACGGCCTACCCAACAACATATGACAAGCATGCATGGGCACCACATCACACAAGACCTCATCCACATACTTCCCAATAGAAAAAGACACCAATACTTATTTGTTCACCTTCACCTCCGCACAATCATTCAACCATTGAAGCCTATATGGTTGAGGATGCTTTAATGTAGGAAAACCCAATTTTTCTACCATTTCACTACTAGCCACATTGGTACAACTCCCCTCATCTATGATAAGATTGCAAACCTTACTATTCACAAAACATCTGGTATGGAACAAGTTTTCCCTTTGGTTAGTCTCCTCCTCATTGACTTGGGCACTCATGATTCGCCTAGTCACTAGTGCTTTACCTACAACCGTCCTATATCCCTCATCAGGATCCTCCAACGCAGGCATCTCATCATCTTCACCCTCATCATCACCCTCACTTTGAGACTCATACTCACCATAGTCATTTAAAATCATAACCCTCTTATTATGATATTGGCTAGCAATATGACCCAACCCTTGACACCTAAAACATTTAGTATCTTTAGAACGATTAAGAGGAGTTTCAGATTTACCTTGCACTCCTTGTTTAGGCGTCTCTTGCTTAGTCTCAATCTTGGGTTTGGCCACCAATTTGCTTTCATCATGTTTTGCCCCATTTGGTCGCCAAGAAGTTGACGAACTCCCAGTTTGATTGGTGCGGCCAACTCCTCGCCTCTTGAGTTGTTGCTCCACTTTTATGGCCATTTGCACCATCTCGTCTAGATCCAAGTAGTGCCTAAGCTCCACTTGATCTTGAATCTCCTGTTCAAACCACAAAGAAAACGTGCCATTGTCGCCTCACTATCCTCCTCTATGTTTGCTCTAATCATGACTACTTCCATTTCCTTATAGTAGTACTCAACACTCTTTACCCCTTGCCTCAAAGTTTGTAGCCTCTTAAACAATCTCCCTATAGTAATGATTGGGCACAAACCTCTTCCTCATGACCCTTCTTCATCTCATCCCAAGTTTCAATGGGTCTCTTATTATACCTCCTCCTAGTGGTCACTAATTGATCCCACCAAATGAGAGCATAGTCTAGGAATTCAACCATCGCCAACCTCACATTCTTTTGTTCGGAGTAGTGGTGACATTCAAACACGAACTCTACCCTCTTTTCCCATTCTAATTATGCCTTCGGGTCAGATTTCCCATGGAACGAAGGAATTTTCATCTAAATACTACTCATGTTACCATCCTCCCTATTCCCATCATATCTACCCCGTACAGCTTCTCTTCTTCCTCTCTCAAATCCTCTACCTCTTCCATTCCTACCCCTAATTCTCATATTGGCTCTCCTCGTCTCCTCCCAAATCATATTCTTCCTCTTCTTCTCCTCTACCCAAATCTTTAGACTTAGTTTTACCTCCACTAGTACTAACTTCAAGCCTACTCATCCTCTCATGTAATGGCTCCAATTCAACTCTCATCATTCTACTAAAATGCCCAAATAATGCCTCCATTTGAACCTTAGACAACCCTTGGTTCGAATTATCTCTTACCTCCCTCTCCATTTCAAATTTCAGATTTGTACCTGCAAGAAAACGTTAGTAGTAAACAAAAATATTCCTCACCCAAATGCTCACGGTCACTCCAAAAAAGTTCGCTCGTCTCTCCTCTCTTATTTTTTTTTCTCACAACAAATACTCACTAGTCACTCCAAAGAAAATTCACTCGCACTCAAGTAGTTTCACTCGAATTTGATAGTATTCTCGAAAGTGTGCTCAAGCTTTGTATTTATATATCAAACAATCAAGTTCAACTTGTGAACAATTGTGATTGACTCACTTGGACTGCGTAGACAGGAAATTTGAAGATAATATATATATATATATATATATATATATATTTGACTGTGAGAGGCAATTGAATTTGACTCACAATATATAGTAGAACAAAATATCAAAAAGAAATAATGGTGAATTTTCGGATTTTTGGTACTTTTTTTTTCTTTTCTTTCTGAGAACTTACTCGAAAATCCCAACAAAAAATCACCAAAAATTTCGGAAACTGACGAAGAACGATATACTAGAAAGATAGATCTGAAAAAGGAACGAAAAGATAACAGATCTGATAATAGAACGAGATAATAAAGCGATAAACTTACTTGAATTCAATGAACCTGGCTCTGATACCAAATGATGTGAATCCTCGTACGAGGAAAAGCAAACACGATTAAATATGAATCGCGCCCTCAATTCAATAACAAACAAGGATCGTTGTTACGATGTCCCGATCTTTTGATTCAAGTATGACGTGATTTTCACCCCTAAACTACGTGGTTTAGTAACAAAGAATCACAATTAAAACAATTGAAAACTAAACGAACCTTCAAAGAACATGTCCTTGACAATCCGTATGAAAGCAACCGACAAACGCCACAAAGTAAAACTTTGATAAGTTTGATTTTGATTACAAAGCAAAAGCCTTGAAAAAGCTTGAGAGAAAATTCTCAAAAGTTTAGTAAACTCAATAATAATATCTGAATTGTATGTCAAATTTCGTCCATAATATGTTTACATATCAAAAAGATATCAAATTTTGTTACCAAACAACTCAAATCTCTAAAATAGGAAACTAAGGATTATTCTTGGCTGCGGCGCGCTGGGGCGGTATAATTTGGCCGCCCTAGCGCGAGGGCTTCTGGACTAGGCGCGCTGGGGCGGTGAAGTTTGGCCGCCCTAGCGCGAGGCGTTCTGGATTCGGACAGAGTGTTTGGCGCTGGGGCGGTGAAGTTTGGCCGCCCTAGCGCGGAGGCTTCGGCTCCCGAGTAATTTTCTTCATACTTTAGCACTTGAACTGCATTCCACTGACTCCCAAACTTGCTCCCTTGAATCACGAACCCCTCGGGACTTGGCTCCTTGCTTGCTATCTCTACTTGATTGCTCATGAACCCTTTCAATGTTTCATTGAATCTCTTTAATCTTCCCCTCGTGATTGGCCCCTCCGGCAACTCTAAAGGATCCCATGCTTTCCTTGGAGCATGATCATCCGTGTTCGCATCAGCATTGAACGGAATACCTGCATCGTACATCCATTTGACAAAATACTGCACCACAGAGTCTCTCACTTTTTTCTGACTTTCATCATATTTCTTTGAATCTTTTGCTCCTTTTGGCTTTCATTGACTCACAACTTGATCCATATTGTTGACAAAGAAATAATCAAGAGGACCAACATTCTTTGTCTTTTGACTTGAGAAAACAGGGGGGATGGCGGTGGAACTTGCTGTTGAACTAAATATTGGTTGTTTCCCTTTTCGAGGGATTGGAACCACATCATCATCTTCCAAAATTTCCAATTGCTCATCAAATTCATCAAAACTAGGATTCATGTCCATTTGCTGCTTGATTTTTTTTTTTTTTATATGTAAACTTGAATTTCAGTTCTAACATGCTTAGGGCATTTTGGATATGCTTTGGCATTTCGGTGGCCTCCAGCAAGATGTTGCTTGAGACGACAAATTCCTCCCTTGAGAATTTTGTCACAAAAAACACATTGCACGGAATTAGTGTATTTTGGATTGAATAATTTCCCATAATTCCAACCAGGATCTTTGCGATTCTCCAAATTTCCAGAGGCAGACATTATCCCAGAGAAAATATTGCAACATATTATATCAATAATTCAGTTTATATACAATAACATAATTTAATAAACCATGCAGAGCCAAATATTTGACATTTACTCACTTAATATTCATCCAAATTTAGTTGCCTTTTCAAGGCTTCACATGAAATAACAAAAGAAATCATTGAAATAAAAATATTAAAAGATATTAAAGGTAGTGGCATCCCTGGTTTGTCTATATATGTTATTGTTGTGTTATTATTGTGGTAAAGGCGCTACAATTGGTCTGATATGAATGATAACGTGTCCCATTGTCCCTTCCCTTTAGCTATGGTTTCATGGATTTAAGACATGTGTAGCACTGTAGCTTTAAACATGGATTTAAGACATGTGTAGCACTGTAGCTTTAAACGTGTCCTACTGTCCTTTTCCTTTAGCTGCGGTCCAATTATATATTTTTTTGTTTGATGGATTTTATATATTTACACATGAAATTTACGTAAATTATTTTAGTAAATAAAAATAAAAAGATGTGCTTGCATGATATAAAATTTGGGAGAGTAGCTTAAAAATGTAAAAATGAATAAATAAGATATCGACAAGACGACAACATCAAGAAACGATACCTGAGCTTCTTCAATAAATGGTTATTGGCCCTTCTCTTATTCACTCTCACGTTGTTGGCTTCTATTGCAGTATGCACACTTCTGCTCTTGTCGCTGTTATTTAATTTGTGAATTAGGCTGCTAGGGTTTGGGCTTGGGGTTGGATTAGGCCTTCTACATTTTAAGTTACTATTAAAAAGAAAACAGAGAAATGCAACTTCTTTGTTATTGAATTTTTTTTTTTTTTTTAAAAAAGCAATCTCAGGCGCGCCCAAGAGCCCTTCGCGTGCTTGGGCTCGCCTTTGTGAATCGTTGCGCCTGGGACAGCCCCAGGCGCAACACCAAGAGGCGCTCGCCTTTGACAACTATAATACCACTTACCATGAGACTAAAACAACGACGCGCCCACCCCATCAAATAGAAAAAAGAAAGAACAACAGGATAAGAACCAAGGGATGTATGTTTCTATGTTTCATTTTTGTTTTTTAGGAAACTATATTATATTCATTAATTAGAAACAATAATTACATATTGCAGACAAGTGATCCGCACAGAAAGAAATAAAAAAGACAAAAACCTTGCTAAAATCAACAGCGTATATAACTCCAATTTCTCACTAAATCTGAAATCGAGAAGTTCTTAAACTCTACGTGCTCCTCAATCCAGCTAGATGCTCGAATCTTAATTTTCTCTCACCATTCTTGAACCGACTCTTCTAAGTTGTAAAAAATCCATATATTCCATTCCAACCATACTGACAAGCAAATACAACGAGCTATTATTGTCCAAAAATGTATACTCCTCCTACCAAGATCGCGTCCAATATCTGCCATAAATAACTCGTGCAAAGTTCTTGGAGCTACCCAAAGTCCAAACCAAATTCATCTCCTCCAAAACTATGAACCAAAGATAGCTTGTGAAAGAACAGTGAATAAGTAGATGATTCTAATTCACCTCCTCCTTCTAGCACAACACACACCAATTAGGGCATAGAGCACACGAAAGCTACTTCTTTTGCAACATCTTACAAGTGAGAAGCTTACCCATCATCGCGGTCCACGAGAAGACTTGAACTTTTGGTGGGATCAGAGCTTTTCAAATGACAGAGAGAAAATAAAAGAAAATCACGGATCGGAAAAAAATATTCATAAAAGGATTTGACGGAGAAAACTCCTGAAGGATCCTTGTCCCAACCCGTGATATAATCTACCCCTCAACCAGTCTGACCCACTCTAAAGATCTTAAGAAAGAGGTCAACTCGTTCACTTCCTCATCTGTCAGATCCCTCAGGCATATTCAAGTGCTAAGATAATGAAGAAAACGAAGAACTATGAAGGTTTTTAATGAGATTAAACGAACGGTGTTTGAGAGTGATTGAGTAAAGGCTCCAGGCCCAAATGGCTGGGTTTCATCTAATTCCAACCCAAAAGTTTTTAAAAGGATTTTGTACTATTTTGGAAATGAAATTTGGCCTCACATTTTTAAAGTAGTTGTAGTATTCAATCAGGTGGTGACGTTTAAAGTAGTATGTGAAAAACCAAAGAACGTACAATAACTGGTCGAAAGGGGCATAAAAAAAGTACGTAAATGTGTAGACGGCTTTTTGAACAATTGAGTTAAATGAGAGGTTGTGTGTTACTTAAACAAATCGTGTAAATTGGGGATGTTGGGTGTGTACTCTAACTAACACCTTCCGCTAATGAGGTGCCAAGAGAGCTTAACAACAGGCAGACTTTTACATAGTTCAGTTGATATTTAAGTGCTGCCATCCCAAGTAGCAGCATCATCCTCATGATCACTCAACAAAAAAAAAAAAATAAAAAAAAAAATAATTCACCTATGCAGTAACAAACTCCTCAAAAGGGACTTATCATGAACTCCGTCCACTTTCAGTTAACATGCAACCCCAATTCACACTTGCATCTTATCTTTCTGCTAGACCAAGTGCAATACATCATCAACCTTCACAATTGACAGGAACATCAAACTCTAAGGTGTAAAATATAAACCATTTTTAAAAAATAAATACTTGACAAGGATGCCAGTTACTTTGAGCTCAGAATATTAAAAATTTAATTATTAAATACAACAAGCCTTCATTAAATACATTGTGCGCGACATTAACCTAAGCAAAAACACACAAAAACTGGAACCAAGCAGCAGATTCCACTCCACTAAGTTGATTTTCATACTTGGGTAAGAAACCTAGAAACTAAATAAATGGAATAAATCTGTAACATCTAGCCAGATGGCCAATTAGAAGAACATAACAATAGAATACAAATTTACCTACCACAAGTAAATTGTCAGAAATTAAATGTCCAGGCATAAAACAAAGTCACTCAGTCTGAAAAATAAAAAAGTATCCCCTACCCAAATCATGTGAAACTAAGACAAAAAAAAAATAAAAATAGCATGTAAACATCAATACTAAGATCCTTCACCCGAAGATAAATCATGGGGAACAAAAACGTACCAAAACTCACTTTACAATTTTTTTTCAAAATAAAAATAAATAGGGATAGATGCCTCGAAACGAACAATAGTTTCACAATCAAGTCAACAATAAACCTCAATGACGAACATCAAATAAGATCAAATGTTATGAAGAGCACACAATCGTTACTCAAGAGAGAGTGTCATTGCAATGCATATAACAAAAAAGCAAAACATTGAATGACATGTATTCCCGTTCAACATATGATGGACTAATAACAATTTACCAAGAAAAAAAAAAACTAATTACAGAGTTACAAAAGCAGATAAGTTGTTTTCCCATTCATCTCATATGCCTACATAAGCACAGACAACCTGAAGTTGGATACTAAACTTCCATAGATATCATAGACTATAACCAAGTCATCAAGTACAAAGTGAAATGTCCAGTACTCATGGAGCCAATACACATGGAAATGAATCACTTAGTAAAGTAAAGGCGTTATCAATCCCACAGTTTGTGAAAAAAAAGTTGGAACATACACAAATTATCAGTGCCCATAGCATGAATTATCAGAGTTACGAACCTAAAGTTGGATGTTAAACTTCCATCAGATATATTAGAAATACGCCTAAGTCACCAAGTGGAAAGTGACTTTTCCAGTATTCATGGAGTCAGTACGCATGGAAATGAATCACATACAATTACAGAGGTTTTCTATAAATCCCGCAATTTCAAAAACATAGTTGGGAAATACGCAAATTATCAGTGTCATACTTTGTGCGAGTATTGTGACAGAGATAACAAATAACCCCCCATCCCTCGCAATTTTGTCATAATTCATTAAAATGTGCATTAAATTACTTTTATTATAAGTAAATATAAAGTTTACATCACTTCAAATATATATACATATATAAATTTGCATCTTTCTAAGTCAGTGGGCACCGACTTATGAAAGGTATCCAGACCTACACTAGGGTCCAACTCTGGAAGCTATATTGGCTTCAATTTACAACTTCAAGAAGAAAAATCATCATAAGCAAAATCAAAGTCATATAACAGAACAGAATTTTAAAGTAGAGATTAATGGATTTGAGATTCTCCATCGGCTCCAAACCTTTTCTTGATATGCAGCATTCAACTTAGTAGTCTAATTAAAATGATGTGCCTGACAATACAATCGTGTAGTTTACATTCCATTGTACTACAGTGTGATCTCTGACATAAAAATAACCCATTCATAACACGCTCAACAATATCATGCATCTTACAACTTCTAACATCATGTGTTCCACCTTTTCTTCAATTCCTTGGAAGATAGAGCAATCAACCGACTTCATATTGGTGTTCATCGTTTTGTTTCCACTTAATATAGGGCATTTAAATGGCACTACTCACAAAAACTACTTCACTACATTCTAGGCCCCACGTCACAGGGTAATTATCAGGGAGAGAAAAGAAGCTTCATGCACTTCATGCAAAAAGTTTATCTTGCTCAATTTTGCAGTTGTGGGATATCATGCTAGTAATCAACATTAGTATATCACTTTTCAAAATTTAAGCCAAGATAAAACCCTCATGGGCGTCATTCCCAGAAGAAAAGTAAATTTGGACTATGAATATTAATTACAATTCAAGGTAACTTTTTAGCCCAAGAACAAGTGCTAGTTCCACATGGATTAGAGAAGGGAAATAAAGATTGACAACAAAAAAAAATAACATGCACGACAGTGCAAAATCTTATTGCAACAATAAAAAGAATACTAGCCGGATATGACTTATTATAAAATTTCATGGCATTTAAATCATCCAGTAAAGAGTATTTACAAGCCCCACATGCCACAACTGTAAGTTCATACAAAAGTCAAGCTAAAAAGGTGATATTATTTTTATCAAACATTTACAACCAGCGCTAAATCGACCCTATCAACCGCAAATGTTGTTGACATCAGTTAACCCCTACTTCTCTTATCTGAACCATCAACTCAGCAGTCCCTGTCAAACTGCTATTTAACTCCATTGCTAAAAAGCTGCACAGCACGCTCCACTGATAGCACAATAGGCAGTAGAACTTTATCATAGAAGAATTCTCCAAGCTTCAATGTTCCCTTCAAAATCTCAATTAAATACTGTTGTTGTAAAATTATATTGCTGAAGGAATTAGAGAAAACAAATGCAAATCAAGTCCGAAGATGATTTTCTCATATCAGAAAAGTTATGCTCAATCACATATTTAAAGAACTGAAAATAACAAAATGACTAAACTAATTCCTTAAGACTAGGATAACATAACAGAATCAAAGACTAATTCAAAACACATGATTGTGCACATGTGGACTTTTATTCTTAAAGAAACTAAAGCAAATTCTCAACACTCCTCCTTGCTTTAGGAACTGCAAACTCCAATTTTCTGCCTAAGAACCACAAACCTGTTTAAAGGTAGTGGCTTTGTGAATGAATCTGCCAGTTGATCTTCAGACTTGCAGTAGAGCAGTGTTACAACATCTTCTTTCTGTACTTCTCTTACAAAGAACAACTTAATGTTGAAATGCTTAGTTTTCCCATGAAACACTGGATTTTTTGAGATAGCAATGGCTGCTTGGTTGTCAACAAAAATTTCATGTGCTTTTCTTTGGCTCCATGTTGAGATCTGTTAGAATTTTCCTCAACCATATTGCTTGATTTACAGCTGAGGCTGCAGCAATGAATTCAGCCTCTGCAGTGGACTGTGCCACATTTTCTTGTTTTCTTGAACACCATGAAAAAATGCCCGCCCCAAAACTAAAGCAATAACCTGAGGTGCTTTTCATGTCATCAGCTGATCCTCCCCAATCACTATCTGAGAATCCTACAAGCTTGAACTCCTTGCCTTTTGTGAATTTGACTCCAAGATCAATTGTGCCTTTAACATATCGAATCACCCTCTTGGCAGCCCTTAGATGTATCTCACTAGCACAATGCATAAATCTAGATAGAATACTTACTGCATTCATAATGTCTGGTCTTGTTGTTGTCAAATACATCAAGCATCCCACCAAGCTTCTAAAAAATTCTTCATTCACTTTATCAGTACCATCATCTTGACACAACTTTTCTTTTTGATTCATTGGTGTACTCACTTCTTTGCAATCTTCAAAACTTGAACTTCTTCAGAATCTCCTTTGCATACTTCCTCTGACAGATGAAGACTTCATGTTCTCTTTGCTTAATTTCCATTCCAAGAAAGAATGTCATTAAGCCAAGATCTGTCATTTCAAAAACTTTCATAATCTTGAGCTTGAAGTTTTTTACAAGTGTTGTGTTGGATCCTGTAACTAACAAATCGTCAACATAAAGTGATAAAACAAGAACCTCATTGCCTTCTTGTTTTACATACAAAGTTGATTCGGAGAGACTTTTAAAAAATCCCAAGTTCAACAAATAATCATCAATTTTGCTGTACCAAACCCTTGGAGCTTGCTTCAAGCCATAAAGAGCTTTCTTGAGAAGATAAACCTTGTCTTCTTCTCCTTTCTTCACAAATCCTTCAGGTTGATCAACATAGATCTCTTCCTTCAAGTCACCATTCAAGAAGACTGACTTAACATCTAACTGGTAGACTCTTCAGTTTTTTTGAGCAGCAATTGCAAGCAGCATTCTGATGGTGTCAAGCCTAGCAACCGGTGCAAAAGTGTCAGAGTAGTCAACACCAAATATCTGTGCAAAACCCCTCACCACTAGCCTTGCTTTGTACTTGTGAACTAAACCATTGGCATTGAGTTTAGTTCTAAACACCCATTTGACTCCAATTACTTTTCTGTCTTGAGGTCTCTCCACAAGATACCAAGTCTTGTTCTTTTCAATCATGGACAACTCCTCCTTCATTGCAACCATCCAATTTTGATCTTTCTTGGCTTCTTCATAACTTGCTGGTTCACACACTGCTATGTTGCACCTGTGATATATTTCAGAAAGAGATCGAGTACCTCTAACAGGAGCATCATCAAATGCTTCATTTTGCCAGTCATCATCAATCTGATCTGATAATTCACCATGAGTCAGATGTTGAAACTTCAGTTTGTCCTCCTTTGCTGAAATATTCCAGTCTCATTTTTGTCTTCCACGAAATGCACATCTCTGCTTACAACAATTTTCCCATCTTGTGGTTTGAAAATTTTATAAGCTTTACTCGCATCGCTATAGCCTATAAAGATGCTTGGTGATGCTCTTTTGTCAAGTTTGTCACGCTTGCACTGCGGAACATGAGTGTAACACAAACCACCAAATATTTTAAGAAATTTTAAGGTTGGTTTGTATTCAAACCAGACTTCAAATGGTGTTTGATCTTTGACTGCCCTTGTAGGAAGTCTGTTTTGAAGAAATACAGATGTGCTTGCTGCTTCTGCCCAGAATTTCTTTGGCAGACTCTTCTCGTGCAACATACATCTTGTCATCTCCATAATGTATCTATTCTTTCTTTCACTAACTCCATTTTGTTGTGGAGTATATGGAGCAGTTAGTTGATGTTGAATGCCCGATTCCACACAAAATTGATTGAAAGCTTCTGAGGTATACTCCTTCCCATTGTCTGATCTAAGTGCTTTAATTTTGCATCCACTTTCATTTTCAACTTTTGCTTTGAAATTCCAAAAAACTCGTGCAACCTCTGACTTGTGCTTCAAAAAGAAAATCCAACACATGCGTGTGAAGTCATCAATGAAAACAACGTAGTACTTACTTCCTGACAGTGATTCTGTACTTTGAGGTCCACACACATCAGTTTGTATTAGCTGCAATTTTTGTGTGGCTCTCCAAGCCGTCTTTGGAAATGGCTTTCTGCTTTGCTTTCCATACTGACAAGCTTGGCAATCTGGAATTTGTTTATCAAGGTCAGGCAAATCATTTGTGAACTGATTTGACTTCATGTATTGCAGACCTCGAAGATGATAGTGACCCAGCCTCTTGTGCCATATTTCAGTGATGCTTTCCTTTGCCAAGAATGCAACATGCTCCTCTTCAAGTGGATTGAAAGAAAAACTACTCTTTTTCATTCTGATATCGAAGATTTTCAGGCCTGCTTGGTCTTCAATCAGACAAGAACCATTGTTAAAAGTCACTTTGTACCCCTTTTCTATTAATTGACCAATACTTATCAAATTTTGATCAATTTAAGGAACATATAGTACATCATGTATTAACTTGGTTCCTGTGCAGCTTTCTATTGCTATGGTGCCCTTGCCTTTTACTTCAATGCAGTCACCATTACCAATTCTAACTTTCTTCGAATCTGCAGTCCTCAATTCTTTGAACAGCTCTTTGTTCTTGGTCATGTGATTGGTGCAACCACTATCAATCAACCAATCTTCAGATGAAACATGACTTGTGTAGCATGATGCAACGAATAGTTGATCATGATCTCCATGGTCTTCAATTTGAACTTTAACTTCTTGTTGTTGATTTTTGAATTTGCAAATCACATCTTCATGTCCCTGCTGGTTGCACTTGTTGCACATTGCATCAGGTCTTCTCCAACATTTGTATGGAGAATAACCTTTTTTTCCACAATGTTGACATGGAGGATAAATTCCTTTGTTGCCAACACCTTTTGTTTCTTGCTTGTGTTTGTTGTTGGTTGCAACATCATGACTGTTTGCTCTTTGATTCTTTTTGTTCTTGTATTTCTTGTGCTTTCCATCATCTTGATGCTTGGCTGCCAAAGCTCCTTCAACTACTCCTTCTTGCCTCATTGCTCTTCTCTGCTCTTGTGCTTGAAAGGCACTAAGTAATTCTGCTACTGTAACCTTAGACAAATCTTTTGTATTTTCTAAAGTTGTTATTGTAGCTTCATACCTTTCAGGCACAGTTACAAGGATTTTTTGAACAATCCTTGAATCTTCAAGGCTAGATCCAAGCAATCTGACTTGAGTGGCTATGTTGAGAATTCGATCAACATACTCCTTTATGTTTTCAGAGTCCTTCATCCTTTGCATCTCAAAGCTACGAACCAAATTCAAAACTTGCATACCTCGAATTCTTTCATCTCCTTCATACTCAGTCTTGAGATAATTCCATATCTCGTGTGCTGATTTTAGGCCAACAATTCGAGTGAAGATGGCTGATGAGACTGCTGCAAACAGACAAGCTTTCGCCTTTGATTTGTTTGTCCTCCTTTCCTTGTGTGTTTTCAGTTGTGCAACGGTTGGATTGTTTGGAAGAGCTGAGACTTCATAGTCTTCTTTCACAGCTTCCCAAAGATCCAAAGCTTCCAAGTGTGTCTCCATCCGAACTGCCCAAACTTGGTAATTTTCTCCGTCGAACATAGGTGGAGAAATAGATGAGAAACTCATTTGTGCTTCCATGTTTACACTCACTCACACAGGTCCCTCAAGATGAATGCTCTGATACCAATTTGTTGTTGTAAAATTATATTGCTGAAGGAATTAGAGAAAACAAATGCAAATCAAGTCCGAAGATGATTTTCTCATATCAGAAAAGTTATGCTCAATCACATATTTAAAGAACTGAAAATAACAAAATGACTAAACTGATTCCTTAAGACTAGGATAACATAACAGAATCAAAGACTAATTCAAAACACATGATTGTGCACATGTGGACTTTTATTCTTAAAGAAACTAAAGCAAATTCTCAACAAATACATCCAAAAACAGGTCATAGTATAGGAATTATCAGATAGCAGATTAACCCACAGCTTTAATTGCAAACAAAATTCTAAAAGAACAAAGATTCATATTTCCTTTGTTATTCAATAAAACAGCATAAGCAACAAATAGTTTAAACCCTAATGAGGTGTAAGCAAGGGTAGCAGATTGAACAGTTTTGGCTGAATCTGCATTGCACAATCACAAAGCCAGCATGTGTTGGATCTCGGTTTTCTACGTGCCCAAATGCAGCGGAAGTTTTTAAATTTTTTTTAGATCTTGACTTTCAAGATCCTTTTGGACACTCATATGGTTTTTACAATTAAACATTCATAAGAAGTAAATCATTATACCTTTGGTGAATAGATCACTAGGCTCCAACTATTCCGGGGTTAGCGGAGATAACACTTGATGAATTTTCTACAAACTTTCTTCATATCTCTTTTATGTATTCTTCTTATCACGTCCACGACCAGATGATTTGTTCCTCTTCCAAATTGCACTAGAAAATTTGGACGAAGTTTTTACGTTGGAGATTGAAAACGAGAGACGGCTCAAACAAATCCTTCAAAAAGAAGTGGCCGAAATTTCAAGCTTTGGGAGAGAGGTTTTTTTCGAAAATAGCGAAGGTGGTGGCTAGGGCTATGGTTTGATTACACCTATTTATAATTAAGTCATAACCTAATAATCATAATTAATATTAATGGGCTTGATTAATTAATTGAGCTAGTCCAACTAGTTTCATTAATTAATAAAAGTCCATTAAGAACTTTAATTATTTAGTATGTTGGACTTGTACTCCTACAAGCCCATTAAACATACTTCCCACCAATTTTAATTTAATATTTAATAAACTCAACTTTTGAGCTTAATAAATTAAATCGATAATAAATTCAACATTTGAATTTTTTTATTTAAATTATAAATTCAACTCCATGAATTTTATCACCTTCAAAATTTAATATTTAATAAACCCAACTTTTGAGTTTTGAAATCTGATTGATTTCGTACCCTTCGTTCAATGGTCAAATTCTACAGGATCAAACCTATGGGACTTAAGGAATGATATAAAAAGAGAGAGAGAAAAATAAATTCATATTAAACAAAAATGAAGTAGTAAATTCTCAAATTTTATAAATTCAACTCATTGAATTTATTCTCTCAAATTTTATAAATACATAAATTCAACTTCTTGAATTTACTATCTCATAAATTCAACTACTTGAATTTATTTTCTCAAAATTTAATTATCATAAATTCAACTCCTTGAATTTACTATATCATAATATTAATTAAACTCCTTGAATTTATTCTCTCAACGGAAACAAACGATCCAGTGCTTGTGTGACCTTCAATGGTTCAGGGATACAGCTAGCCGTGGGTTCACAACTCTTTGTGATTCAGAATAACATTTATTCTTATTCGGGCTTATCCTAGTTAGCACAATTCTTTTTATCAACACCTTGATCAAGAATGTCAGAACTCATTTCTGATTGCATCCATCGGATCATGGTTAGAGCGTCTAGTAGCATCGTCCCATGATCCCCTAGGTATCACTGATAGTGCCTGCAAGAACCAGTCGATTATGATTAACGTACAGTACGGTCCCTTCATCTCATATATCCCGATCGAATCTGCAACCATTGGTTCATCGAGGGTTGCATAGTAATTCGATAAATATGTGATAAATGTAAATAGTGGCATCGCATGTACCATTAGGAGAATTCCTTCTCCAATGTACATCTCATACTCTGGCCAGAGATTCCACGCACTATTATTTCATCAGATCACATAGGATATCCACACCCGTAGGTGAGCGGTGAATCCCCGAATACAATGCACTTGCTCCTATATGTGTCGCAACTGTACCCAACCTCGCCACCTGATGACTATCCTGGAGCCGGTAAACGAGTCAAAGCACAACCCTAGCATATAGAGCCTCAGTGTTGTCCCGGGTCGTAAGGACTAATGGTGTACAATCATAACTATGGACTTATCCTCTCGATGAATGATAACCACTTGGAAAGTCCGAGGGAGGGTTGTTCGGTATAATCATCATATGACTACCCATCTGCATGTTTGGACATCTCTATGCCCTTATCAAGAAACGCAGTACACAACATCACAGATGCTAGTCTCGAGCTCAAGCGACATTTATCCATGTTTTAGGCGGCTGAATCGACTAGGAACTAATTTAGATCATACAGTGTTTACAAATGAGTTTCAACATCGAATTACGATTCATTTGTATTAAAGTATAATCAAAGACTTTATCTATGCTGATTGCATGGGTATACAGATAAAGTAAAACAAGATCATGAAAAGTTAAATTATATTAAAATAAAGATTGTTTATTACACTCGAGTCAATAAATTCCCTAACCAACCGTTGGCTTGCAGGACATCTACTTTAACAATCTCTCACTTGCCCTAGAGCCAACTACCCATAACTTTAATCTCATTGCTTCGCAATGCTTCTCAAACAATGGTCCTGGCAAGTGCTTTGTAAGTGGATCAGCAACATTATCTGCAGAGGGAACTCTTTCGACTGATATGTCTCCTCTTCCCACAATCTCCCGTATGATGTGGAACTTCTTCAGTACATGTTTGGATCGCTGATGAGGCCTTGGTTCCCTTGCTTGTGCAATGGCACCAGTGTTGTCCCATGTACAACGGGACTGGATCAACTCCATTCTGGAATAACGCCCAACTCTTGGACAAATTCCTCATCCAAACTACCTCTTTTGCTGCAGCAGATGCAACAATGTATTCAACTTCAGTGGTGGAATCCGCAACGGTGTCTTGCTTGGAACTTTTCCAAGAGACAGCCGCACCATTAAGCATGAATACAAAGCCAGAGATCGATTTCGAATCATCTACGTCACATTGGAAGCTAGAATCAGTGTAGCCTTCCAATTTCAATTCTCCACCCCCATAGACCATGAACAAGTTCTTAGTCCTTCTCAAGTACTTAAGAATATCTTTCATGGCCTTCCAATCCATTGGACCAGGGTTCGCCTGATATCTGCTTGTAACATTCAGAGCATAAGAAACATCAGGACGTGTCTATATCATACCATACATTATACTACCAATGGCTGACGCTTATGGAATACGTTTCATCATCTCTATCTCTTCATCAGTTTTGGGACACATTGCCTTAGATAGAGTAACACCATGACACATTGGTAAGTATCCTCTCTTGGACTCTTCTATAGAGAATCGCTTTATAATGGTATCGATATAGGTGGCTTGGGTGAGCTCCAACATCATTTTTGATCTATCTCTATAGATTTGTATTCCCAATACATAGGATGCTTCACCCATGTCTTTCATGGAGAATTTACTTTCTAACCATACTTTAGTTGATTGCAATAATCCTACATCATTTCCATTGAGCAGGATATCATCAACATAAAGTACCATGAATGTCACTGCACTACCACTAACTTTTTTGTACACGCACGGTTCCTCAGGATTCTTAGCAAAACCAAACTCTTTGATAGTGCTATCAAATATGAGGTTCCAACTCCTTGGTGCCTGCTTGAGACCATATATTGATCTCTGAAGTTTGCATACCTTATGCTCACTTCCTACTGATGTGTATCCCTCAGGTTGAGACATATAAATTTCTTCTTTGATGTCTCCATTGAGGAATGCAGTCTTTACATCCATTTGTCATATCTCATAGTCATACCATACTTCTATGGCCAGTAGTATTCTAATGGACTTAAACATAGCAACTGGTGAAAAAGTTTCCTCATCGTCAATACCTTGCCTTTGAGTATAACCTTTTGCAACCAGTCTTGCTTTGAAGGTCACTACCTTCCCATCCGTCCCAAGCTTTCTTTTGCAGATCCATTTACATCCTATGGGAACGATTCCCTCAGGTGGGTCCACCAATGTCCAACTTGATTTGAATACATAGAGTCCATTTGCAAACTGCATGGTTTCAAGCCATTTGGTTGAATCAGTATCAGATGTTGCTTCTTTGAAATTCATTGGATCAAATCCAACACAATGCCCATCACGGCTTTGTTCATGAAGAAGCGTATATCTTGCAGGTGGTCTAATAACCTTATCAGACCTTCTAGGAGCTTGTACTTCAACTACTGGATTCTTGGGAAATGGGTTCAACTTCTATAGTTGATGGAGTATCTTGAATTTCTTCAAGTTCTATCATCTTGCTATTTTCTATCTAATAGAAATTCCTTTTCCAAAAAGGTGGCTTTCTTAAAACAAACACTTTTGCTTCATTGGGATGAAAGAAATAATATCCAACAGAATTATTTGGATATCCTACAAAGTAGCATAAAATAGATCTACTATCCAATTTGTCTCCCACTGTCTGCTTCACGTAAGCAGGACATCCCCATATTCTCATGTAAGAATATTTGGGAGTTTATCCCATCCATATCTCATAAGGTGTTTTATCCACTGCTTTAGTATGGACATTATTCAACAACATTTCCGCAGTTTCAAGCGCAAAGCCCCAAAACGATGTAGGCAATTTAGTGAATCCCATCATGGATCGAACCATGTCCATCAAGGTTCGATTTCGACGTTCAGAAACACCATTCAAGTGTGGTGTTGCTGGTGGAGTTCACTGTGAGAGAATCTCATTCTCTTTTAGATAACCCAAAAATTCAGCACTTAAGTTTTCTCCACCTCGATCAGATCGAAGTGTCTTAATACTTCTTTCCAGCTGATTTCATACTTCAGATCTGAATTCTTTGAACTTTTCAAATGCTTCAGATTTGTGTTTTATCAAATAAGCATGCCCATACCTCGAATGGTCATCAGTAAAGGTAATGAAGTAGGATTGCCCATTTTTTGTGCTAACACTTAGCGGGTCACAAACGTCTGTGTGGATCATATCCAGTAGACCATGCGCACGTTCCACGTTTCCATTGAATGGAGTCTTTGTCATTTTTCCTTTTAGACAGGATTTACAAGTAGGTAGAGAATTTATGTCTGACAAGTCAAACATGCTTTCTCCAAGTAGTTGGTGCATCTTCTTTGGGAAATGTGACATAGTCTAGCGTGCCTTATTTGTGTAGGATTTGGATCATCTAACTTTCTTTTGTTTGTTGTTGAAATCATGTTTACTTGGACATTCACTTATCATTTCCAGAACATTTCTAGCGCATATAATTTCTTATGTCCGAACTTCTTGCAGTGAAATAAATATGTTCTGACTTATTGGCTTTGTAGGCCTTTTAAGTGTCCTTCAGAGTTTGCTTCTTATTGGGTTTGTTTTTCTTGTGAGGGACAGAACATTTTTTTCCCTTACTTTGTGGGCCATTTTTCGTCTGATGAGAGGCCCATTAGAAAAACAACATTTTTCTCTTTTATGGTGATCTCATAAGTCATAAGCGTATTTACTAGCTCTTCGAGGCTATCATATATCTTATTAAAATTGAAGTTCACCATAATCTCGTCAAATGGGGAAGAGAAAAACAACAAATTGATGTTATCTAATAACTTGTTAGGAATCACATATTCCAGGCACACCACATTCTTAATAAGCCCAGTCATAAGTACACCACGCTCATGAGCCAAAAACCCCATCTTGCATGCGTGTAGTCATGAGCTCCTTAAAAAATGGATGTGCATCATTTTATGAGTTTCATGCACCATGCAACTCTTGCACGTGCATTCGAATGTCAGCAACATTCAACATTCCCTCAAACTGTCCCTACAGTTCATTTGACATAGAAGCGAGCATGTTACACTTTAGCTTGCGTACTATGGTCCTATCATCTTGTATGCTTTGTCAGTTCAGCAGGACTGACATTAGTGTGTATGCCACTTTCTCCGAATTCAGAACAATTTTCCCAACCAGTCTTGAAAATTAGATTCGGTTAGCTTGTTGATAACAAAAACGGATTACGTGACGAAATCGAAAATATACTGCTACGGAAACAGAATAATGGTTGCTGATTATTTTAAAATAATTTTAAGATATAAAATATGGATTTTTATTTTATAAATTTTCCTCCCACTATTTTGACGTTTCCACCACTCTCTGATGAAAAAGGGAAATCGTATTTCCTTGGTGGGCACGTAGAGTCCAATTAGCCAAGCCAATTATAATCCCGAATAATATCAGCCAATTATAATCTCTAAAAGGTAGAATCCAATTGCATCCCTATGCAACCTCCGCGTGTTTTGCCTCACGTTTAATAAGGACCCAATAATATGACGTCGTTTATTTTCGCGTGTCAAGCCGACCCATCAATATTTAATTGTAGTAGACGGTCGCCATGAGTTCTCCCAATAATATGAGCCGAAGTCATGGGAGTTCCACTCAATTCACATCATATGTCCGGTGGAAGTCACAGCTTTCCAGCATCCAGGCCTCCCCAATAATATGAGCCAAACACTGTCCGCGGGTAGCGATCAACATGCAACCACGGTTGATGGAAGGCAAGGAAATATTAAACTCTTTTAATTTTTACTTTTTCGGTTTGATATAAATTTTGAATCATATTCAAAATGAGGGATTTTAATTTTAAAATTGTCTCATCATTTTAGTTTAAAAATCGCGTGCCAGGTTTGTATGTTTGCTGGATTCATGCAACTATATTATTTAATAATATACATACATGCATACTACTATATATCGCATATATCATAATATGACATTCAACAATAAATAAGGATGATCGATCGCCAACACTATTAGATCCATGTGAGCCATACATGGATCCAGGTCCAAAACCTAGGTGAATGCAGGGATGCTAATGCAACTATTACAAAAGCTTCCAATATTTTACATGTCTAAATCTTGTTCATCGGGCCCACCATCTTTCAGTCTTGATCTCCCACTATTTCTAATAATTACATTTAAATAGCCATGGCACATAAGGGAAACATCTCATGGGGGTGGGAATGAGCCATAAACCAAGCTTACTTTAATAATATCAAATATTAACAAAATGAATAAAAACAGTAAAATATCCTAACATACAACTAACACATTGTTCAAGGCTCTCGATCATCCTTCATGCATTTAATATCAAATATCAACATCAATTTAATTAAACAAATTTAATTAATGGATAAACCATATATCTAATAATATTATCCCTAACCACCATAATTATTAAAAATTTAATAAATTAAATAAACTCCTTTATTTAATTTCCAATTAAATCAATAATAATTGATTTCTTGTAAAACTCATTTTACCATAAATAATTAAAATCATATTCTAATTATTTATTTTACAAGAAAATTATTAATTTTTCAAAAAATAAAAATTGAACCAATTTTCAAAAATATCAATTTTGCCCAAAAGTTTGAAAAATCAGAAAATTGCACCCTAGGCCAAAAAATTCAAGCCCATCATACAGCACGCTTCCCGAGGCACTACCAGTCAGCCACCCCCGCTGCCCGAACGTTTCGGGAAGTGACAGGCCTCATGTGCGCGCAGCACGCCGCGTAGGGCGGCGCACGTCCGCACGCTGCGCCGCGCCGCGCGCGCAGCCCTGCGCGCGGTCTGCCCCCAAACAGTTCCGGGCAGATCCGAAATTTCTTTTTTGTTTTCTGAAATAAAAATAATTTTTATGGTGCTATAATTTTCGGAAAAATTTTCTTGTGTGGTTAGAAATAAATTATTCAATATCAAAACCATACGATATAGAAAAAACCTTGGCTCTGATACCACTGTTGGATATCGATTTTCTACGTGCCCAAACGCAGCGGAAGTTTTTAAATTTTTTTTTAGATCTTGACATTCAAGATCCTTTTGGACACTCATATGGTTTTTACAATTAAACATTCATAGGAAGTAAATCATTATACCTTTGGTGAATAGATCACTAGACTCCAACTATTCCGGTGTTAGCGGAGATAGCTCTTGATGAATTCCCTACGAACTTTCTTCAGATCTCTTTTATGTATTCTTCTCATCAGGTCCACGATCAGATGATTTGTTCCTCTTCCAAATTGCACTAGAAAATTTGGAAGAGATTTTTACATTGGAGATTGAAAACGAGAGACGGCTCAAACCAATCCTTCAAAAGGAAGTGGCCGAAATTTCAAGCTTTGGGAGAGAGGTTTTTTTCGAAAATAGTGAAGGTGGTGGCTAGGGTTATGGCTTGATTACTCCTATTTATAATTAAATCATAACCTAATAACTATAATTAATATTAATGGGTTTGAATAATTAATTAAACTAGTTGGACTAGTTTAATTAATTAATCAAAGTTCATTAAGAACTTTAATTATTTAGTATGTTGGACTTGTACTCCTACTAAGCCCATTAAACATACTTTCCAGCCAATTTTAATTTAATATTTAATAAACTCAACTTTTGAGCTTAATAAATTAAATAGATTATAAATTCAACATTTGAATTTTTTATTTAAATTATAAATTCAACTCCTTGAATTTTATCACCTCCAAAATTTAATATTTAATAAACCCAACTTTTGAATTTCATAAATTAAATTCTCAAATTTTATAAATTCAACTCCTTGAATTTATTCTCTCAAATTTTATAAATACATAAATTCAACTTCCTTGAATTTACTATCTCATAAATTCAACTCCTTGAATTTATTTTCTCAAAATTTAATTATCATAAATTCAACTCCTTGAATTTACTATATCATAATATAAATTCAACTCCTTGAATTTATTCTATCAACGGGAACAAACAATCCAGTGCTTGTGTTAATCTCAATGGTTCAAGGATACAGCTAGCCGTGGGTTCACAACTCTTTGTGATTCAGAATAACATTTATTCTTATTCGGGCTTATCCTAGTTAGCACAATTCTTTTTATCAACACCTTGATCAAGAATGTCAGAACTCATTTCTGATTGCACTCATCGGATCATAATAAGAGCGTCTAGTAGCATCGCCCCAAGATACCCTAGGTATCACTGATAGTGCTTGCAAGAACCAGTCGATTATGATTAACGTACAGTACGGTCCCTTCATCTCATATATCCCGATCGAATCTACAACCATTGGTTCATCGAGGGTTGCATAATAATTCGATAACTATGTGATAAATGTAAATAGTAGCATCGCACGTATCATTGGAGAACTCCTTCTCCAATGTACATCTCATACTCTGGCCAGAGATTCCACGCACTATTATTTCATCAGATCACATAGGATATCCACACCCGTAGGTGAGCGGTGAATCCCCGACTACAATGCACTGGCTCCTATATGTGTCGCAACTGTACCCAACCTCGCCACCTGATGACTCTCCTGGAGCCGATAAACGAGTCAAAGCACAGCCCTAGCATATAGAGCCTCAGTGTTGTCCCGGGTCGTAAGGACTAATGGTGTACAATCATAACCACGGACTTATCCTCTCGATGAATGATAACCACTTGGAAAGTCCGAGGGAAGGTTGTTCGGTATAATCATCATATGACTACCCATCTGCATATTTGGACATCTCTATGCCCTTACCAAGAACGCAGTACACAACATCACAGATGCTAGTCTCGAGCTCAAGCGACCTTTATCCATGTTTTAGGTGGCTGAATCGACTAGGAACGAATTTAGATCATACAGTATTTACAAATGAGTTTTAACATCGAATTACAATTCATTTGTATTAAAGTATAATCAAGGACTTTATCTATGCTGATTGCATGGGTATACAGATAAAGTAAAACAAGACCATGAAAAGTTAAATTATATTAAAATAAATATTGTTTATTACACTTGAGTCAATAAATTCCATAGCCAACCGTTGGCTTGCAGGGCATCTAGTCTAACAGCATGTTAGACAAGAGTAACAAATCAATACCGGATTATTACCAGGAGTATGCTATCAAACCAAAATCTTTGACACACCACAACCCTTAAAGTTCAATGTCACGGTAAAGGTAACATGGATCATAAAGAAATACAATGCAAGCTGTGACACCAAGTCCAAAACAACAGACTATAACAATACAATCGTGAAAAATGAATGCACACAGAATTGAATGTCGATGGGCCTAACAAGGTTGTAAAACTAACAGATAACTTGAAAGGGATTGATAAATAAACACCTTTAAACCTGTCTTCTAAGGAAACATGGGGATACACACGCAGACAATTTGGTGAGAAAAAAAATTTAATTGTGCAATCGGTGTTATGGTATCCTGCTCATGATGCCTTCTCCTTTTCCAATGAATTCCAAGATCCACACTAACTTTGTCTCATACTTCTATTATAGAGTGTTGCTCATTTTATATTTTGCTGAGCAAGAAAACAAGGTTTCGTGTATAAACCACAAACATTATCAGGAAAATAATTAAATCAAATTCAAATCAGGAGTATCGTGTTTTTATATTCCACAGAATTTCTTTCAACAGTGCATACAGCTCAGAGTTTTCTGTAAACCTCAAATGCATCTCATAACCCGTGCGATAATTAATAAGTAGTTAAGTATAGACAACAAAAATTTTCTGGTTTCGTTATCTTCAGCATCCAGAGTTACAAAACACTTTCTCAAACCCAAACACTCCTTTCACAAACAAGCCAGGGTGTGCAATATCCCAAATGACGTAAGGTTTTCCAGTGGTCACCACCATAGCACCATATGAATCCAGCCAACATGTAATGTTTATTACCAACAAACAATAAGTAATACAGCACTTAAATCTGATAAATGATGCTCATAACCTCCGATTATAACATAAAAAGTACCACTTCAGCTGGTCAGGTTAAACTTGTCCTTCAAAAGATATTCCAAATAAGGAGGAGTTAAAACCTTTTAAAAAAATGATAACAATGAATAAAGAAGATATTTTAAAAGCCAAAGTCTTTTAAACTGCCCAAGCGAACTAAAGGACTATCTACGGATAGAGAGGGAACTAAAACTATTTACAATACTCACCTATTAATGACAGTTATCTTCAACTAACCAAGGAAATTACTAGCTGACAGAAGAATGTCCAAAAAGATGCCCAAATATCTAGTTGCATCTTTGACAAAAACCGACGGATCAACAATGGGATGACCATCAATGATCCACGAGATATTGAACTCACTTTCAGGACTTATCATAACTACAGGAAAAGAATCAATGGAAATATTACAGTTACAAATCAGAATCTTAAACCCATGTTGCAATAAGTTTAACACAGCCCCACTAAAAATGTAACACGTCAATGAAGCTCAAAAAGTCCAACCCACCCACGCTTACAGTCATCGATCGAAATGGATTACCTTCTGGATTGTAGGTTCCAGGATCATTTGAATTAAAATGTGGAGTGTAAAACATCTTTTCCATAAATTTTATCGCCAACAAATTTGGACCAACAGTACCAACCGACAAACAAATTGCAGGGAATTTTTCTAGTCAAACAAGGTTCAAGAACAATTCAACGTGAAAGGCAGGTTACGGAACGATTCATTTGTCCTCGACGAAGGTGTGGAAAGGTCAGACAAAATAAACAATAAATAATGTACATTAGCAAGGAAGCACACTCTGAAATCAGCAAATACATTATGTTCCCCCAACTAATACAATTCATCTTTACCATCTAACTCTAGATGCTAGAATATCAGTAACTGTACAACCATTGGATAGTCTTAATCTTCGGCATGGTGAAAAACCCAATAATGCTCACACTCCGAACAAACGAAAGTGGGACATAAGCAATAGTTCAAGAAAGATTGTGATTATTGCATCATAAACCACATTGCACCAGAAACTTTATAAATACCTCAAAAATAATGTCCAAATCAGCATCTTTGAACTTGATCATCCAGGTCCACAGCTCTTCAAACCACCTCTCAACTATACCATGCCGTTGAAACTATAATTTTTAAAATACAGTTTTAAAGTTTCCTACATAAAAATAAAACTAATCGTTCCCCGAAATAACTGGACTTTTCAAAAACACATTTGGGCCAAGTCAACCATATAGTTCAACGATCACCGAATAGTTCAACCATATATCCTCAGAACTTGAAAAGACACTTGATGGCAGTTAATTCACCCATGCGTACGTACTCGTCGAGATGGTCGCCCGGGACTCCATAAGCCAATTGACGAATCGCATTCGTGCATTTTTGTAGTGGTGACAAGCCTTTTCTTCTCGCAAAATCGGCCCTCTGCTAAAAATACGATGAACGACTCTCGAGTGCATTCACTATGCGAAAGAATAATTCTCTTCACATGCGAAATCGTCTTCGAAATATTTGATTTAGATACACCGGGTTTGTGGAGAAATAATCATTGAAGAGCCTCGCATGCTCGGCTTCACGATATCTTTGGATAAACCTTCTTCGTTGCATCACGTTATTATTTTGATATACTTCAGCTATTTGTCGGCTTTGTTGAAGTATCAATGACGTTAGCTCTTTCCCCGGATCATACACTTTGTAATCAACTTCAACTTGGACTTTGTTTTCGCTTGTTGAGCTAGAGCTGTTACTACTGGAATATTGAGACATTTTGGAGGAAATGAATTCAAGTCTACGTGTTTGCCAAATGGTATGTTCTTTAAACGAAGAATTGTAGAGCACAAGGTGTCTTTATATTTTTCCTTTCTCAACAACTATATTACAATGGCTATATTTCAACGGCTACTTTGCAACGATCATATTTGAAACGGTTATATTCCAACGACTACTTTGCAACGGCTATATTAATTGACCGAATAGTTATTAATTGAAATGAAAAAATACAATAATTGAAAATTACAATAACTGAAAATTACAATATTTAATCTCCACCTATTCTCTTGATATAGACGTTTCTGGATGATAAGATGCTCATCTGTCATTTTCGATGTGTCCTTCGAAAGGATTGCGCATTCCTTTAATTGAACTTTGGTTATGGCAGCTTTTGCTTTCATCTCCTTTACTTCAAATTGTTTTTGTTTCATTTCAGCTTCCGCTTTTTCCAGGTTTGTGTACTCGTTAATTTTGCAAATATATTGTCTAAGTTTACTTTCATACAATACAGGTCCGATTTCATTTTGCCATTTCCCTTTCTTTTTGCTGCCTTCTGACCTATTGGACGAGTTTCTTCTTTGTTTAAATCTACATGTAGACTCGCATCTTGTTGGATGAGGTGTTGCTTGCTCCTGACTCCGAGATCCTTATCTTCTTCGTGCCAACAAGATGATCAACGAACTTTCGAGTAAACATTAGACGGTCTTTTACGATTCTTCACACATGCTCGAGATTAAATGTAATGCTGTTATTTTCCTCGAGATATTTTTCATAAGCAAGCCGCAATATATCCTTCCCACTGTGGCCGCTACGATACGCACTATAAATGCTATTGTAATGTGCATTGAACCGACATTTTTTTTGGATGGTATTGTGCCATTGCGATCATATGATACTTGTACTTCTATTGGGTGTATCTCGGGACGATTGTCATTATAGTATCTTGCAACATGTCTCCAGAAAGTATTCGCATTTTGATCATTGCCAATGATTGGGTCATCGTTGATAGTGACAAACGATCTCGCTTAGACCTCGTCTTCGACCTTTCTCCAGGTTGACTGTTTTTTCCTACCATCCACCTTCTCCAAATTTGATAGTTCAATATGGGATTCACGGTCGGACAATTGAGTCTCCAGAATGAAAGTCAGAGTGGCCAATTCATTTTCCGTTGGAGATGTAAAAGCAAAACGGTTGCATGTGGATTAAATAGATAATTTAGTGGATATGGTTAATTTGGTGGATATGAACTACAGAAATATTTTGATGGATATGGGTTATTTTGATAAAATGATGAGTATGGATAATTTGGTGGAATTCGTGAAATTCGAGAATAAGCATTTTCTTCCGACATTTTTTGATAATTCACGAAATTTCTAAAAAAAACTCAATTATTTTCATCCATTTCGGAACAAAATATGATTTTAGAAATAAATATTATAATAAAACTGAGATGATGAAAATAGTTGAGAGACGATTTTCGGAGTTATTTATGATGTAAAATAGTGAGTTTTGATATTTGAAATAATTTGTGGAATGTGATGAATATTTATAGAAGAGTATTTGATTTTTTTAATTAATAATCGTTAAATATTCGGAAGAAATTAGCTGGTGCAATGTAATATCTTACTCAATGGGGTACTTTCTAGCAAGGGTTTCGGGAGAAAACTGAAGCTCAAGAATGAATGGATAAAGATCAGCGGCGTGAGACGGCTCAATGGACAACAGAATGTCTTTGGCCTGCTTCAAAGACAATATCTTTACAGCCAAATCCCCATGGTTATTCGCAGCCGCCAACAGTGGGAGAGCCTGATCCCGTGCCGGTGCCACAGCCATGTCACAAGTGGGGGCTACGGGATGTCAAGGAATTTCCTAGAATTAGGCAATGGGGACCTCTGTTTCTTGAACTAGGGGTTTTCTAGGGCTTTGAATCAGGGGTGTGACGTTACGAACTTCTAATTTTGTTGATTGGTACAGCTCTTATACTACTAGGTATATGACACCTCAATTAAAATTGAGATGTTTACCCAAGTTTTTGGGTAATATATGATAAATTTTGTTTATACTGTAAAGCTGATAAATATGTGTTTATATTTGTATATGTTTAATTTTATGATTTTTTTTTAATGCATTACAATTAAATATATATAAACTAAACTAAAGCTATTGTAGATTTTTTTTTGTAAAATAATATGAGTAGGTCTTTTGTGAGACGGTCACACGAATCTTTATCTGTGAGACGGGTCAACCCTACTGATATTCACAATAAAAAAATATTACTCTTAGCATAAAAAGTAATAATTTTTCATGGATGACCCAAATAAGATATCTGTCTCACAAAATACGACACGTGAGACCGTCTCACACAAATTTTTGCCAAATAATATATACTGTGATTTTTTAAAGTACTAACTAAGTTTGATTTATTTGTGTAAAAAACCTAAAGATGCTAAATATTGGGAGAAAAAAATTTAGTATTGTAGATACCAAAAACTATGGTGAATTAGTTTGTGTATGTGATATATTTGGGTGTAAACTGATATATTAGATGTAGGAATATATATATTTGAAAATATCTAAAATTATACTCTTTAATTTAGTTAAAGTTGCGTATGCATGTTGTAATATGGAAAAGTTTCATTTAAGTTTTTTAAAAAAATAACGAAACTAATCAGTTTGAATGCAGCTAAGTAATAAGAATAAACTGGAAATTAGTATGTAAATATATATGGGGTAATATTTAATTTTTTTCCTTTGGTTTTTTTTTTTAGAAAAAAGGTGATTAATAACTGTTATATGTTTTCTATATTTTTTTAACTGCGTGTGTTAGTAATCAAAATCCAAAAGTTGTTTTGACTAAGGAATGATATATTCTACTTTATTTATCTTATACATTCGGTCAATGTTGTTATTGTGAAGCTATAGCTAAGGCATATGTGATATTTTTTGTCTTGCTATTGGATAATAATAATAATAATAAAATTTATACACGTGGAGATAGTAACTATTTTTAAATTTTTTTTAGTAATGGGCATGTTTTATACATACATGCTATTTTCGGTGAATATTGGCATTTTTGTTAAAACTAATAAACAAGCTATAGGTTGGCTCAATCTTGCTATCAAAATATTAACGAAGTCTAGACATAAGAGCAACATGATAATTTACATATATTCTATGTTATATTTCTAAACAATACATACTTAGAAAGTACAAAAAGCTTAGCTATGTTCCCATTTGTTACAACTTCAGTTTATTTCTCGTTTCTGCTTGTGGGGTTGTACCTGAAGCAAAAATCCCATAATAAGATGAGTTAAATTCTAGTATATTCACCGGTATCCAATTGTAGAAGTTTAACTGCTTGAAAATAAAAATATTCTGAAAATCTTATCATATCATTTTAGCTTATTGAAACTAAACAATTTGTGAAAACAAACTGTTTAGAATTTATTAAATTGATTTTTTCTAATAATAAAGACAAACTATTGCTTGTAGCCAACCGTAAACAATAATACATTTGCATAAGTTACATCATATTGGTATTTACTGAGCATATCCATGATTCAAAGGTTATATATAGCATTTATTGGCTAAAATCGAAAACCAGCTAAATACATCCGTCATTAGCTATTTCATCAATAACATGTCAAGTCGGATACATCTTGAAATGATCGACAATGGCTATATTAATAAAAAAAAATATGGTCTAGTCAATAACATTAAATAAAGTTATTTATGTATTGCAATGGAAAAAAGGCAAGTAGGTGTAAAGAACAAAATAAAGGCAACTTTTATACATGTAGGTTCGATAGAACATAATCTATTATTCTTAGCAGGTCAATATAAATATTTTTTAATTAAACGATTTCTAGACTATAAGTGAAACGTCCACTACTCGTTTTCTTAAAAGTATTAGAAATTTTTTTTATCTCGGCCGAATTGATATATGTATACATATATATACTTTAAAATATAAGTTGCACTATTTTAAAAATAAACCAACCAACTATATTTGAAAATAAATGAAATAGTTTAAGAACATAAAATCGTCAAACGTTTTCAACTCCTAACTTAACAATATTGCTAAAACTAACAACCTCTCAAAAACCACTCAAAAGCATAGTAAAAGTCGTAAAAATATCTTTAACATAAAATTAAAATCCTAAATCATAAACATAAGTGCGGAAAACTACTAGCGCTATTCCTCGAGTTATATGCACCTTCAGTCCAGTCAGATCAACCATCAAGACCTCCATTATCATTATTATCATATTCACATGCATCGATCACACCTAGTGAGTCTAAAGACTCAACACACCATATTATTGATAGCAAATAATACGTATACAGATCACATGTAACAGTGAAAATACTTTTACTTAAAATAACAATTCATAATCATGCATAAATTTAAACATTTTTATATTCATCATAAACATATTTCATATCATCATATACGTATTCATATTCTTTTTCGTTGAATTCAGATTGTTAATTGTGACTTCCGTATTCATATTGGGAGAGATGGGTCCATCTACATGTAACCCACAATACTGGGCGACGGGGACATCAGCGACACTCTCACCCGTCAACTGAGCCTTTGCCTTACGTATTAACATATCATCGTATTCGTATTAGTCACAATTATTTCACATCCTTCAACATTTCATATTCTCATCACTTTATAAAATTCATGTATATAAATTTTATTTTTCTCTTAAACCAAGCATGCAACATATCTTTTAGCGTCAACATTATAACATAAAATCCATAAACATTTAAAATAATCATTTTAACATATAAAACAGCATTCAGAGTACTGTCATGACGTTTACTATTTTCTAGGTTTAAAATGATTGTTTTACCCCTAGGCGTAAAATTCGTCGAATTTGACTTTTTCTTACTTTCATTGACTCTAGACCATCCCAAATAGTTATTTAAGCTTAGACTAAATTTCTCATAATTTTATTTAGTTTAAATTCTAGGCTTTCTAATGTTTCTTTAATTATTAATTCGCGGAGCGTTTAATTCCCGAATTAATTTAAACTTTAATATAAAATTCCCAAATTTGAAACTTAGACTTTTTATATTTAATTAGCCCTCGTGAACTATGCTTCGGCCCCCGTCAAACCACGATTCAATCCATAACCGTTTAAACCTTATTTCTCGAACCATATACAAAACCTATGGACCGTCTCTCGGTTTCATCGAGCCCAGCCAGAGCCACTTGAGCCAACCCTTGACCAGACCCTCTAGGCACCCTCCTGGACCTTTAGAACCCAGCCCTGGCCCACGGCGAAGCAACCCGCACGAGAACCATGCTGCACGAGTTCCTAATAGCACTACGCCTCTTTGATTACTTGCTAGGACTCTAACCATCGAGCCAGCCCTTGACCCTGACCCTCGTGCACCCTCTCTGGACCCTGGAGACCTAGCCTAGACCAGTCTTAACCATCCTGGCCAAGCCACAACTCCACGTGCAAGCTGCACCGCCCACGCGATGGCTTGGGAAGGGTCCCTAGGACTCTTTCCCTGACCCAACCGTAACCCAGCCCAGCCCTGGTCGCACCCAAGCCGAGCCATGCACCATGGTTCCCCTAAACCGATCCCTTGAAACATAAACGTGCATCCATGGTTCCAGCTTGTTCCAAATTCATGTGCAGCCTAAAAATGTGCTTTCTAGGACCCTTAACTCGAGTAAAACCAACCCATATATATTCCATAATCATGGCAGCCGCTTCCTGTGAACATATCTCAAGTTTTTGATCAAAAATCACACCTTAAAACCCATGTTTTGAATAAAAAAGAAAATAATAAAGAGGAATACTTGTTTTTCATGCAATTCATAAACAAATACATATTAGGGTGTGATAGATGCATAAAGGAAAGAATTATTGTTTGCCTTTGCGTGTATAACACATGAAATTTCGTTGACAACCGAAGCTTTCCTTGCTTGAAATCTCATGTGTGCCGTGTATTTTGAGGTGCTAGGAGTCTTGTGAATTTTTAGGGCTGTGGCGTGTATTTTATAAAAGAATGGGGTAAAGTTTGGGCTTAATTCTTTGATAAATAATAAGTGTGCAAGCTTGGGCCCATTATAAGCTATACTAGGCCCAATAAGCCCAACAGTTCATTAAAAATTATTTCATTTAGGAAAATTCCTGAAATTATTATTCGAATTGTCAAAACGTTCGTATTTTTGATGAAAATCAAATACCGATAAAATTTACGTCTCGGCGTATAAAATCATCTTATTTTTAAAATAATAAAAAGCATCAACCTTATTTTAAATAATTAAAAACAATTATTTAATAAAAATATTTTCCATTTTTCAGCCTTCGGTCTCTCTTCCTCGATCGCATCTCGAATAACCTTTAAAAATACAGTTTTAATGCAATAAAGTAGAAACTACTTTAAAATCATATAAACATATCAACATAATCAATTTAACAATTAAAATCAATTAATTAGCTATTTTTCATTTTCTCTAGATTTGTATGCAGTTGGATTACATCGTCTTATTTTTGGACCTTACAATAAGATAGTTGTTTGCTATCTGATTAATTTACATAATGGGTTTGCTGGATAATGTTGATATCTAGCTCTGTTTCGATATCGGCTGCGTAGTCTAGTAGAAGAGAAAGCTTTGATTCCATATTAAGTGCTGAAGGATCGTTTGCCGAGCACGTTGTGGTGCTTCAAACAAAATATTCTCCAAGAGCTGCAATAGCTCGTGTTCTAAGAATGTATACATCGATGAATTAGATCGAGTTTGGTATAGAACCAAGCGGAAAAACACTCGAAATAATCATTCGTTAAGAAAACTGATATATTTTACATCTTGTGTAACTGAATGACTGGAAATAGCTAGGGATTAGTTCTGACTTATATCAGTTCAGTTATGGACAGATCTGAACTGATATCAGCTGAACTGATCAAATCAGTTAAGAACAAAAACTAAGCAGTTAAACAGAAATAACACAAGATATGTTTATGGATGTTTGGAGACTTCAACTGCTCCTATGTCACCCCTTCTACTACCTCGGGTAGGATTCACTAGAAGACTTTGATCGATACAAATACTTGTACAAACCCACCCAGTTAGGACTTACACCACTGCCTGAACTGAACTCCTAAACTAGACTGAAGGCAGCACCTTCCAGTCAACACTTTTTTAATGTCTATGTGAGAAAGACTACATACACAAGTTTAACGTCTTTGTGCAAGACTGTATTTGAGTGGTGGTGTGTGTGTGTGTGAGAACTGATATCTGAAAACTACCCGAAAGTGTTCTCACACACTTAGGAAAATATGCTTCTAATATAAAGCTGATAACACATTAAAGTGTTCCCTCAACTGAGATGAATGCTTCTCTCTTAAGTTGATATGACTTTGAAGCGTGCCCTTTTCTTTTCTCTCTTGTGTTGTGTATCTCTTCACTGATCTTCACCCTCTATTTATAGACGCGAAGTTTGATCGTACAGTTAGACTCAAATATTGTATCTGTTGCATTTTGAATCTGTTCCTCGAAATTTGTCTTGTTCTTTCTGGAACACTTTGTCTTTAAGCTCTGATGCAACTTCCATTATTGTCCTTTGACTGGACAAAAGTTTTTGTACCTTTGTGCACAGCTGTATTCTACTTAGTTCAGCTTGTTTTGATCTGCAACTGATTGCTCCTAACTGATGTTATGAACTGGTCAGTTGAACTGGTCTTCAATTGGGCTGGTGAAATCAGTTGACTCGTCAGTTGAACTGATTTCACTCTTGTTCAGTTGAACTGATCTCAGTTGGGCTTTTCATCAGTTGAACACTCCTTCGGCTGGCCGGGCTTCTGAGTTTCTCCTGCTGAATCTACCTATCAACTGAACGATCAGTTAAACTCATTTACAACACATCAGTTGAACCGGTCTAGTTTGGTTGATCAGTTGATGCTTTCAGTTGGCGTCTTCGACAGCTTCAGTTTTGGCTCGTAACAAATTATTTCAGTTTCAGCTATCTGCGCACTAAGGTAGATTATTAAAAACAAACAAACAAGTTTTTTTAACATTAAAATTAAGATTGCGAACATGAAATATTCCAACAAGTGCTCTTCGTAAGATGATGACTCATACTGTGTTTGAGTAAAATCTTTTTATTAGGTCTTAGACTTTTTTTCTGAAATAGATAGTTGTAGTAACATTGGCTGCAATCGATACAATCACAGTAAGGGTTGTTTTCTATTGGATTTGGTTTAGAAACAATATGTTTAGATATTGAAGAAAAAATATTCAAACGTTCAGGTAATTAATTGTAAAATAGTAGGAGGTAGATGATTTATGACACATGTTCTGATTGTTTTTGGCTACCTCAATACAAGTAAATTAGGCGTTTTTAATTGTTGAGAAGTGCAAGGACATAATTTATTCTTTTAAAATATAAGACCTAGTCATCATATTATTCATCATATTCGCACCAAGTGTAGCATCTTAGAAAAGATAGACATTAGTTGTTTATTTTAAGTGTCAATGGAGTGAGTATTGACATAAAAAAGAATACAATACTAATGTATATTTAAGTTGTGATGGAATTTTAATTAAGAAGGTATTGAATATAAGAATGTTGATGCTACGTAATAACATATGTGGTTGGTATACTAACAAATATCATGTAGTATTTTTTTTTAATGAGGTGTGTTGGTGAATATGATAAGAGTGATTCAATTATTCTGATTTTGTAAGCAAATGTATACATTAATCTTGATTTGAAAAATTAATAATAAATTTAGAGTTATTTTACCAAAATATTTGTTCTACATTTGATAGTAGATCCTAAGTATTTTCCCTAAATTTTTTTTATCCAACGGAATAAATGTTTAAATATTATATGAAAAGAAGAAGAAGAAAAGAATCCAAATCAGGCCTTCTACAGTAATCATCGCACAACTAAGCGATTTAAATTCACAAGTGCACACAGCCTAGGTACACAAATCTAAGCAGTTATAGCACGTTTGTAAAAACCTAAGATGCAAGAGAAGATGTATTTATGTATGTTTTAAAACATAGTTGATCCAGTACAACAGGGTTAACATTAATTCATTTTTTAACTAAAAAAACATAGTTTTTCAAAAGCACAGCGTTATGTCCATGCAAAACAGAAAAACTATTCACTTTCTTGGTACAAAACAAACGTTAATATAATATTTTAAATGATTTATTTTCTCAAACAAACCGAAGATGAATTTTCTAGATCAACAGCAGTTAGCTTAAAACCCTTTCAAAAGTAGGACAAAATCCCAAAACCTGCTGCCTAAGCAAGATATTAACAAATGAAACGCGGGACACGAGTAACATATCGAAACAAAACCGAGGATAAAAAAATAAAAGCGAACTAACCTAGGAAAAGCTTTCGGAGGCGAGAAAGAGAGAACGCCATGAAACCAAAAGCGAAGGACCTAGAAGGTAACCGAAATCAGTATGGGAATCCACGTCTTCAAAACAAGGACAGACAAGGACTAAAACCAAATACGTCATATTTAATCGAGAATGACAAACGAATCAACCCAAAAAAATTTCAAACAAAAACTTTAATTGCCCAGATGAATATGTGCCAAGTATTTCCTTTAGTATCATGATAAAACTAATGGAGCTCGACTGTGGAAGAGGAAAGTAATTCATTTAATAGTAAGTAAAATAGAGAGCATATGCACATTTTAAATAATAAAGTAGTTAAACATCCATAAGCATATGAAGCGCCAAAAAAAAAACAACCTATGATTGAGCACACAAGATATAACTGTTGCACATAAGCAATACATGTGAAGAACTCTAAAACATAACAATATAGGCATGTTCAGAGTCCACAACAGATGAATGCCAGGAAGGGATTTCAAAATAAAACCCCACTTTTTCACATGGAAACATTCCAAACTCAAAGCATAGGACAAAAAATCTCAAAACATTCAACATGGAGTCCATGGGGAAAAAATATTACAAGAGAACAAATAAAAGCACAAATAAATGGTGAATCCTTTGAATATTTCAATTTCTTCTTATATACATGTATGTCTGAAACTTAGCAATGGCTTTTTATTACTACTTATATTGTGTTCAACTGCTTCACTCGTAAAGAAACACCTATCAGAATCAAGTGACCACAAAATTGAAGCAAAGAGTATTCTAGGGAGTTGAATAAGAGAAACAACCATCCTACATCTTTCGGTAAATATATCAAATAACATAACAACAAAAAATTCCTGTAAAGATCATAATCACCAATGATTAAATAAAACAATAACCAAAATAAAATCCCTTCCAAAGAAACGCAACAACTCGGACAACAATAGGAGGACAATCCTTGAAAATTCAACAAAAACAAGGTTTGAGTATCAACTCCAAAACAATCTGGAGATTTTTTTAAAAAAATAAGGCGAACAGATCGCAAAATAGAAAACCAGCAGGAAAACCCACATACGAACTAAGAGCATGATGGAGACCAGAAGAGATTGAAGAAACCGCTGAAAATATATTGATCCTTCATTGTAAATCCAATTCATATAAACTCAATATCGTACAAAAACCAATCAAGAAACAAAGTAACGCAAACTAACCATATCATAACCCATAAAATTTCCGTTAAAACTAATCAAGGAACACAATAGTGACAATTAAGAAACCATGAAAAACTCCAACGGATTGATTACAACGAAAGCAAAAGCTAACGAATGATTCCCGTTATTTTATCTTCACATTTCGTCCTCCTTTTCCCACTCGTTTTTCTTTTCTTTTTTCGTCCCACCAAAAGAGAAGGGACAAGAAATTTCCAATCACGATGCGGTACGAGAAGACCCTGCCCTTATAGTGGAAATCTAAAGAAATCAAAAAACCCAAACAAAAATAAGAGAAGAACAAACCCGATACTATAGGAAAGACACTACAAGAAAATCTTAATTCAACAACACGTCAAAGACAACAGTTGTGCTTTGTCTTTTAACAACGGTTTCTTGAAAAACCGTTGTCGTAGGCTCAAAAAACCCGCTCATAGACAACAATTTCTTAAAAACCATTGTCTTTGATATGTCTACGACAACGAAACCGTTGTCTATGAGCGAGTTTTTTGAGCTTACGACAACGATTTTTAAAAATCGTTGTCTAGAAGCGTGTTTTTTTGGGATACAACAACGGTTTTTAAAAACCGTTGTCTATGAGCCTATTTTTTTGGAATACAACAACAGTTTATAAAAACCGTTGTGGATTGGCGTTTTTTTTAGACAAACGACAACGATTTTCATAAACCGTTGTTGATTAACGTGTTTTTTTGGAAAAACGACAACGGTTTTATTGAATTGTGAGAAAAGACAAAGCAAACCCTCGTTGCCCTCTGTTCGCTGGCGCGGTGGAGAGATGAAAGCGGAAACCCCAAACAGAAGCAGTAGAAGAGCGAACCCGAGGAGCAAAGGACGGAGTAGACCCTCATTGTTGCCCGCTCTTCTCTGTTGCGTTGAAAAGAAAAGCTAATCACACGTGTCGTTGTTTCTGTTCTCTGGTGAGGTGGAAGAAGAATCCCATGACATGTTTAGGATTTTGTAACCTGCTACGCTCTTTGGTGCTTCGTTGGTGTTATTGGTGGTTGTTGCGGTGGAGGAAGAAATGTATTACACGTTTTTATTTACCGGTCACCGTACCGAAACTGGCCATGTACAACTTATTCATGCTTTCGTATAAGTAGATATTACACACGTATTTGCGTATTAGTTGTCACGTGTCCATTTCAAATACGAATAAGTGAAAAATAAAAATAAATTTCATCATACATTATTTAAATTCACATAATCTAATAATATAAAAATAATAACAAGCGACTGAATAATATAAAAACTCAAAAAAAGTAATTGGCTCGATTATTAACAATAAAATTATATTAATCATATTTTCACTTTACGAGTCATAACATATTTATTGTCGACGATAATGAAATGAGAAGGTAAAAATATATTGAGTAATATATAAATTGAAATCAGTTTTAAAAATAATTCTTTTGCCCCTTTGAATATGTATATACATAAACATCTAGACTATGATCAAAGGACGAGTCGATAAGACTATATACGAGGATTAGCCTAGTTTGTCTACGTATGTCTATTTTCATTTGTTAATGTATAATGCCTATTATTTGCTCATTTATACAAATATTGCACGAAATTTCATCTTTATAAGCAAGTTGTACACAAGAAACAAATATTTGTTCATTTTATGATTTGATTTGTTAGTTTTCATTGTTAGAAGAGATAAATTTTGAATTTTATTAGTAACACAAAAGCTTCTGTGAGACGATTTCACGGGTCAATTTTATAAAATAGATATTCTATTTGAGTTACTTATGAAAAAATATTATTTTTTATGTCAAAAATAATATTTTTTATTAAAAATCAATTTTAGTAATTGATTTGTTCGTTTGTCAATCTTTATTGCAATTGTTATGAAGCGGAAACAATATGTTATAGATGTTATCTTTTAAGATACAATTCTTTCAAATAACATTAATTTTTCACATAAAATTCAGCCCTATCATAAAGTAAGTTTAGATCCAACGTCCCTGATTATGAACACACATGATCAAGGAGGAAAAATATCTCTCCATGAGAATAGGCGCGCAAAATTTTTGTATCTTTGTTTTATTTTTTAATTATGGCTTTTATATTTCATATATCATAAGAAAAATTATATGAATAAATTTTGAGTTATAAAAATTTTGAAAATCTTATTTTTTAACTTAAATTATATGATATATTTTTTAGAGTAGGTGTCTTGCGAGCCAACTTGTGGCTTGTGCTTTTTGACTCTTGTGTAAAAATAATCTTTATTTTAATAATATTTTACGATTTTATTCAAATATGACATTTACTTTATATGTATACTGATAAGGCCAAATTTTATAAAGATTTTAGGGATTTTATTTTATAATATTTATGCGTATCTATAATTTTTATTCCTAATTATATACCTTTTTGAATTAATAATTGTAGATTTTAAAAAAGATGAAAAATGTCTAAACTGAGAGATAAGATAAATTTACAAGAATTAAAAAAAAAACAAAATACCAAAAGAAAGGAAATAAAATGTTTTTATATTTTATTCATTGAGAATATTGAAATTTTGGAAGAAAATATGTGCATATCTTGATAAAGGTGAAGCCTCATCTTTGAAAATAAAATCTATACAATCTTATCTACAATTTTTGAACTTGACATGGGCTTCAAGGAGTTTGAGGATTAGGCACATTAAAAAATATAAAAGGCAGCGTATGTGAGCAACAAGAGAAGATGGCGTAAAAAGAGGAAGGAAAAAAAAAGCATCACGGAAGATGCGTGAGGAGAGAGAGAGGAAGAGAAGCAAGGGGGAAGGGGAGATCATAAGAGAGGAAGTGAGAGAAGAAAGGAAGAGAACAGAAGGCTACAGTGAAGTAGGAATATAGCAGAAGAAGAATTGAAGGGAGGAAGACAGAAGGCAGAAGCAGGAGGAATTTATCAACACACGCCAAAAATCACCGAAAATTCCTTTCATTCTTTCTTAATTATGTTTTCTTCTATGAATTTTCACTTTCGTTTTGAATTTATGGAATAAATTTTTTTAGACTAAGACCACGATAAGATCAAACAATACTTTGTTGATATTTGGTTTCTTTTCAATATACTATTTTTCTTGATTTTAATTATTGATTGATGTTGGTTTGATATTTCTTGTTAATAGCTTTATCAATTAGTTATATGTTTGTTGATTAATCATGAATCGAAAGATGATTAATTAAATATAGCAACAAAGACGTCATCAACACATGGTTAAACTAACTAAAAATAGTATTTCGGTTTCAGTGTGTAGTTGTAGGTGAAAATTGAAATTCCACAAAGATTTAATGCATTTAGATCTAAATAAATTCAATTAGAAATAATTGGATTGTTAGATTTAAATATTTTTATTAAATCGAGGAATCGTATGATAAAATAAATTGGGATTTCACCGTGATTTTCAAGAAGTAAATAATTAATTGAATTTTAACATGTGTCAATATAGTAGAGTTTGGTACCGTTGTGTGTCTTAATTCTTTATTTGAATTTGAATCCCTCATTGATCATTGAATTCCTCATTTTTAGTTGCAATTATTTAATAATTTAGATTAATAATTCATATATCATCTTTTTATTTATTTTTTCTAGCTTAATTTAAGTGATAAAACTCTATTAATTAAATATTAGTCTCCGTGGCATCGATACTTGGACTCATCATCAATTTACTATAACTTGACCTTGTCCGCTTGCTAGATTTATTTTCATCGAAATCGTCGGTCATATACTCAGGCGAGCTGCATAGATAAATTCATTTGAATATACAATAGCTACCATGAGGTCTGACTCTCAATGTAAGATCATGAAACTCATTAGGAAACATACAGTAAATTCCAAATTGGTTCCTAGTCAATTCAACCATATAAATAAGGATAAAGAACGCCCGAGCTTGAAACTAGCATTTATACTGCAAACGTCATGTTTCATTGGTAAGGACAAGAAGATGTCTATTCATAAAGACGAGTGATAATTTGATGATGCACTGAACAACCCTCTCTTGGACTTTCCAAGTGGTTATCACTTGTCAAATGGAAAATTTTGATGTTATGGTTGTACGCCATAAGTCCTTTGATGCAGGACAACGTACTAGCATACATTTTGATCTATTTACCGACTTTATTGAAAGTCATTCTGTGGTGAGGTTATATGTAGTTTCGAAATATATAGCAGTCAATTCATTGTAGCCGGAAATTCACCACTCTCCACGAGTGAAGATATCCCATATGATCTAATGCGTTAATATTGCAAGGAATATCTTGCCAGATTAAGACATGTGCATTTTGGAAAGAGGTTTCCTCAGTTGTAGATATTATGTCACTTTATTACTTAAAGAAATATCACATGGTTATCAAATTTGTTTTCAACTCTCAATATACTAATGGTTGTATATTCGATCGGGATATATGAGTTGAAGTGACTGTATTGTACGCTAATCATAACTTAAAGTTCTTACAGACACTATCAGTGATATCTAGATGATCATGAGACGATCTTATTAGACATTTTTATCATGATCCGATAGGCGTAATCACACTTGAGTTCTGATGTTTTGATCAAGGTTTGATGAAAAAAATGTGGATAATTAGGTTAAGCCCGAATATGAACTTATGTTGTTCTGAATCACATGAAGTTGTAAACATACGGCTAGCTGTATTCCAGAAACATTGAGAGTCACATAAGTATTTGATTATATGTTCCCGTTGATATAGTCAAATTCAAGGAGTTGAATTTGGTAATTGTAGTTTGATGAAGATCAAACTGATTGCTTATATAACGTCCCAAAAATTTGAAAGTCCACGTGAACCACATGCATGAAAGTTATCAAATTTATTATGTATTTTAATTAATTTATTTTTAACTCATTCATTCATGATTTTAACATGAATATAATGTTTAATTCTTGGTTCATTAAGATTGCATGATATAAGGTTTTTAGCAGTATTTTACGCTCAAACGAGAACGGAGACCGGAGATAATTAAAGAAAAATATTTTTAAATTATTTTTAATTATTTAATATATTGTGTTAATAAGGGTGATTTTTGAAAATGGGCCTTGTTAAGGTATTCTTACTCGACAAGTTGTATTTTTAATCGGTAAGCAAAATTTAACGAGTCGGGGGTCTTTTTGAGGGTTCGGAAATATTTTCAAAAACCTACCTAAACAAAACATTTTTTCGAGAATGTTTTGGGCTTAATAGGCCCAAAACCTTTTTAATCCATTTATTTTTAATTAAGAGCCCATTAGCACCTTATATTATGACTTAAACACCTCATTAGCAAACCCTAAACCTACCTCCACTCATGTTGGCCGCCACTTACCCATTTCAGCAGCAGCCTCACGTTAGTTCATCATCTTTTCTCTTGGTTTCTCTCAAGCTTTTTAAAAATAACTCCTCCCCGCCCCTCTGGTGTCCGTTCGACAAGAGTATCTCTAAGTTTTTGAGCGTAAATACGCGAAGGCACGCCCTATGCCTCATTTTTCTCATCATTCACATCAATATATGTTTCTTTGTGTGTTCATGAACGGAAAACATCATATTTAATATGTTATGTGTATGAGGACCGAAATTTCATGGCAAAACTTCACTTTTTCTTCATGAAACTCACGTTTTTGTTGACATGGTCGTAGGGGCTGCTGGGTTTGATGTTAAGAGATGATTTACAGCAGGTTTAGGAAAGGTTTAAGGGTCGATACCAGGTCTGAAGCGTGCGGCTTAGGGGTCGACCAGATCTTGTGTTCTTTGTGGTTGTTATGGCTAGATCGGGTAAAGGGGGAGAGCAGCGTGTATGGGCTCGGTCTAGGCCATGGTCCAGACCCTGGTGGGTCCGTGTCAAGACTGGAAATGGTCCATGAGCTGTTGGACACAAGGTTTGGGGTGGTTCGAAAGTTATGTGGCAAGTTGGGTTGTTTCATGGGTGAGCTGAGTGATCCGACATGTAAAGGCTGTAGGCGTGGGTTTGGTTGTTCCAAGAGGGAGTATATGGCTTGGTATTGGTCTTAGGATAGTTGGTTAAGGGCAGATCACGTTGGTTTCGGGCCTAGGGTTGAGTTGTGGGAGCTAGGTGCACTAGGGTTCGAAAGTTCTCACGTGCAGAAAATTCCAGCAGCTGGTCGAGGGTTTTTGAGGGCTTTAATGGGTCTGAAACGTGTGATTTAGGGGCTGGTAAGGTGGGAATGATTTGTAATTAAAATTTGGGAAAGTTTGGTCAAGTTTCGGGTTGATTCGGGTTAAAACCAGGACCACGGTCCAAGTTTTAAAACGAATTGTATAAGTTATGAAAGGGGCTCGAGTTTATGTCTAAGGAATGATTATAAATATGTTTCAGGTATTTTAAGATGTTTGGTTGGCTTCGAGTCGACATTCTAGGGTCCAGGGGTAAAACGGTCAATTAGGGTTTCCAGGGGCAAAATGGACATTTTGCACGCAGGGTCAAGTTAGCAGTCCTGGCAGCGCCCTGATCACAAAAATTTCATGTTTTAAATATTTATGATATCACGAACATGACTTTTATGGAAATATGAAAAATACGTTGCATGCTTGATTTTAATGAAATTTACGTATATTAACTATCTTTATAAGTGATGAATACGATGACATGTTTTTGGAGGAAGGGAGTTGGTTGTGAATAATATGATGATACGATAATACAATTACATGTAAGGCCAATGCTCAGTGGATGGGTAATACTATCACTGATGTCTCCGCCGCCGGGTACCGCGGTTTTACGTAGATGGATCCATCGACTAATACAATGATATGAAAGTCACAACTAAGAATGGAATTCATATAAAGAAAATTAAACACGTACATGTTGACACGATGAGATATGTTATGGACACATTTATGCTTTGACACGTTATATTTAAGCTCATACTTTTAAGATCATAAAAGGTATTTTAACTACTGTATTTTTCACGGTTGCATGTTATGTATATGTACTTGCTATCACGGTTCAGGAGTGTTGAGTCTTTAGATTCACTAGGTGTGAATGATGCAAGAAAGCATATCGAGGAGACTGGAGGCGCCGAAGAATGAGTAGGCGGAGCTGGGGGTGCACGTGAAAATCCGAGGACCATGCATTTCTTCCGCATAATATGATTATGAGACATGGGATGAAGCAACATTTTGAAATGATTATGAATCTTGTTTTATGTTGTCTAGTTGTCAGTCTTTTGGCATTACGCTTGAGTTTGACTTTTAAAACAGAAGACTAGGACATTGATTACATTTTAAGATTTTGTGTAATTGTAGTTATTTTTATTAAGTGATTGGATGAATTTTAAAACGCCTGATTAAATTATTTAAATGTTTATGAGTATGTGTATTTTCGGTCATAGCTCCAAAAAAATATTTCAACAGTTATTTTAAGTAGTAGACGTTTCTATTGGTATCAGAGCAAGGGTCCTGTATAGGGTTGTGCCACCGCCAGCTTTAGAAGCTCAGTCGTCAAGCCTCAAGTCTGTAAGTTTAAATTTTTTTAATGCTATCACCTGCATGCTTACATGACATACGTTTTACAGTATATGTTTATCTGTATATATACAAGTTACGAATTGAAATGAGAAATTATATGATTTCATGCATGTTGTCTTTGTGGTGGAATTTGACATGATTCAGAATTTGGCTAATTGGCGTTAGGAAATGTTGAAAATTATTTGACTATATTGATTTTTTGTTAGTAGTACCGATGTTCTATTTTTTAGGTCATAAGTTAGTCGTGAAGATTATGAATGCTTTTGGGACATGTAAATTTTCTAAGAAAATACTGATGATTCGTGGTTACTAGTTGAGTTAATTTTTGAGAATTTCATATAAGAAATAATGATTCAAAGAATACGACGATCTTTAGAAGTATAAAAAATGTATAATTTGGGATTTTAGGTATTGATGGAAATGTAAGATTAGTTATGAGAATTGATTTTGGGTTTAATAAGCTTAAGATGATTGAACTTTATGTTATGGGAAACCTATGAAATGGAATTAGCAACGCCAAGAACTTATGGGTAATTGTAGAACTTTCGAAATTTAGGACTAATTGGACAATTCTCGAGGAAATTAGGAATTAATTTTGCAATTGTTATGAAATTTGGGAACTGGTTTAGCAATAAGTGAGAATTGAATGGTTTTAATAATAGAAATTTTCGATGATTTAGGTTTGAAGTGATATTGAGAACCTTGAAATATATGAGTTATAATGTTATAAGAAATGGTAATCAAGGGCATTGTAGGATGAATTAATATTGGGCTTGAAAATCTAAGCGTTAGTGGAATAATATTGTAGCAAATTAAGAATTTAGAGTGAAGACAATTTAAGGTAAAGTTGATCAATTAGTTAAGTTATAGATTAGACATTAAGTTAACATATTTTTTAGAACCAAATTTTGATGTATCATAAGTTTTAGTCATGATCTTAACAGTTAAAATTATACATTTGTTAGGGTTAATTTTTTTTAGAAAGTTGGATATGATTGATGGTCAAGTTACTTGAGAGACGTGTGTAAGAAGTGAGATAGACACCATGTCTTGAGGAATTTTTGAAAGTCATTAAAAAACTTCGGATTAAGTGGATATGTATATTGGAATTATGTTGTCTAAGACTATTTGGGTTGGGTAAGTTTGATGTTAGACTTAATTTAATTGTGGTGATGAGAATCAAAATCAGTAGGCCGTGATAGTAAAAACAGAAGAATACATAAATAGCAGAAGCACTCGTATCGCTAAAACAGAAGCAGTACTTATCGAGTACTGAACAACTTGTAAAAGTAGAAGCAGAACATAGCTTAAGCAGAAGCAGAACTTAACGTCTTTCGTTTGAACGATACAAGTCTTAAATGTTACCGTTACTTTACCTAGTACTAGTATTAATTACACCATTTAATGTTGTACGAAGTCATTTAACATGTCTTACTAGTTTTGGTATAAAACAAAAACTGCTTATTCTGAAGCTTTCTGCAGGACCTTTTTTCGGTGATAAAGCTGATTCGCTCAGAGTCAAAGAAGTCGTTTTGTTTATAAAGGTTGGATTGAAGTTTCTATATATAAAAGGATCAATCCAATATAGAAAACAACGATTACCATTATCAAGGAACACATTCTCTATCCAACGTTATTTTGAGCAATCAAGAACTACTCTTTATCTTAAAGCTCAAATATACAGAAAAGCAACATATTCTTTATAGCAGATATCTGATCTTCTGAGATCATCTTGTGCTGCTGTTTCGTTATCTCTTCACAAGCTATTCACTTTACTACATCTCATTGAGAAGAGTTTGTAATCTGGAAAAGAGAGTCTTTTCCAGAACTTGTTATATTCATTATATTGTGTTGTGATACTAAGAGTTTTAGTAAGCAAATGGTAAGTCCTACTGAAGTGGGTGTGTACAAGAGTTGTACTGTAAAAACCAAAGTCTTTTAGTGATACCTTCTGGAAACATAAGAAGGGGAGACATATAAGATTTCATCTTTGAACTTCCAGAAACAACTACTGTCTACTGCCTACTGTTTTATTGTTTTCACCTCAAACTATCAGATCGTTTACACACAAGTTATTGTGATCTGCTGGAAATATATTCGAACAAGATAAGCTATAATATCTATCAGGATTCTAGCACCTTTGCAAAAACGTCAAACAAAGGAACGAGTTTATTCACTCTCCCTTTAAACTCTAAATCGATCCCCAACAAGTGGTATAAGAGCACGTTATTCTTGTTCTGAAAATCTACAACAGAAATGGAACATTTCAGCAAAGTCCCTATGTTCTCAAAGGATGATTTCGATGATTGGAAGATCAGGATGCAAGCCTATCTTGCAGCCCAAGACGATCAGGATGCAAGCCCGTCTGAACAAGTTGGAGCTACATGACTTGTTTGCAGATTTGAAAGCTTATGAATTTGAATTGGAAGTAAGAAGTGGATAAGAGCCCTTGTCGAATCCACATACCAAGGCTCTTGCAGCTGCTACTACTGCTACTACTGCAGTTGTTTCAAGTGTATCACATGCTGCTTCTATTGAAAGCACATCTGACAAGACTGCTGAACAAATCAGCAATGATGCAATGTCCCTATTTGTGAAGAAATTTTCAAGATTCATGAAGAAAAATCACCGAGCATACCAAAGTCCAAACCAAAACTTTAAGAAGGATTCACCACCTGGTGATATGGCATGCTTAAACTGTGGAAATATTGGACATTTTATTGCTGATAGCCCGAAACCTAAGAAGGATGACCAAAAGAAGAAGGGGCACAAGCGAAATGATAAGAAATCTAAAAGAGACCGCAAAGCAATGGTTGTTGAAGAAAGTAAATCTAAATGTGCGGATTCTAGCTCCGAGTCTTCTGACTCAGATGGCCATTCCAGCGAAAGTGATGAAGAAGAAATCAAATGTCTCGTGGCAAACACTGAATCAGTCCTCGACATCTGGAGAGGTATTTGATTTGATTCTGATGAATTTACACGAAATGATTTAGCTAAAGCATTGCATAATATCATAGAAGAGTACTCAAGACTTTCTCAGTCATTCGAGGAAGTTAAAATTGAAAATCAACACTTGAAAGATCAAATCAGAACCAAAACTTGCAAGAAAACAGCTGCAGTGATCTAAAAGTTGAGATAAGTAAATTGAGAACTGAGAATGAAAAAATAAATGTAGATTACCAGACGATGATGTCTGAAAATCAGAAGCTATCGGTATTGGTGAATGCATGGAATAAGTTTTCTGTTTCATTAGAGAAGATGCAAGAATTACAGAAGTAATCTGGAGACAGGAGTGGTCTCGGATTCAGTAATGATTAAAGCACTTCTGAAACAAGTACAAAGCCAAAACTGGATATGTGCAAAGGGAAATACATTCACTTTGTTAAATCCAATATGGTACATAAACCAGAAGTACCAACTGTTCAGATTGAAAGGCTTGTAGACCAAACGAACAGAAGTAAACATTATGGTCTGGGTTACGTTGAACCTAAGAGTAGAGTCCATCAGAGTGCTGGATCTAGTAGAGGATTCAACTCAGGAGGACAACCCTCTAGTGAAGGTTAGAAACTACCAGTACTATAATTGCAGACCAGTTCAGAAGAGATACAGACCCGACGATAAAAACAGAAGGAAAGAACAACATCCTAAAATGCATTTTGTTAGAAATAACAGTAATAGATCTTCTGTTGCATGCACCTCTGGGATACCTGAAGTACAAGATCACCTAGAATTGTACAAATATGGGTTGTTAAATGACTGATAAGGCTTGGACCCAAATAGATTGGGTACCAGTTACTAAAATTTTTGCTTGCAGGAATAGGAGAAGAAAGCCAAGATAAGCAGCTCTACATGGTATCTGGACAGTAGATGTTCCAGACATATGACTGGGCAAAAGAGTCTACTTTCAGAAATAATGAGTTGTAATGAACTAAAGATAACTTTTGGGGACAATTCAAAAGGTAAAACCGTGGGTAAAGATAAGATTATTCATGTTAATATCATTATAAATGATGTGCTCTTGGTTGAAAATCTATGTTATAATTTAATAAGTATTAGTCAACTATGCGAAAATGGATACTCAGTAGCTTTCTGCACAACTTAAAGATGATAATGAGTCTATAGTCTTAACCGAAAAGAGAGAAAGCAACACTTACAAAGTATCATGGAACAAAGATCGTGTTAATGTTCCTACATGTTTAGTTGCCTCCCTAAGTGATAAACATTGGATATGGCACAAGAGATTGAATCATCTTAACTTCAAGTCAATCAATAATCTCAAGAAGCAGAATATAGTTGATGGTCTACCTGATATTAGTTTCGTTAAGAATCATGCATGTTATGCATGTCAACTTGGCAAACAAGTAGGATCTAGCTTTAAGAATAAAGGTAGTAAATAAACATCAAGATGTTTGGAATTATTGCATATGAACTTGTTTGGTCCAATCCCTATCATGAGCTTATGGGGAATGAAATATAATCTTTTTGTTGTTGATGAATTTTCTAGATTTACTTGGATAATATTTCTTGCTGGAAAAGATCAAACCAGTGGCTTTCTGATCAAGCTTCTGAAAAATATTCAAAATCAAAAATCAGTTTCTGTCATTAAAATCAGAAGTGATCAGGGAACTGAATTTACTAACAAAATTCTTGAGTTATACTTGGATGAACAGGGTATTCATCATGAATATTCAGCTACCAGAACGCCTCAACAAAATGGAGTAGCTGATAGGAGAAACAAAACTCTTAAAAAAGCTGCTAGAACAATGCTAGAAGATACAGACATCTCTCAGCGCTTCTGGGCTGAAGCAATCAACATCGCGTGTTACACACAAAACAGAACCATGATCAACAAGAGGTATAATCAGACTTCATATGAGATATGGAAATGGAGTAAGCCTAATGTATCATATTTTCACGTGTTTGGTTGCAGATGCTTTGTGCATAATAATGGTAAAAATTATTTATCAGCATTTGATTCAAAATCAGATGTTGGACTTTTTCTTGGATATTCAGCAGTAAGCAAAGCATATAAAATTTTCAATAATAGAACTCTTAATATTTCATTTTGTCTTCGATGAAGATAGCAGTGCTCGTGAAATTTCTAACATGTCAAATCTAAGTAACAGATTAGACATAATTCATCTAGAACTAGATAGTGAAGATGATGCAGAACCAAGTGTCAAAGATGTTCAAAATCCAGAACCAGACATTCCTATGGTAGAACCAGTTGTACAGACACATGATGTACTAGAACCAGCAGCTGACATTCCAGAACTTACTACTGCTTTACCTGAGCATGATCCAAATCCATTAAATCATGAAGAAATCCCTCTAAAACCTTTTGTTTGGAGAAAATCACACCCCCATCTTTGGTTATTGGAAATCCATCAGCTCCATTAAGAACCAGAAGGCAAATGATAAATGAATATATGCATGCTGCTTTTATTTCTCAGGATAAGACAAGATGAAGGAAGCTGAGCAGTTCATACTCGTGTCTGCCGTCCAAACTCAGATCGACATCTTGATGGACGGAGTAAATGAATTTGCTGAGACCAAGACTGAATTCTATGATGAATGGTATCATTTTTTAACAGTCAACCTTGCAAGGAAACCGAAGAATAAAATGACGCTGAAGAAATTTATTGTTCTTGAGAAAATGGTAATGAAAGTTGTAAAAGCAGTGTCAGTAACTCATGCATTGGAAAGGAGGAAATACTTCTTCATTCTCATGCGCATTAAGAAACTGAATCTGATATGTGAAGAGCTGAAGAAGAATAATGATCCAACATGTTCCACTGCCCATGATGATCGAGCTACATTCACACAGTTGGATGTAGATTTGAGCTCACTTCAATTGCAATTCAAGTTCTGGGAGATGGACCAACATTTGTTCATTCTAGTTCATACAAAGAGTAAGAAATTCTCCAAAAAATCAACTGAATTGACTCAAGATCAACAACCGGAAACCAAGAATCCATCAGTTCTCCCATCCACCTCAACTGAGAAGGTTGCTGTCTCAACTGAATTGTCACCCAGTTTAACCTCAGATGTACAGTTGCCAACTGAATTAGTTGAGAAGGCACCACTGATTGATGCTAATAAAATTGTGAATGCAGTGGTTAACATCATTACAAACATTGCAAGATCTGATGCTACTGTGATGACAACTGAAGGATCAATACTAGGAGAATCAGCTCAAATTACTGGCGTTATAATTCCAGAGATATTCTTCATCACCAAAACTCTAAAAAACCATCTTGCCCTGACTTCTTCAATCATTGAAGACTCAATTGCCACAACATACTAGATGGAATCTCAAGCGACTGAAACTGAAGCTACTCAAGCATATGAACCAGTTGACATTGCCGAGCCAAGTAACCAATTGGTCATATTCTTTGATCCAAAGCACATGTCACTACTAAATCACCAGAACTGGATATAGGAGATGATTATCCAATGGACAATATCATTTCCAATCTGATTGGAATCAACACTCTTCTATCTCAAGTTAAGACATGTCAAAAACTGACTGACACTGATATTGAGAATCTCAGAGACAAAGTGGTCAAGAATATTAAAAATTTATCCAGAGATGTTCATTCTTTGTTCATTCAAGTAGACTCCATGAGAAGGAACTGTACTTTAATGTCCCAACTATCAATTTCTAGGACGCTCTTTATCAGAAAATGGGCTTATTTTACGACAATCTCACCTCAAAGATCGAGTCAGTTCACATTCAGCTTTCTTCCAAGATCGACACATTCATTTTTTTTTGTTCAATCAAGAAATTCTCTATAAGATGGGGATTCCTAGTGGGATGTGATCATCAAGGAAAGACTTGATTCAATCTTTCGGGTTGCTTATTACCGATTGATAAACAAAGGAACGAGAAGGCGGACATTGTTTGGGTTCGAGAGTGGGATAGCTACCCATAGTAGGACCAAACGCCGGAATAGGGGGTGGTGGTCCCTATTCCATGGTAGGAGATGGCATGCCGGGGTGAAGAACCTTATAATATAACACTTCTATGAATTTTAATTAAATAAAAATATAAAACAATATTACACCAAGTTTTAAGTTTTTATAAATTAATTCACTTCTTCATTATATATATATATATATATATATATAATAATAAGTAATCAATAAATTCTATATGTTATATTATTTTAAAAATGTCAGTTATTACGTATATTATCTTAGATTGATTTATTGATAATATTTATATATGTGTTGGATCCAAATAAAATGTTGTGATCGATTATTAGAATTTAATTCGATTAATTAAAGTATCATAAAAACAGGACAAAAAAACTTAATAATATATTTCTTTGCATCTTCCCCGATCTTTTTGCTGTCATGTACAGAAATTTGTGGCATCGATTCGTCTTGAAATCTTAGAAACCAATCTCCACCACGAATCTCCACTCTTCTCATCCTATCCTCTTCAGATTATTTTGATGAAAATATTTTCAATTTTACTTTTATTTTTTAAAAAAGTTGTAACTTTTTGTTTGATCGAGAAACATATCTTTAATTCTAGATTTATATGATTTTAATATTGTTTTTGTGCAATATTCAACGAACTAGATAACCCATATCTCAGCTCGAACTATAAAATTTATGACCGACATAAGATGACTTTATCCTCGACCTTCTCTTGTAATAGCTATTACCTTTGAAGTATGATATAAAATTTCAATCTTTATTTCAATATATATATAATCCCAACTTTATACGAGTAGTTTGGAGATTAAATATATATATATAAGTTTGGAGATTACAAAGAGAATTCGAAGGCATCAAGAAAAAAATAAATTATTAATTGGGTTTTTAATTTCTAATTTTCATCTCATATATTTAATGAATTTGATGATTATCTTAATTATAATTTGATGTAAGTGCCACGACATACAATAAATATAAGAGAATTAAATGCAAAAATCTCATTTACAATCTATAAAATTGTACTTTTATTGACATGTAAAGCTATAAACAAATTTAACACAACCAAAATAATTAATCGCAAAAGGATTAAAAAAAAGAGTATTTTATTTAATTTTTGTAATTGCAGAAAAAGGGTATAGATTCAAACATAATTTTATGGCTTAATAACTCTAGTATTGAAGCAAAATGAGCTTAATATTTCCTTTTAAGGCGTAAATTAATGTTTCTATGATCTGAAATTTTATTATATATATTTTAAAACCAAATTTTTTATTATATTTGATATTATATTATCTAAATGTGACGTCTGAGGTCGAGTAGGATGGGGTATAATCGCTAGTGCTAAGAGGTTACACAAACCAGGAGCGGCTCCTAGCAAACTTCTTAGTGAAAGGAACATGAATGAACTGTCACAACACGAGAATGAGAGAGATCCCAAGATTGTGCGATATGAGACTGTATAGTTGATGAGAACTTAAAAGATTTAATATATATTATTCATATCGACAATGTACTTGTTTTTTTGGAGTTCATTATTTAAAAACTCCAAAGTTAAGTCTATTTGATTTGGGGAAATTATGAAATTAATGACTCAATGAAAAGTTTCTCAGGACAAGCGTGAGTGATGACATACGCACGCTGTAAAAACTTGTGTTGGTACAGTCGGGGACATTCATCGAGTCCGATGAGTTGCAGTGATCACATGTGCCAAGAGGTTGAACAAACAAGAAGTGACTCCTAACAAGCTTCTAGACGAAGAAAAAATGAATGAACCGATCTCACATTGGAATCAAAGATATTCAAGACTGTGCAATTATGAGCCTATATAGTTGATGAAAAATTAAAAGGTTTGATATGTACTATTCATATCAATAAAACGAATCTTTTTTTCATGGAGCTTATTACTTAAAAATTCTAAAAAATAAGTACACTTGACTTGAGACAATTCTGAGATGATTGACCTTGAAAGTTTCGCAAGATGCATATAAGTAGATAAGCATGCTATACATATAAATGCAAAGATTCTTCTAAATTATGTTGTATAGTGTTAATTTGTATCGACTTGCACACATACACTCACATAAGCATATCTTAAAAGTATGTATCTTAAGTTTGAAAAAAAAATACTCCATATATATCATATATTATAGGATCTATAAATATTACAAACATTTTACACTCTTTAAATATATTTTAATAATCCAAAAGTGTATAACATTTGTTACTCTAATATCACAAGTTTAAAAATCCGATATTGATAGGTAAATTTATTAAGACATAAAAACAACTAAATTTATGCTGATAATTTATTCTCACCCAAATTCAATCATAAAAAGGGATTTTCTGTATGAAAACCACCCTTGATCCTCAAATGTGTACTATTTAGTATATGTTAGAAACATGACATTCTTGATCAATGTCTCTTACCATTTGTACACACATACATTGTGTTTTTAATGTAACCAAACCTTTTGAAAACTAAAAATCCTGCACTTTAAAAAATGTCTATTTCTTGAAGTAAATCTAAAAAGTTAAATATATAAAATTTCGAATCATTATACATTACTGATGCTGAGATAGTGGGTCCTACATGGGAGTGTGGTGACGTAGACAAGTTTTATAGTTGGTGAGGGTTGCAAATCTTTTGGATAAAACGTGTTTCAACTGACCAATCACAGTTGAGAGAAATCCGACCCCCACACTCCAAAATAGCGACTCTTTTCACCGTTCTTCATTGGAACACACGCCGGCCCTCCGATTCTCGCGAGAATTTCATCTACTCCGACTAATTTCGGGCTTTCATTGGATTTTTGGAGCTGATTTGGATCAGGAAATCGGAATCTTTGGCGGTGATGGCTGTTTCAGGCGCGTTTGTGGGTGCGAAGCTCGAGAATTTGTTGATCAGTAGTACGGCGACGGCTTCAGTCGCCTCGGCATCCACACCTCCTGTTGGCTTGCTCTGCAAGCCGGGGGCTCCTGGAAAGCGTCGAGCTTCTCTGAATAGGAGGGGATATATGGGGAATTTGAGGTGCGAGGCTGCATCCGATGCTTTGGGTCAAGTGGAATCCACCAATGCGGCTTCCTCTTCTGGTTTAGCTTCGAGCCTCTCCGCTTTGGAACTGCTCAAGACTTCCGCCGCTGACCGTATGGACTTTTTTGCCATTGAATTTTGATTTCGCTGTCGAATTGGATTATCATAAGTTCTATTTTATCGTTAATTGATCATGGTTGAATTTCAAGTATAATGTAAACTGGTCGTAGAACCATTTTTTTTGGGTTTTCCTGACATTTTGTTCTTATTTTGGTCCAGGATATACGAAAGAAAAGAGCAGCATTATAGTAATTGGTCTCAGCATCCACACTGCGCCCGTTGAAATGCGGGAAAAACTTGCTGTCCCTGAAGCAGAGTGGCCCAGAGCTATTGGGGAGCTGTGTAGTCTGAATCACATTGAAGAAGCTGCTGTCCTTAGTACATGTAACAGAATGGAAATCTATGTTTTAGCTCTCTCTAGGCACCGGGGAATCAAAGAAGTGACTGAATGGATGTCTAAGGTAACTTTTAGAACTTGTTTTCTTTTAAGAATTTTTGGTTATCTTAGATGGTGTATTCCATGTAGGAAATTAATGATTTTTTTTTTTAGATTTTAGAAGTTCAGAGGAATTCTATCAAAATTTTTGAATAATTGATATTCAAATTAGAATTTCATATAGTTTTAAAAAGGTAACGATACTTTTAACAACTTCATGAAATTCATTAACATGCAAATAACGTACAATTATATATTATCAAAAATTGTCTTCGGTTCAATTTAAAAATTTGAATGGATTGTCAAAGCTCTTAACTCATACAAAAGCTCTTTCTTTGTCTTTGTGACATCACTTCTTATCTTCTCATCTCTCTTATATATGTATCATTTTCTCTAATTTTCAAAATATATCTCTATGTAACTTTTTTTTTTCTCTTTTCAGATTTTTCATTGTTTGGATGATTGTTAATTTAATAATTTTTTATTTTAATATTTTTAGATTTTTGTTATTTTTAATTTATGATTTATAAATAAACATAATATTCAATAATAAAAAAAGATACTACAAAAATAACCACACTTATTCTTAATAGTTGAATATTTTCCCAACAAGCATGACAAAAAAATAAAATAAAATTTAAGATTCTAAGCTATAAATCATGAAGAACAATTTATGATATAAATCATAAATTGAATAAGGAAAGCATTATCTCGTCTTAAATGATTTAACTTTTAAATAAGTAAAATTATTTATTAATATAAAATTTTAAAAAACATTTCAAATTGAATATGTTATATAGTTTAATTAATTATTAGTTCAAAAAAATTTAATAAAAATATGTTATAATTAGGCACAAAATCTATAGAATTTATAAATTTTTTTTATAAAAGTCTATAAAAATCTTGCAAAAAAAGTTTACAGGAATCCACAAAAATTAGTTTGTAAATATGTGAGATTTTATAAAATATATGAGATTCTGTAAAAGCCAATAAAAATTTATCTAATCCAGAAAAGTTTATCATTTAAAAATCATTGAAAAGTCATCAAAATTTTGGAAAGTCATCAAAACTCTGGATTGAGTGTTCAATTAAAGTTTCTTGATCGCATATAGAACTTGCCGTAGAAGAGTTTAGTACAAAGACATTTGTGAAAAGAACAAAAAATACGCTTACCGTGTTTGTTCAAGTTAGATTTTCTTTGAAATTTAAGGAAATATTTTATAACACTGAACGTGCAAATGGACAATTTTAATTACTGTTTTCCTACATTTCTGGATACTCTGTGTTAACTTATTCTAAGAAATGCCAATCCTATTCTTTTTCAACAGTAAAATAAAAAAATGTCTAAGGAATGTGTCGAGATAATGCTTTCCTTTTTCTGATCTTATACCATCACACATTTTATCAAGTGTGTTTTTAATTGCGTTTTGTTACCATGTTTATGCTCATAAGATGTCGTGTGCTTTGCCAGACCAGTGGAATTCCAGTTTCAGAGATCTGCCAGCACCGTTTTTTACTCTATGACAAAGATGCAACCCAGCACATTTTTGAAGTGTCATCAGGGCTAGATTCATTGGTTTTAGGAGAAGGTCAGATCCTAGCACAAGTGAAACAAGTGGTTAAAGTTGGCCAAGGGGTTGTGGGCTTTGGAAGGAATATAAGCGGTCTCTTTAAGCATGCAATCACTGTTGGAAAGAGGGTTAGAACCGAAACCAACATAGCGGCCGGGGCAGTTTCCGTTAGTTCAGCAGCTGTGGAATTGGCTTTAATGAAGCTTCCCGAATCCTCCCATGCCACTGCTAGGATGTTAGTAATTGGAGCAGGAAAGATGGGCAAGCTTGTGATCAAGCACTTGGTAGCCAAAGGGTGCACAAAGATGGTGGTAGTGAACAGAAGCGAAGAAAAAGTTGCTGCCATACGAGAGGAGATCAAGGACGTTGAAATAGTACACAAACCTCTAACCGAAATGCTGAACAGTGCAGCCAAAGCTGATGTGATTTTTACCAGTACTGCATCTGACATTCCTCTCTTTCTTAAAGAGCATGTTGTTGACCTTCCACCGGTAGGTCCAAATCTCGGTGGTTTGAGACTTTTTATCGACATTTCCGTTCCAAGAAATGTTGCTGCGTGTGTCAACGAGCATGAGGGTTCACGAGTGTACAACGTGGATGATCTTAAGGAGGTTGTGGCTGCAAATAAAGAGGATCGAATACGTAAAGCAATGGAAGCTCAAGAAATCATCACTGAGGAATCAAAACAATTTGAAGCCTGGCGTGATTCACTAGAAACAGTTCCAACTATCAAGAAGTTAAGGGCTTATGCTGAAAGAATAAGAGCTGCAGAGGTTGAAAAATGTTTATCAAAAATGGGCGACGAAGTTCCAAAGAAGTCGCAGAAGGCTGTTGATGATCTTAGCAGAGGCATTGTAAACAAGCTGCTACATGGGCCGATGCAGCATCTAAGGTGTGATGGGAGTGATAGTCGTACTTTGAGTGAAACGCTTGAGAATATGCAAGCCCTTAATCGAATGTTCAGCCTCGAGACTGAGATATCTGTGTTGGAACAGAAGGTTAGAGCTAAGGTAGAGCAAAATCAGAAATAAAAGGTACATCTGCTGTGCCTTCTATAGAGCTTTTTGCCTGGCCTCGGTCATCATCTATGAATAAGTGTAGAATTCCGCATTGTCTTGTTTGGTGGCATGACCCCAACTTCCGATACCATATAATATTAATTGCACATGATTAATCACATCGCCTGTCTTTTTCCTATTGATGTTTAACTATGAAAGTTTTCATTTTGTACAATATAATTCAAATACTTGATGTGACCAAGGGATGATTTGTTCAACTTAGATTGAATAATCGTGATCAAATTTACATTCAATTCCATCCTCTTTCGTCGAGTACCTTGAACTTTTTTTGTAAGTTTGTTGTCGATTGCTGTGTTACAACACCGGAACCTCATCACACCAGTATATCGTCTATATATACCAATGATTTTTTCTAAAGTTCATTTTTAGATTTTTTTCTATTGTGAGCTCCGACTTGTAATATCATTATTATTTTATGTATATAGCAGCGGAAGCGTATACAATACTTGACTGACAAAAGATGAACCCAAATACTAGCATTACGTTCTCGAATGAAAGTCAAATGTGATTTCACGATCTAGCTAAGTCAATATTTCAATTTCCGTAATTTTCATCATATTCGGAGTCATGAATCCTATATCTGAATTTACAATAAATAAAAAGAAATAAAAGTTAAGTCTTCAGGGAAATAGTTATATATGGTTATAACAAGTCAATTAGTAATATATCAGTGCATCAACTAAATATGAGATGACATGCATCAGTAATAATAATATATCGTTACGAAATATCTTGTTGAGTGAAATGCATTGATTGTTCGTGACTCTGAAGTGAATATCATGGGCTAAAGATGCGGCTTCCACCAATATTCTATAGTAGCACATTTCTCCACATGCTCAAGTAGGATATGTACAATCGATCATTTACTAGTCAATATGAAATCACATTTTCAAATTAAAGCAACGCTGTTCAGATGAATCATATAATAGGGATAAAACTTGTTGTTCATTGGACTCACTTTCCAAGCCGAAACTGTGTTGTCAAGTGGACTAAAAATCCAATAAATTCATGATTGTCCAGAGCTGCAATCATTAAGCAATTCATTCATTAGTTCGGTGAATGGCCGATCGGTAACCAATCAGAAACCAACAATTCTAGAAATTCAAGTATGCATAACAATATGATTAATAAGATGTGAAATGCACAATATGATGCATTATATATAAATTAATAGGTAGTTTATAAAACTTTACTATAAATTCCGCAAAAATGGTCATAGGTGAAGAAAAACAAGTAGTGAACTCACGGTAGAAACCTCACATCAATAACTTACTATTTCACACGGCTGTTGAACTTAAGCCAATATAAATATAATTTAAGTAACTTTATACTGGGTAGGATCATAGTAGATGATGTGATATTTTGAAATTCATTTTTATACAAAACTTGTACCATATAATTTTGGTTAAAACTTTATAAATTCATATTAAATTAAAGACATGTCCAAAAAATATGAAACATCATCATATGGCTGGAATCATGATGGAAATTGATCGGAAAAAGTGAAGATCGTATTTTGGCCGGCGCACAAGATATACGTGCTAGTGAAACAACGCATGTAGCTGCTCTAGTGGTCACACATGACTTGGATTTTTCCAGCAACGTATTTTTGAACGATATATAACTTTTATGTTTTATACTTTTTTAAATTCGGTCCAGATCGATCCAGATTTTGAAAAAGTAAAATAGTTATCAAGATCATTTCGGAAGACCAAAAATTATATTTCTGATGACCGGAAGGGTGATTGACTGGTACCTATTTGAACTAGAAAATTTTTTGAACAATTTTATTTTAAAACCGCAATGAAAATCGTTCAAAAAGGAGGAGGAATCGGTTGAAAGTAGCTATCTTAAAACCAAGTTTCTGGAAAAATTCTTCGTGAATCTTGTTTTTCAGGGGAAAATTGTTTGATGATTTTGCTACACCTCCTATACACTTGATTGTTAGGTGGAAGAAGAGTTTTGTATAAATTGTTCGTAATTTTTGGAGATGGTTTGCTATTTTTTCACCATTTCTTCCTATTTTCTCCTTATTTTCATGTTCTCATTTTCTCTCTACAGCCGCCAATTTTAGAAGATGGAGTGAGTCAGTACACATAATCAAATATTGACCTAACTTGGAGATATTATTTGTTATGAAAATTAATTAGTAATAGATATTTTTCATTAATTTATATAATATTTAGACATTCCAATGATTTTCACATATGATTATTCAATTTATTAATTTGATATATTTGTATGAAAGTGATTTAATATACTTGAACATTTATTTTGATTTTTATAATTCATTTTTAGGTCATTTATACCAAATAATAATTTTCTAAATAAATTTTCTGCTCAAATATATTATATCCCTACGTATATACTTATATTTTATGTTTAAAATCTAATCTTAATTTATTTATTTATAAGCATCTTAAATATTTTGGGTGTAACACTCTCACCTTAAAAGAATCTGATCCCCGAATTTATTGTTGTATAAAAATCACAAATCTTTCGGTCTATTTATTTCTCATATTTTTATAAAAATGTTTATATTATTAATAAATTATTTGGATATTTTCTAGTTAATGCCAACATCATAGTTTTATTATTGGTCATTCTTTGTTTTCATTTATGAATAAAGATCTTTATATATGGGAAAAAGTACGTTCTATCGATTTTTATTTGCATAAACTAATGATAGTAGTATGGTAGAAGTTCTAGTTGCTTTAAGATGTCCTGATTGGTACCGTCATTCTCCGGGTGTTGGATCGACACATTCTTCTTTTCCAACGTTGTGTATTGTCACGGACCAGAACTTGGCACGCGACTCAAAGGAAAATGCTTCCAAGAGGCTAACTTCAATCCAGAAAGATCCATCATATTCTAGCCCCACATAAAGAAACAGAAGTCCATAAGGTTCCGGAGCACTCCAGAGTGTTGCAATTGTTTTGTTCGTTCGTGAAGGGTCTTGATGTTAGGATCGGTTGGGAGTGAAAAAGTGTTTAGAAAGGGAGGTTGAATAAACAATTGACAATTTTCACAATCTTTTTGAATAATGAATCAGTTTAGTGATCAACTGAATTCAGGAATCTTGTTTGTCAATGTCAATTAGTTAACTAATGAAAGTGCGTAAATAAATTGAATGACAGATATAATAAAAACTAAAATTAAGGGACACAAGATTTGTGGATCTCCGCATATTTCAAACACTCCTACATCACCCATTCTATCTCGAAGATATGATATTTACCAAAAGACTTTGATCTATATAACAATTTGTACAAACTCACTTCAGTTTTGGACTTAACAATGCCAAAACTGAAACTCTTAGTTCCAATACAGTTTATCAGTACTCAACTGATACGTAACTACTTAGCACAACTGATCTCTACGAGATCGAATAATACAATAGTGAGTGTTTGTGCTTTTAAGCTCACTAGCCTGAAAGCTATGAATGCATATATTAAGCATGAGCTTTTGAGAGATTTTGAACTGAAAGAGTATGCACATAGTTCTGTTTGATAATTTGAACAATTTCGTGGCTTGATTGCTTGATTACTCGATTATAGGATTATTCTTGTTCAGCTGATCTTCTCGGCTATTTATAGGCTTTGCTTCCAACGATTACAATAAACCAATTTGAATCTTTGTATCCGTTGTATAGCCACGTCAACATTCTTCTGACAATCGTATACTGTAGCTTTTCTGATATGCGGTGTTCCCATTATACTTTGCAGTCTGCTCTTGTACAATTGTCGGTTGATAGCTACGTTCCTTAACTGATGACGTGTCAAACTGATTTATCAGTTGACAAAGCCGATAAGATTAACTGATTGCTCTCAACCGACTGTAGTTTAATTGATCACTTCCAACTGATCATCCAGTTGACTACGTAGTTCAGTTAGCTTAGTTTAGTTGCCTTTTATTATATACGCACTAATCTTCAGTTCGGACAACTATCAGTTTACGAATTTTTAGATCAGTTACTTTCAGTCTTCTTGATCATTTGTTCAATCTCTTTACGTTCAATTTGTCAAACTCTGAAATCAAGTTTCCAACAATTTCCCCCTTTTAGGTTTTTGACAAAACTTAGAATATATGAACTGATCAAATTGTACTCTTCGTAGATAAAATAATCTTTTATTGACAACTCTTTTCATTGTACAGATTCGTACACAGAATGAAAGAATAAAAGAATATTCTACTGACTAAAAATCCTCAAAATCTGCCAAATTTCTCAACTGAATATGAAGATTGTCTTCTGACAGATATGGACTTCTTTAATGCTTATCTCGTTTATCGGCTGGCCCTTGATCAGTCAGTTGACTAGGTCTCTTCTTGGATAGCTTCTGATGTTCTTCTACCTCTTCCCCTTTTTGTCAAACTCACCAACCCTGCTGGATAAAGCACGAACTTCCGAGATGACATTAGATATGACATTCATTATTTGTTCTTGCTATTAGATCCATTCTCTTTGTCACTACAGTTTCCAAGAATTCAATGTGATTCTTGAACATGTCTTGAGTCTGAAAATGTTCTTGAACTGTCACTTGGTCTTTCTTTAATTGATCTAGCTGGAGAAATAAAGAAGTAATATCCTTTGTGACCTGTTTCAGGTTCTTCATTGTCTTCTCCTTCATAGAATCAATCTTCAAAGTATGCAATAGTTGAGTGATATCGGAAATAGAAGAAACTAAATGGAGAAGGTTGGACTGAATGTTTTCTCATTGAATCAGTAGCCATTTGGTATCTCAGGAGATATAGCTTTAGAGAATTCTGGTTCTTACTCTTTTTCTTCTTCATTAAAAATCACCAAGGCCTGATGATAGGATCGGTTAGGGGGGATCACCATTGAACTACAATAGCTCGGTTCTTGAAATATTGAACACCGATGAATTAAATCGAGTTTGGTGCTCAAACCAAGCGAAAAATACTCGAAATAATCCTTTGTAGAAACTAATTAAATATTTTGTAAACCATTTAAAATATATGCAAGTTGAATGAGTAAAATATTTTAGTTGAATCATTTTATCAAACACTTGGTATGCAATATTTTGATATTTGAAGAACATATAAAATGCTTCAACAATGCTTCTTTAAAACTATGAAAATGATAAGTAAATGCAATAAACAAATAGACACGAATTTGTTTATGGATGTTCAGAGACTTCAAATGCTCCTACGTCACCCCTTCTTCCCCTTGGGAAGGATATTCACTAGAAGACTTTGATTTATACAACTCTTTGTACAAACCCACTCAGCTAGGACTTACCCACTGCCTAGACTGGACTCCTAGCACTCAAGATTATAGGCAGCACCTCACAATCAGCATATTGTTTAATGTCTCATATGCAAAGACTACATACGCAAGTTTATTGTCTTTGTGCAAGACTCACTCAACTAAACTTTGAAGTTCAACTCTCTTGTATATGTGTGAGTGATTGTGTGTGAGAAATTTATCCTTTACAGTGTATATATCAAATGTATCCTCACACAAGGGCTTGTGCTCTCAACTAGCTGATTTCTTCATGCTAACTGCCCATTCTTTGAATCCTCTCCAAAAAACTCTTGTTTGATCTTCAAGATGTTGTATTTATAAGCCCCAACAATGATATATACGTTAGACACAAGAATATGACCGTTTGAAAAGTTTCTGTACTGTTTCTGAAATTGCAACAGTCAAATTCGTCTTGCTGGGCATTTTCCCGACTGGTCAACTCTGGTCAACTCATCTGGTCGTTCAGTTCAACTGGTCAGCAGCTGGTTCGGTTCAGTTCAGTTGGTCAGCTGCTGGTTCGGTTCAGTTGGTCTGGTTCAATTAAACTGGTTCAGTTCAGTTCAGTTCAGCTGGTCTGGTTCAGTTCAGTTGGTTCAGTTCAACTGATCTGGTTCAACTGGTCTTCAGCTGGTCTGGTTCAGTTCAACTGGATCGGTTCAGTTCAGTTTCAGCTGGTGTGCTGAAATCAGCCTAGCTGATTTCAGTTTGTGCAGAACCAGTAACTTCATCGTAATTTATCAGCATCTTAAGCTTCGATTCAGACTTTTACTTTTGAAGATGATTTGTAGATGATCATCTTATCTTTCCATCGCATACTGAATCTCTTCATTTCGATAACCGGGCTGAGAGATAAGACCAAAATACCGCAACTGCTCATACCCAACTGATTGCTGTTTTCGTGCAATCAGTTCGGAGATTCATTGATCAGTTAGACCTTGATAACATCCGATTTTTCCCAACTGACGTGAAATACAACTTGTTCCAAATTGAGTTTTATGATCAGTCCAGTTGGCGGATTGTCATTTGGATTCTCCAGCTGAGAGATATCTTCCAAACATCGAAGCTCACCAGAAATTCAGTTTGTGCAGAATTCGGTTTCAGTTTGCTTCTTGTGTTAACAACTTCACACTTGAGTAAATATGTTAGAAACACAATAACAAGTTTTGTTAACATCAAAATCAAGATTACTAACTTGAAAAGTTCCAACACCTGATCAGTTGATTCAATCACAACAGTTACCATTTCTGCAACTGCTTCCCGTTGAAGTTCAGGAGGAGGAGTGGAAGTCGGAACAACAGTTGAGCTTGTAGGCTCTTCAGTTGGTTGGTCAGCTGATACTTCAGTTGACTCTTTAGTTGGCACTTTTTCAATTGATTTCGAGTGCAACTTAGCCACTTCAGTTTCAGCTGGAGCTGCCTGTTCAGTCGTGGTAGGCGACTGAACTGGTTCTTGAAATTGTAAAATAGCCTCTGAGGCTAGTTCTTCAGTTTCTCTTGGTTCTTCAACTGATTCTCTAGTTAAAGCATCCAGCTGGATATCAGTGGAAACTGATTGTATAACTTCATCGATAATTGCCAGTGATAATTCAGCATCAGTATATAGTTGAAGACTTTTGGAAGGAGAGTGAAGAGCAGAAGATGATTGTGGAGCATCCTTTGAAGAAGGAGCAGTTACTTGCTCAGTTGGTTCAACAACTGCTTCTTGGGATGACTCTGGCCGTTGAGATGACTGTTCAGCCTGCTCTTCTAAGGATGGACTTTGGGAATTTGTAGGAATAAATTAACTGTTGACCCATTTCCCAATCCTTAAACTTCATTTGCAGTGATAATAGATCCGTGTCCAACTGGTCATAAACTGCTTTATCATTGAAGGCAGTTGGACTGGTGGGATCATAGTTCTTGCGTAGCTGAGCTATGACTTTAGCTAGATTTTTGGCACACATCATATCAAAGAAGTACGTCATACTCTCCAATGCTTGAGCAATGGTAGCAGCTTTGACTACTCTTAGGACGATGGTTTCCAAAGCAATAAATTTATTAAGAGTAGATGTCTTTCGTAATCGATTGGCAAACACCTCGGTCCTGAAATCTGACCCATTCATTATAAGTTTTCAACTTTGATTCAGAAAACTCATTTACCTCTTCTCAAATTAGGTCGATATGAGTCTGAATTGAGTTGGTCGGTCGTGGCTCTTCTATCATCTTGCCCTTTCATTTCGGGTCAGTGAGGGCACGAGAAATGCTCAGCCCTGAAACAGTTGCATCCACTTTTTCTCGTATCACCACTCCATTTGGCCTTGCAAAAAGGTAGAGTAGTTGGGCCTATGATGGTGATCAGTGGTGCTTTTACTCAAACTGGTTTTTGTTTATCACCAGATTCGGTGATAATCTCTTGTGATGGAGTAGTTGGAATCAGTAACTGACTGACAGTTGATGAAGCAATTGGAACTGCACTTATAGGTATAACACTGATAGGCTGTTCAGCTTCAGTTGGCTTCAATCTGTCAGCTGGGATTGCTTCCAGAACAGCTGCTGGCTTGGTTTTCTGGGTTCTTGGATTCTTCAAAATTTTCGGAGAAGGGGTTTTCTCTGATTCAGTCTCACTGACAATCAGTTTCCTTTTGATTGTCTTTTTCTTAGCCAAGTTCTTGGTCTTCTTGACTGATTTGGGAGTTGCCTGCGTCCCAATCTCCTTCTTGACCTTGAAAAACTGATCAGGAGACATGTCCAGCTTGGTCTTTGGAGGCTGAACATTTTTATCGGTGAGTTGTATTTGGATGACTTCTCAGAAGAATCATCTACCAAGCCTTTGTTCTTCAGAAGAAAATTGATCGGCACAACAAAGCCTTTGGATTTTTAGACAATTGAACCATGTTTTTTCAAATATTGAACAGTATGGTTGATCAGTTCAGCTTGCGTTCATTCACCAGAGCAGCCATTATCTGAAATTTCTCGAGTGTGAGGGCAGCAAAGGAACCTACCTTGGCTAGAATGCCTTTTTCCACTATATCTGCCATCAAATGATATTCATATTTTAGCTCTTTCTTGGGATCAAATACTTTTATCTTCCTCCCATCAGCAGATAAAAGTGTGAGCATCTCCTTCACATCGGCGACTTTCACTTCAGAATAGTGAGAAAGGCCATCAGTCAGTAGTTGGAAGATGGAGCTAAAAGATTCTTCGTCAATAGTCAGCATCTTGCCGTTGACAGTGGTTGTAATCTTTCCTTCAGCTGAGAGGAAGCCGTTGCTATAGAAATCCTAAATTTTTTTGGAATGAATTTCTTGAGTAGATGACCCAAGAAATTTCCTTAGACCTGCTGCTTCCAGTTTCAGAAAGATACTTTGAACGGCTGCGTCCTTAACAGAGAGGACGGAGTCGAAATCAATTGCCATAGCATTTAGCATGTAGGCCGGAACTTGGCTTGCCATTGCTGATTTGAATATCTGCGAAGAAGAAAAGCTCTGTAAATTTGATTTGCTTTGAAAATGAAATGCTCGTGAAGAAACTGAAATGAGGCGGAACAATTACTTATGTTTGTGACTGTTCAAATTTTTGGACACGTGTCAGTCCAAGATAAATTGAATAAAAACGTGTGTACGTGCGGTGAAAAAATGAATATAAGCCTAATGGACTACGTGGGGCCACGTTTTATATTACTATTCAATGAATGACATAAATTAAAAGTGTAATTTTAACAATCACATCACTTAATATGAAATATTTATTGATTAATCAGTTAACTTGTATGATAAGATCAGTTAGGTCAATAACTGAGTGATCAGTTGAAAATTGAATCAGTTCAGTTGAAGACCAACTGAATATTGTCTTATCAGTCAACCATTTAGAATCGACATTCCCCCTAAATAAGTGCATATAAGTAAATGAGAGTAAGAGAAACTCAGTCTGAATAAACTAAATGCATTATGTTGACTGATGTCTCTTCGTCTTCTTCTGCTTCTTCAGTTGGAATCTGCCTATAAATAAGATCAACTTCATTAGATATTAACAATAAAAATTAAGCACAGATGGATAGACCAAGCAGTTCCAACAATCCGAATCCTGCAGCAAGACTTCCACGAGTGGAGAGGTGGAAGAGAGACATTGAAGATTATGTCTTCGAAAGAGTCATGTCCACCCGGACTAAGATTCACGACCTCCAGACCATCCAGCAAGATAGATCAGTTGCTACTGATAAACAGAAGGCAACTGAGATCAAATATAAGAAGCGTCTAGATGTTATTCACACTTCAGACCTTGCAACTGACGAAGTTCTTTACTACTTGATGCTTAGGAAGGAGCAAATGGTGCTGTAAATAATTGCTATATCAGAAGGCTTTGGAAGAATTGCCTGCAATAAACTGTCTATTTGATGTCTCTTTGGCTAGATGTCATTGAGAGAGAAATGAATCGGGTAATGATAGAAATATTTTGTCAATAAAATTGTTATTTTCGATTCATTGCTGTTTTCGTTCTTCATACTAACTGATGATCAGTCTGACTAAAGAACAGTTGACTAACTGAATAATAATTAGAAACAACTGACGTAATTAGATTTAAGTTAAGTCACCTCTAATTAAACTGCATAAAATTAAGAGTATTCTTATCCTTGAATATGAATCGTCAGAGTATTACAAATGCGTCTCTTCAGATGACTTCAAAGCTAATCTATAAATAAGAATGAAGAAATTAGTCACAATATCAGTTGGTTATTTCATCAAATAGTAAAAATTAACACAACAGCAAATGGACGCCGCTGGTAGTTTGTAATATCCAAGCTTGGTGAACGGTACAGTTTAAGATTTCTTATGTTTATGGACTATTTGGTTAAGTTTAAGTATAGTTTAGATGTTAAGAATTTGGATTTATGATTTATAGTATTGTTGATTATAGATGGTGTGTAGTCATAGTGTAGCATCGTTGCGATTTAATTCATGATTATTTGTATGTTGACCCAATTGGTATGAGGCCAATTGTAGTGGTTAGATAAGACATAGTGGTGCAATTTTCTTGTTAAGAGTGTTGCCAAATTATGAGAGGAAGCGACGTTGCGATTCGATTTAGTTGCAAAGAGTATATTGTTGGCTACAGAGAAGAGTGCACCAGCGGTACATTTTGCAGTGCACCCGCGGTGTTTGGGCAGAGCCTCCAGCGCACCCGCGGTAGGAAGAGCAGCGCACCTGCGGTCGTTTTCTTCGGATTTTTGGATGTGGTACAGTATGTGTAGCGCACCCGCGGTCCAAGGGCTAGCGCACCCGCGGTCGATGAACAGTGAAGTCGTGTTTCGAGATTTAAGTGATATAATAGAAGGGTTTGGTTCATTTTCTTCATTCTTTTCTTGCACTTCTCGGTTCTTCAGCTCAAGGAGACCTAGGGTTCTCAATTTCTTTCTTTTATTTCTTTGATTCAAGCATCTTGTTGGGTATTTGAAGTGAGAACAAGATCTTTTTGGGTTCAAGGAGCTAAGGTAATCTTGTGGCTTTAGTTATTTCTTGGTTTATGGTGTTGGGGGAAATCATGGAATGTTTGATTGTGTTGGTTTTATGGGTTTTATAATATGGGTTTGTGATTATTAAGTTGTTGATGATTCAATTCATGGTTTATTTTTGTAGGATTTGTACCAAGAGATTAGAATCAAGGTTTCCATTGGTTGTAAGTGGAATTCATTTCTTGTGCTCACATGAATTATATGTATTGTATTTCAATGGTTTTAATATGGTATTCCCTTCCACTTGATTCATGTTATGTATTGATACACTTTGTTGTATATTAGACGCATTTGTATGTCTCAATTATGTCAAAGGGAATGCAAAAGAGAAGAGTCTTCAAAGTGTTTGATTTAATGTCCAAGAGAGAATTCAAATGATTTATTGGATTGATAAAGAGATAGTCAGAGATTGCATGCAATTAGTTGATCAACGACCATAGGCTTATATCCCAATAGAGTAATCGATTTATATCAATGGGATATAGGTACAGAGACAGAGATACTATTGAAATATCAATCCACCAGAGAAAAGAGAAATACCATCGTTATGTTCATGTTCTACTATATTATTCATGTTTAAGAGTTAGATGGTATTTAATGATTCCAAAGTCATGTTTTACAGAGTATGATATGTATACATTGTTATGTAAGAGTTCCACTTGCTGAGTTTTATACTCATTCCAGTTATTTCATGTGATGCAGATTAGAGCGACGAGACAGGACATTGATTGGAGCCGGGGTCATATGCATAGTGAGATGGAAGGAAGAAAGATATTTTGCTAGCATTTTGACATGATCAAAAATGATATTTTGTATTTTGATTCAACACTTTGTGGATCCCATATATACTTTTGATTGTGTAAATATATTGGGATTATATTCATGTCAAGAAAATTTTTAATCCTTCTTCCCTCTAAGAAATTTATTTTTATTTTCCGCTGTGTTATTTTATAAAATCAGTCGAGGGATTTACAGAGTTCACGACAACCAGATTTTGTTGAGGAATTTAAGCAGTCCATTGAAGCTGCTCGAAAGCTGAAAATAGAAGACCTCGTATTTGAGAAGACATTGTCAACCTGATCAAAAATCCAGGAGCTGCAGTCCTCCCAAAGGGAACTGGAGGTTACTATAAAACGAGTGGCAACTGAAGATAAATATATTTGTCGACTCGGTGTTGCTCAAGATTCTGAAATTTTTACAGATGAAGGTGTCCTTCATCTCATGCTACTCAAGGAGCAGAAGGTTCTGAAAGAGATTGCTCTTTCAGATGAGTTTACGAAGTCTGACACTGGAAAATTATACGCATGGATGAACTTTTGGTTTGATGCAATAGAGATAGAGACAAACAATGTAATAGTTACTCGTTTCAATCAATAAAAAATTTATTTCAATTAATGTTTGTCTACTCTTTATTACTTCTGCATCCTGACTGATACTAACTTAAAAGATAATCAGTGACAGTTAAACAATCTACTAACTGACATTTCAAACTGATATAACAAAGCAACTAATATTAAGACAAATCAATTAAACAAAAATATTTCGAAAGTAAGAAAACTTAGTCTCGGGTAATGGCTTTGTGAAGATGTCAGCTGCTTATTGTTCAGTTGAAACGTACTCCAACCTGATTGCTTTCTTTAGAGCATGATCTCTGATGAAATGATGTCTGATGTCGATGTGTTTGGTCATGGAGTGAAGAACTGGATTATAGGTAATTGCAATTGTGCTTGTATTGTCACAGAAGATTGATGATTCTTTTGCAATGACTCCATAATCCTTCAATTGTTGCTGAATCCAGAGCAGTTGAGCGCAACACCTTCCAGCAGCTAGATATTCTGATTCAGTTGTGGAAGTTTCTATGGATGTTTGCTTCTTGCTAAACCATGAAATCAGTCTGTCTCCTAGAAACTGACATGATCCATTGGTGCTTTTATAATCTAGTTTACATCCTGCATAATCTGCATCTGAATACCCAACTAAATTGAAAGATTAGTCTTTAGCATACAATAAGCCCACATTTTGTGTGCTTTTAAGATATTTCAATATGCGTTTGGCAGCTGAAAAATGTGATTGATTAGGATCTGCCTGAAATCTAACACACATGCAAACAACAAATACAATATCAGGATGACTAATAGTTAGGTATAACAAATAACCTATTAAACCTCTGTAGAGTGTCGTCTCAATTGATATTCTCCCTTCATTTTTATCTAATTTAATCGATGAACTCACGGGAGTACTTGCAGCTGAACATGTATCAATGTCAAATTTCTTAAGAAGTTCCTTCGTATATTTGGTCTGACTGATTGCATACCTGAGAAAGAACGTCAGTTCACCCATCATACTCATCTCAAATTTTTCCTGCATTAACTTGGCAAATTTATCGCATAATTTGGTGTTAGTTGACCCAAAAATAATATCATCAACATATATTTGCACAAGTAAAATATGATCATTTTTTGAAAATTTGAACACATTCTTATCAACGGATCCAACAATAAAGTCATGATCAGTTAGAAATTTTGAAAGCATTTCATACCAAGCTCTTCGAGCTTGTTCAAGACCATAAACAGCTTTGTTCAAATGATAAACATGATCAGGAAGAGAGTGATTAACAAAACCTGGTGGTTGTTCAACATATACTTCTTCCTGCAACTGATCATTTAGGAATGCACTCTTGACATCCATTTGGTAGACTTTAAAGTTTTTGAATGAGGCATAAGCAATGAATATTTTGATTGCTTCCAATCGTGACTGGTGCGTATATCTCGTCGTAATCTATCTCTTATTCTTGCTTATATCCTTGTGCTACAAGCCCCACTTTGTTGCGCACAATTGAACCTTCGTTCAGTTTATTCATGTAGACCTACTTTGTACCTATATTAGTTTTAGAAATTGGTCTTGGAATTAAGTTTCAGACATTGTTATGAGTAAAATAATTTAGCGATTCTTGCATAGCATTTATCCAGTTAGGATCAACAAGATCTTCATCAGTTTTCTTTGGTTCCAATTGGGAAACAAAAGCTGAATGAATAAATAAAATAATCATTTGATTCCGAGTTCTTACCGAATCAGATGGATTACCTATCAACAATTCTGGGGAGTGTGATTTCTTCCATCTGTATTCAACATTTGTTGGATCAATTTCAGCAACTGGTTCAGTTGGTAACTGAACTTTTTCTTCAGTTTCAGTTGCTTCTATTTCAGTTGGTATTTGAAATTCATCATTTTTCTCCACCAACTGATGATCAGGAACAATTTCTTGTTCAATATATTGATCTAGTATCTCTGGTTAAGGTGTTTGAAGGAGACTTCGATTGATATGAACTTCTTCTTCACTATCATCCTCCAAACTTATATCTGTAAAGCGATCAAACAGCTCAACTGTATCAGTTGGCTTATCAGTTAGTACAGACTCATCAAATACAACATGAATTGACTCTTCTACATTCAAAGTGCATTTGCTAAATATTCTATAGATGAATAACCCAGAAATATTCCTTCTGCAGACTTTGTATCAAATGCTTTTACATGATTTTTGCCATTATCGTGAATAAAACATCTGCAGCCGAATATTCTGAAGTAAGATACCACACTTTTATGTCAATGCCAGATCTCAAATGGCGTTTTTAAATGATTTTTGTTAATCATTGATATGTTCTGAGTGTAACATGCAGTGTTTACTTCTTCTGCCCAAAACCTCTGAGAAATACCAGAATCAGCACACATTGTTCTAGCAGCTTCTAGGGTTCGATTTCTTCTCTTAGCTATACTATTTTGCTGAGGAGTTTTTGCTGCTGATAGCTCATGCTTTATCCCAGTATTTTCTAAAAATTGTGAAAGATATTGATTGATGAATTCAGTCCATCGATCAGACGTTTCAATTCCAACTGATTTTTCATTTAATAATCTTTTGTAAAGTTTAATCAGTTGTGAAGCAGTTTGTTCTTTTGATTTAAGAAAGATAACTCAAGTAAATCTTGAAAAATCATCAACAATTACCAAGGTGTATTTCATTCAACCTAAAATTATGACTAATATTGGATCAAAAAGATCCATATGCAGCAATTCTAAGTATCTGAAGGAAGATTTACTACCCTTGTTTTTTAAAAAAGATCTTGCTTGCTTACCAAACTGACATGCTGAACAAATTTTATCTTTTGAAAAATCTATTTTGGGCAGACCAGTTACAAGATTATGGTTACTCAGATAAGCAATAGACTTAAAATTTAAGTGGTTCAACCTTTTTTGCCACAACCAGTTTTTACAATATTTTGAAGCTATAAAACAAACTGCTGCATTAGGTTGATCAGTCCAATTGACTTGTAAGTATTCCCACAACGATTTCCAGTTAAAATGATCTCATCAGTTGGGTCTTTAACCGTGCAAGTGTTTCTGTTGAACTGAATTGAGAAATTATTATTGCATAATTGACTAATGCTAATCAAGTTATACTTCAAATTCCCAACTTGTAAAACATCTTTAATGATAAAGTTATCATTGACAACCTTATTCATACCCACAGTTCTACCTTTGGAGTTGTCTCCAAAATTGATGTTTGGACCAGTGTATTTGATCAGTTGGGATAGCAGTTCAGCATCCCCTGTCATATTTCGCGAGCAACCACTGTCCAGATACCAAATTGATTCTTTGGCTGATGTACCTGTCACTTGCAATAACACACAATGCATAATTTTGGTACCCATATCTTATTTGGGTCCTAAACTGATTAGTTCTTTAGGAACCCAGACTTGGATTAGTCTAACTGAATTTCCAGTTGCTGTATTCCAAGTGATTTTCCTGGCTTGGTGTGTTGTGTGCAGATGAAACAATATGTGCCTTAGCTTTGTTCAACTGGTTGTTCAGCCTATATCTTTTCTGAACTGGTTTACAATTATAGTAATTCGAATAGCCATTAGCAGAGTTCTGGTATTTATAACTGAACCTTTTAGGTGTCCAGCTTCGTGAATCAATTGAACTCTTAGGGCTATAACAAATTCCAAACCTTATAGCCTTGTTCTTATTTTCAATAGGCTGCTCAACTGGTTTACTCAACTCAGGTTGTTCTTGTACCACAACTGATTTGACAAAGTGATATATTTCCCTTTGCACCTTTTCAGTTCTGGCTTTGTATCACTGGTAGAAGTTTCATCTTAGTTGCTAAATCCTAAACCAGTTTTTATCGGTAACTGATTTTTGCATATCCTGCATTTCAGCTAATGCAACTGATGATTTATTCCATACCTGAATAAGCTCAGTTTGCTTTGAATTCTCAAACGTTAACTGCTGAATTATAGATTGATTATTGCTTCTTTTGGCATTCAGCTCAGCAATCTCCCGTTTAAGACTCAATAGTTCAACTGATTCATCAGTTTTGGTTTTATTGTCTTTGAGATCAATTTGATTTGCTTTGGCTTTCTCAAATGAGTGAGCAAGCTTGTGATAGGTTTACCAGTCAATAACGTCGTGTCTGGGTTCGCCTCCTGAGTATGCATGACGAACACTCTTCCTTGGGTCGGCTGCCTCCACTGTGGGCATTCCTTTAACATGTGATCACTAGCTCCACATTTAAAGCACTTGCCCGACCCATATAAACATTGTCCCGGGTGCTGGCGGTTGCACTTCAGGCACACTGGGTACTCCGGCCTCTGAGGAGCCTTCTCCACTCCAAAGACCTCAGACCACTTTTAGCATGATTTCTTTGTTTGAATACACTTTTCCAAGTTCATTCAGTTCATTTATGATGCTGCTGACTTTCTCATCATATTCGTTCATAGATTCTCCAGTTTTCATTTTAATATTATCGAACTTCTGAATAACAACTGAGAGTTTATTTTCTTTGGTTTGCTCATTGCCTTCAGTAGAGCCGAATTAACTTATCCCATATTTATTTTGCAGTCTTGCACATCTTTATCTTGCTGAAATTAGTTTTATCCAGTGTTTTGTACAAGATATCTTTAGTCACATTGTCCAGATTGGCTTTTCTTTTGTCTTCTGCAGTCCATTCTTCTCTGGGCTTTTCAATGCGATGTGGTGCACCATCACCTATGGAAACAGTAGTGTTTTCTTTCAGTATTATCATGGGTCCGTCAACGATAACATACCACGTATCATCATCTTGTGCACCTAGATGAGTCTGCATTCTAATCTTCCAATCGTCAAATTATTCTCTGGAGAACATTGTAATTTTGTTTAAGGAAAACATAGTAATCAGTTTTGTAGGTAGAAATATTCAGGAACAAGATTCAACTGCTCTGATACCACTTGTTAGGATCGGTTGGGAGTGAAAAAGTGTTAGAAGGGAGGTTGAATAAACACTTGACAATTTTCACAATCTTTTCGAATAATGAATCAGTTTAATGATAAAATGAATTCAGGAATCTTGTTTGTCAATGTCAGTTAGTTAACTAATGAAAGTGCGGAAATAAACCTAATGACATATAGAATAAAAAACTGAAATTAAGGGACACAAGATTTTGTGGATGTTCGGAGATTTCAAACACTCCTACGTCTCCCCTTCTATCTCGAAGATATGATATTTACTAAAATACTTTGATCTATACAACGATTTGTACAAACCCACTTCAGTTTTGGACTTAACAATGGCAAAACTGAAACTCTTAGTTCCAATACAATTTATCAATACTCAACTGATACGTAACTACTTAGCACAAATGATCTCTACAAGATCGAATAATACAATAGTGAGTGTTTGTGCTTTTAAGCTCAAGGTATAACCTGAAAGCTATGAATGTATATATTAAGCGTGAGATTATGAGAGATTTTTAAATGAAAGAGTATGCACAGAGTTCTGCTTGATAATTTGAACAATTTCGTAGCTTGATTGCTTGATTACTCGATTTCAGGATTACTCTTGTTCAGCTGATCTTCTCGGCTATTTATAGGCTTTGCTTCCAAAGGTAACAATAAATCCATTTGAATCTTTATCCGTGTAGAGCCATGTCAACATTCTTCTGAAAATCGTACATTGTAGCTTTTCTGATATGCGGTGTTTCCACTGTGCGTTGCAGTCTGTGTATGTACAATTGTCGGTTGATAGCTACTGAAACACCCCACTCCCATGACATTTAAATTAATTATATAACATATGCGGAAGCCTTTCATTTTCAAAGGAAAAGAAACATATACTATTTACATCAAAGCCATTTCCAAGGTTAAGGTACATGATCATTCATAATGTATTATCCATAACATAACCAAAAGCCAACACAAACCTTTCCTTTCATTCATTTACTAAACTACATGACATTTTAAAACTTTACATATATTCACTCCACCACAATTAAAAATGACAAAACCAAAAAGTCTTTCCCTTGGCATCTTATATGACTTCTCCCGCCTCGAACAATCCATTTCAGTTCTTCTTATCACCTGCATCACATGACATTAACTGAAATGAGATAAAACTCAGTAAGTAGAAAGCTGTAGATAGCAAATACATATACAATGGCTTGGCTATAACGATGGCAATGATCTTGATTCATACTATCTTTAAAGGAACAATGATATCAAAACAATAGAGATAGTATATCCTGGTATGGATTAAAGAAAGGAAATGACAGTTCGGTGACCTGTGACCTATGACCTGTGGCAAGTATCTCTTTGATATAAATATCAAAACTGTGAGAGATACTTCGTAATCATGTAATTGGCCAATGACATGCATGAATTACTATCATTCCTTGGCTTTAATCATAGGAACTCTTATTGAGGCATTTATGCAAACACTTGGTAGGCACAATGGTGTATTAGCTCCTTGATCAATGAATTCAATGAAAATCCTTGAACAATGAACATATAACAGTATATAGATCAAATATATACCAATGAAAGGAGCTAATTATCAATAAACATGACTTATATACATATATTCATCATGTGAGCTCAAGGAGAAGTTTCTACTTACAACTTACAAGCACTATGGTTGCTATGACAACTTCAATGGAATTCTTACAACATAATACATAATAATCATCAACAATTATCACCAATATTAAAGGAATCCATCAACTCAATATAAACTTTCATTTCCTTAAACTTTTCTAAACTACATAAGTTCCTTACCTTGTAGCTTGGGAATTAAGGTAGAAGAATCTAAGAAATCAACTATGATCTTGGAATTTGAAGTGACAAAATGAAAGAGAGAAATCTTGAGGGAAGAAGAAGCTTAGAACCGATAGAAACTGATGGAGCAAGGGAGAATAGAGTGGAAGCATCTAGAAAAGACATATATAAGCCTTCATTCCCTCAAAAAACGTGTTTTTATTTTTTATACAAACTGCTAGGCGCATATGCGCGCCACATTCTGCCAAAAAACTCATTTTTAACTTCCGAATTAGCGAAAGTGGTCAACATGAAAGTTGTAGCCCTATGTCTTTTCTTGCATTTCCAATTGGCCTCATGTCATTTGAAGTATGAGTAAAAAGTTATGCTGATTCTCCCAAAATGTGTCAGTGCAGGAACAACGATACTCACGACACCATTCGGGCCACTTTTGGCTCGTCTTCTCTAAGGATTTGAACAAAACTCAAAACATGAAAGTTATAGCCTTTTATCTTATCTTTCTAATGGAAGTGGCCTCACATCAATTGGATCAAAATACAAAACATTATACTAAAAACCACAACTACTGCCACATTTGTCATACCGTTTCTACACTTCCATTTCCTATTTGGCTTAAGATCAACTTTCTATTCTACCCATTCATTTCCATAATCATCACCAACTATGAACATAATATCGAAAAAATAACCATAAACATGACCATATAATAACCTTTCCAATAAACATATCCATAACCAGTAACCATTCAACATAATCTCAACCAGTAAAGCATAAAACATGATCATAACAATAATAAACCATAAGGATTAACATGATAAAAGGTTGGGCTATTACAGCTACGTTCCTTAACTGATGACGTGTCAAACTGATTTATCAGTTGAAAAAACCGATAAGATCAACTGATTGCTCTTAACTGATTGTAATTTAACTGATCAGTTACAACTAATCATCTAGTTGACTACGTAGTTCAGTTAGCTTAGTTTAGTTGTCTTTTATTATATACGCACTAATCTTCAGTTCGGGAAACTATAATTTTACGAATTTTTAGATTAGTTACTTTCAGTCTTCTTGATCATTTGTTCAATCTCTTTACGTTCATTGTCAAACTCCGAAATCAAGTTTCCAACACTTGAGCATTCTAAAATCATGTTGGAGAATTTGGAATATTCTAGACATAACTAGTTAGTGTTAGATTAATTTATAATGGTGTAGCAAATTGGAACACTCTAGAATCATATAGTTGTATATACAGTAGAATACACTAGAATATTCTCGTTCTAAATCATTGTAGAATACTCTAGAAAGTATGATTAGCAGTATAAATAGGTTGATACCTCTCAGTTCTAAACACACCCAAGTTTCTCAAGTTATAGTAACTATGAATTTTCTCTTCAAACCTCTATTGAAAACTCTTATGCTCTTGTTTGGTTAAGGATTACTTAAGCATCTGTTGGAGAAGATTGCCTAAGTATCACACGATACTCAGAATTAAAGAATCATCACGTGACAGGTGGTATCAGATCCCGGTTGGGATTAGGGTTTGAGTACAAGAGGTCATATAAAGTTCATCATGTTGGAAATAATGGAGCAATCATAAGGACGTGGAGATAAGTCCAGAGACATGTTCAATGCCTTTGAAGCTCGTCTTGCAGGATTTGAAGTTGCATTTGCCGATATAGTGGAAAGGCATGCCACACAAGAGGAAAACATCGAGCAAATCAAGGCCGAAGGGAGCCATGCAAATTTGCGTGTGGAGATGCAAAGAGCCTTGACTACTGCTACCGATGCCCTACACAAGAATAATGATGCATTAGAGGCTATGATCGAAGCTTTGTGGGAAGAGTTGAGGGAGTTCAAGGAAGAACTTGCATAACTCAAGGATGATACAAGAGGATGAGGGACTATGTCAACACTCTGAGGATAGACGTGCCAAAGCCTCAAGCCTAAGTAGGGAAAAGAATGGTTGAGGGCATAGACAACTTCTTATGGGGGATGAAACAATACTTTGAGTGTATAGGCATCTTGGACGTTAACACTAAGGTACTAACTGAATCGTTATACTTAAATGATATTGCTATGAATTTTTGGAGGAGAAGGTTCGATGATGTGAGGCGGGGAAGCAATAAGAGAATTGAAGCAATGATTTGTCCGGTGTACACTGAGGACGAAACAAGAGGAAAGCTATGTCGCCTCACTCAACGAGGTGAAGTAAATAAGTACTACTAGGAGTTTCAGGGGTTGTTGCTCGAGATTCCGGATATGAGCGGAAAGGATAAATTATTTACATTCATGGATGGTCTCAAGGGGTGGGCCAATGTGGAATTGCAACGACGAGGTGTGCAGACTCTTTCCCAAGCCATTGCAGTAGCGGAGCAGCTCATCGAGTTCAAGTCACTCAAATCTACCAAGTCCAAGGATAAGGACAAAGGTGTAGAAAAGAATGAGGATGATGATGATGGCGAAGATGAGGAGACATCTTCGAAATGCTTATACAAGAAGGAGAACATGGGTAAGATGTTGGCTATCCGGGGCAAGCCAAGAAACATCAAGTGCTTCTTATGTGATGGGATACATTAGGCTAGGGAGTTCCCAAAACGCTCGAAGCTGTCAGATGTCATTCGAGTAGAGTAAGAACGAGAGTAGATAAAGAGACTAGGGACAATACGACGTCTTGAAGTCACAAAGGTAAGAAAGAAAACCGAGGATGTGGCGGAGGACAAGACCAAGGTACGAGTCTCATCTCATATCAACATGTCTCGAATGATCCAAGCGAAAGCACAAGTACAAAGTTCGTGTCTATGGTGGTAGAACGAAGGTTGAAACGTCCACTACTCGTTTTTCCTTAACAGGTACAAGAAATTTTTTTTTTCTTTAAACTCTCATAATCTCGGCCGAATAAATGAAATATTTTTTACATCATTTTTTAAAATAAAACAACCAACTATTATTTAAAAATCGAAGGAATAGTTCAAATCGTAAAATCGTCAAACGTTTTACCAAACCTAGAAAGCAATAATTTGAGAAGTATAGCTCATACTAAAATCTCTAAAAAATCTCTCGAAGCATAAATAAATAGTCGTAAATTCTTTAACATAAACATAAACATAAATGCGGAAAATTAGAAGCGCTGGTTCTCGGGTTATGTGCATCTTCAGTCCAGTCAGATCATGCATCAAGACCTCCACTACCCTCAACATCATAATCACCTGGATCGACCACACCTAGCGAGTCTGAAGACTCAACACAACATATTCTTGATAACAACTAATGTAACGTCCCGAAAATTTAAAGGTCCACACGAACCACATGCATGCAATTATTAAATTCTCTTGTATTTTAGTTAATTGTTTTAATTGCATTAATTAATTATGTTGTGCATATTGACATGTTTAAAATATATTTTTCTACATGGTTGCATTAAAATGTATTTTTAAAGGTTATTCAAGTTGTGATCGAGGAACGGAGACCGAGGGCTGAAAAAATAGAAAATGATTTTATTAAATAATTGTTTTTAATTATTTAAATTAAGGGTGATATTTTTTAAAATGAGGAGTTTTGAGGTGATTTTATACGCCGGGAAATAATTTTTATCGGTGTTGATTTTTGAACAAAAATACGAACTTGTGGGCAGCACGGCTAATAAATTCACAAATTTATTTAAACAAAACTATGATAATATTTTAATTAAATCCTAATCAAGCACTAATGGGCCTAATTGCATTCTTAATAGGCCTAAGCTTGTTTAAGGGATTAATTAAGTATTTAAATAATAAAACCCTTTCCCCCACCCACATAACTCACGGCCTCACACTTTCAACCATATCAAACTCTCCCCATCACGTAAACTCACACCACACGAGGGATTTGAGAGAAAAACTATAAACAAGCTTCAAGGGTTGTCAAGCCTAAGTCCTCCGCGTCGTCGTTCTTCTTCGTCAACGATTACTCGTGCGTTTAAAACGCAAAGGCACGTCATATTCTTCTTTTACTCATCATCACGCCATATTATTTAATTGTTCATGAATTTGCATGAAAACAGGTCACACCATCTGTTATTTTCGTAACCAGGAAGATACATGTTGTAAACTCTTGAATTTTGGCTTCAAAATCATGATTTGTAGTGTTTAAGGGGCTGCCATGAATTAGGATTTGATCAAGCATGATTTTACAAGAGTTAGGGCCCTAGAAACTCAACCAAAAAGCTGCACATCATGATAGAAAAACAGTTGAAACCATCGGGTGTCACAAGCAGGTGAGGGGTTCGGGTTTTGGGAGTTAAGGGCTTGGCTTTGGTTCGGTTGGGACCAGGGGCTGGCTAGGGTCATGTGTGAGTCAGGGGAAGAGTCCTAGCCATGCTAGGACTCAAAAACCAGGGGCTGGGAGGAGTCCTTGCTAACAAGGACTCCACCTGAGAGCCCAAGGGAAATCATGCGCAGTGTGTTGCTGCTTGTGCAGGGAGGAAAGGCTCGGCCAGGGGGCTATGGGCTGGGCTAGGTCGACGCTTTAGGGTCCTAGGAGAGGGTGCTTGAGGGGCTGGTTCAAGGGCTGGTCTGTTGGTTGGGTGGCTAGCAACAGAAATCGGGAGTGCATGTCAAGTTGATTCTCGGCCAAGCATGAAATCTGGTGCAGTGCTTCAGGCGCGAGTTCAAGGGGCTTGGTCTGGGCATGGTCCATGGAAGGTTAGTGTCATGAGGGGTCAAGTGGTTAAGGTTTGGAGGTGTCCTAGTTGACAAGGAAACCTAATACACCTAGGTTACTAACACACGCACACAAGCAGATTTTGTGGTCAAGTTTCAGCAAGTTTTTGAGCAGGCCAGGGCTGGTTTTACTGGCTGGGCTTGGTCAGTAGGGTCCCTAGGTGGGTTGGCTAGGTTTTGGCTCAAGGTGGCTCGGGCGTGGCTCGAGTAAATTAGGAGATGGCTCGGTGTGTTCGATAAGGTGTCTATTTCGAAAATTAAAAGGCTAAAAATGAATCCATGGGTCCACGGGGGTGGCTCATGACTTGGACGGGTAGAATAAATCTTTAAAATTCTATGTTTAAAGTTTGGGATTAAAATAACGAGATTTGGATTTATCCGGGATTTTATCGCCGCACGAAACGTTAATTAACAGATTAATTGAAACGCCTAGTTTAAGCTTTATAAAATTATGAAAAATTATATTTAAGGCTCAAATAATTATTAAAAGTCTAAGTTTTTAATTTGGGAATTTTATACTAAGGTTTTGTTTAATTCGTGATTAAAACGCATTAATATGTTATATTTAAAGATTAATCTAAAAGTCATTGATTCATGCCAAATAAAAATATGGAAAAATTCATATAAGATTAAATACTTATTTGGGACATGTTAGAGTCAATGAAATCAAGAAAAAGTCAAAAACGTAAAATGTCACGTCCAGGGGTAAAACAGTCTTTTTACACCTAAAAATTTGTAAAGGTCATGGCAGTGTCCTGAATGCTGTTTTATATGCTAATATGATTATTCCAAATGTTCATGAATATTTATGACATTGATTTTAAATGTTTATGATTTATTATGTCAAATTGACATTTTAAATGTTTACGATTATTATGTCAAAAATGTTATTTTAAAAGGTTATGATTTAATATGTTAAAATGTTTATTTTAAATGTTTATGATTTAAATTCATATTTAAATGTTTATGATGTTGAAATGTTTATTTAAAAGATTTATGGATTTTATATGTTAAAAGGTTTCTTTTAAAATGTTTACGGATTTTTATGAGGAAACGGTAACGTTAAAAGAAATGTTGCATGCTTGTTTTTGAAATGAAAAGGATATTAAAGGAGTAATTTTTATTAAGTGATGAAAGTGTAAAACGTTGAAGGAAGTGAAGTAATTGTGACTATTGAGGATATGAGGATATGAATGGGGATATCGTGAGGGAAAAGCCCCGGAGGGAGCCCATTTATGGGAGAAGGCCCCAGAGGGAGCCCGACGATCATATTTTCATTCGATGAGGATAGGCTAAGGCTCAGTTGACTATCTTATGTCGCTGATGTCCCCGCCGCCCGGTACTGTGGTTTCATGTAGATGGATCCATCGACAAATGAGGATATGAGGATATGATTGAGGATAGGCCAAGACTCAGTTGACGATTTATGTCGCTGATGTCCCTGCCGCCCAGTACTGTGGTTTCATGTAGATGGATCCATCGACTTTTGAGGATTGAGGAAAGTCACAATTAACGATCTGAATTCAATAAAGGAAAATGTTTATGATCATGATAAAAGGATACATGTTATGAATGAGGGAAAAAAAATGTTGAGGTTTAAAGTATGCATGTTCGTATGAATATGTTGAGGGTGATGTGAAAATGTTTATGAAAATTCATGAAAATATTTATGTTCAAAGTTGATGCATCATTATGAAAATGTTTTTATTTAAAGTTTATGCATCATGAAAATGTTTATTAAAATGGTTATGTTTAAAGTTTATGCATATTCATGAAAACTATATTTTAAGTACAAGTATTTTTACGGTGCATGTGTTCTGTATATGTAGTATTTGTGTAACGTCTACTAGTTTTAAAAAGTACGGAAATATTTTTTTTAAAAGAAACTCGCATTTTCGAAATATCATTTAAATGTTTCGCATGCATGGCTGTACAGAAAAATATAAGATTTGAAAATGATCTTAAATATTTGACAGTAAAAATTCCGCACTTTTAAAATCAGTAGACGTTATAGTTGGTATCAGAACCGACCTCTCTTAGTACGGTGTGGTTCGGGGACGAACCAAGCGGAAGCTGGTGGGCATGTGAGGCCCGGAGCCGAAGAGGGCGGGGGTGATCGCCGGTGCCACTGAGGTTGCACGGACAATGAGCGGCTCCTGGCAGGCTTCTAGGTGAAGGGAACATGAATGAACCGATCCCACACCGGAATGAGAGGGATTCCGAGACTGTTCAATGTAATGGACTGTACAGTTGAAGAGGGCTTAAAAGATTTGATTGGTACTACTCATATCAAGAAGGTGCATCTTCTTTTCGGTAGCTCATCACATAAGAACTCCATAGTTAAGCGTGCTTGACTTGGAGCGATTCTGGGATGGGTGACCTCCTGGGAAGTTTTCTGGGGTGCGTGTGAGTGAGGACATAAGCACGCTGGAAAGACTCGTCTTGGTACAGTGAGGATAGTCGTCGAATCTGGGGCGTTACAATTTGTTATCACGAATTTGATGTGTTGAGTCTTTAGACTCAATATGTGTGATTGATGAAGGTGATTATGATAATTATGATAATGGAGGTCTTGATGATTGACTTTTCTGGACTGAAGGTGCACATAACCCGAGGACCGACACTAGTTTTCCGCACTAGTTATGATTTACGATTTTAAGTTATGTTAAAGATATTTTATGACTTTTGTTTAATTATGAGTGATTTTTTTGAGAGGTTATAGTATGTGCTATACTTTTCAAATAATGTTTTTGGGTTGATAAAATAGTTGGTTGATTTATTATAAAATGATGTTAAAAATATTTTATGGTTTGGTCGAATGCTATGTGAGGTTTGAAAAAAGAAAAAAAAAATTAGCACGTTTAAGAAAACGATTAAGCAGACGTTTCAACTAATACGTATAAAATTACATACAACAGTGAAAATACTTTTACGTAAAATAACATTTTCATGACATGCATAAACTTAAACATAATCATTTTCATAAACATTTTTATATCGACATATTCATATTCATCATAAACATATTCATATTCATATTCGTTGAATTCAGATCGTTGACTGGGCGACGGGGACATCAGCGACACTCTCACACGCCAACTGAGCCTTGGCCTTAACTATTAACATATCATCATATCACGTGTTCGTATTAGTCACAATCCCTTCACCTCCTTCAACATTTCATATTTCCATTACTTTATAAAAATCATGCATAATATATCATTTTTTTTAAACTAAGCATGTAACATGTCTTTTAGCGTCAAAATAATATCATAAAAATCCTATAAACATTTAAAATCAACATTTTAACATATAAAACAGCAATCAGAGCACTGCCATGACGTTTACAAATTTCTAGGTGTAAAATGATCGTTTTACCCCTAGACGAAAAATCCTCGAATTTGACTTTTTCTTAATTCCATTGACTCTGACATGTCCCAAATAATTATTTAAGCCTAATTTAAATTCCCATAATTTTATTTAGCTTAAATACTAGGCTTCTTAATTATTCATTTTTAAGGCGTTTTAATCCCGAATAATTTCAAATTTAAATATAAAATTTCTAAATTCAAAACTTAGACTTTTTATATTATTTTAGCCCTCGTGAACCATGACTCGGCTCCCGTGAACCAAGTCATCCTCGAGCCTTTTTGTTATTCTCTCGAGCCAAGCTCGAGCCAACATGAGCCAACCTCGAGCCAAGCCCCCTATGGATCCTACTGGACCTTTAGAACCCTTAGGAACCAACCCAAGCCCCAAAACCGAACCACACAAGCTGATGCATGAAGTGGCCGAGACTCCCTTTGTGCGTGGACTCCAAGTTTGTGTGCCTAGGACTCTAGCCATCGACCCAGCCCTTGAACCAGCCTCTTGTTCACCCACCTAGGACCCTAAGGAGTCACCCTAGCCCAGCCCTGAGCCCCCTGGCCGAGCCCCATAGCCTTTGCGCGGCTTCTGACTCCTCCTGTAGAACCCGTAACTTAGACTACGTATAAATCATGCATAATTCTAGTATTTAAATTAAAATGATTTTTGTTGCATGAAAAGTGCCTTTCTTTAAAGTTAATTATTTCATTTCACTAGTTTTAATTTTATTCTTTCAGTTATTTCAGTGAGGCCGGACTGGAGTTGGAGCTTTGAGATAGAATTTAAGATTTAGGAAACATTTCCGGAATTTATTTTAGCTAGCAAGTAAGTTCATTTAAGTTAATAAGGAGGTTTGGGGATTTAATTTAATTACTTGAGGTGAGTAGGAAATAAGTTCATTTAAGTTCCAATAATTAAGGGTTTAATTCACTAAATTAATTAAAGGATTAGTGAGGCTTTTAAGGGTTATTGATTTACTAGATAATCAACATTTCCCCTCCATTTATTAGTGAATTTTTGGCCACCTTAGATGTCTAGACCATTGCCTTGCCAACTCATCACCCTTTTGACCCATTCCTTGTTGAGTTAGCATGCTAATCTTTTTAATTACTAGTCAACCTTATTTAATTAATTAATGAGCATTATATTAGTCTAGATTAGGAAGGATTATCGGCCAACCCTTTCTAGATCCATCCAAGAAGACTTGATAGCAACTAGAATTCAAAATTCAAAAAAAGTAGACTTGTTCTTGATATCTTTCCCTATATTTTGCACCCATTCTCCTCACTCTTTTAACCACTATTATTCCCCCCTCCATCACCGAAATTCAGAGTGTTTTTGAGAAGAAAAATCGTGGCTAGCACTAGAGAAAAGAAGAGAGAAAATCGAGCAAGCTAGGGAGAATAGAAAGCGCTCCACCTCCTCCGCGCCGGATCGTCTCTTCTTTTCGTTTTTCTTTCAAACGAAACCAGGCATGCATATATTCTTCCTTGACTCTTCAATCAAGTCATACTATCATTATTTTTATGTTTTATGATCATCATTTCATGTATGAACCGTAATACATCAAAGAATTTTCAGAAAACATCACATGCAGATTTTGGTTTTCTTGTGCAGTTCACGGCTTCCTCTTGTTTTGTGGTTTCAGGTGGATGGTTCGATTCCAGGCTCCCAAGGCAACATCTAGACATGTTCTAGGATGGATTAGGATCACTTCAGTCCATTGTTTCAGCCCCCATGCTTGCTGGAAATTCGAAAATGACTAGCAACTCCATTTGTGTCCATTTGTGTTCGAAAATCTGATGTTGCGGTCATAAGGGAATAGATCGGATCTTGGCTGCCCTAGGGGCCTATAGCCATGATTAGATCACTTCCATAGCATGTCTAAGACGTGACTAAGTCTTCTTTTTGGTGGCTTGGTCCATGGTTAATCGGTTTTTAAAATAAAACGCTAGAACAGCCCCTCCCCCACATTCGGCTTCTTCATTTTTACAGCATAGATGCGTTCGATTTGGTTGGTTTGGTGTGGATCTTGGTTGGCATATGGCCCTTAGCCACGGTTCATACCATGCCCCAAGATGTCTAGATCATGCCATGGTCAATCAAATGGCCACTGGAACGAGACGAGACAACAAGCGAAGCACAACACCCCTCACGCGCGCAAAGGTGCTCTCGGGTGAATCTTTTCGGTTGGTTGCTGGAATGGTGAGGATTGTGGCTGGACTAGGGCCCCTAGCCATGGTTCAAATCATTCCTTGGGATGTTGGTAAGAGGTTTTGGTCGGTGGTTCAAGCCCCAATGGCCATTAGCCTCGCAAACGACGCAAGTAAACCAAGCACAGCTGCTGTATTTTTGGACAGCAACTTGCTGTGACGGTTCAGTGGCTCGTTCGAGTTCTCGGTCGGCTTTTAGCCTATGGCCTTGGACTGGACAGTGCCTCATTGAGTTAGGAAGGTCATGTTTTTGACCGTTTGTAATTCGGTTCATTTTTGAGGTCGTACGAGAATTTACGGTGCGATGTGCCAAATTGACTCTCGAAAGATCGTTTCTTGTTTGGCCTCCATTCACCTAGATTTCGGCCCTCACCATTTTAGGAGCATTATTTTTCATTTTAGGTGTATTTTAATCATGACTACATGATGGTTCAGTGTTGGTTCGGGTTTGTTCGGAGTCATGATTAAATACGAAGTCGGTAGGCGTAATTGTCACATTTTAGAATGTTATTGCATAGTTTGGTCCCATAAATCTATTGCATATTTTTCATGACATATTTAGGTTGCAGCGAGCCTGGGAGCGATCCAATCCAAGCAGTAAATTATTTCAGGATATTTAATTGTGCCATTTAATTATATTACGTGCATAAATATATAAAATGTTCATTTTTGAGATTATGCGATATTGCTTGTGGCCATTTCACTATCATGGGATTATTGCTAAATCCGGTAGCCAGTTACCGGTCAGTTGAGTTTGTTTCACCCAGTATACTGTGGCTACAGTCTGATCAGATGTTTACTATTTTATCCGATCGCCAGTTACCGGTCATGGGAGCATTTTATTATCCGGTCGCCAGTTACCGGTCAGTTTCAGTGCAGGGGCCACTTGCGTATACCATAATCTCACTAGGAAAATTATTACAGGCTATTTCAGTACAAGGGCTCCAAGGAGCAAACATTTTTACCATGATATTTTCAGTTCAGTTATGCACGTATTATAATTAATCATGACACGACCCTTTTTCGATATGCCTCATGACACGACATTTTTATTCCATGAAATTTTACTATAGTATTTACTCGTTATTTACGATATATGCATGTTGAGTCTTTAGACTCACTAGACTTGATTGTTGTAGGTTCTGATGAGACCGGGGCCGAGGGCGGGGACCAGTGAGCAGGCTCGAGTCGGCAGTAGTAGGACCCGAGGACCTCAGTTCAGCATTTATTTTTAATTGATGGCTCAAACATTTTAATTATTGTTGGAAAAACTTTTTATTGTTATTTCAAAAATGTTAATTCTTCCGCTGCCACATTGAACATCAAACTTTATTTATAAGTTCATTTATGAAGGAGGCAATTTTAATTATTTAAAAAGAAAAATTTTAAATTTTTCGCAAATTTTCAAGTAAGGATTTTAGGCCCTTACACCTCCCCTGTTAGAGTAGGTGTCCGTCGAGCCAAGTGCTGGCCGAGGGTTCACATTGAAACTCTATGTATAAACAGTTTTTATTTTAATAATATTTGAAATTATTGTTTTGGCACATCTTTATCTGTAGACCCATGCTTGTTGCATAGATAAAGTCCTTGAATATACAAATAGTAGAAATAATATGAGATGCTCATATGATGAGTATCATGAAACTCATATTTTGAATACTGTATATTCTAAACAGTTCCTGGTCGATTCAGCCGTCGTTAAGAAGGATAAAGGCCGCTCGAGTTTGAGACTAATATATGCGATATGAGTACCATGTTTCATTGGTAGAGAACATTGTGATTTCCGAGCATGCAGATAGGTGCTCCTTGTAGAGTGTACTGAATAACCCTCCATTAAGGACTTTCCAAGTGGTTCTCACTTATCGAGTGGAAACGTCCTAGTTTATGATTGTACACCATTAGTCCTTATGACCGGGACAACATTGAGACTCTATATGCTAGCATTGCACTTTGACTTGTTTACCGACTCTCATGGGGTCATCAGGTCGCAAGATTGAGTGTTTTTTCGAAACATATAAGAGTCGACGCATTGTAGTCGGAGATTAACTACTTACCTTCGGGTATGGATATCACATGTGATCTCATGTGTATGTAGTTTGAAATCTCTGATAAAAGTGTTGGTGGTAATTAAGAAATGGGTTTCGTAGATTACACCATCGATGCAACTACGATATGACACATAGTATCGATTCTTTGACAGCTCTCGATATAACAATAGTTGTCGAATCGGTGGGGATATATGAGTTTATGAGACCGTACTGTACGCTAACCATAATGAAATGGTTCTTGCAAGCACTATCATTTGATACCTAGGGAATCATGTAAGCGATGCTGCTAGGCGTTTAACATGATTGGTTGGGTACTATTAGACTTGAGTTCTGACGTTCTTATTATCAAGGAGTTGATAAGTAAGAATTGAGCAACCGGGGTATTCTCATATAAGGATATGTTTAGTCCTGAATCACATTGAGATGTGAACTCACGGCTAGTTGTATCAATGAACCATTGAGGGTCGCATAAGTGCTAACTTTTTAGATCTCGTTGAGAAGTAAAATAGTTCAATGTGTTGAACGGTTTATAAAAAAGTTTATAAGCGTAAAGAAAAATAGAGGTATGACTTCTATAAGAGAATTATGGGGAATGTAACTTTTAGTTTGGGGAAGTGTTCCTAAATTAAAAGATGGCTCAAATAAATAATGTATTTGAAAATTTTGATTTTCATAAACATTATTGTAATCTAAATTAAATTAATTCAAGTGTTGAATTAATTAAATACTAGTGGACCTAGTAGAGTCCGAATAATTAAATTAATCCATAATTAAATAATATTGGGTCTTGATGAGCCCAATTGGAAATTATTATTCAACTAGTGGGCTTGAGTAAATTCAAGTAAAATTCAATTGATCTCAAATGTGTTAGAGATAGTTAAATAAAAGTCCACGATCTTTGTAAATGTTACAAGCCCAAATAATATGCATGGGGAAGGTGAAGAGTTGGGAGACAACTTTTTCAAGCACCAAGAAAATTTCTCCTCACTCTTTCTTCCCACTCACTTGGCCGAAATTCTCCTCTTAATTTTCTCCCAATTTTTGCTTCTTCAATTGTTGAGAAAAGCCTACATTTCTCAAAGAAAAATCCTCTAATTTTTCTAGTGCAAACACCTTTGTTTCTTGAGGATGATAGAAATAGTATCCAACTGAATTCCTTGGATATCCCACAAAGTAACATAAAATGGATCGACTATCCAATTTATCTCCCACTGTCTGCTTCACATAAGTAGGGCATCCAATATTCTAAGATAAGAATATTTGGGAGGCTTACCTATCCATATCTCATATGGTGTCTTATCAACTGCCTTTGAATGAACATTGTTCAACAACAGTGCCGCTGTCTCAAGTGCATATCCCCAAAAAGATGGCGGAAACTCCGTGAACCCATCATAGACCGAACCATGTCCATCAAAGTCCAATTACGATGCTCCGAAACACCATTCAACTGTGGTGTAGCAGGCGGATTCCACTGCGAGAGAATCTCATTCTCCCTAAGTTACTCTTTGAACTCGGCACTCAAGTACTCACCACCTCGATCCGATCGAAGTAACTTGATGCTTCGTCCCAATTGTTTTTCTACTTCATTTCTGATTTCTTTGAACCTTTCAAAGGCTTCAGATTTGTATTTCATCAAATACACATACCCATACCTCGATAAGTTATCAGTAAATGTGATGAAATAGGCATGTCCATGCTTAGTGGTGATGCTAAGCGGACCGCACACATCGGTATGGATCAAATCAAATAACCTTTTGGCTCGCTTCACATGGCCCTTAAAGGGAATTTTGATCATCTTTACTTTGAGACAGGATTCACAAGTCGTGAGAGAATTAATATAAGGCATATCAAACATGCCCACTCCCACTAATTTGTTCATCCTTCTTAGGGAAATATCTCCTAATCGAGCATGCCATAATTGTGCCGAATTTGGAGTATCTTGTTTTAGTTTGTTTGTTGTTGTTATTGCTTGGACATTGTTTAGTGGAATATCTTTCAATTTTAAGTTATAGAGATCGTTTTCAAGTTCTCCGGTACCAATTAAACATTCATTTTTGTAAATGTTGCAAACACCTTTGCTAAATAAACAAGAATATCCATCTTTATCAAGCATAGAAATGGAAACAATGTTTTAACCAAATCAGGTACAAACAAAACATCTCTTAAAATTAACTTAAAATCATTGTTCAAAAGCAAGTAAACATCTCCAATAGCCTTGTCAGCAACTCTTGTCCCATTGCCCATCCTCAAGAAGGTCTCACCTTCCCTTAGTCTCCTACTTCTTTCCATCACTTGCAAATCATTACAGAGATGTGAGCCACAGCCGGTATCTAATACCCAAGAAGTAGAGTTAATTGAAATGTTTACTTCAATATAGAACATACCAGTTTCCAGAACCCTTCTGGGCAAGATATTCTCTGCATTTACGCCTCCAATGTCCAGGCTTCTTGCAGTGATGACATACATCAGCAGTCTTGTCAGCCTTCACTGGTATGGCTGCCATAGTGGGACTCGTAGATTGCCTCTTCAAGGGAATGTTCTTCTTGGGACGTTGGAAAGAACGCTTCTTTCCCTTCCCATGTGGATCAATCTTCGTACCAGATGAAGAACCCACATAAAGAACCGACTTCTCTTTCTTGATGGTGGCTTCAAACGTAACAAGCATATTCACCAACTCCTCAAGGGTAGACTCTTGCTTGTTCATGTTGAAATTCACCACAAAAGGATCAAATGAGCTAGGCAGTGACAAGAGCAACACGTCGGTGGTCAACTCCGAAGGAAACGTAAGATCCATGACAACGAGCTTGTCCACAAGCCCAATCATCTTTAGGCCATGCTTATGGACCGAGGCCCCATCTCACATTCGTAAAGTGATCAGATCCTTGACGGTAGCATGCTTAAGAGGTTGAGTCTGCTCACCAAAGAGCTCCTTGAGATGCAAATGAATGTCAGCAGCATTCTTTGCATCCTCAAAACGCCTCTGCAGTTCATCATTCATAGAAGCCTGCATATAACCCTTAGCTTGCAAGTTATGGTCACACCAATTGTAAGGTCCAAAAATTAAGACGACGTAATCCAACCGCATGCGAATATAGGAAATTATGAAAAAATTGAGTAATTAATTGATTTTAGTTGCTAATTAATTATGTGACATACTTGTTTATATGCTGAATTAGACTTTTATTATCATCATGCATTTAGTGGTATTTTTAGGAATATTCAAGTGACGATCGAGGAACGGGGACCGGAGGCTGGAAATGAAAAATGATTTTATTAAATGATTATTTTTAATTATTTAAAATATGGCCGATGCTTGTCAGTATTTTCGAAAATAAGGGTTTGGAGGTGATTTTATACGCCGGGACGTAAATTTTATCGATGTTGGTTTTTCAACTAAAATACGAGCTTTCTGGCCACCCGGCTAATAAATTCACAAATTTACTTAATCAAAGCTATGATAATATTTTATTTAAATCCTAATTAAAACTGATGGGCTTAAATTTTAAGGCTTGATAGGCCTAAAGCCTAATTAGGAGTTAATTAGATATAAAATATATTAAACCCTACACTTTGCACCTCAAAAACAATCGGCCATCTAGTTTGAAAAATCTGAAACACTTCCCACCCCAACCCCACGGCACACGCTCACAATTCCAAGAGATTTTCGAAGGGTGCTAAGAGAGCAAGCCAAAGGATCCTCTCCGTTCTTCGTCGTCAACGGTTTTTCGTGCGTATATAACGCAAAGGCACATCTTAATCTCCCTTTCCTCATCCATCATATCATATTATGTTTTGAATTAGTGTATGCATGAAGATCATGAAAGATTGTTCAGAATTTTCGAAACTCATCTTGTACATGCATTGAACTTTCGATTTTATGCCACTTGTTGTTGCTTCGATTCACGTTTTTTATACTAAGGGGCTGCCATGATGTCTAAGTAGGTTTAAGTAAGTTTTATACATGTATTGAAGTCCCACACACCACGCAAAACTGGACAGAAACTAAGCAAAAAGAAACGAGAACAGCTTGAACCCGAGAACCTGCTGTCATGGGTTTTGGGGTTCGGTTTTCATGAGGGAAAGGGGCGGCTTGGTCTTGGCCTGGTCTAGCACTCGGCCAAGGTCCGTCATGAGTCAGGGAGAGAGTCCTAGCCAAGCTAGGACTCGAGTCAAGGGCTGGGGAAGAGTCCTAGCATGGCTAGGACTCTACCCGAGAAATCAGTGGCAGCGCTGTGATGCCTTCGCACGGCTTCAGGGGTGTATGGCTCGATTCATGGGGCACGGGCTGGGCAAAGGTGATGTACTAGAGTCCTAGGAGGGTGCACGAGGGGTGGTACAGGGGCTGGGCTCGTTGGTTCATGGGTTGGGGAGCAAAACATAGAGTCCTTGCATGTGTAAAGTCTCGGCTAGCTTAGGTGTATTTTGGGGTGCCACGTTTTTGGCTTTAGGATGGTTTTCTTGTCAAAGTTAGAGTCCAGTAGGTTACTTTGGGATGTTGGGCAAGTTTTGGCTCGACATGGTCTGAGGGTAACTCGTGAAAATCAAAACTTGGCTCGGGGTCGAAGTTTAAGTGTCAAATAGGGCTTTCAAAAAGAAGAAAATTGGAAAACGACTCAAGGGGGTCGAGTCATGGTCCATAAGGGCTAAAATAATGTAAAAAAACTAAATTTAGAATTTAGGAATTTTATATTAAAGTTTGGTATTTTTCAGGATTAAAACACCGTTAAAACAATTAATTAAAGATAATTGAAAAAGTCTAACATTTAAGCTAAATAAAATTATGAAAAATTCACGTAAGCTTAAATAATTATTTAGGAGATGTTAGAGTCATGAAATCAAGAAAAAAAGTCGAAAACGTAAAATGTTTAGTCCAGGGGTAAAACGGTCTTTTTACACCGGGAAATTAGAAAGGTCATGGCAGTGCCCTAAATACTGTTTTTATGATATTATGATTATTTTTAAATGTTTATGAAATGTTCATGATTAAATTATGATTTTTAAAATGTCTATTTGATTTTTATGATTTAAGGAAGACATTTAAAAGACATGTTGCATGCTTGGTTTCAAAAATAAAATGTTATGTTATGCATGATTTTTATAAAGTGGTGAGAATATAAATGTTGAAGGAAGTGAAGTGATTGTGACTAATTTGTTAATGATGGCGACGTCGTGAGGGTTATGGTCCCAGTGGGAGCCCGACGATCGTGTTTCCATTATTACGAATATGAGGTTATGAAGTTTGAGGTAAGAATGGGAATATCGTGAGGGGAGAAGGCCCCAGAGGGAGCCCATTCATGGGAGAAAGCCTCAGAGGGAGCCCCGACGATCGTATTTCTATTCGATCATGTTAGGCCAGGGCCCAGTTAACCGGTGAGAGTGTTGCTGGTGTCCCCCGCCGCCCAATACTGAGGTTTCACGTAGATGGATCCATCGTCATGTCATGTCATGTTGAGGAAAGTCACAATTAACGATCTGAATTCAACAATGGAAAAGGAAAAGGAAAATGTTTATGATCATGTTAAAGGTTTTATGTCATGTTGAGGAAAAAGGAAAAAGATTAAGGTTTATTTATGCATGTCATGAAAATGTTTATGTTTAAAGTTGATGCATCATTGTAAAAATATTTTTATTTAAAGTTTTATGCATCATGAAAATGTTTACGAAAATGTTTATGTTTATGCATCTTCATGAAAACGATATTTTAAGTACAAGTATTTTTCACCGTTATATGTTGACTGTATTACGTATTACTCGTTATAAAGATTATGGTGTGTTGAGTCTTTAGACTCACTAGGTGTGGTGGATGCAGGTGGTATTGAGGGAGGACTTGATGAGTGATTTGACTGGGCTGAAGGCGCACACAACCCAAGGACCAGCGCTTCTACTTTTTCCGCATTATGACTTTTGACTCATGCTTTATGATTAAAGATTTTTAAGATTATTTATTTATGCATTTGAGAGATTTTTGAGAGGTTTAGTATGGGCTATTCTTTTCAAATTATTGCCTTTTAGGTTTAGTAAAATGTTTGACGATTTTATGCTTTAAAATATTTTCCTTTGGATTTTTAAATAGCAGTTGGATGTTTATTTTTAAAAATGATGTCAAAAATATTTTATGGATCGGCCGATGCTAAGTGAGGTTTAAAAAAAAAAATTTCTAGTACTTTTTAAGCAATAAAAAGGGCAGGACGTTTCAGTTGGTATTAGAGCAAAGGTCCTGTAAAGGGTTGTGCCACCATCAGCGCCGGGAAGATCAGTCGTCAAGCCTCAATTTGTAAGTTTACATGCTTTATATGATTTAATATGATGTTACCCGCATGATAATATGAATATTATGTTTATGATGCATGTTTATTAGCTTTTCGAGTATTTATGCTTTGCATGCTTAAATTGATAAAATGAATTAGGACATGTCACATGATTAGAAAACTTAGATTTAATTGCATGTTGGTTACGTTAGAATTTGGAAAACATTAAGATAAAATGCCTCCTAGACGTGTACCCGTTATCGAGAATCAGGAAGAGAACAGTGTTAATCGCCGAGGGAATAGTCAAAGAAATGCACCACCACCACCACCTCCTCCTCCAAGGGATCCTGCTACTCGTGCTTTGGAGGGTATGGCTCATCTCTTCGAGCAACAATTACAGCAGTAGCAGTTACAACAGCAGCAGTTACAGCTACAGCAGATGCAGCAGCAGCAGCTACAGCAGTCACCTAGGCCACAGCAGGATATTTATGAGCAGTTCCGGAGGCTAGGGCCGAAGGAATTTTCTGGCACCACCGATCCATTTGCTGCAGAGAGTTGGATCCGATCACTCGAGGTACATTTTCGCTATCTGGACATGGGAGACGCCGACCGTGTGAGGTGCACTACTTATCTGCTTCGGGACGACGCTTCTTTATGGTGGGAAGGAGTCGAGCATGGTGTTGACCTTGCTACACTCACTTGGGCACAGTTCAAGACAAAATTCTATGAGAAATACTTTACTGCTGATGTCAGAAGCCGGATAAAGAGGGAATTTATGACTCTCCGTCAGGGAGACATACCTGTTGCTGATTTTGTGAAGAATTTTGATAGGGGTTGCCACTTTGTACCCCTTATTGCTGGAGACGCGGAAGAAAAAACTTAGGCATTTCAAGGATGGCCTACGACCTACCATTCAGGATAAAGTTATGATGATGCGTCCGGAGAATTATACTATGGCACTTACTTATGCATATCAGGCTGAGCAGTCCTTAAAGGACATTGACTTTGAGATTCAGCGCAAGAGGCATCACTATCAGAATAACGATCAACCCAACAAGAAGCCAAATACTGGTCCTCCTAGACCTCAAGGGCCTCAAAAGCCCCAAGGTCAAGTCAAGAAACCAGCGCCACCAAAGCCACAAAATCCTGGAGCACCAAAGCCTGCTGAGAGACAACCATGCAAACAGTGCAACCGTACACATCTTGGCAAATGTGAATGGGGATCATTTAAATGTTTTTACTGCAAGGAGGATGGACACAAAGCCAATGACTGTCCAAAGAGGAAAGCAGCTACTACGGCCCGAGCTTATGTTATGAATGCCGAGGAAGCTGAGGAAGAGGCAGACACTACACTCATCACGGGTAACCTAGTCATTTAACATTTTTATATTGCTTATTTCTGCATGAAATGTTAAATTGGTTATTAGAATTGAATTGTGATTAAGTTTCAACCTAGAATAAATTAGTTTGCATGTTCTACCTAGTTGAACTTAAGCGATGATTTTAGATACCATAGAAAAATGATTCGAATTTTTGTGCCTTATTTTATGTGAAGGATGTTATGATTCCAAATAAAAAGTTTTAAGGCCAAAATTAAAGAAAACCACAAAAGGGGGGTTTCGAAATTATTAGGGGGCAATATGCAATTTTTGAAAAAAAAAAATTGAGGGACTAAGGTGCAATTTTTTTCAAGGAAATGTTTAAGTTCAACGTGCAATCTTCTTATAACTTTGGGAATTAATGATAGTAAATCCTTAAGATTCAACGCGAAAAGATATATAAGACAATTTTCATCGCAGGGAAGATAATCATTCTAGGTGTAGCTACCTAGGCTTTGCTAGATTCAGGAGCTACACATTCTTTCATATCTGAAACCTTCATCAAAAGACTGAATATTACTCCTCAAGACAAGGGTTTGGGTTTCAAAGTTTCTATTCCATCCGGTGATCAATTGCTCGCGTCTAAGATTGTCAAGAATCTGGAGCTTCGTTTATTCAGGGATGTAGTTCGGGCAGATCTTATTGTGCTCCCTATGCCCAAATTTGATATTATACTTGGGATATATTGGTTATCAGCAAATGGAGCTTCGATTGATTTTCGTCAGCGATCAGTATCTATTAGACCGCCTAGTGGTAAATCTTTTGTTTTTGAGGCGGCAAGAAACAGGCAAATGCCGCACATCATCTCTTGTCTATGTACGAGGAAGCTCATCAAGCGTGGATGCCAAGCTTACCTGGCATGTGTCGCTACCACGCATGCATCTACCAGTCAGAAGTTAGAAGATGTGGATGTTGTGAGAGATTTTCCTAGCGTCTTTCCCGAAGACGTTTCTAGCATTCCGCCCGATCGTGAAGTGGAATTCTCTATTGATCTTATGCCGGGCACTGTTCCTATATCGAAAGCACCATATCGTCTAGCACCAGCAGAAATGAAAGAATTGAAAGATCAAATTCAAGAATTGCTAGACAAGGGTTTCATTCGCCCTAGTTACTCTCCATGGGGCGCTCCGGTATTATTCGTGAAAAAGAAAGATGGTACCATGCGTCTTTGCATCGATTATCGTGAGCTTAATCGGGTTACTATCAAAAATAAGTATCCACTGCCAAGAATTGAAGATTTATTTGATCATCTGCAAGGAGCATCGATATTCTCTAAGATTGATCTGCGATCGGGATACCATCAATTGAAAGTTAAGGAGTCTGATGTTCACAAGACGGCATTTCGCACGAGATATAGACACTATGAGTTTATGGTCATGCCATTCGGGTTGACCAATGCGCCAGCGATCTTCATGGATCTCATGAATCGCGTATTTCAGCCGTATCTGGATCAGTTTATTATTGTCTTCATTGATGACATATTGATCTATTCCAAGAGCAGAGAGGAGCATAGTCGCCATTTGAGGACAGCACTGCAAGTTTTACAAGACAGAAAGCTTTTTGCAAAATTCAGCAAGTGCGAGTTTTGGCTTGATAGAGTGGCATTCTTAGGCCACATTATTTTTAGTAGGGGAGTGGAGGTTGATCCGAGTAAAGTTGAGGCAGTAAAAGAGTGGCCAGTACCGAAGAGTGTCACCGAGATTCGCAGTTTCTTTGGACTAGCTGGCTATTATCGCAAATTCATCAAGGGGTTCTCATCTATTGCAGTGCCTTTGACATCTTTGACTAAGAAGAATGTGAAGTTTATTTGGGGGTCCGAGTGTCAAGACAGTTTTGACAAGTTGAAGCAAGCCTTGATATCAGCACCAGTGTTATCCATGCCATCAGGGCAAGGGGAGTATGTTCTTTATACCGACGCTTCTAAGCTAGGTTTAGGTGCATTTCTGATGCAAAACGACCGAGTTATCGCCTATGCGTCAAGACAGTTGAAAATTCATGAAAAGAACTACCTTACTCATGATCTTGAGCTTGCAGCAGTAGTCTTTGCACTAAAGATTTGGAGACACTACCTTTATGGGGAGAAGTGCAAAATATTCACTGATCATAAAAGCTTGAAATACTTCTTCACCCAAAAAGAGTTGAATATGAGACAGCGCAGATGGCTTGAATTGGTAAAGGACTATGATTGTGACATTAGCTACCATCCGGGGAAAGCTAATATAGTGGCAGACGCATTGAGTAGAAAAGCAGCGGTTATCACTCATTTATCACTCCAAAGACCGTTGCAGTCCGAGATACAGTGGTTTGAGCTTACAGTGTATGCTAGGGGCGAGGCCCCTAATCTTGCTACATTATCAGTGCAGTCGACTTTGAGGGACAGAATTTGTGATGGGCAGTCTACTGATGAGCACTTGCAAAAGTGGAGAGCAAGAGATGAAGCCAAGGGCCGGAATTTATATTCAGTGGTGGATGGTTTAGTCCGTTATCGAGACCGTCTATGGGTCCCTAGTGACGATTCTTTGAGAGATCTTATTATGAAGGAAGCCCATGACACGCCATATTCCATTCATCCGGGCAGTACGGAGATGTATAGAGATTTACAGTTGTTATATTGGTGGCCAGGCATGAAGAGGGACATTCTGAGATATGTATCTGAGTGTTTGACTTGTCAGCAAGTCAAAGCAGAGCATCAAAGACCAGCGGGAAAATTAAAACCACTCCCTATCCCCGAGTGGAAATGGGAGAACATCACTATGGACTTTGTTGTGGGGTTGCCAAAGACAGTTAAAGGATTCAATGCCATTTGGGTGATAGTGGATCGTCTTACGAAATCAGCGCATTTTCTACCTATTAAGACGACATTCACCATGGTTCAGTATGCCGACTTGTATATTCGGGAGATAGTTCGGCTGCATGGGATTCCTGTATCCATCGTTTCTGACAGGGATCCGAGGTTCACGTCGTCTTTTTGGAAAAGTCTGCATGCGGCGATGGGGACCAAGTTATTATTCAGTACAGCATTTCATCCTCAAACCGATGGTAAGTCAGAAAGGGTTATTCAAATTTTGGAAGATCTACTGCGAGCATTGCGTCATTGATTTCCAAGGCAGTTGGGAATCAAAGTTACCTCTAGTGGAGTTCACTTACAATAACAGTTTTCAATCATCAATAGGGATGGCTCCTTTCGAAGCACTCTATGGAAGGAAGTGTAGATCTCTGATTCATTGGGACGAGGTTGGGGAAAGAAGAGATATTGGTCCAGATGTGATTGAAGAGACAGCTGAGCTTGTGGTCAAAATTCGTGATAGAATGAAGACTGCACAAAGCCGACAAAAGAGTTATGCAGATAAAAGACGAAGAGACTTAGAGTTTGCAGTGAGCGATCATGTATTTGTGAATATAGCACCCATGAAGGGTGTTATGCGCATTGGCAAGAAGGGCAAGCTTAGTCCAAGATTTATAGGTCCGTTCGAGATTTTGGAGAGGATTGGGACACTAGCTTATAGAGTGGCATTGCCACCAGCGCTTGCAGGAGTTCACAATGTGTTCCACATTTCGATGCTGCGGAAGTACATGTCGAATTCGTCACATGTGCTTAATTATGAACCCCTTCAACTAACTCCAAATATGACATATGAAGAAAGACCCGTCCAGATATTAGCAAGACAAGAAAGACGATTGAGGAACAAAGTCATTCCAATGGTCAAGGTCAAGTGGCTGAATCACTCGGAAGAGGAAGCTACTTGGGAAACCGAGAGAGACTTGAAGAGCCGCTATCCAGATCTATTCGGTAAGTTCTAAATTTCGAGGACGAAATTCTATTTAAGGGGGGGAGGAATTGTAAGGTCCAAAAATTAAGACGACGTAATCCAACCGCATGCGAATCTAGGAAATTATGAAAAAATTGAGTAATTAATTGATTTTAGTTGCTAATTAATTATGTGACATACTTGTTTATATGCTGAATGAGACTTTTATTATCATCATGCATTTAGTGGTATTTTTAGGAATATTCAAGTGACGATCGAGGAACGAAGACCGAGGGCTGAAAATGAAAAATGATTTTATTAAATGATTATTTTTAATTATTTAAATATGGCCGATGCTTGTCAGTATTTTCGAAAATAAGGGTTTGGAGGTGATTTTATACGCCGGGACATAAATTTTATCGGTGTTGGTTTTTCAACTAAAATACGAGCTTTCTGGCCACCCGGCTAATAAATTCACAAATTTATTTAATCAAAGCAATGATAATATTTTATTTAAATCTTAATTAAAACTGATGGGCTTAAATTTTAAGGCTTGATAGGCCTAAAGCCTAATTAGGAGTTAATTAGATATAAAATATATTAAACCCTACACTTTTCACCTCAAAAACAATCGGCCATCTAGTTTGAAAAATCTGAAACACTTCCCACCCCAACCCCACGGCACACGCTCACAATTCCAAGAGATTTTCGAAGGGTGCTAAGAGAGCAAGCCAAATGATCCTCTCCGTTCTTCGTCGTCAACGGTTTTTCGTGCGTATATAACGCAAAGGCACATCTTAATCTCCCTTTCCTCATCCATCATATCATATTATGTTTTGAATTAGTGTATGCATGATGATCATGAAAGATTGTTCAGAATTTTCGAAACTCATCTTGTACATGCATTGAACTTTCGATTTTATGCCACTTGTTGATGCTTCGATTCACGTTTTTTTATACTAAGGGGCTGCCATGATGTCTAAGTAGGTTTAAGTAAGGTTTATACATGTGCCAAAGTCCCACACACCACGCAAAACTAAACATAAACTAAGCAAAAAGAAACGAGAACAGCTTGAACCATGAGAACCTGCTGTCATGGGTTTTGGGGTTCGGTTTTCATGAGGGAAAGGGGCGGCTTGGTCTTAGCCTGGTCTAGCACTCGGCCAAGGTCCGTCATGAGTCAGGGGGAGAGTCATGTATAATATCACATATCACAAATTATGTTATAATTCTCCTTTTCGGGCTTGATATTAATTTTGAATCATATTCAAAACGAGGGTTTTTAATTTTGAAATGTCTCATCATTAATTTTATTTAAAAAGCTCTCCATGTTTGATCGTATGTTTGTCGGATTCATGCAACTTTGTTATTATCATAATAATAACGCACATACTCATTATTATAATATATCATGCATATATTATAAATAGTAAACAAAACAAGGATGATCAATCGTCCCAAAACTAATGGCCCATGTAAGCTAAACACGAGCCTAGGTCCAATCCTAGGGAAATGCATGGGATGCAAATGCAACTTTTACATAAGCTTTCAATATTTACATGTCTTTGATCTTCATAATCATCAAGGCCACCATCTTCTAATCTTGATCTTCCACTATACTAATATTTACAAATAAATATCAATGGCAAATAGGGATACATCTCATGGGGTGGGAACGGGCCATAAACCAAGCCCACTTTATAATTTGATATTTATTACAATCATTCAACACAAAATATCCTAGCATACACCTAGCAAATTGGGCTTGGGCTTTTGATCATCTTTCATGCATAATATCACATATCATACACCATCAATTAATTATCACAATAATCAATTGATCCAATATTATATATCTTGATCCAATCACTAACCGCCACGATTATAAATTAAATCAACAAAGTAAAAAAACTCCTTTGTCTACTTTCTAATTAATTTATTTATAACCGAATTTCTTGTAAATCACTATTTACTATAAATAAATAAAGTCCAACTTCAAATATTTATTTCATGAGAAAAATATGTAGAACTTTTGTACATTTAAACTTAAGGGCCCAATAAGACATTTTTCACCAAAAATATTTTGGCCCATTTAAATTTCACAAATTATGTTAGCCATCTAATGACCCAACAACTCAAGGCCCATGATACTTTGATAATCCAAAATACTTTTAGGAAACCCTAGTCGTCATCGCCGTTGCCGGAGCTCCGTCGCCTGATTCCGGCCAACAAATTTTTTTTATTTTTTTGAAAGAGGGGTTCGGGCAGCCCCTCAGGCAGCCCGAGCTGCCCAAAAATGCCCCAAAATATGGCCTTGGTTTGTTGCAACAAATTATCTCATGCGGTTAGAAACTGACCTCAATATAATATCAAGTATTTGCTACACAAAATAGTAACCATAGCTTTTGATATCACTTGAGATATGGCACATGGATGTCAAGACAACCTTTCTTAATGGGGATATTAAGGAAGAGATTTACATGTGTCAACCTGAAGGGTTTACATCTGTCGGAAGTGAGCATATGATATGCAAACTTCATAGATCTATTTATGATCTAAAGCAGGCATCTAGGAGTTGGAACCTAATATTCGATAGTACAAACAAAGAGTTTGGTTTTACTAAGAATCTTGAGGAACCCTGTGTGTATAAGAAGGTCAGTGGGAATGCTATGACATTCCTGGTGCTTTATGTTGATGACATTCTACTCATTGGGAATGATGTAGGGATGTTGCAATCAAATAAAATATGGTTAGCGAGTAAGTTCTCGATGCAGGACTTGAGTGAAGCATCTTTTGTATTGGAATATAGATCTATAGAGATAGATCGAGAAGATTGCTTGGTCTCAACCAGTCCACATACATTGATACCATCGTTAAGCGGTTCTCGATGGATGAGTCCAAGAGAGGACATCTACCTATGTGTCATGTCGTGTCCCTATCCAAGTCTATGTCTCCCAAGAGTGATGCAGAGATAGCGGCGATGACATGCATTCCGTATGCATCCGCAATTGGTTGTATCATGTATGGGATGATATCTACATGTCTTGACGTGGCTTATGAACTAAGTGTAGTGAGTAGATATCAATCGAACCCTGGTCTTCCACACTGAAAAGTTGTGAAAGACATCCTCAAGTATTTGAGAAGGACCAATAAGTTGTTCTTGGTCTATGGGGGTGGAGAACTGAAATTGGAAGGCTATACCGACTCTAGCTTCCAAAGCGATATCGATAACTCAAAGTCAACCTCTAGATTCGTATGCATGCTCAATGGTTCTGCTGTCTGTTGGAAGAGTTTCAAGCAAGACAGTACTGCGGATTCCACCACTGAGACCGAATACATTGCTCCATCAGCTGCAGCAAAGGAGGCTGTTTGGTTAAGGAATTTCGTCCAAGAGTTGGGCGTCATTCCGAATGGAGTTGCTCCAGTCCCGGTGTTTTGTGAAAACACGGGAGCCATTGCTCAGGTGAAGGAGCCAAGGTCTCATCAGAAATCCAAACATGTATTGAGAAAGTACCATATCCTCCGAGAGATTGTAAAAAGAGGAGAAGTGTCGATTGACAAAGTCGGCTCCACAGATAATGTTGCTGATCCGCTAACTAAACCTTTACCTGGACCATTATTAGAGAAGCATCGCAAATCAATGGGTTTGAAGCATATGGGTAGTTGGCTCTAGTGCAAGTGGGAGATTGTTAGAGTAGTTGCCCGTCGAGCCAAGTTTTGGCCGAGGGTTCATGTTCAAACTCTATGTACAAACGATCTTTATTTTAATAATATTTGAAATTATTGTTTTGGCACATCTTTATCTGTATACCTATGCTAGTTGCATAGATAAAGTCCTTGAATATACAAATAGTAGAAAGAATATGAGATGCTCATGTGATGAGTATCATGAAACTCATATTTGGAATATTGTATATTCTAAATAGTTCCTAGTCGATTCAGCCGCCGCTAAGAATGATAAAGGCTGCTCGAGTTTGAGACTAGTATCTGCGATATGAGTACCATGTTTCATTCGTAGGGGACATTGTGATGTCCGAGCATGCAGATAGGTGCTCCTTGTAGAGTGCACTTAACAACCTTTCATAAAAGAATTTCTAAGTGGTTCTCACTTATTGAGTGGAAAAGTCCTTGTTTATGGTTGTACACTATTAGTCCTTATGACCCGGGACAACATTGAGACTCTATATGCTAGCATTGCACTTTGACTTGTTTACAAACTCAAATGGGGTCATCAGGTGACAAGGTTGGGTGTTCTGTCGAAACATATAGGAGTCGATGCATCGTAGTCGAGGATTCACCGCTTACATTTGGGTATGGATATCCTATGTGTATGTAGTTTGAAATCTCTGTTCAGAGTGTTGGTGGTAATTATGAAAGGAGTTTCATAGATTACACCATTGATGCAACTGTGACATGACACATAGTATCGATTCTTTGACAGCTCTCGATATACCAATAGTTGTCGAAGAATCGATACTATGTGTCATGTCGTGGTTGCATCGATGATGTAATCTATGAAACTCCATTAACAATTACCACCTACACTCTGATCCGAGATTCCAAGCTACATACACATAGGATATCCATACCCGAAGGTAAGCGGTGAATCCCCGACTACAATGCATCGACTCCTATATGTTTCAACAGAACTCCCAACCTTGACCTGATGACCCCATATGAGTCAGTAAACAAGTCAAAGTGCAATGCTAGCATATAGAGTCTCAATGTTGTCTCGGGTCATAAGGACTAATGGTGTACAACCATAAATTAGGACGTTTCCAATTGATAAGTGAGAACCACTTTGAAAGTCATTTATGGAGGGTTGTTCGGTGCACTCTACAAGAAGCACCTATCTGCATGATCGAACATCACAATGTCTCCTACCAATGAAACATGGTACTCACATCACAGATAATAGTCTCAAACTCGAGCGGCCTATATCCTTCTTAGCGGCGGCTGAATCGACTAGAAACTGTTTAGAATATACAGTATTCCAAATATGAATTTCATGATACTCATCACATGAGCATCTCATATTCTTTCTACTATTTGTATATTCAAGGACTTTATCTATGCAACTAGCATGAGTATACAGATAAAGATGTGCCAAAACAATAATTTCAAATATTATTAAAATAAAGATCATTTGTACATAGAGTTTCAACATGAACCCTCGACCAACACTTGGATCGATGGATAACTACTCTAACAGTTTACAACTTAATTGGAGCCAAAACATCAATCCTTGTGATTGATAGGTAAAAATTCTTAACACACTATGTATGACATTTTTGTGTTTTTTTATTTGCTACACAACATATGTGGTGCTCGGTTTTTCTTGCTTGAAAAATATAATTTTTTTGAAAATTTCGTTGCGCATCTGGGCACCGTAACCGATCCCCTTTCATCCCCAACCCTTGACTCGAGTCCTAGCATGGCTAGGACTCCTTCCTAGACTCATACCAGACCCTAGCTAGTCTTGGCGCCAAGCCGAGACCAAGCCAGCCACCATTTTCATGAAACCGAGCCTTACGTACACCATGACAGAATTTTTTGGTTCCAGCTTGATCGTTTCTTGATATGCAGCATTTTGTGTGTGTTCTTAGGACTCTAAACTCGTGTAAAGCAATACTTGATCATATCCTAATCATGGCAGCCCCTTGAACAACATAAAAACATGATTTAGCTAGGAACCACAATTCAAGAGTTTAATGCACATGTAAGCATAGTTACGAAAATATCAAGTTGTGTGCCTTGTTTTCTTTCAAAACATGTTCAAATAAATATTATGGTGTGATAGATGTATGAAAGAAAGAAATATGGCGTGCCTTTGCGTATTTAACACATGAATTCTCATTGACGATTGTGAAGAACGACGACGAATGACCTTGGATTGATTTCTCTTGTAACTTTCGAATTTTCTCTTCAAAAATATTGTGTGTGCCGTTTAATTGTGATGAGAGAAGTTTGGAATTGTATGGGAAAGAGGCGTGGGGTTTAATGGGGTTATGGGGTGAAATTGCATATTATATTCTTAATTAATCCACTAACAAGTTTTAGGCCCATTAAGGAGGTTAATTAGGCCCATTATTGTTTAATTAAAATATAAAAATTATTTTGAGTAGAAAATTTAGAGGAATTATGAGCCGGGTTGCCAACATGTTCGTATTTTTGTTGAAAAACCAACACCGATAAAATTTATGTCCCAGCGTATAAAATTACCTCAAAACTCCTTATTTTCAAAAATAAAAAAAGCATCAACCTTATTTTAAAAAATTAGAAAAAATTATTTAATAAAAACATTTTCAATTTTTCAGCCCTCGATCTCTGTTCCTCGATCGCAACTCGAATAACCATTAAGAATATATTTTAATTCATGTAAGTAGAAAAACTACTAAAACTTCGTATAAACACGTCGCATAATCAATTAAGCAATTAAAATTAATTAATTAACCATTTTTCGTATTCCTTATATTTGCATGCAGTTGGATTACGTCGTCTAAGTTTTGGACCTTACAATTCCTCCCCCTTTAGATAAAATTTCGTCCTTGAAATTTGAACTTACCGAATAGCTCTCGATAGCGACTCCTCAAGTCCATCTCGTCAAGTCCCTCTCGGTTTCCCAAGTAGCTTATTCTTCTGAATGATTCAGCCACTTGACCTTGACCATTGGAATGATTTTGTTTCGGAGTCTTCCTTCTTGCCTTCCCAAGATTTGGACATGTGATGGGTTTGATATGTACTTTCGCAACATCGAGATATGAAACACATTGTGAACTCCAGAAAGCATCGGTGGCAATGCCACTCTATAAGCTAGTGTCTCAATCCTCTCCAAAATATCAAACGGACTTATAAATCTTCGACTAAGCTTGCCCTTCTTGCCAAAACGCATAACATCTTTCATAGGTGATATTTTCACAAATACGTGGTCTCCCACTGCAAACTCTAGGTCCCTTCGTCTCTTGTCAACATAATTTGTTTGTCGGCTTTGTGCAGTCCTCATTCTCTCACGGATTTTGGCTACAAGCTCGGCAGTCTCTTCAATCACATCCGAACCAATCTCTCTTCTTTCACTAACCTCGTCCAAATGAATATGAGATTTATATTTCCTTCCATAAAGTGCCTCAAAAGGAGCCATCCCTATTGATGATTGATAGCTATTATTGTAGGTGAACTCCACTAGAGGTAATTTCGGTTCCCAACTTTCTTGGTTCTAAATTTGTATAACTCTCTCGGACTGACCATCGGTTTGATGATGGAATGTTATACTTAATAACAACTTGGTCCTTAATTTCAAAAATCCTACAATTAACCCATAAGTTTTTGGCAATCTTAATTTCCTTATACAGGATTCCCATAACAAAATTTCTCACATTCTAACTTATTCACCCAAAAATCAATTCTCATAATCAATCTTACCTTTCATCAAAACTTAAAATCTCAATTTATACATTTTCTTACTTCCAAAGATCATTGCAGTCTTCGAATCATTATTCCTTAAGTGTAATTCTCAAAATTAACTCATTAGTATCCACGAGTCATCAGTATTTTTTTAGAAAAATATATATGTCCCAAAAGCATTCATAATATCCACGATTAACTTATGGCCCAAAAAGTAGAACGTCAATACTAAAACCCGAAAATCAACATAGTCCAATTCCACCACAAAGCCAACATGTGCTGAAATCATATAATTTCTTATTTCATATCGTATCATGTATAGAAATTCTAAAGCATATAAAACATATATCATCATAAAGCTATTAAACATGTGATGTAAACATATAATACATGTACTCATGCGGGTAGCATCATATAAATCATATAAAGCATGTAAACTTACAGATTTGAGGCTTGACGACTGAGCTTCCCGGCACTGATGGTGGCACAACACTTTATAGAACCATTGCTCTGATATCAACTGAAACGTTCACTATTGGTTTTTGCTTAAAATGTACTAGAACTTTTTTTCTTTAAACTCTCAGAATTTTTTTTTTCTTTAAACTCTCAGAATCTCGGCCGAATAAATGAAATATTTTTTTCACCATTTTTTAAAATAAAACAACCAAATATTATTTAAAAATGAAAAAGGAATAGTTCAAATCGTAAAATCGTCAAATGTTTTACCAAACCTAAAAAGCAATAATTTGAAAAGTATAGCTCATACTAAAACCTCTCAAAAATCTCTCGAAGCATAAATAAATAGTCGTAAAATCTTTAACATAAACTTAAACATAAATGCGAAAAAGTAGAAGCGCTGATCCTCAGGTTATGTGCACCTTCAGTCCAGTCAGATCATGCATCAAGACCTCCACTACCCTCAACATCATACTCACCTGCATCGACCACACCTAGTGAGTCTAAAGAGTCAACACAACATATTCTTGATAACAAATAATACGTATAAAATCACATACAACAGTGAAAATATTTTTACGTAAAATAACATTTTCATGACATGCATAAACTTAAACATAATCATTTTCATAAAAATTTTCATATCGACATATTCATATTCATATTCATCATAAACATATTCATATTCATATTCATTATAAAAATATTCATATTCATATTCGTTGAATTCAGATCATTGATTGTGACTTTCCTATTTGTATTGGGCGATGGATCCATCTACATGTAACCACAGAACTGGACGGCGGGGACATCAGCGACACTCTCACCCGTTAACTGAGCCTTGGCCTTACGTATTAACATATCATTGTATCACGTATTCGTATTAGTCACAATTCATTCACCTCCTTCAACATTTCATATTTCCATCACTTTATAAAAATCATGCATAATATATAATTTTTCTTTTAAAATCAAACTTGCAACATGTCTTTTAGCGTCAACATAATATCATAAAAATTCATAAACATTTAAAATCAACATTTTAACATATAAAACAGCAATCATAGCACTGCCATGACGTTTACAAATTTATAGGCGTAAAATGACCGTTTTACCCCTAGACATAAAAATCCTCAAATTTAAATTTTTCTTAATTCTATTGACTCTAACATGTACCAAATAATTATTTAAGCCTAATTTAAATTTCCATAATTTTATTTTGCTTAAATACTAGGCTTCTTAAATTATTCATTTTAAGGCGTTTTAATCCAGAATAATTTCAAACTTAAATATAAAATTTCTAAATTAAAAACTTAGACTTTTTATATTATTTTAGCCCTCGTGAACCACAACTCGACACCCGTGAGCCATGTTTCGATTTTATTTTTAAACACAAAACCCTAACCTTCAAACCAAGTGATCCTCGAGCCTTCTTCTTATTCTCTTGAGCCAAGCACGAGCCAACATGAGACAACCTCAAGCCAAGCCCCATATAGACCCTACTGAACCCTTAGAAACCTTAGGAACCAACGCAAGCCCCAAAACCGAACCACACAAGCTGATGCATGAAGTGGCCGAGACTCCCTTTGTGCGTGGACTCCAATTTTGTGTGCCTAGGACTCTAGCCATCGACCCAGCCCTTGAACTATCCTCTTGTACACCCACCTAGGACCCTAAGGAGTCACCCTAGCCTAGCCCTGAGCCCCCTGGCCGAGCCCCTTAGCATTTGCGTGGTTGCTGCAAAAAACGTGACAACATGGGCTTCTCTCGGGTGGGAGTCCTAGCTTTCTAGGACTCCTCCCCAGCCCTTGACTCGAGTCCTAGCATGGATAAGACTCCTTCCTAGACTCATACCAGACCCTAGCTAGTCCTGGCTCCAAGCCAAGACCAAACCAGCCACCATCCCATGAAACCAAGCCCTACATACACCATGACAGAATTTTTTGGTTCCAACTTGATCATTTCTTGATGTGCAACGTTTTGTGTGTGTTCTTAGGAATCTAAACTCATGTAAAGCAATGCTTGATCATGTCCTAATCATGGCATCCCCTTGGACAACATAAAAACATGATTTTGGAACCACAATTCAAGAGTTTAATACACATGTAAGCATAGTTACGAAAATATCAAGTTGTGTGTCTTGTTTCTTTCAAAACATGTTCAAATAAATATTCTGGTGTGATATATGTTTGAATGAAAGAAATATGGCGTGCCTTTGCGTATTTAAAGCATGAATTCTCGTTGATGATTGCGAAGAACGCCGACAAACTACCTTGGATTGATTTCCCTTGAAACTTTCGAATTTTCTCTTCAAAAATATTGTGTGTGCCGTGTAATTGTGCTGAGAGAAGTTTGGAATTGTAGGGGAAAGAGGCGTGGGGTTTAATGGGGCCCATTATTGTTTAATTAAAATATAAAAATTATTTTGAGTAGAAAGGTTTGTGAATTTATGAGCCGGGTTGCCAACATGTTCGTATTTTGGTTGAAAAACCAGCACCGATAAAATTTACGTCTCGGCGTATAAAATCACCTCAAAACTCCTTATTTTCAAAAATAAGAAAAAACATCAACCTTATTTTAAATAATTTAAAATAATTATTTAATAAAAATATTTTCCATTTTTCAGTCATCGGTCTCCGTTCTTCGATTGTAACTCGAATAACCTTTAAAAATATATTTTAATGCATGTAAATAGAAAAATTACTAAAACGTCGTATAAACATGTCACACAATTAAGCAATTAAAATCAATTAATTAACCATTTTTCATATTCCCTAGATTTGCATGCAGTTAGATTACGTCGTCTAAGTTTTAGAGCTTACAAAGGTACTCTCCAAAAGAAAGGAAAGCCTGACATTAAAGGAAGAGGCGGAACAAGAAGCGATCAAAAGAGTGCATGGTGAAAGATCAAGGCATGGAAAAGATGCAATGCCTAGTTCGGGATAGGCATAAAGACTTGATGAGAATGTACAAATGATTGTTTCGGGTGATAAGAGGGTCGGTCAAGGCTTGTACCGCATAGAACTCACTAAATACTAAGGGATGGATACAGTATAATGACCTAAAATTAATTATCCGTAATTTAGCATAACCAAAATAATTATTGAGTTGATTAACTAACGTCATGCTCATTTTAAAATTTTACTGAACTGTTTTTTTTTTATGCTATGGCCGAAACCATGCCCATATAAAACTATAAAATTCGAAAACATACATTTTGTAAAATCATCTCATTACTGAATAAAATAACTACAGTTAAAATTTATGAAAAGAGTAACCAACCTAAACAATTTACCGTTTAAAAATATAAAACGTCCAGCATCTAAAAATCTGTCAAAAACCCTGAACAAAATAAATTCATCAATCAACTAAAAACTGTTTAAACGTGTTCCCATAAAATCATATTATTGCGAAAGAATACAAGGTCATCGGGTTAACGTGCGCCACCAGCTCCGCCCATCCAGTTATCATCACCTCCAGTCTCCTGATCAAAATGCTCACCTACATCACTCACACCTAGTGAGTCTAAAAACTCAACACACTTGTAACGTTAATAGAAAGTACATATACATAACATGCAACAGTGAAAAATACTGTAATCAACATACATTTCATGATCTTAAAACCATAAATGTAAACATGTCATATAATAGCATAACCTGTCAAAAAATATCTCATCATATCATCATATACATATACATTTTCTTTAATTGAATTCAATTCATTATAGTTGTGACTTTCGTATCAGCTCTATTCGATGGATCCATCTAATATAACCGTGATACCGGGTGGCGGGGACATCGGCGACAACATTACCCGTCCACTGAGCCTTGGCTTCAGCTCATCATATCTCATGTAAACGTATACATATACATCGTCAGTCACAACCAATTCTCATCCTTCAAAAGCATCATCATATTCACCACTTAATAAAAACATGCATATATGTAACTTTTTCCTTAAAACCAAGCATGCACCGTATTTATCATAATTTCATAAAAATCATAAACGTGATGTGTAAACATTTAAAACATGATAAAATATGCTCAGGACGCTGCCAGGACCAAAATCTCACCCAGGGTGCAAAATGACCATTTTGCCCCTAGAAACCCAAAATGACTGTTTTACCCCTGGACCTCTAAAATTTTGACCTGAAGCTTATCAAACTCCTTAAAACATTCCAAAACATATTTAAAATTATTTCTTAGATGTACACTCGAGTCCGTTTCAAAAATCAACCGATTCGTTTTAAAACTTGGACCGGGGTCTCGGTTTTAACCCGAATCGACCCGAACTTTAACCAAATTAATCCAAACTTAAGCCATGCCTAAAATACATCCCACCAGCCTATAAAATACATTTTCCAGCCCACTAAAACCCATGGGAATGAGGCCACAAGCTGCTGGAATTTCCAGCAAGTGCCAAGCTCGAAGACCCTAATGTACCAAACTCACACTATATCCATCCTAGACCAACCCATCGAGAAGCAGCCCTGAACCAGCCACTCCTAGCCCTAGACCAGCCCCTACTGGACCTATTTGAACCAAGCCTACAGCCCCATGCAACCCAACGAACGTGCCCGAACGCTAGCTCCAACCGAAGCACACCCGCGTGCACACAAGCTCTCAACTCTTCGATCCTACCCTAGACTTAAACAGCCTTGTTCCAGCCACTATGGGCCACGATTTGGACCCTCCAGGGTCTGCATCACAGCCCCCACCAGCCCCTTGCATGGCCGTCTCAACCCCTAAGCCGAATCTCGCCCTATCTCCCTTCCACAAGCAAGACCCGATCGATTCATCCCTTAGCCATGGTTCAACTTGCACTTGACCCTCCTAAATCCTAATTCCCGACGTGTCCAGTACTCTTGCATCATAAAATTAACAGTCCCTTGCACATAAATACGAAAACGTGAGCTTAAATCAAAACAATGCAAGTTCCATGACAAGTTTGTAACAAAAACACAACCACAAGAAAGATCCTTTAATTTTCGCGCACACAAATAAATTCCAACATAGTATTGGCGTGAATGAAGAGAAAATTGAAGATACAAGCGTGCCTTGAAGGATTCTATGCAAGAACGTCGAAGAACGAGTGTCAGGAAAGCGCCGGAGAATCTATCTTGCAAGAAAAACACTTGGCCGATGCTTTGATGCTGAAGGAGGTGCTGAAAACGAGATAGTTTTGCTGAGTGTAGGGGGTGTCGGCTGGTGGGGGGATTAGGTTTAGGTTTAAGATTAATTAGGTGCTCGGTTTAAGTTTAAATAAAAGGGTTAATGGGCCCTAGTATAAAATTAAAGGGTAGAAAATGGATTGGGAGCCCATTAAGCTTAAAAGTAGGCTTATTAAGTCCAAACACACACTCGAAAAATATTTTGTTTTGGTAAGTTTTTTAAAATATTACCCGAACCCTAAAAAAGATCCTCGTTCCGATAAAATTTACGTACCGGTTAAAAATATGCTTTGGCGGGTAAAAATACCCAACAAATCCATTTCTTGAAAAATACATTTAAAAAATCTTATAATAATTAATAAAAATTAATCATGTAATAAAAATATTTTCCTGATAATTCACCGGTCTCCGTTCCTCGTTCGAGCTCGAAATGCAACTAGAAACCTTAATGCACGAACTTTTAAAATTTCACGAAATAAAATCTATCATGCAGTAATTATGCATAAAATGCATAAAAATAATTAAACACATAATCAAATAAAATCCTAGATTGCATGTATTCAGGTTACGTGAATTAAATTACTGGACCTTACAAGTCAGTTGAGGAATATGCTGATAATTTTTATGATATGTTGAGGTATGCTCCTCATGTTGCTGCCAGTTAGGTAGGCGTTGTTGAAAGTTTTGTTGAAGGATTGAATTATTGTTGGCATATTTTTGTCTCTACTGAGAAACCAATGAATTATCCTGGTGCAGTGGAATCAGCTAAGAGAGCCGATGCTAGTTTGGAAAGAAGTGGTACTGAGTTCCTACTCAACACCTTTCGTCTTGAAAACATTTCAATCCATCCACCTCTGCATCAGTTCACCCCGGAGTGAAGTGATTTAAGAAATACGATTCTAGCACTTCAAGTTCTGGGAGTTATGGGAATCATAATAGACATTGTTATACTGGACCTTTTTGTGATCATTCTCGAGGTAAACATTACATTAATCAATGTATTGGAGTACAATGAGTTTGCAATATTTTTGGCAGACCAGGCCACTTTGCTAGAGTTTGTCCCAGTCAGATCGGGAAAACATTTCAATCCGTTGATGGAGTACAGGGTAACAGAATTTCATCATCATCTCACTCTGCTCAGGAGTTTAGCCGGCCTTTACATCGGTTCAGAGGTCCTGGTGGTCATCTGCAGAATCAACCAACTGTTCGTGTGTTTGCTTTGACTGAGGATGAGGCTCAGACAGCTCCAGGTACTGTTATTACCAGTAACTGTACTTTATTTTGATTTATAGTACGAGTGTTGTTTGATACTGGAGCATTTTATTCTTTTGTTTCTCATACATTTATCACTTCACATGATCTTTGCACCACTAGCATGAATTCCAGTCTATCTGTTGCTATTCCTATGAGTAAAATGATTATCAATGATAATGTTATGTTTAATGTGGTATTTTTTCATGATGAAAATGTTCTGTATCTAAGTCTCATAGTCCTATCCATACATGATTTTTATTGTATTGTTGGTATTGACGTTCCGACTGATAATAAAGCTATTTTTGACTGTTATCGAGGAATAGCTCGATTTAGACCTAATTTTGCTCCTAATTTGAATTTATATGGCCATGGTTCTCAAGAAACAATTCCTTTGGTCTCTTCTATTGAAATGGCTTGTCTGCTATATTGTGGCCACAAAGGTTTTCTGGTTTATGTTGTTGATCTGACAAAAGATAAGCGATATGTATCTAATATTCTTGTTGTCTGTGAATTTCTTGACGTATTTCCTGAAAACATTCATAGTTTTCCACCAGAGCGAGAAGTCGAGTTTAGTATCGAATTGATGCCAGGAACTGTACCCGTATCTTGAGCACCATACCATTTAGCTCGTGTCAAGTTGAAAGAATTGAAAGAACAATTACATGAGTTGTTGAGTAAAGGTTATATCAATCCAAGTTATTCACCTTGGGATGCACCTATTTTATTTGTCAAGAAAAAAGATGATTCGATGAGGATGTGTATCGACTACCGACAATTGAATAAGTTTACTATCAAGAATAAATATCCATTTCCTAGGATTGATGATTTATTCGATCAATTGCAAGGTACTTCGCTGTATTTTAAAATTGATCTTTGTTTTGATATCACCAAGTACGAGTTAGACAAGAAGATGTTCCGAAAACAGCTTTTTGCAAAAGATATGTACATTTTGAATTTCTTGTTATATCTTTTGGTTTGACCAATGCTAATGTTGTATTCATGGACTTGATGAATAGTGTGTTCAGAAAATATCTCGATCGATTTGTGATAGTTTTCATTGACTATATTCTCGTTTATTCTAATTCCGAGGTAGAGCACGCTAAACACTTATTCCAAGCTGTCCAAATGTGAATTTTGATTAGACAAAGTTGTATGTTTAGGCCATGTTATATATCAATATGGTATTTCTGTTGACCCAAGTAAAGAGGAAGTAGTTTTGAACTGGGTAAGACCAGCTAATGTGCCAGAGATCCGAAGTTTCATGGGTTTAGCAGGTTTTTACCATAGATTTATTAAGAATTTCTCGAGGATTGCTAAACCTATAACTCAATTTACTCGAAAAAATCAGAGATTCATTTAGTCTGATGAATGTGAGTCAAGTTTTGTTGAAATGAAGAAGATGTAGACTTCTGCACCAGTTCTCACCATTATAAGTGGTTCAACAGTATTTGTTGTTTGAACTAATGCATCGAATCGAGATTTGTGTTTTGTTCTAATGCAACATGACCGAGTTGTGGCCTATGGTTCTCGTCAGTTGAAACCGCATCAATCTATATATCATGTCCATAACTTGGAATTGGCTGCTATTTTTTTTTTTGCACTCAAGATTTGGAAGTATTATCTATTTCTCAAGCAATTTGTAATTTATTCACATTATAAAAGTTTGAAGTATCTTTTCTCAGAAGTGTTAGATGGATTTTTCGAAAGATTATGATTGTGAAATCCAACACTAGCTAAGAAAAGTGAACGTCATTGTTGATGCTTTGAGTCGTAAAGTTTCTGAAGTTAATTTATCATCTCTTCATGCTTCTAAGTTGTATAGTATATCTGACTTTTGGTTTGGACTTTCAGATTCAAGGAAATGTAATTTGTGTCTCAGATTTCTATTGAATCAGAGTCGATTCAGATTGTCGAATCAACTCAGAAAACCAATGAGCAAGTTCAGAAATCTTATGAATTAGTGTCTCAAATACATCAATATGGATTCACAATTCATTTAGATGATTTTATTTGTTTGAATAGAAGATTGATTGTTCCTGATAATTCTGAATTTCATACACCTATCCTTAAATAAGCTCATTGCACTCGTTATAGTATCCACTATGGAGGTAGGAAAATATATTATATTATAAGACGCTAGTTTTGGTGGAGAAATAAAAAAAGATGTTGCTGAGTTTGTATCTCATTGTATAGTCTGTCAACAAATCAAGGCAGAACGTATGAGACCAAGAGGATTGTTGCATAGTCTTGAAGTTCCTTGGTGGAACTACGTGGCTATGGATTTTGTCACTCACTTTCCTCGTACATCTCATCACATTGATGTCATTTGGGTAGTTGTCGATAGATTTTTTAAATCGACTCATTTATTCCATATGAAAATGTATCCGTATAAGAAAATGGCTCGTTTCGACATAGAGAATGTAGAGCCCAAAATCAGTACACGTAAACCCATGTGTTTATTAAATTGTTAAATCATTTATTTAATTTTAAAATGCTTTTAACGATGCACGATTTATGATTTGCATTATTTTAAAATTATTAAATGTTTATTTGATGCAAGATAAAATGTTTTCTTGATTTTTATGTTTCAGACGGTATTCGATGTGGGATCAGGAAAAGAGACCGACCGGTGAAGATTTAGGCGATTTATGGAAATGTATTATTTTATTTCATGCCAAGAAAATTGGTATCTTAAATGATTGATCAAAGTTTTAGCATTTCAAAGTCTAATTTAATTTATTAGGTGATTTTAAGATTTTAAACTTTTCAAAAATACTAATTTGAATAGTTGGGATTTTAAATTTTGTAAATTAGTTTATTAAATCTTTAAGTAGGATTAAATAATTAGATTAGTATTATTTTATCACTAATCATTTAATTAATCTATTTTAGACCCTAATTAACACCTAAACACACACACATTCACGCACACACACCGTTACACACACATATTTCATTTCTTTGAGGGAAAACCAAGGGTTCTTGAGCCCTTCTCTTTCAGCAGCATCCATATCATCCCTTCCCCTCGATTTTCAGAAGATTCACGCTGGTTTTGCATAAAGAATCATGCCGTCTTTCCAGATCGATTCTAGCATCTCCTCGCATCATTATTCATTGTTTTGTGAGTATAATCATCGAAGGAATGTATTTTCTTTAATTTCTTCATCGATCTTGTCGTAGTAAGTATTTTGATGTGTATGGTGCGTAAAAATTCTGTGTTGTGCAACGTTTGAGCGAAAAATGTTTGAAACGATTTTGAATCTATTTTTGGAAACTTAGTACCTTTCGATACCTTCGATTTGATAGTAAATTCGTAATTTTTTGATAAGAAACGAGTGAGTTATGATCATTTTCGTGTGACTGCTCAAACTACGATGTTTTAAAAGTATGTTCTTCATGTATCTTGAGTTCTAGTTGTTGCAGGTTTTGTTGGGAATTGTCAGGTGATCATTGCTGCGTTTAGGGATGTCGTGTGTGGTGGTCAGACGTTTTTGGTGTTTCGTTCGGGTCGGTAAGAGGTTGATTACATTAGAAGTCATAGGGAAGCCAATGGGTAGAAGATGAAATATTGGGGTTTGGTTCGCACAAGATTTGCGCCGCAGCGCTACATTTGGAGCGCTGCTGGTTCGTGCAGGGCAGCGCCACGACGCTAGTGGGTAGCTCCTAGGCGCTTGGCAGGTGCTGCAGCGCTACCCTGTAGGCGCCTAGGCACTGGTTCAGGGGCCTTCGAGCTTCAAGTTTAGGTGTTATTGCTTCATTTGGATATTAATACGTCGTTATGTCCAAGCTTAATTAGGGTTAGATTAGACGTTATGAAGTTTGAATAGGGAACGTTGAACTATGGTTTAAGCGAGGCCTGTATCTTCCATTGCTTGGTAAATGTCCATACTCCATGTCAAGATTGCTTCGGGATTCGAGGTCATGTTTTATTATGTTGTTTAAACGTGGTCAAGTCCCAAGTGGTCTAGAGAGTCATAAGTTACTGAAATACTTCGGTGGTGAGTTTAATTGGTACAGTTAAATTATGGGGTTTTAAGTTGTTGGAATAATGTATTAGTATGTATGTACAGCAGTAGCCCAAGCGAGATTCAATGAAGCCCTCAACGTTATGTAAGTATGTTCGATGTGCAAAAAAAAATGAAAATGTTTTATTTTTGAGGTATGCGAATTGTCTTGTGACCAATTACGAACGGGTTTGGAAGCCGGAGAACGTGTCCGAGGACCTCTATACCTCGGTAAAGCATGACCGGGTTATGATTAGGATTGGGAAGCGGTAAAGCATGTCCAGGGACCAATCCACCCGGTAAAGCATGATCGAGTATCTTATGTATGTAGCAGTGGACATCCCTGCCAGCTCAGTACTGTGGTTTAGTCTGATCAGGCGCAATATGTATGATCACTTGCTTTGAAACATATCTCTACGCAAAATGATGATGATTATGCATGTTTAAGTATGTACGATGCAAGCACGTTTATGAAAATGTTTATGAATTGATGGCACGTCTATGATTATGTAAGTATGTTCAAAGTTTAAATATGTATGTTGAAACGTTTACCGTTTTAAAAGTGCGGAAATATATTTTTTTTTAAATAAATGCTCGCATTTTCATAAACGTTTCGCATGCATCCGCTCTACAAAAAAATGTAACATTTAAAATTGATCTTAAATATTTGACAGTAAAAATAGTGCATTTTAAATTAACCAAACTCATCCAAAATCATACGTAAATATAAACGAGCAAAAATCTTAAAATCATCAACGCATGAAAATGTTCATCTCCCATCAAATCTCATATATCATAATGTGCGGAAAATCAATGGTCCTCGGGTCGTGTCACCGCACATCCCGCCTGCCTACTCAGTCTTCGGCACCTCCGGTCCCCTGATCAAAATGTTCACTTGCATCACACACGCCTAGTGAGTTTAAAGACTCAACACACCTGTACCAATAATAACAAGTACATATACGTAGCATACAGCAGTGAAAAATAGCATAATCAACATACATTTCATGAGCTTAAAAACATGAACATATCGTGTCGTGTAAAATCGTAACGTGTCAAACAATGTCTCATCATGTAATCATGTCGTATGCGTAACCGTGACCTGTCAAAACATGGTAATAGCATGTATCATCGTATCAGCATATACGTATTAAAATCTTAATTTGAATTCCGTTCATTAGCTGTGACTTTCGTATCATCATGTCATCATGTCAGTCGATGGATCCATCTACGTGTAACCGCGGTACCCGGCGGTGAGGATCATCAGCGACGGCATTACCCGCCCACTGAGTCCGGGCCTTACATGTCATCGTGTCATCGTGTTGGTCACAACTAAATCACTTCCTTATAAACGTGTTATCATATTCATCACTTAAATAAAAGCACGCATATACATAATATTTACTTTAAACCAAGCATGCAACGTATTTATCGTAATTCTATGAAAATCATGACCAAGATGCATAAAATTTAAAAACATGATAATATTGTGCTCAGGGCACTGCCAGGACCAAAATCTCACCCCGAATGCAAAATGATCATTTTGCCCCTGGAAACCCAAAAATTATCGTTTTACCCCTGAACCTCTAAAATTGACCCGAAGCTTACCAAACTCCTTAAAATATGCCGAAACATATTTATAAGCATTTCTAGACGTAAACTTGAGCTCATTTCAGCTTAACCGAATTGTTTTAAAACTTGTATCGATTTTAACCCGAATCGACTCGAAACTTAATCAAATTACTCCCAACTTTCTACCATACTTAAAATACATTCTAACAGCCCCTAAACTCCTCAAAACCAGCCCTCAAACCCACGGCTAAACCTATTACCCTACATAACTCCTCGGCCACCCCCCACAAGCACCATCCTTAACCCAACACATGGCTCCATTACTCAATTCTTTCGGTCCACCCAATTTCCATCACATGCCCAGCCTTTATGACTCATCCTTAAGGCCCTAAAGAACCTCCTAAACCAAGCCTAATCAAAACAAGCTGCTGCACACGTAATCTGAAACCAAAAATCCTCACACACAAGCCAAGAATGATCGGCCTTTGCTAGACCTCGACTCGATCGGGCACTGCCACGTCCAGCTGCGGTCGCGTCATTCCAGCCCTTAGCTCAGCCCCACCAGGGTCTGGTCCAAGGTTAGGAAGGGTTCACGCCTCGCTGGAACGTCAGCATCACTAGATCCTACCAATTTTTCCCTCGGTCACCAAGAATGCTCCCCTAAGCCACAAAACCGCTTGCCTTTCTCCCCTCTCAAGGACAGATCGCGGCCACAGCAGGTATGACAGCACCTAAAACCTTCGCACATACCCTTGACAGCAAGATTATGACAGCCCCCTTGCACAAAACGAGAAGAAACATGAGTACAATAAGAGGAATGCATAACATGGATGAAAACCAAAAATTTCCTTCATGTTCCTGGACAGATCGAATTCATTCATGCATCATACATACAAATCAGATATATACTACGTGAATGATGCAGAAAAGGTGATACAAAGCATGCCTTGAGAGTTTGAAGATTAAGAACGATGCGAGAGAACCCGGATGAAGTTTCTCCTTTGCAAAACAATAGAAGCCGAGGCCTTCAGCTACTGTTTTTCTGAAACCGAGGGCAGGATGTGCTGAAAGAGGGTTTAGGCTGGTTGTGAAATGATTAGGGTTAGGTTAGGGGCTTAATATATAATATTTAAATAGTTAATAATCAATTAATGGGCCTAAATTTGATAATTAAAGGTTACAAAAAGATTTTAAGCCCAACGAGCTTAAAATTAGGCCTATTAAGTCCAAACGCACTCCCAAAAAATATTTCGTATTGGAAAGTTTTTGAAAATATTAGCCGAACCCTTAAAAAAGTCTCCCGATTTGATAAAATTAGCGTACCGTTAAAAATAAAATCATGCGGGTAAAAATACTCAATAAAATCCTCTTTTTGAAAAATACCCTTAAAAACACCTTATATTAATTAATAAAAATTAATCATGTAATAAAATAATTTTTCCTTAAAATTCTCCGGTCTCCGTTCCTCGATCGAGCGCGAAATGCACCTAGAAACCCTAATGCATGAACTTTTAAATTTCATGAATTAAATCCTATCATGCATAAATTATGCATAACATGCATAAAAATAATTAAACACCATTTAATGAATTAAACAAGCATTTAATGCTTTAAAATAATTTAATAAAATACCAAAAAAATTTAATAACTTGCATGCATGTGGTTCACGTGGACCTTCAATTTTTAGGGGCGTTACATATGTGGTACTTTAAAAAGTATGTGACTTTATTATGTACTACTTAATACTCTCAGTTTATGTATGTAGAGTCTTTATACTCACTAGACTTGATCGATGCAGGTGAGGACGAGTTTGAGGAGACGAGAGGCGGAGACTAGTGAGATGGCTCGGATTGGACGGAGGACTAACCTGAGGACCGCAGTTTTAAGGATTTTTATGCATGTTGAACTTATTTACTCTGATTTTAATGAATTACTTTATCTTGCTTTAAACAAGTACTTGTTGCAAGTTCGTTTACATTTCAAATAATTGATCAAGCATTTTATTTACAAGTGTACTTTAAGATATGGTTAATTATTTAAGAAAATTTTTTATTTTTTGCAAATTTTAAGTATGTTCAAAAGTACGGTACGTGACAGAGAATGTAATTATATTAATGGAGTTCCACTTGCAATGGTCTCATATCGTGATCGTCGATTCACTTCAAAGTTTTGGACTAATTTCAAAAAATAAATGGGTACACGACTGATGATAAGTACAACTTATCATCCTCAGACAGATTATCAAACAGAGCGTACAATTCAGACACTCGAGGATTTGCTTCAAGCTATAGCCATGGATTTCAAGGAAAATTGGCATGAAGCTTTACCATTAATGGAATATTCTTATAATAACAGTTTTCAAGTGACTATTGATATTGCTCCTTTTGAGGATTTGTATGGCCGAAGATGTCGATCACATTTATGATGGGATGAATTTGGTGAAAAAAAATTGATTTGACCTGAGATTGTTTAAGAAATACTTGACAAACTTCAGTTAATTTGTCATAGAATGAAAATTTCTCAAGATCTTCAGGCAAGTTATGTAAATAAACTTCGCGACTTCTAGAATTTCAAGTTGGAGATTTTGTGTTTATAAAAATCTCACCGTTTAGCGGTGTTGCTTGTTTAGGAATGAGTGCTAAGTTGTCACGTCGATATGTTGGTCCTTATGAGATTGTTGAGTGTATTGGGACTTGCGCTTATCGTTTGGAGTTTCCACAGTCTTTTTCTGGCATCCACGATGTATTTCATGTCTCTTTGTTGCGCAAATATGTGCCCGATCCATCTCATGTGATTCATCATGAAGAGGTTGAACTTGATCATTCTCTATCGTATACTGAATATCCGGTTTGTATTCTACGCAACAAATATAAGGTTCTTCGTAATAAATTTATAACAGTTGTTCGAGTTCAGTGGTCAAGGCATATGGTAGAAAAATCAACTTGAGAAATAAAGTATAAAATAAGAGTATTTTATCCATATATATTCAATTCTTAGTATTGGTTTGTTATATTTGTATTGTATGTAAGATGTATGTGTATAAACAGAAATTTCGATGAGGGATTTTGTTTTAAGTAATGGAGAAATGTAAGGTCCTATAATTAATTATTCGGTAATTTGGCATAATTAGAATAATTATTTAATTTATTAATTAAAATAATTATTTGTGTCAAATAAATTCAGAAATTGTGTTAAAAGTATTTATTTTTTAATATCATAGAATTTAAATGATATAAAATACATCCAGAGTTTAAATAACACACGAGAGCAAAATAAATATAAGATTGAGTTAAATGGACATGAGTTACTATTTTTAGTAATCAATTTATATTAAATAATATACATATACATACATTCACATAAATAGATAATGGAAGAAGAAGATATTAGAAACCCAAGCCCCAATCTTGTAACCCTTCTACCCCAAGCAAACCGCCTCCTCCCCTGTGCTCAAATTTTCCACCATCGTGTCTAGCATCTCCCATTGACTTGCTGCTCCATGCCGTCCAGAGAAGCATTGTTGATCTTTCCTGAAGCTATTCCAACAGCTTAGCCACTGATTGAAGCAAGAACAAGCGAGAAACGAGTTCCCTTGCCGCTGCTGTGCTGCGTTTCTTTTTCTAGATTTTCCTTCTCATCATTTTGTGTTCTTTAAGGCTTTTAGAGTTCGACCTTGGCTTCATTTCAGTTTATAGGAGTTGATTGAAGGTGATATATTGGAACATATCATGTTCGCAATCTTTATTTTGATGTTAACAAAAATTGTTTATTTGTTTCTAATGAGTTTACATAAGTGCGCAGAAACTGAAACTGATCAGGCTTCGAACTGATCAGATACCAAGCTTAAAGTGAAGCTATCGAGACGCAAACTGAAAGTGTCAACTGATTGATCGAACTGAACCAGTACAACTGAAGTATCAAGAGTAGTTCAACTGATTGTCCAGTTGATAGATGGTTCAGCAGAAGATCTTCAGAAGCTTGGCCAGCTCATGAAGAGCCCAATTGACCAGTTCAACTGAATCAGTGAAATCAGTTCAGCTGATGAGCCGACTGATTTCATTTCACCATTTCAAGACCAGTTTAATTGACCAGTTCAGAACATCAATTAAGAGAGAACCAATTTACAGATACGACAAGCTTAATTCAGCTGGGCACAAAAAGGTACAAAAGCTATTGTACGATCAAGGTACAATAAGAGACGTTGCAGCAGCGCTTAAATCCAAATATTCCAGATATCTATTTGGGGGAACAAATTCAAACTGCAACGGATTCATTCACTGAGTCTCATTGTACGTTCAGCCAAATGCCTATAAGTAGAAGCCGAAGCTCAGTGAAGAATATGATGAGAGTTGACGAGTGAAAAGATAAAATACAGAGAGGGCACGCATAATGTTTATCAACTTTGAAGAAGCAATTAGCCAAGAGAGAACACTTCATTGTGTTATCAGCTTAATTTTAGAAGCATATTATTTCCCTCAGTGTGTTAGAACACTTTCGGGTAGTTTTCAGAGATCAATTCTCACACACACACACACACCACCACTCAAATTTCGTCTTGCACAAAGACGTAAAACATATGTATATAGTCTTTGACACACAGATGTTAAACAAGTATTGGGTAGAAGGTGATGCCTTCAGTCTAGACTAGGAGTTTAGTCAGGCAGTGGGTAATTCCTAAGCTGGGTGGCTTATTACACTACTTGTAATCAATCAAAGTCTTCTAGTGTATCTTACTCGAGGAGGTAGAAGAGGTGACGTAGGAGCAGTTGAAGTATCCGAACATCCATAAACATATCTTGTGTTATTTCTGTTTAACCGCTTGTTTTTGTTTATAACTTATTGATCAGTTCGGCTGATATCAGTTCAGTTCAGTCCATAACTGAACTGATATAAGTCAAAACTGATCGCATTTAATTTCCAGTTATTCTGTTGCACAAAATATAAAATCGATTAGTTTTCTTAACGAAGGATTATTTCGAATGTTTTTCGCTTTGGTTTGTAACCAAACTCGATTTAATTAATCGGTTCTTACATTCTTAGAACACGAGCTATTGCAACTCATTGATTTATTGTGTTTGAAGCACTTTAAAGGTGCCCCAAATGATCCATCATAATTTTAAGCCTAGGGTTTCAAATTTCTTCATGAAATTCGATTGTTGTTTCAATGTTGAGATTTGCTAGAGCATTATTTCTGTTGTTATCATATAGTTTTTTATTGAGTTCTATTCTCCTTTTGTTATTGAGCCATATTCATGCATTGCAAATTTTAGTTTGTATGTTTATTCATGATTGATGACTATCATTATTTTTTTTAGTTGTTTTATACCAAAATCATAACCTCAAGATTTTATATTGGAAGGCTACATTGGTTGCTGTTGGCCACCATTATAGGTGTTACGTCCCGAAAATTTGAAGGCCCACGTGAATCACATGCATTCAAGTTATCAAATTTCTTATGTATTTTAATTAATTTATTTTAATTGGATTTAGTAAATTTGGTAGGCATGTTTACATGTTTAAAATATGATTTTCAATTAGAATGCATAAAACTGTGTTTTAAAAGTTATTCGAGATGTGATCGAGGAACGGATCCAGACACTGGAAGATATGCTGAGAGCTGTAGTGCTTGATTTTAGCACTAGTTGGCAGGAATCATTGCCACTTTGTGAGTTTTCGTACAATAGCAGCTATCAAACGAGTATTGAGATGGCACCATTTGAAGCGTTGTACGGAAAGAAATGCAGATCCCCTCTGTATTGGGACGATATCTCTGAGGTTCCTGAGATTGGACCTGATATGATCAGAGATATGACAGAAAAAGTGAAGCTGATACAGAAAAGAATGAAGGAAGCTCAAGACAGACAGGCCAAATATGCCAATGTTCGACATAGACCATTGGTATTTGAGGCAGGAGACCGAGTATTCTTGAAGATTTCACCTTTCAGAGGAGTTGTAAGATTTGGCGAGAAAGGGAAGTTGTCTCCACGATATATTGGGCCTTATGAGATTCTCGAGAAGATAGGAGATGTCTTTCATGTATCATTATTGCGGAAATATCTTTCTGATGCTTCACATATTATTCAGCCAGACGAGGCCGAACTGGACGAGACACTGAGTTACTTCGAGAAGCCGATCTAGATTCTCGATCGAAAAGAAAAGCAACTCAGAAAGAAGACTATTCCGCTTGTGAAAGTTTAGTGGAGTCGTCTTGGCATCGAGGAAGCTACTTGGTAAACTGAGTCAGACATGAGACAGAGATTTCCTGAATTATTTCATTGATGTGAGTATTTTTACTTGGCTTCTATTCTCCATTCCTTATTGTATCTGAATTGATATCTGATTTGATTGCCTGTGATTTCGGGGACGAAATCAGATCTTGGGGGGGAGAAATGTAATGCCCGAGATTTCGATTATTGTAATCTGATATGATTTGTTGATAAATTGACGTGATTATAGACGGAACAGATCAGATCGGGATAGACGAAAAGAAGACTGAATTATGTGCAAAGACAGAACACCTCGAGCATATGCACGACCGGACAGGGCGCATATGCGCGAGGCAGGAAGAGAACCTCGCGCATATGCGCGATATGTATTCGCGCATGTGTGCGAGGGTACCCGAGAGTTGTGAAGGACCTCGCGCATATGCGCGGAAGTCGCGCATATGCGCGGAAGAGGTGCGCGCATATGCGCGAGCTGCCGAGAAGAAAACTGCCAAGACCAGTAGGTCTCGCGCATATGCGCCAAGGAGGGTCGCGCATATGCGCGAGACGTGTTGAGCAATGATTAAGCCATTTGCCCATTAACATGCGAGATATATATATATCTCATTTCATTCCTTCAGCTGGCAAAGGAAACGAGGAAAGCTTCAGATAATGTGTTCTTATCGACGCAGACTTCATACGAACATAAGTTTTCTTAAGTTTTGACATGATTTCAAATTATGGTATTGCCAGAATCGGATATGATTCATATATGTCGTTCTTACGATATCAGGCATCGTATAATCAAAACCGGATTGAGAAACAGATACCGTATGAAATTGTTATGAATTTTCAGAGTTGAGTTGACTATGATTAGACCGATTTGATATCAGATTTGTATTGTTATTGATTATGAGATGTTGGATTGATATCTGATTGAGACTGTATTGCTGGGTATATTGAGATTGTGCGGTTATGCTCTTGAAACAGAATTTGATTGAGTTCTGATTATATCCAGTATTGATTGAGTGGTGTATTGACATTATACTCCTTGATATTGTCATTGCCAGATTGAGTATTGACATGCATTGAATCCGATACTTCGATAGAGTCAGACTAACCGAAAGAAAGGTATAAATCAATGTTGATTCGGGATTGCACAACTCGAGTTAGATTTAACTTGAGTTTCTCAAAATCACATATTGAATGATTATTGCATTGATATTTGCAATTCTTGAGATTAGTATGCTTAGTCTATTGATTTATAGAAGAGCATGTGTTGAGTCAGGGGCTGATGTGCCAAGTCTTTGGCTGATTCGCCAGGACACTGGATGTTTGGTTTATATCGATGTCGCTTAAGTGTTGATTCATTCCTATCGCTGAAATTCGGTATATCGCACCAATACACAGGAACCGGGATCCCTAGATTAGAGATGAGTCGAGTTTGAGATGACGAGTCCAGAGTTTTATTTACAGCTTTATATCGATACATGTCTTCTGATTTGATACATGATATGGATATGTGTTTCATGCTTTTATATGACTGCATGTTTACATTCTTTATACTGGGATGTATTTCTCATCGGAGTTATCCGGTTGTTGTCTTGTTTGTATGTGTGTATGACAACAGGTGGGACAGGATCAGGGTCACGAAGTTAATGAGAGATTCAAGATTAGCGTAGAGATCCGGACTTAGAGTAGACTGATTTTCAGTACTTGATGTAGTGGCTGAACTCTAGTTGCGATAAACATATGTTGTACATGATCTGTACTTTATGTTGATATTTATATCAGATTGATTACTTTACGTTTCCGCATTTGTATTTTAAAAATAAAATTTAGACTCAGATTAATTAAATGATCCTAATAATGATTAAGAAGATGGATTAGGTTCGGATCCCCACATTAGAGAAAATATTTTATTAAATAATTATTTTTAATTGTTTAATGTGTGGTGTATTTTAAATTAAATTTTTGAATATGAGGTGTTTTGAGAGGATTTTATACGCCGAGTCGTATTTTTAAACAGTATTCGATATTCGACGAAAATATGAATTTCTCGATAACTCGGCTATTATTTTCACAAAATTTCCTGAACAAATATTTTAAATATTTACTAAAGGGCTTAATGGGCCTAATATACCTTGATTAATGGGCATAGGCTTGCGATTGAGTTTTAATTAAAATAAAAATCCATAAAACCCTAACCTAAACATACTAAACTAACGCACACCATACACAACACACACAAGGATTCTCCTAGAAGCATATAAGCACATACAAACACATGAAAAAGTGAAGGAAACACACGCAAACTTGAAGGAAAACACAACAAAGGTCCCTCTCTGTCGACGTTCTTCGCATCGCCAAACGTTTTCGTGCGTAAAATACGCAAAGGCATGCCTTAACTTTCTTTCAAACATCTTTCACACCATAATATGTATATTTGATTAATTTCATGAAAAATATGTTGCACTAGTTTTATTTTCGTTTTTATGGGCATACATGCATATAACTCATGTTTTGATGATATAAAACTCTTCCTAATGATGCACAAAGGGGCTGACATGGTAGGGTAACTTGGAGGGACGTTTTTCCAACAATTTTAGGGGCCATAGGAGGCTGGACGAAGGCTGCACCAATGGGGGAGAAGGCTTGCACAAAAAACAAAATAAGAGTCCTTGTGGACAAGGGTTCTTCGGCTAGGGTGTCCTTTGCGATTCATGGTTGTGGCTGCTACTAGGGCATGGCTATGAGTCCTAAGAGAGTCGTATGAGAGTCCTAGGGTGGCTGCACAAGGGGTGGCTCGAAGGGTTAGGCGATCGCATGGGACTAGGAGACGTACACATGTAGGAATAGCGGTTTTGAAGGGCTGGGATTGTTGGGGCGGTTAGGTCCTATCCAGCAGCATGTTAGGGGTCCAGTCATGGTCCTAGTAAGGGCTCATAGGGGCTGGTCGAGTCGCTTGAGGGTTAGGATCGAAAATTACAAGGCTAGGGTGGCTAGGGTTTTCAAAGGTATAAGAACAAAATTTCAGTAGGTATCCTAGGCTGTTCATGGGTTCTAATTGGCTTAATTTTGGTTAAAAAAAGTTTAGTTATGGGTTAGGAAGCTTGACTTCAATTTTGGTAAAGTTTGGTTAAGTTTCGAGTCCATACGAGTCAAAACCAGGTTTTACGTCTAAGTTTTAAAAATAATTTGGAAAATTAGTCGAGGGCATAATTTTAAGCCTAAGAAATATTTATGGGTGTATTTTGAGGTGATATGTTATGTTTGGAATGATTTGGGTCGTCGTTTAGAGGTCTAAGGATAAATACAAAAAATTATTCTTCTAGGGATAAAACGGTCATTTTACATTGAAAAATGGGCAGACGTCATGGTAGTGCCCTGAATGCTGTAATATATGATAAAATGCTTATTGTGGATGCTTAAGGAATTTTATGATAAAATGTTAATGCTAAAAGGTATGTTACATGCTTGGTTTAAAAAGAAAAATGATATTTATATGCAAGATTTTTATTTTTTATAAGTGACGAAAATATGAAACGTGGAGGAGCCCATTTACTGGAGAAGGAGCCCATTTACTGGAGAAGGCCTCAGAGGGAGCCCATTTATGGGAGAAGGCCCCAGAGGGAGCCCGGCGATCGTATTTTTATATGATCATTATAGGCCAAGGCTCAGTGGACGTGTGAGAGTGTTGTTGATTTTCCCGCCGCCCGGTACTGTGGTTACATGAAGATAGATCCATCGACCTTATGATGAAACGAAAGTCGTAATTAACGATCCAAATTCAATAAAAGAAAACGTATATGCTTATGATGAAACTGAAAATGTTTATGATGAAATGATGTATACTATGAAATGATAAAAGGAAAAATGTTTATGTTTATGCATGTTGATGAAAAGTTATTTTAAGAAAAAAGTATTTTCACTGTTGCATGCGATTGTATATGTATTACTTGTTATCAAGTTTATGGTTTGCTGAGTCATTAGACTCATTAGGTGTGATAGATGCAGGTGAGCACGATGTTAATGATGATGGAGGTTTTGATGGTTGATCTTGCTGGACTGAAGGTGCACACAACTCGATGATCAGCGCTAGATTTTCCGCATTATGACTATGATTTATGTTTAAATTTATGATAAAGATTTTACGACTTTTATGATGCTTTTTTAGTGGTTTTTGAGAGGTTGTTAGAGTTAGTCCTATTTTGAAATATTGTTAAGTTAGGTTGGTAACGTTTGACAATTTTATGTTTCGAACTCTTTCCTTTGAATTTTTAAATATAGTTGGTTGTTTTATTTTTAAGTCGTGCCAAGTATTTTAAAGTAAATATATAAGTATTGGCCGAGTGTCTGAGAGAAAAAAAATTAGCACTTTTTAAAGCAAAATGAGTAGTGGATGTTTCAATAGGTCATCCGATTAGTTTTGCAGCACTAGACGGAGATTCTACCCGTGGAGCTCGTGAGTGAGATACGATTTCTTAGTTGTTAGAGTTGAAGTCTCTCAATTAGTCTCTTTTTATAATATTGGAGTTTGTTGGAACATTTCATGTTCGCAATTTTAATTTTGATGTTAACAAAACTTGTTTGTTTGTTTTTAATAATCTACCTTAGTGCGCAGATAGCTGAAACTGAAATAATCATTTACAAGCCAAAACTGAAGCTGTCAAAGATGTCAACTGAAAGCATCAACTGATCAACCAAACTAGACCAGTTCAACTGATGTGTCGTAAATGAGTTCAACTAATTATTCAGTTGATAGGTGGTTCAGCAGGAGAACCTCAGAAGCCCGGCCAGCCGAAGGAGTGTTCAACAGATGAAGAGCTCAACTGAGATCAGTTCAACTGAACAAGAGTGAAATCAGTTCAACTGACGAGTCAACTGATTTCACCAGCCCAACTGAAGACCAGTTCAGAACATCAGTTAGGAGCAATCAGTTGCAGATCAAGACAAGCTGAATTAAGTGGAATACAGTTGTGCGCAAAGGTACAAAAACTTTTGTCCAGTCAAAGGACAATAATGGACGTTGCATCAGAGCTTAAAGACAAAAGTGTTCCTAGAAAGAACAAGACAAATTTCAAGGAACAGATTCAAAATGCAACAGATACAATAATTGAGTCTCACTGTACTGATCAAACTTCGCGCCTATAAATAGAAGGTTAAGATCAGTGAAGACACAATAATACAACAAGACATATACAACACAAGAGAGAAAAGAGAAGGGCACGCTTCAAAGTCATATCAGCTTAAGAGAGAAGCATTCAGCCCAGTTGAGGGAACACTTCAACGTGTTATCAGCTTAGATTAGAAGCATATTTCCCTCAGTGTGTGAGAACACTTTCGGGTAGTTTTCAGAGATCAGTTCTCACACACACACACCACCACTCAAATACAGTCTTGCACAAAGACGTTAAACTTGTGTATGTAGTCTTTCTCACATAGACATTAAAGAAGTGTTGACTAAAAGGTGCTGCCTTCAGTCTAGTCTAGGAGTTCAGTTTAGGCAGTAGTGTAAGTCCTAGCTGGGTGGATTTGTACAAAGTATTGTATAGATCAAAGTCTTCTAGTGAATCCTACCCGAGGCGGTAGAAGGGGTGACGTAGGAGCAGTTGAAGTCTCCGAACATCCATAAACATATCTTGTGTTATTTCTAATTAATTGATTGTTTTGTTCTTAACTGATTTGATCAGTTCAGCTGATATCAATTCAGTTATGTCCATAACTGAACTGATACAAGCCAGAACTGATACCTAGCTATTTTCAGTCATTCAGTTACACAAGATTTAAAAATATATCAGTGTTTCTTAACGAAGGATTATTTCGAGTGTTTTTCGCCTGGTTTTAACTTCAAACTCGAATCTAATTCATCGGTGTATACATTTTTAGAACACTAGCTACTGCAGCTCTTGGAGAATATTTTGTTTGAAGCACCACAAGGTGCTCGACAAACGATCCTTCAGAGTCTGACTAGTTCTATATCAGAGTCTATAAACCGGGGATATGTCTCGTTTATTTGTATGGTTATTTGAAGTTATTATGGTGAGTTTTGATTTAGTTTTGTTGTTGTGAGGCATTCCGGCTATATTTTAAACTGCTGCTTATAAATTGTTGATTTATGTCTTGTCGGTATTTGTTTGTGAGTGTTTATGAATACAACAACTTCATCCTGAATCATTTTTCATTTATAGATATTTTGAATTTTTAGTATGTCTTATTTACAAGGATGTCATGCCGATTTTTTTAGTCCTCGGGGTCCATTTTTAAGTATTTTAAACTATTTTCTGCAACATATTTAAATTTAATTTATATTGTTTGATAACTAATTGTAATTATAATAAATGAGTCTCACATCCGATCTTCCTTTCAAATATGCTAAAGCCATATCATAGAGAAAAGGATGACCGAACTGGAGTAAGGAAGGAGTCACGAGGTTGAGTTGACCAAAGGAGACAAGACAAGTCTGTGCTAACATGGAGAGTAAAGCCAGATTTGGGAGTGTTTCACGACAGGCATCACAAGGCAACAAGGGCGTTGCCGAAATGGGTGGGGGAGGATGTCATGGACTGGAACTTGGCACACGAGTCATAGGGAAATGCTTGCAAAAAGATAAGTTCAATTTGGAAAGATCCGTCATGTTCTAGCCCCATATGAACAAAGAGAATTCCAGAAGGTTCTGGAGAACTTTATAGTTTTGTGGAATCGTCTAGGTTGTTCACGATGGTCTTGAGTATCCTAGAATCGTGTAGGAGGAATTGGTTCTAGATATGATTAGTTAGTACTAAATTAATCTAGAGTGATGTAACATCTTGGAATGCTCAAGAATCATGTAGCTGTATATGAAGTAGAGTACTCTAGAATATTCTTACTGTACATAATTGTAGAATACTTTAGAAAGTAGAATGAGTAATATAAATAGGTTAATACCTCTCATTTATAAACACAACCAAGTTTCTCGAGTTATAGGAACTATAAATTTTATCCCCAAATCTCTATTGAATTCTTTTATTATTTTGTTTGGTTAAGGTTTACTTAAGCATCTTTTGGAGAAGATTGCCTAAGTTTCGCACGATGCTCGGATTTACAAAATCAGCACATAACAATATGTTCTGGCTGGAATTTTCGGTTTTAGTACAGGTGGCGCTTTGTTCTTCTAGTTCGGACAATATTAAATATGATATTGGTCACTTCCACAGACCTCACATTTTCCATGCTTCCTCCAGCATCTTTCCTCACTATGGTTGGGGTTATCGTATTATCTGCATTTCTCATGGTAGTTGATGTGTGGGTTATCTCGAAACATTTTTGTTTAAGGGTTCTTCATTCGGTTATAGTTGGATCTCTTTTCCATGACTCATTTTCTGACTATTGGTTTCAATGGAGTTGGGGATCTCGTAATTTCTTTCACCTTCTTCTCTCCGAAATAGAAATTTGATCTCCATTTCTACTTGCAGTGCTTAATTGACAATAGTATTATAATCTGTGACTTTGGTAGATAAGGTTGCCTATGAATATCGAGGTTGAGACCTTCGACAAATTTATTTGTTTTTCTTGTCTCATCTTCTAGGTAATGAGGAGTGTAGTGAATTAAATGGTGGAATTATGTCTCGTATTGTGCCACCATCATAGAATCTTGTACTAGTTCTATGAATTTGTGTTTTTTTGTGTTAAGTATCACCTGGGCGATGTATTTTTCCTCAAAACCTCGCATAAAGTTAGATTAGGTTTTGAGAGTGTTGTTTTTCTTCCATTGATGTGAAAGGGGATCGATTTTAGGTGCTCGAAACGCAACGGAAGCTCAAAATTTCGGTTTTTGCAAGAGAAATTCGAGCACCACATGTACTAGGTGTGTAGAAAATACAAAAACACAAAATGTCATACATAGGGTGTTTTAAAGATTTACCTATCAATCACAATGGATTGATGATGGCTCCTAACTAAGGTGTAAACACCTTAGCTCTTGATGGGATGACCTTCTACAAGCTCTCCTTTGAACACTCCTTGTTCAAAAATCAAGCCCACCACCAACTAGGAAGATTCCCCTCATATTTTGCACTAGAAAATTATGAGGATTTTTCTTTGAGAAGTGCAAGAATTCCTCAACCAAAATGAAGAGAAAAATGGAGAGAAATGTAGATGAATTTTTGGCCAAAAATGAGGGAGAGTGGGAGAGTGAATGAATGACTTGTCTTGGTTGTGGGAAAAGTTAAAGGAAGCATGTGCATGCCATGTCAATATTTTAATCAAAAGTAATCCACAACCCCTCACCTCCTAAGCATGCAAATCAAGTGGGCTTGTAACATTTACAAAGGGCCCATGGACTTTTAATTTAAATTGTCTCAAACATATTTGAGCCCAATTAAACAATACTTGATTTTACTCAAGCTCACTAATTAAATAATTATTTCCAATTAGGCTCTACAAGACCCAATGTTACTTAATTAATTCAACAATTGAATTAATTTAATTATTTGGACTCTACTAGGCCCACTAGTGTTTAATTGATTCAACACTTGAATTAATTTAATTTAGTCCATAATAATGTTTATAAAAATCACAATTTTCAAATACATTATTTATTTGGCCAACTTTTAATTTAAGAACACATTCATAAATTAAAAAATTACATTTCCCTCAAAGAAGTCACACTTCTATTTTTCCTCAAGCTTATAAACTCCTTTATAAGCCGTTCAACACATTGAACTATTTTACTTCTCAACGGGATCTAGAAAGCTAGTACTTGTGTGGCCCTCGATGGTTCATTGATACAACTAGCCGTGGGTTCACATCTCCATGTGATTCGGACTAAACATGTCCTTATACGAGCATACCCAAATTGCTCCATTCTTAATTATCAACTCCTTGATAACAAGAACGTCAGAACTCAAGTCTGATAGTACCCAAACAATCATGTGAAACGCCTAGCAGCATCGCTTACATGATTCCCTAGGTATCAAATGATAGTGCCTGCAAGAACCATTCAATTATGGTTAGCGTACAGTACGGTCCCTTCAACTCATATATCCCGATCGATTCGACAACCATTGGTATATCGAGAGTTGTCAATGAATCGATACTATGTGTCATGTTGTAGTTGCATCGATGGTGTAATCTATGAAACCCCTTTCATAATTACCACCATACTCTGATCAGAGATTTCATACTACACATACATGAGAACACATAGGATATCCATACCCGATGGTAAGCGGTGAATCCCCGACTACAATGCATCGACTCCTATATGTTTCGACAGAACACCTAACCTTGCCACCTGATGACCCCATGAGAGTCGGTAAACAAGTCAAAGTGTAATTCTAGCACATAGAGTCTCAATGTTGTCCCGGGTCATAAGGACTAATGGTGTACAACCATAAACTAGGACTTTTCCACTCGATAAGTGAGAACCACTTGGAAAGTCCTTTATGGAGGGTTGTTCATTGCACTCTACAAGGAGCACCTATCTGCATGCTCGGACATCACAATGTCCCCTACCAATGAAACATGGTACTCACATCGCAGATACCAGTCTCGAACTCGAGCGGCCTATATCCTTCTTAGCGGCGGCTGAATCGACTAGGAACTGTTTAGAATATACAGTATTACAAATATGAGTTTCATGATACTCATCATATGAGCATCTCATATTCTTTCTACTATTTGTATATTCAAGGGCTTTATCTATGCAACTAGCATGGGTATACAGATAAAGAAGTGCCGAAACAATAAATTCAAATATTATTAAAATAAAGACTGTTCATACATAGAGTTTATACATGAACTCTCGGCCAACACTTGGCTCGACGGGCACCTACTCTAACAATCTCCCACTTGCACTAGAGCCAACTACCCATATGCTTCAAACCCATCGATTCGCGATGCTTCTCAAACAATGGTCCAGGTAAAGGCTTAGTTAGCGGATCAACAACATTATCTGCGGAGCCGACTTTGTCAATCGTGACATCTCCTCTTTCCATGATCTCTCGGAGGATGTGATACTTTGTCAATACGTGTTTGGACTTCTGATGAGACCTCGGCTCCTTTGCTTGAGCAATGGCTCCCGTGTTGTCACAAAACACCGGCACAGGAGCAACTCCATTAGGAATGACGCCCAACTCTTGGACGAAATTCCTTATCCAAACAGCCTCCTTTGCTGCAGCTGATGCAGCAATATGTTCTACCTCAGTAGAGGAATCCGTTGTACTGTCTTGCTTGGAACTCTTCCAAGAGACAGCAGCACCATTGAGCATGAATATGAATCCAGAGGTTGACTTCGAGTCATCGATATCGCTTTGGAAGCTAGAGTCGGTATAGCCTTTCAATTTCAGTTCCCCACCCCCATAGACCAAGAACAATTTATTGGTCCTTCTCAAATACTTGAGGATGTCTTTCACAGCTTTCCAATGTGGAAGACCGGGGTTCGATTGATATCTACTCACTACACTTAGTGCGAAAGCCACATCAGGACGTGTAGATATCATCCCATACATGATGCTACCAATCGCAGATGCATACGGAATGCGTGTCATCGCCTCTATCTCTGCATCTGTCTTGGGAGACATAGACTTGGATAGGGACACGCCATGACACATTGGTAGATGTCCTCTCTTGGACTCATCCATCGAGAACCACTTCACGATGGTATCAATGTATGTGGACTGGGTGAGACCAAGCAATCTTCTTGATCTATCTCTATAGATCTGTATTCCCAATACAAAAGATGCTTCACCCAAGTCCTGCATCGAGAACTTACTCGCTAACCATATCTTAGTTGATTGCAACATTCCTACATCATTCACAATGAGTAGAATTTCATCAACATATAGCACCAGGAATGTCACAGCACTCCCACTGACCTTCTTATACACACAGGGTTCCTCAAGATTCTTAGTAAAACCAAACTCTTTGATTGTACTATCGAATCTAAGGTTCCAACTCCTAGATGCCTGCTTTAGACCATAAATAGATCTCTGAAGTTTGCATACCATATGCTCACTTCCGACAGATGTAAACCCTTCGGGTTGAGACATGTAAATCTCTTCCTTAATATCCCCATTAAGAAAGGCTGTCTTAACATCCATCTGCCATATCTCATAGTCATATCCATGCAGCTATGGCTAGCAAAATCCTTATGGACTTGAACATTGTAACTGGAGAAAAGGTTTCCTCAAAGTCAACTCCTTGTCTTTGAGTATATCCTTTTGCCACCAATCGCGCCTTGAAGGTCAATACCTTCCCATCCGTCCCAAGTTTCCCTTGTAAATACATTTACACCCTATGGGAACAATTCTCTCAGGTGGATCCACGAGATTCCACACTTGGTTCGAATGCATGGAATTCATCTCAGATTTCATTGCTTCAAGCCACTTGGATGAATCGGCATCAGATAATGCTTCTTTGAAGGTCCTTGGATCACATCCATGGATAAGCTCATCACGGCCCTCTTCCAGAAGCAGACCATACCTCATAGGTGGTCTCGAGACTCTCTCGGATCTTCTAGGAGCTTGTATCTCCTCTCTTGGCTCTTTGGGTGTGGGTTCTATAATTGTGGGTGTCTCTCGAACCTCTTCGAGTTCTATCATCTCGCCTATTCTATCTAATAGAAATTCCTTTTCTAAAAAGGTTGCATTCCTAGAAACAAACACCTTTGTTTCTTGGGGATGATAGAAGTAGTATCCAACCGAATTCTTTGGATATCCCACAAAGTAACATAAAATGGATCGACTATCCAATTTATCTCCCACTACCTGCTTCACATAAGCAGGGCACCCCCATATTCTAAGATAAGAATATTTGGGAGTCTTACTCATCCATATCTCATATGGTGTCTTGTCAACTGCCTTTGAATGGACATTGTTCAACAACAGTGCCGCTGTCTCAAGTGCATATCCCCAAAAGGATGGCGGCAACTCTGTGAACCCCATCATAGACCGAACCATGTCCATCAAAGTCCGGTTACGACGCTCCGAAACACAATTCAACTGTGGTGTAGCGGGCGGAGTCCACTGCGAGAGAATCCCATTCTCCCTAAGATACTCTTGGAACTCGGCACTCAAATACTCACCACCTCGATCCAATCAAAGTGTCTTGATGCTTCGTCCCAACTGTTTCTCTACTTCACTTCTGAATTCTTTGAACCTTTCAAAGGCTTCAGACTTGTATTTCATCAAATACACATACCCATACCTCGAAAAGCCATCGGTAAAGGTGATGAAGTAGGCATGTCCATGCTTAGTTGTGATACTAAGCGGACCGCACACATCGATATGGATCAAATCCAATAACCCTTTGGCTCGCTCCACATGGCCCTTAAAGGGAATTTTGGTCACCTTTCCTTTCAGACAGGATTCACAAGTCATGAGAGCATTAATATTAGACATATCAAACATGCCCACTCCTACTAACTTGTTCATCCTTCTTAGGGAAATGTGTCCTAATCGAGCATGCCATAATTGTGCCGAATTTAGAGTATCTTGTTTGCGCTTGTTTGTTGTTGTTATTGCTTGGACATTGTTTAGTGGAATATCTTTCAATTTTAAGGTGTAGAGATCGTTTTTAAGTTCTCCAGTACCAATTAAACATTCATTCTCGTAAATGTTGCAAACACCTTTGCTAAATAAACAAGAAAATCCATCTTTATCAAGCATAGAAATGGAAATAATGTTTTTCACCAAGTCTGATACAAACAAAACATCTCTCAAAACAAACTTAAAATCATTGTTCAAATGCAAATAAACATCTCCTACGGCCTTGGCAGCAACCCTTGCTCCATTGCCCATCCTCAAGAAGGTCTCACCTTCCCTGAGCCTCCTACTTGTTCCCATCGCCTGCAAATCATTACAGAGATGTGAGCCACAGCCGGTATCCAATACCCAAGAAGTAGAGTTAATTGAAATGTTTACTTCAATATAGAACATACCGTTTCCAGAACTCTTCTGGGCAAGATATTCCCTGCAATTACGCCTCCAATGTCCAGGCTTCTTGCAGTGATGACAGATGTCAACAGTCTTGCCAGCCTTCACTAGTGTGGCTGCCACAACGGGACCCGGAGTCTGCCTCTTCAAGGGCACGTTCTTCTTGGGACGTTGGAAAGAACGCTTCTTTCCCTTCCCAGGTGGACCGGTCTTCGTACCAGATGAAGAGCCCACAAAAAGAACCGGCTTCTCTTTCTTGATAGTGGACTCAAAAGTCACAAGCATATTCACCAACTCCTCAAGGGTCGGCTCCATCTTGTTCATGTTGAAGTTCACCACAAAAGGATCAAATGAGCTAGGCAATGACAACAGCAACACGTCGGTGGTCAGCTCCGAAGGCAACAACAAATCCATGCCAACGAGCTTGTCCACGAGCCCAATCATCTTCAGGCCATGCTCATGGACCGAGGCCCCATCTCGCATGCGCAAAGTGATCAGCCCCTTGACTGTAGCATACCTAAGAGGCCGAGTCTGCTCACCAAAGAACTCCTTGAGGTGCAAATGAATGTCAGCAGCACTCTTTGCATCCTCAAAACGCCTCTACAGCTCATCATTCATAGAAGCCTGCATATAACACCTGGCCTTCAAGTCATGGTCACACCAATCCTTGTAGGTCTGCAATTCCTCAGGAGTGCAGCTAGTCGGAGCCTCAACAGGGGGCGACTCAGTCAGTGTATATGCAATCTTTTCCGAGTTCAAGACGATCTTTAGGTTTCTTAGCCAAGTGAGGTAATTAGGTCCGGTTAATACGTGTTTGTCGACTATTGTAGATAGCGGATTGCGAATCGAAGACATTGTCAAAAATTGTACTAAAAAGTAAAACAGATAAATGTTAATGACTATTTTAAAATATTTTGTAAGATATAAAGTATGGACTTTTACTTTATAAATTTCGCTCCCACTGTTTTGACATTTTCACTACCCTCTAGTGAAAACGGGAAACTCCTTTCCTCAGTAGGTACTAAAGGTCCAATTAGCGAATTATGATGCCGAATAATATCAGTCCAATCACAATTCCTAAAAGGTAGTTTCCAATTGCATCACCATGCAACCTTTTACGTAAACTTTTGTCTCACGTTTGCTTAGGACCCAATAATATGACGTCGTTCATCTTCACGTGTCAAGCCTAACCCATCGATGTTGAACCTTAATGGACGGTCGCCATGAGTTCCCTCAATAATATGAGCCGAAATCATGGGAGTTCCACATAGTTCACATCACCATGTCAATGGATGTCACATCTTTCCGGCACCCAGGGCCCCCCCAATAATATGAGCCGAGCCCCGAGCACGGGTAGCGTTCATCATGCACCCATTGTCGATGGAAGACATGGAAATTATAAACAAATTTATAATTCTCCTTTTCGGGCTTGATATTAATTTTGAATCTTATTCAAAATGAGGGTTTTTAATTTTGAAAGGTCTCATCATTAATTTTATTTAAAAATCGCCATGTTTGATCGTATGCTTGCCGGATTCATGCAACTTTGTTATTATCATAATAATAACGCACATACTCATTATTTATAACATATCATGCATATATTATAAACAGCAAACAAAACAAGGATGATCAATCGCCCCAAAACTAATGGCCCGTGTGAGCTAAACACGGGCCTAGGTCCAATCCTAGAGAAATGCATGGGATGCAAATGCAACTATTACATTAGCTTCCAATATTTACATAGTCTTCGATCTTCATAATCATCATGGCCACCATCTTCCAATCTTGATCATCCACTATACTAATATTTACAAATAAATATACATGGCAAATAGGGATACATCTCATGGGGGTGGGAACTGGGCCATAAACCAAGCCAACTTTATAAATTGATAATTATTACAATCATTCAACACAAAATATCCCAGCATACACCTAGCAAATTGGGCTTGGGCTTTTAATCATCCTTCATGCATAATATCACATATCATACACCATCAATTAATTATCACAATAATTAATTGATCCAATATTATATATCTTGATCCAATCACTAACCGCCACGATTATAAACTAAATTAACAAAGTATACAAACACATTTGTCTACTTTCCAATTAATTTATTTATAATCGAATTTCTTGTAAATCACAATTTACTATAAGTAATTAAAGTCCAACTTCAATTATTTATTTTATGAGAAAATATTTGCAACTTTTGTAAATTTAAACTTAAGGGCCCAAAAAATTCATTTTTCACCAAAAATATTTTGGCCCATTTAAATTCACAAATATGTTAGCCATCCAATGGCCCAACAACTCAAGGCCCATGACACTTTGATATTTCAAAATACCTTTTGAAAACCCTAGTCGTCATCACCGTCGCCGAAGCTCCGTCGCCGGATTCCGGCCAACATGCTAAAAATTTTTTTTTTTTTATTTTAAGTGGTGGAGGTTCGGGCTGCCCTTGCTGCCCGAAATGGGCAGCCCGATCTGCCCGAAATGGGCAGCAACATGCTGCCCGAAATAACCCCACACAAGGCCTTGTATTTTGTTGCAAAAAATCATCTCATGCGGTTAGAAATCGACCTCAATATAATATTATGTATATGCTACAAAAACTAGTAACCTAAGCTCATGATACCACTTGAAAAGGGATCGATTTTAGGTGCTCAAAACGCAACGGAAGCTCAAAATTTCGGTTTTTGCAAGAGAAATTCGAGCACCACATGTACTAGGTGTGTAGCAAATACAAAAACACAAAATGTCATACATAGGGTGTTTTAAAGATTTACCTATCAATCACAATGGATTGATGATGGCTCCAACTAAGGTGTAAACACCTTAGCTCTTGATGGGATGACCTTCTACAAGCTCTCCTTTGAACACTCCTTGTTCAAAAATCAAGCACACCACCAACTAGGAAGATCCCATCATATTTTGCACTAGAAAATTATGAGGATTTTTCTTTGAGAAGTGCAAGAATTCCTCAACCAAAATGAAGAGAAAAATGGAGAGAAATGTAGATGAATTTTCGGCCAAAAATGAGGGAGAGTGAGAGAGTGAATGACTTGTCTTGGTTGTGGGAAAGGCTAAAGGAAGCATGTGCATGCCATGCCAATATTTTAATCAAAAGTAATTCACAACCCTTCACTTCCCAAGCATGCAAATCAAGTGGGCTTGTAACATTTACAAAGGGCCCATGGACTTTTAATTTAAATTGTCTCAAACATATTTGAGCCCAATTAAAAAATGCTTGATTTTACTCAAGCCCACTAATTAAATAATTATTTCCAATTGGGCTCTACAAGGCCCAATGTTACTTAATTAATTCAACACTTGAATTAATTTAATTATTTGGACTCTACTAGGCCCACTAGTGTTTAATTAATTCAACACTTGAATTAATTTAATTTAGTCCATAATTATGTTTATGAAAATCACAATTTTCAAATGCATTATTTATTTGGCCAACTTTTAATTTAAGAACACATTCATAAATTAAAAAATTACATTTCTCTCAAAGAAGTCACACTTCTATTTTTCCTCAAGCTTATATACTCCTTTATAAGCCGTTCAACACATTGAAATATTTTACTTCTAAACGGGATCTAGAAAGCTAGTACTTGTGTGGCCCTCGATGGTTCATTGATACAACTAGCCGTGGGTTCACATCTCCATGTGATTCGGACTAAACATGTCCTTATACGAGCATACCCAAATTGCTCCATTCTTAATTATCAACTCCTTGATAACAAGAACGTCAGAACTCAAGTCTGATAGTACCCAAACAATCATGTGAAACGCCTAGCAGCATCGCTTACATGATTCCCTAGGTATCAAATGATAGTGCCTGCAAGAACCATTCAATTATGGTTAGCGTACAGTACGGTCCCTTCAACTCATATATCCCGATCGATTCGACAACCATTGGTATATCGAGAGTTGTCAATGAATCGATACTATGTGTCATGTTGTAGTTGCATCGATGGTGTAATCTATGAAACCCCTTTCATAATTACCACCATACTCTGATCAGAGATTTCATACTACACATACATGAGAACACATAGGATATCCATACCCGATGGTAAGCGGTGAATCCCCGACTACAATGCATCGACTCCTATATGTTTCGACAGAACACCTAACCTTGCCACCTGATGACCCCATGAGAGTCGGTAAACAAGTCAAAGTGTAATTCTAGCACATAGAGTCTCAATGTTGTCCCGGGTCATAAGGACTAATGGTGTACAACCATAAACTAGGACTTTTCCACTCGATAATGGAGAACCACTTGGAAAGTCCTTTATGGAGGGTTGTTCATTGCACTCTACTAGGAGCACCTATCTGCATGCTCGGACATCACAATGTCCCCTACCAATGAAACATGGTACTCACATCACAGATACTAGTCTCGAACTCGAGCGGCCTATATCCTTCTTAGCGGCGGCTGAATCGACTAGGAAGTGTTTAGAATATACAGTATTACAAATATGAGTTTCATGATACTCATCGTATGAGCATCTCATATTCTTTCTACTATTTGTATATTCAAGGGCTTTATCTATGCAACTAGCATGGGTATACAGATAAAGAAGTGCCAAAACAATAAATTCAAATATTATTAAAATAAAGATTGTTCATACATAGAGTTTAAATATGAACCCTCGGCCAACACTTGGCTCGACGGGCACCTACTCTAACATGATGATCAAGACTCTCTACCAGTTATGTGTTGCCCCCTTGAAGCAAAGTTCACTTTTAGTTTCTCCGAGTATTTAAGAACAAAGAAAATATTTTCAAATTTGATTAGTCATTCTTCAGCTTGTTGTGCGTCAGGGTGCGTAAAACTTGGATATATGGAACCTAAGGAATCTTTCAAGAGTTCAAACACTTGTTTCTTCAAATCTTTGAAGACCTCAATTATTTTCGCCAAAGCGTCTTGCTGGTGGTTGCTAACAGAACTACATAAATTGCTGAAATACATCGAACATATTTTTTGGATTGTGATCCAGAAGTGGAATACATTGATTCTTTTCATGATTTTCGATATTCTCTGAATGATAGTCTTCATGATGGTTGGAGGAGTTATTTCGTCTTGCGATTCAAGATGGTTCATCTTGATTCCTAGCTCGTGAACTATTTCTCGACGATGCTATCCTAAGAAAAAAAATTTAAATTGTTGTCATTTTAAAACATGACTTCTTGAGGGATAAAAGAAATTCCGTACAATACTATCAACACTCTTTGACGTTCAATATTCGCCTTAAATCCAAACTCGTTGATCACGTAATCCTCAGTTTTTAGGTCAAACTAAGGCTAATATCTTATCTTAATTTATATTCATTATTCAGAAGGTCTGAACATAAAACACCGGGGGCTTTCATTATAAGTCATATCCATATAAACCTTAAAATATAAAAGTTTATGGATTTTATTCATTCACCCGAAAGAATTTACGATAAACATGGGAGTCTCTGATACCACCTACGAGCACCGACTTGCAATATTATTATTATTTTATACTTACAGTAGAGGATGAAACGTCCACTACTCGTTTTCTTTAAAATATACTAAATTTTTTGTTGGAACTTTTCAAATTCGCAATCTTAATTTTGATGTTAACAAAACTTGTTATTTTGTGTTACTAATGTTTTGTAAAGTCCGAAAAAAAACATACGTAAACCACATGCAATGTAAATTATTTTAATTGTTTAATTGTTTTATTTAATTGCTTTTAAATGCTAGCATGATATTTATTATATGATTAAATATATGATTGCATTATTAAATGATAATATGACATAATTACATGGGATAATAGACAGGGAAAAGGAGACCGGGGATGACCTAGACAAGAATATGTAGTTTTAATTAAATAATGGCAAGACTTCCTAATATGAATTAAAAAACGATTTAATTTTCCTAAAAATGTTGGAGTTCAAATTATCTTACGAGTCCAGCTCGATTTTTCCAAGGAAGCCGGTTTTGTACAAACAAGAAGTTTTAAAAGATCAAAAATATTATTTTTATGAAAAATTATTTTATAAACTTTTATCGTTTAATTAATTAAGTGTTATTGGGCCCAATTTAATTAATTTAAGTAGGCCCAATTATCCTTAAGCTTGCAAGCCCAAAAACAAAGCCCAATAGTATACAATCAAATCTTTAAATAAATAAACCTAGTGTTTATTCACCCTAATTCCATTCCACCAGCAGCCAAAAACACACCACACACACAATTCAGATTTTCGAAAATTAGAAGGAGGAAAAAAGCTTGTGTTCTTCGTCGTCCGGTCGTCCAACGTCGCATCCTCGCCAAAAATCGTATATTCGAATGTTTTAAACTGCAAAGGCACGTTCCTAAACTCTTTTAAGCATCATACAAACCATAATATGTGTGTGTTTATTGATTATGCATGAAAAATATTGGTGTTCGATTATTTTACGGTAGGATACATTTTTTTCAAAGTTTTAATGATTTTATGTATATTCAAAAACGTTATGAATCCAAGGGTTAAGCTGCCAAAACATGATAAAATATGATTGATTTATAGCCAAAACATGACAAAATAATTGAGAAAACCTAAGCTGGAACCGTGGGCAAAGAATCACAAAGAACCGTGGGTTGTGTGCATTGTTGTGGTTCAAGGAACTCGGTGGCTTTGCATAGGGCTTGTCCAGGGCTGGCTGGGGTCGAGTAGGGTCAGGGGAGAGGGCCCGATAGAGTCCTAGGTGGCTAGGACTCGTGCAGCAGGGCTAGGGAGGAGTCCATGCTGGATGGGGTTCTTCTCGAGAGGTTTTTTGGTCTGGCCGAGAGTTGCAGGGGTGGCACGGTTTGGGGCTGGGCTAGGTGTTCATCAGGGTCCTAGGGGGATGGGCAGGGGTCGGGCTAGTGGTTGGGCACACTGTAACTCGAACCAAGAGTAGAAACCGTGAGTAAAGCATGCACAAAGGCTGTTGGTTGCGTGAGGGTGGTTTGCTGCTTAAGTCCAGGGCTTGGGCTAGTCTAGGTAGTGTCTAGATGTGGTCCAGGGATGGTTAGGATCATGAGGGGTCAAGTGGTTAAGGGCTGGAAAAGTCCTAGTTGGGTTAGGAGTCCTAGATATGCAAGGAGTCTCACCCACACACATGCAGATTCTATAGCCCAGTTCAAGGCAAGTTTGAGCGACTTAGGGGCTGGTTCTTTGGGCTGGGCTTGGTCAGGAGGGTGCCTAGGTGAATTGGCTCGGGTTTGGCTCGACCATGGCTCGAGTAAATTAGGAGTTGGCTCGGGTGGTTCGTTTATGTGTCAAATTCGAGATTTTAAAGGATAAAATTGGAACCATGGGTCCACGGGTGTGGCTCATGATTTGAAAGGGTATATCATGTAGTAAAAATGTTATGTTTAAAATTTGGGATCAAAATAATGAGTTTTAGATTTATCCGGGATTTAATCGCCTCACGAAACGTTAATTAAATAAATAATTGAAAAGCCTAGTTTTAAGCTTTATAAAATTATGGAAAATTATAATTAAGCTTATCTATCGTGAGGGAAAAAGGCCCCAGAGGGAGCCCATCTACGGGAAAATGCCCCAGAGGGAGCCATTTATAGGAAAAAAACCCCAGAGATAGCCCATCTATGAGAAAAGGCCCCCGAGGGAGCCCCGATGATCGTATTTTCATGGTGGAGCCTAGTGCACACCCCCATGGGCCATGTGGAGTTGAAGACTTATCAGTCAATCGAGGATAAAAGCTAGTCGCTTTCAAGGATTAAAATTCACCAAAAATGATATTTGATTGAAATCTTATGATTAAAATAATTTTATGATATATGATTTATGATGATGATTAAAGCTATTTTTAAATGATTTTTAAAATGATTTATTTATGCTCAAAGCTTATTTGAAATGATTTTTAAAGGATTTATTTATGCTTAAAGTTATTTTAAAATGATTTTACGCATTATGATTTAATTATGTTTAAATGATTTTAAATTGTTAATTTATGTTCAAAAGCTATGTTAAATAAAAGTATGATTTTTAAGGCATGTGATTGTATATGTATTATTTGTTATCCATGTTTAGAACGTGCTGAGTCTTTAAACTCACTAGGTTTATATGATGCAGAATTTAATGATTTATGGGAGACGGTGACAATTGAGTGGATCAAGTGCAGCAGTATACACCCGATGACCTTTATGTTTCCTCACTTGCTAGATAGATAAATGATTTAAAGATTTATTTTAAGGATTTTTATTAGAGATATTTTATGCCTTATTTTATTGTTAGTTGATCTTTTAAAGGTCGATTTAGGATTTTGGTTAGTTGATGATCTAGAATTTATTTTATGCACTTGAGATTCAATTGTTAATTATTATGATTGTTAGAAATGTTAAGTTATTTTATTTAGTTAGTATTTTCGAGTTTATGATTTATGATTAGTAAAAAAAAATTCGAGGTCATTTCATGTTTTACCTTAATGTGCAGAAGCTAGGATCAGTTACGAGGTGTCTTAATCGCACACTGAAGACCCAACTGATTGCACAAACTAAATCAGACAAACTGATATGTCATATGAGCAGTTCAGCTGATTGTCCAGTTGATAGGTGGTTAAGCAGGAGAACCTCAGAAGCCTGGCTAGCCGAAGGAGTGTTCAATTGATGAAGAGCCCAGCTGATCAGTTCAACTGAACAAGAGCGAAATCAGTTCAACTGACGAGTCAACTGATTTTGTTAGCCCAACTGAAGATCAGTTCAGCTGACTAGTTTGGAGCGTCAGTTAAGATTCTTTCAGTTGTAGATGAAGACAAACTCATTCAGTGGATTTCAGCTATACACAAAGGTACAAAGCAATTGTTCTGTCAAAGGACAATAATGAACGTTGCATCAGAGAATTAAAGACAAACGTTTAAGAAGGGCAGTCGAAAAGTCGAGACACGGAGTCCAAGGAACGAATTCAAGATGCAACGGATATAATAATTGAGTCTCACTGTACGAACAGTTTCCCGCCTATATATATAGAAGATCAGTGGAGACAAAAAAGAGAGAGAACAAAATAAAACCAGAGATAGTGTGGAAAAGAAAGGGCACGCTTATTTGCCTATCAGCTTTCAAGAAGCATTCAGTCCAGAGGAACTATTCTCAGTTATATCAACTTAGTTTAGAAGCTTACTTCCCTCAGTTTGTGAGAATACCTTTCTGGTGTATTCACTAGTTCAGTTCTTACACACGAACACACAGCACCACCACTCAAATATAGTCTTGCAGAAAGACGTTAAACTTGTGTATGTAGTCTTTCTCACGTAGATGTTAAAGAAGTGTTGGCTGGAAGGTGCTGCCTTCAGTCTAGACTAGGATTTCAGTTAGGCAGTGGGTAAGTCCTAAGCTGGGTGGTTTTGTACAAGTAGTTGTATAAATCAAAGTCTTCTAGTGGATCCTACCCGAGGTAGTAGAAGGGGTGACCTAGGAGCAGTTGAAGTCTCCGAACATCCATAAACATATCTTGTGTATTTAACTGATTAACTGTTGTTTTCAAACTGACTTGATCAGTTAGAGCATCCGTCAGTTCAGTTTTTTCCATAACTGAACTGATATATGCGACAGCTGATCCCTTACTTTTCAGTTATTCGGTTTACATAAGTTAAAATGTTTTCTAATTTAACAGTCTTCTTCACGAAGAATTATTTCGAGTTTCTTCCGCTTGGTTTTTAACCAAACTCGATTTAATTCATCGGTGTTAACATTCTTATAACACGAGCTATTGCAGCTCATTGGAGAATATTTTGTTTGAAATGCCTTCAAAGGCACCAGCACACGTTCCTTCATTTTTTTTTCTTCCTACTACTTTCGGCCCAAATGTACATAATTATATTTTAAAGTACTTTTGTACCATTTAAAATAAACCAACCAACTATTATTTGAAAATCCAAGAGAAAATAACTCAAAACATAAAATCGTAAACGTCAACCAATCTAAACTAATATTATGCAAAAATAAACTTAACTCTAACATCCTCTCAAAAACCTCTCAAAAGCATCATAAGTTATAAAATTCTTTATTTAATCATAAATCATAAACGTAATTTTATTTCCAGAAAACTAGTGACGGTCCTCGGGTTGTGTACACCTTTAGTCCAGCTAGTTCAACCATCAAGACCTCCATTAACATCAATATCATGCTCACCTGCATCGATCACACCTAGTGAGTCTATTGACTCAACAAACCTTAACCATGATAGCAAGTAATACATATACATTCACAATAAACAATGAAAATACTTTTAATAAAATAGCTTTTCATCAACATAAACTTTGACATTTTCCTTTCAACATATCATATCATATTTCCTTTCATCATATATGTATATGTTTCCCTTTTTATTGAATTCAGATCCTCAATTGTTACTTTTGTATTAGTTGTAGGTCGATGAAGCCATCTACCTATTACCACGGTACCGGGCGGTGGGGACACCAGCGACACTCTCATCCGTCAACTGAGTCTTGACATTACATATCATCGTATTGGTCACAATCAATTCGCCCTCCTTCAACTTTTTATATTTCTATCACTTATACAAATTCATGCACATATAAATCATTTTTGTTTTAAACCAAGCAGGCAACATGTCTTTTAGCATTAAAGTTTCATCATTAAATTCCATAAATATTTGAAATAAACATTCTAACATTTATTACAGCATTCAGGGCACTTCCAGGACGTCTAACATTTTTCAGGTTTAAAATGATCGTTCTACCCCTGAAACCCTAACTTTCTAAATTATCATTAGACCTTAAAACGACGACCCAAATCTTTCCAAACTTAACATAACACCTTATAATATACCCATAAATATTTCTTAGACGTAAATTTAAACTTCTCAACTAATTTCTCAATTCGTATTTAAACTTAGACATATATCTCGATTTTGACACATATTGACTCGAAACTTAACCAAACTTGAACCAAAACTTATTAACACATAATTAGACCATATACAACCCAAATCAAGCCCATTAAACCATTGGACAATCCTAAACCAGCTAATGAATTTTCCTTGCCCTAACTTGAAAATCGTAGCCATCTACCCATGCAACCCTCGGCCCTAACCCTTATCCACCATGACCAGCCCCTAGTTGACCACCCTAGGACCCTATGGACCCTACTGGACCAAACTTGATAAGCCTAAAACCCACAGCCCCTCAAACATGTCCCAAGGCATCGCGGCTCCCTCCTTTCCTCACGCGATCACCTAGCCCTTCGAACCTAGCATTATGCAGCCCCTTGAACCATCCTACAGCCCCTTTAGGTCTCTTGTTCACACCCTAATAGTAGCTAGAAGTCGTGTCCATCAAGGACTCCTAGCCGAAGAACCATAGCCGTTAAGGACTCTATTTTCGTTCAAGCCTTTCCCTAGCTCTTGTCCAGCCCTTAGCCTTGTCTCTTGTGACCCTTAAACCTACTGAAAATCATCCCTTATGGTGCCCCTACCATGGCAGCCCCTTTGTGCAATGTTAACATAAGTTTTGGATCACAAAAACTTGAGTTCTTGGCATATTATGGCATAAAAACGAAAATAATACAAGGGTTCATATTTTTTTCATGCAAACATGCATCACATATGAAATATGGTGTGATTGATGAGAAAAAGGAGATTAAGACGTGCCTTTTCGTTTATTACGCACGAAAACAACCTGGCGATGTGAGGAATGTTTGCGGAGAGGCGATCCTTGCTGAATATTTTCTTCAAGTTCACGTGAAAACCCTTATTTGTCTGTATGTGGCGTGTGCTTCAGCTCGAAGAGTCCTAGTATTTCTTTTAGGGTGAGGGGCGTGAGTTGTGTGGGGTTTGGGAAAGGTTCTTGTTTTATTTATTAATTAAAACTAATGGTACAAGCTTAGGCCCATTAATCAAGTATATTAGGTCCATTAAACCCATTAATTAATATTTCAAAAAATTTGTTTAGGAAAGTTAGTGAAAATATTAGCCGATTTTTAAAAAGGTCCTTATTTTCATCGAAAATTGATTACCGATTTAAAATACAACTCAGCATACAAAAACGCGTCATTTTCGAAAATTCATTTAAAATACACCACACATTACGCACTTAAAAATAATTATTTAATAAAAATATTTTCCCTCAAAAGTTCCCCTGTCTCCGTTCCTCGATCGCGTCTCGAATAACTATTAAAACACAGTTTTATGCATTAAAAGAAAACTCTATTTTAATCATGTAATCATGCACATCATAATTAGTTCATACCTTTAAAACTGTTTAATTAATCATTTTTCATTTTCCCTAGATCTGCATGCAGCTGGATTACGTCATTGTATTTTGGACCTTAAAATTCCTCCCTCCCTTAAATGAAATTTTTTCTCCGAAATTAAAACTTACCGAATAACTCTGGGTAGCGACTCTTTATGTCCCTCTCAGTTTCCGAAGTAGCTTCTTCCTCCGAGTGATTTAGCCACTTGACTTTGACCATTTGTATAACTTTTTTTCGGAGTCTCCTTTCTTGTCTACCCAAAAATTGTATAGGTCTTTCCTCGTATGACATGTTTGGAGTCAACTGCAGATGCTCATAATTTAGTACATGTGAAGGGTTCGACATGTACTTACGTAACATCGAGATATGAAACACATTATGTACTCCAGCTAGCGACGGTGGCAGCGACACTCTATAAGCTAATGTTCCAATCTTCTCCAAAATCTCAAATAGTCCTATGAACCTCGGACTGAGTTTGTCTTTCTTGTCAAATCTCATAACACCCTTCATCTGTGCTATTTCGACAAATACATGGTCGCCTACGGACAAACTCTAGCTCTCTTCGTCGCTTGTTGGCGTAGCTCTTTTGTCGGTTTTGTGCAGTCTTCATCCTATCATGGATTTTGACTACTAGCTATGATGTTTTCTTGATCAAGTTCAGACCAAATTCTCCTTTTTCGCTAACCTAGTCCCAATGTATAGGTGATCGACACTTCCTCCCATACAGTTCCTTGTGAGGAGCCATTCCTGTAGACGATTGGTAGCTATTGTTATAAGTGAACTTCACTAGAGGTAAATTCGGTTCCCAACTTCCTTAGAAATCAATCACACAAGCTCGGAGTAGATCCTCAAAAATTTGAATTACCCTGACTGACCATCAATTTGAGGATGGAATACTGTACTGAATAATAACTTCGTCCCCATCATTGTATGTAGACTCTTACAGAAAAATGATATGAACCTTGGATCTCGGTCAGAAACAATAGACACTGAAATCTCATGCAGTCGGACTATCTCTCGAATATACAGGTCTGCATACTGTGTCATGGTGAATGTCATCTTGATAGATAGAAAATGCGCTGATTTCGTAAGACGATCAACTATCACCTAAATGGCATTGAAACTGTAACGTACCGTACTTTTAAGCTATTTAAAATTTGCGGAAAAATAAAAATTTTCTTAAATACAAAATAAACTTTCAAATTTACACTAAAATAACTTGCTCGTCTAAAAAAATTTGCAATAAAAATAGCCAAAACCAAGTTTACCAAAAGTAATAATCGTTTAAACATCATAAACCATTTCATGAAATCAGAGTATTAAAAATCGTCATGCATAAGATCTTAAAACATGGGCGGTCCTCGGGTTTAGCCCCCTGCGCAGTCCAAGCCGGCTCATTGGTCCCCACCCCTCGTCTCCTCAAAGTCATCCTCATCTACATCAATCAAGTCTAATGAGCCTAAAGACTCAACATGTATAAACTGAATATAACAAGTACTATATAATAAAACCACATGCATCTTTAAAGTAGGGCTTACGTACTTGAAACTTGAATGTAATAGCATAAACATACCTGAATGTAATAGCATAAACATAGATGTGCCATTATCATAAAACTTTTCATAAACATGCTTGCTTCATACATACTTGAACATACATAAAATTCATCATTTTGCGTAGAGATATGTTTCAAAGAAAGTGACTCATACATAAATGTGCTTGATTACACTAAACCACAGTACTGAGCTGACATGGAAAATCCACTGCCACATATATGAGATCCCCGGTCATGCTTTACCGGGTGGATTGGTCCCTAATCATGCTTTACCGCTTTTCAATCCTGATCTAAACTCGGTCATGCTTTACCGGGGTGGAGAGGTCCTCGGCCACGTTCACCGACTTCCAAACCCGGTCATAATATGGTCACAAGACATTTAGCATATCTCAAAAACATAAAAATATTTTCTTCCGCGCGTCGAACATACTTACTAGGCGTTGAGGAATTCGTTGGATCTCGCTTGGGGCCACTGCTGCATGTACATTCAAACACTTATATTTCATAACTTAGACGTATTAGTCATGCTCACACCCAAAATGACAAATTTCCTTATGACGTTCTAAATATCTCGAGACTTGACATCGTTTAATCATCGTACTAAATCATTACATCAAACCCCAAAACAATCCCTAAAAAAAATTAATTTTTTTTAAAAAAAGGGTACACGGACCCTGTGTAGGGGTCTGGGTAGGCACTGGAATTTCGCATTTTTGAAGGAAAAAGGACACGAACTCCGTGTCGGGGTCCGGGTAGCCTCTGAACTTGCAAACTCGCGAAAATTCAGCAACTTATTGATTCATTCTTCCAATCCAAGCCTAGGAACCATGAACTAACACCTTGAGACTCATCCTAGGATGCTATTACATTGATTCAAACCCGTACAAACACCCCAAACATCCCCAAGCATCGACAAGCAACTTAAATACAACAATAACCAGTAATTCGACATCATTTCGCTTCCTACGACTTCTATTACATCCCAAGCCAATCCCGACCCAAACAAACCACCAAATAATACTTAAATACATCCCATAACATATCTAAATGCAATAGCACAAGCCCGGAGGTGCCCTACGAAGCCTGCAACTCAAAAACTTCAAGAACACATCAAGAACGTATTTTTAAAAAAACGCAGTTTGAGCAGTCCCATCAAAATGATCATAACTCACTCCTTATCTAAATATTTTGAATTTCCTGTCAAATCGAAGGTATCAAAAAGTTCTACGTTTTATATATTGAAAGTTTTTCCAGAAAATCAACCGAAAAATCGCAGCATTTAAAATGACATCAAATTTTGAGTTTTCAGATTTAAAATCGTTTAAAACCGATCCAACAAATTTTTGATCAAACTTTTTACAACATACATGGATTTTTACGCATAATAAACATAAGAACATATAATATAACAAGATCGATGCAGAAACTAAATATTATACATGCCTTTTGATATTTAAAGTTACCGAAACGACGGCACCGAAGCTGGAAAGATGCGAGGGTTGATCCGGGACGAACGTGGCCCGATTTTCTTGAAGAAAACTCAACGAGAATTGCTGGAAAAATTCAGAGGATAGGGACGGCTGCTAGAACTCCAAGAATCCTAGGTTTTTTGCTCTCAAAAATATGAATTGATGGAATAAAAATGTGTGTGTGTGATGTCGTGTGAGTGTGTGTGTGTGTGTGTGTGTGTTAAAGTGTGTGTGCGTGTGTTAGGAAATAAATTAGGGAAATGATTTGCTAATTACTCAATTAACAATGCTAATTAAAGTGCTAATTAAAATATTAATAAAAATGTTAATTCCCACTACTAAACAAAGTCCCCTAATTTAAAATAAAATACACATGTGCTAGACTTTAAAATTTTAAAATCTTAAAATCACCTAATAAATTAAATTAGGCTTTTAAAATGCTAAAAATTAAATAAATCTTTTAAAATGCCCCAAACCCAACTTAAAATAAAATACCACATTTTAAAAATTGTCAAAATCGTCGCCGATCTCTTTTCCTCGATCTCGCATCGAATAATCGCCTGAAACATGAAACTCAAGACACATTTTAATGTGCATCACATAATAAATAATTAAAATAATGTAATTTAATAAATCACGCATCGCTAAAAATCATTTTAAACTTAAATAAATAAGTTAACAATTAAATAAATGCATGGGTTTTACGTGTACTGAATTTGGGCTCTACAAAAACCTCTAATAGTCTTCTGCAGTCCCACCACAAAATCCATAGTAATATTTTCTCATTTCCACTCGGGAATAGGAAGTGGCTTATGCTTCCCGGGTGGCCTCTGATGCTCAGCCTTAACTTGCTGGCATGTCAAACACTCGGATACAAAACGCAAGATGTCTCGTTTCATGCCCGGCCACCGAAACAACAACTGTAGATCCTTGAACATTTTCGTACTTCCAGGATGATTGGAGTACGGGGTATTGTGAGCTTCCTTCATAATAACCTCTCGCAGTGAATCGCCATTAGGAACCCATAGTCGATCTCGATATCGAGCTATACCATCCTCCTCAGAATACAGCTTCCGATCCTTAGCTTCATCTCTCAGTCTCCATTTCTGTAATTGCTCATCAGAAGACTAACGTTCTCGAATTCTATCCCTCAGAGTCAACTGGACTTTCATAGTAACAAGATTGGGGGCCTCGCCCCTAGCATATACTTCATGCTCGAATCGTTGAATCTCGGACTGCAATGGTCTCTGAAGCGATAATTGAGTAATAACTGTTGTTTTTCGACTCAATACATCCGTTACTACATTAGATTTTCCCGGATGGTAGCTAATATTGCAGTCGTAGCCCTTTACCAACTTTAACCATCTTCGTTGCCTCATATTCAACTTTTTTTGGGTGAAAAAGTACTTAAAACTCTTATAGTCGGTGAAAATCATGCACTTCTCCTCATATAAATAACGTCTCCAAATCTTCAATGCAAATATTACCGCTGCAAGCTCGAGGTAATGTGAAACGTCTGTCTGCCTTTCTTAATGTTGAAAAGTGCTAAAAAAAATTTAAAAAAAAACATAACATGAAACGGCCGAACCTTTACCAACACGTGAAAATATTTTTATAAAATATTTTGCCCACTTAAAAATAAAACATCAAACAACTAGTATTTAAAAATCATGAAATCGTCAATTGTTATATCAAACCTAATAAGCAATAAACGTGAAAAATATCATCCTCTAAAAAACAGCTCAAAAGTATAAATAAATAGGCTTAAAAATTTTTAACGTGAATCGTAGTCATAAATCATAATTACGGAAAAGTAGAAGCGCTGGTACTCGGGTCGTCTGCACCTTCAGTCCAGTTAGTTCAACCATCAAGACCTCCCTCAAACTCATTTGCATCCATCACACCAAGTGAGTCTTAAGACTCAACACCATAATCTTGATAACAAGTAACACATATAAAATCACATGCAACCGTGAAAGATACTTTTACGTAAAAATAACATTTTCATGACATGCATAACATAAACCTCAACCTTTTTCCTTTACCTCATTCATAACATGTATCTTTTTATCATGATCATAAACATTTTCCTTATATTGAATTTAGATGGTTAATTGTGACTTTCCTCATCCTCAAAAAGTCTATGGATCCATCTACTTGTAACCACATTATTGGACGGCGGGGACATCAACGACGATTTCTCGTCCACTGAACCTTGGCCTATCCTCATCAAATGGAAATACGATCGTCGGGCTCCTTCTGGGGCCTTTTCCCATAAATGGGCTTCCTCTGGGCCTTTTGTTCCACGATATTCCCATTCTTACCTCAAATCCTCATATCCTCAACAGTCACAATTACTTCACTTCCTTCAACGTTTTACATTTTCATCACTTTACAAAAATCATTCATAAATATCATTTTTCTTTTGAAACCAATCATGCAGATATATTTTAAATGTCAACCTTAAATCATAAAAATCCATGGACCTTTAAAAATCACAATTTAATCATGTAAAGTTCATAAACATTTCGAAATAATCATAATATCATAAAAACAGCATTCAGAGCACTGCCGCGACGTTTATTAATTTTAGGTATAAAATGATTGTATTACCCCTAGACGTAAAATTTATCGGTTTTGACTTTTTCTTGATTTCATTAACTCTAACATAACCCATATCATTATTTAAGTCTAAATTAAAATTCTCATAATTTTATTTAGCTGAAATACTAGACATTTTAATTAATCCTTAATTAACCGTTTTGAAGTCGTTTTAATCCCGAAAAATCCCAAACTTTAGAATAAAATGCCTAAACGTAGACTTTTTATATTATTTTAGCCCTCTTGAACCATGACTCGACCCCCGTGAGCCGTGTTTCGATTAATTTACAAAGGATCAAACCCTAGACCTACAATTGAGTCACCATCGAGCCATGATGGATTTTTGCCGAGCCAAGCTCGAGCCCTCTCGAGCCAACCTCCCTCTGGACCCTACTGGACCCACATGACCCCATGAACCTGACCTAGCCCCAACCGTGAGCAACAGCCCCAGCTGCAACCCTCGGCCGAGAGTTCACCTCGGCAAGGACTCCTTAGCTTCGCTCCTAGGACCTATCCAACGCCCCGGCCCCTGAACCAACATGTTGTGCACCCCCCTAGGACCCTAAGGACTCACCCTAGCCCAGCACTTGAACCCCAGACTGAGCCAACTTCCCTCTGCGAGCCGTTGAACCCTGCGCGCTACACATGAAGCTCTCGAGTGGGAGTCCTCGCGTGCTAGGACTCCTTCCCGAGCCCTGAACTTGAGTCCTAGCATGGCTAGGACTCTCTCCCTGACCCATGACAGACACTGGCCGAGCCCTGACCCAAGCCAAGACCAAGACAACCCCCATACAAGAAACCCGAACCCTTATGACTCCCATGACAGATTTTCGCACCAGCATAATTCCTTCGATTATGCAGTGTTTAGGGTTTGGTTCTAAGACTCTAAATCATGTAAAAACTTGGCTTGATCATGTCCTAACCATGGCAGCTCTTTGAAGCACATAAAAACATGTTTTTGAAACCTTAAATCATGAATTTTACACATGGTTATGCAATAATACAAAAATTTCATATGAACTTCAAGCTTTTCATGCAAACATAATTTAAAATACTAATACGATGTGATAGACGAGAAAAGGAGATGTATGGCATGCCTTTACGTAATTTACGTACGAATACACGTTGACGACGAAGAACGGTGACGAGGAGAGTCTAGGCTTGAATTTTCCTCCAAACATCACGATTTTTCCCTTAGATTCTTTGTGTGGTGTGTGTTGTGAATTAGTGGAAAGAATTCTGAAAAAGTGGCGTGAGAATACTTGTAGGGTTTGGGGTGATTAACACTTTAAATACACTTAATTAGTCACTAATAAGGCTTAGACCCATTATGTAGGTAATTAGACCCATTAGTGCTTAATTTAAGTTTTAAAAATAGTTTTTTTAAAATAAGTTTGTAAATTTAATAGCCGGGTTGCCAAAAAGTTCGTATTTTTGTTGAAAAATCAACACCGATAAAATTTACGTCCCGGCGTATAAAATTACCTCAAAACTCCTTATTTTCAAAATTATGAAAAAGCATCACTCATATTTTAAATGATTAAAATTAATTATTTACTAAAAACATTTTACTATTTTTCAGCCCTCGGTCTCCGTTCCTCGATCGCAACTCAAATAATCCTTAAAAACACAGTTTTATGCATAATGAAAATAAAATCCTATTTAACATATAATCATGTATGTCACATAATCAATTAAGCAATTAAAATCAATTAATTAGCCATTTTTTCATATTTCCTAGATTTGCATGCAGTTGGATTACGTCGTCTTAATTTTGGACCTTACATAATGAGTCGGGGTAATTCTTCTCATGAACCTTCAACTGTCTAGACGCATAGGCTATAACTCGGTCATTTTGCATCAACACTGCGCCTGAACCAAGTTTTGAAGTGTCCGGTGGCATCTACAGAACTGGCGCTGAAGTCAAGGCTTGCTTCTGCTTCTCAAAACTACTCCTTTGGCATTCAGATCCTCAAATAAATTTTGCATTCTTCTTTGTCAAATCGGTCAAGGGTGTCATGATAGTAGAGAAACCTTGAATGAACTTTCGGTAGTAGCCAGCTAAACCCAAGAAACTACAAATCTCGGTTACGTTCTTTGGTACTGGCCATTCTTTAACTACATCGACTTTGCTCGGATCAACCTCAACTCCATATTTAGAAATGATGTAGCCTAAGAACGCCACTCTCTCAAGCCAAAATTCGCACTTGCTGAACTTAGAGAATAACTTTCTATCATGCAGTATTCGTAGCGTCGTTCTGAAGTGCTGACTTTGCTCCTCTCGGTTTTTTGAATAAATGAGAATGTCATCAATGAAAACTATGACGAATTGATCCAAATACGGCTGAAATACGCGATTTATGAGATCCATGAAGATCTCTGGCGCATTGGTCAACCCAAATGGCATGACCATAAACTCATAGTGCCCATATCGAGTCCTAAAAGTCGTCTTATGAATATTGGACTCTTTCACTTTCAACTGATGGTGTCCCGTCGATGCTCCTTGCAATTGATCAAATAAATCTTCTATTCTAGTTAAGGGATACTTATTCTTGATGGTGACTCTATTCAGCTCTCAATAATCAATACAGAGTCGCACACTACCATCTTTTTTCTTCACAATAATATTCGTGCGCACCATGGAGAACAAATAGGGTGAATAAAATCTTTGTCCAACAATTCTTGAATTTAATCATTTAGCTCTTTCATCTCGGCGGGTGCTAGACGATAGGGTGCCTTAGAAATTGGCAGTGCCCGACATCAACTCAATAGAAAATTCCACTTCTCGGTCCGGTGGAATGCCAGAAACGTCCTCACGAAAGACGCTAGGAAATTTTCTGACGACCTCAACATCCTCTAGCTTTAGACTGAAAGGAACATGTGTTGAATAAACACATGCTATAAAAACTTGGCAGTATCGTCTCATAAGTTTCCTCGCACTGATGCAGGAGATGATGTGCGGCATATGCTTGTTTTTCCCTGCCTCAAAGAAAAAAGGTTTCCCGCTGGGCGGTCGAGTAGACACTGACCTCTGCCGAAAATCTATCGAAGCTCCATTCAATGATAGCCAATTCATACCAAGAATGATGTTGAATTCAGGTATTGGGAGAACGATGAGATCTGCCCGAACCACATCTTTTTGCAAACGAAGCTCCATATTCTTCACAATGCTTGAAGTGATCATTTGATCACCGGAAGGAATAGAAACGTTGAAGCCCAATCTCATATCCTCGGGTATAATATTTATTCGCTTGACGAATGTACCGGATATGAATGAGTGTGTAACTCCTGAATCCAGTAATGCGTATGAAGCTACACCTAGAATGAATATTCTCCCTGCGACGAATACACCGTCAAATCTATTCGTGTTAAAACTTAAGGAATTTCTATCATTATTTTCCCAAAATTTTCGAAAATTAAACACTTGGACCCTATTGTTTCTCGAAAAAATTGCATTTTAAACCTTTAAATTCTCGAAAATAGCCTTCTCACCCCAATTAGTTTCGACTTTTGCCATTGTTGTCCCAAAATTTCGAAAATTACATTTTAGCGCCATAAATTTTGAATTCAATTTGGGCCCTAATATTTCGAAAAATATTGTTAAACACTTAGGATTTCGGACATTGCGAAACAGGCCTTAGAATTTTAAAATTTGCAATTTAGTCCCTGAATTTTCAAAAATTCCATATTCATCCTAGAACTTTCGGTTTATCTCAATTTCAGTCCTTGGACTCCTCAAAATTTCGGATTAGCCCCCTAGAATTTCGGCTAAGTGCAATTAAGCCCTTAAGTTCGAATTTTGCAATTTGGTCCCCATAGATTTTCGAGAATACAATGCATGCCCTCTAGAGCACGTGTAGCAGCAGCCCTATTAGGAGGTGGGGGTACATTCCCTTAACAATCCTCATTAGTCTCAACTTGCCTATCGGTACTAATTGCGCGTCTATGAGGCATTATATCTGAATGTTTTCCAAATTATAAATGTAACCAACATGCATTTAAATCTAAGTTTCTAATCATGCAGCACATACTAATCCCTTTTTGAGCAACTTTAAGTATATTTAACATTTAACCTCAAAAAGCTATTAAACATGTAATGTAAATGTATAAACCATGTAAGCATGCAGGTATCCTCATAAAAATCATGTAAAGCAATTAAACTTACAGACTTGAGGCTTGACGACTGAGCTTTCCGGAACTGGCGGTGACACAACCCTCTGCAAGAACATTGCTCTGATACCAACTGAAACGTACACTACTCGTTTTTCTTTAAAATATACTAATTTTTTTTCTTCCTACTACTTTCGGCCGAAATGTACATAATTATATTTTAACGTAATTTTGTACCATTTAAAATAAATAAATCAACTATTATTTAAAAATTCACGAGAAAGTAATTCAAAGCATAAAATAGTAAACGTCAACCAACCTAAACTATCATTATTTCAAAAATAAAATTAACTCTAACATCCTCTCAAAAACCTCTCAAAAGCATCATAAGTCATAAAATTCTTTAAGTAATCATAAATCATAAATGTAATTTTATTTGCGGAAAACTAGCGACGGTCCTCGGGTTATGTGCACCTTCAGTCCATCTAGTTTAACCAGCAAGACCTCCATTAACATCAATCTCATTCTCACCTGCATCGATCACACCTAGTGAGTCTATTGACTCAGCAAACCTTAACAATAATAGCAAGTAATACACATACATTCACAAGCAATAGTGAAAATACTTTAATAAAATAGCTTTCCGTGACATAAACTTTAACATTTTCCTTTTAACATATCATATTTCTTTTCATCATATACGTACATGTTTCTTTTTTTATTGAATTCAGATCCTTAATTATGATTTTCGTATTAGCTGTAGGTTGATGGATCCATCTACGTATTACCACGGTACCGGACGATGGGGACATCAGCGACACTCTCATCCGTCAACAGAGCCTTGACCTTACATATCATCGTATCATTATATTGGTCACAATCATTTCACCTCCTTCAACTTTTCATATTTCCATCACTTATAAAAATTCATGCACATATAAATCATTTTTCTTTTAAACCAAGCATGCAACATGTCTTTTAGCATTAATGTTTCATCATAAAATTCCATAAACATTTGATATAAACATTTTAACTTTTATTACAGCATTCAGGGCATTGCAAGGACTTCTAACATTTTTCAGGTATAAAATGATTGTTTTGCCCCTGAAACTCTAACTTTCCCAATTTAACCTTAAATCTTAAAACGACAATCCAAATCATTACAAACTTAACATAACACCTTATAATACACCCATAAATATTTCTTAGACGTAAACTTAAGCTTCTCGACTATTTTCTCAATTCGTATTTAAACTTAGACCTACATCCGGGTTTTGACTCGTATGGACTCGAAAATTAACCAAACTTGAATCAAAGCTTATGGACACCTGACTAAACCATATAAAACCCAATTCAAACCCATTAAACCATTCGAAAAGCCTAAACCAGCTACTGAATTTTCCTTCCCCTAACTTGAAAACCCTAGCCATCTACCCATGCAACTCTCGGCCCTAACCCTTATCCACCACGACCAGCCCCTAGTTGACCCTACGACTATACTGGACCCCTATGGACCCTACTGGACCGAGCTTGAGAAGCCTAAAACCCACAGCCCCTCAAACTCGTCCCAAGGCATGCGCGGCTCCCCCCTTTACTCACGCGATCACCTAGCCCTTCGAATCTAGCATTATGCAGCCCCCCTTGAACCATCGTACAACCCCTTTAGGTCTCTTGGTCACACCCTAACAGCAGCTAGAAGATGTGGCCATCAAGGACTCCTAGCCGAAGAACACTAGTCGTGTAGGATTCTATTTTCGTTTTTTGCCTTTCCCTAGCTCTTTTCCAGCCCTTAGCCCTTTCTCTTGTGACCCTTAAACCTACTGGAAATCGTCCCTTATGATGCCCCTACCATGGCAGCCCTTTTGTGCAATGTTAACATAAGTTTTGGATCACAAAAACTTGAGTTCTTGGCATATTATGGCATAAAAACAAAAATAATACAAGGGTTCATATTTTTTTCATGCATCACATATGTAATATGGTGTGATTGATAAGAAAAAGAAGATTAAGGCGTGCCTTTGCGTTAATTACGCACGAAAACAACTTGGCGGTGCGAGGAACGTTGGCGGAGAGGCCACCCTTGCTGAATATTTTCTCCAAGTTCACATGAAAACCCTTATTTGTGTGTGTGTGGCCATGTGCTTCAGCTAGAAAGAGTCCTAGTATTTCCTTTAGGGTGAGGGGCGTGAGTTGTGTGGGGTTTGGGAAGGGTTTTTGGCTTTATTTATTAATTAAAACTAATGGTGCAAGCTTAGGTCCATTAACCTAGTATATTAGTCTCATTAAGTCCATTAGTTAATATTTAAATTATTTTTTTAGGAAAGTTTGTGAAAATATTAGCCGAGTTTTCAAAAAGTCCCTATTTTCATCGAAAATCGATTACCGGTATAAAATACGACTCGACGTATTAAAACACCTCATTTTCGAAAATTCCATTTAAATACACCACATATTAAGCACTTAAAAATAATTATTTAATAAAAATATTTTCCCTCATAAGTTCTCCGGTCCCCATTCCTCGATCGCGTCTCGAATAACTATTAAAACACAGTTTTATGCATCCTAACATAAAACTCTATTTTAAACATGTAATCATGCACATCATAATTAATTCATACCTTTAAAGCCGTTTAATTAGTCATTTTTCATTTTCACTAGATTTGAATGCAGTTGGATTACGTCATTGTATTTTGGACCTTAAAACGGAAGCATGTACAATCTTTGACTTTAAAAAAGATAACCCAAATAATATCAGTTCAATCTCGAATGAAAGATAAACGTAATTACACGGTCATGCTAAGCCAATATTTCAATTTCTATAATTTTCATCATATTTGGAGTCATGTAATCCTGAAATTTACAGTTAATAGAAAGATATAGATGTTAAGTCTTTAAGATTTAGTGAGAGAATAAATTGAGCCTACGTATAGTTATAACATGTCAAATGATAATATATCAGTGCAGTAATTCAATATGAGATGACATCCACCAGTAGTAATATATCATCACGAAATACAATGTAGAGTGAAATGCAATAAATGTTCAGAACTCTGAAGTAAATATCGTAGGTTAAGGAGGTGGCTCCCACCAACATTTAATGTAATACTTTTATCTATGTACTCAAGCAAGATCCAAAAAATTGATCATTTACTAGCCAATGTAAACTCGCATTTTTGGACTAAATTCACGTTATCAGATTAACCATTTACCAGGGTTAAAACCCATTGTTCATTTAACTCATTTTCCACGCCGAATCCACATTGTTCAGTGACTAAAAATCCGGTACATTGACTGCTTTTCAGAGCTCCAATCATTCAGTCATTCATTCATTCTGTAGTTCAGTCAATATCCGATCGGCAACTAGTCAGGAACCAATAATTCAAGTATGCATAACAATATGGTCAATAAAATATGAAATGCACAATATGATGCAATATATATGAATAAATTGACAGTTTCTGAATTTTGCTGAAAATTACAGGCTGAATGCCAAAATTATCATAATGAAGAAACATCAATAGTGAACTCACAGTAGAACATCACCTCGATAACTTACTATTTTGCTCGGTAGATGAGATCAAGCCAATATAAATTCTTATAAATATAATCTAAGTAACTTTAGAATGGGTCAGATCATGATTAGATGTTGGAACATTTTGGAATTCATTTTGTACAAAACTTATGTCAGACAGTTTTTGTTAAAAATTATAAATTAATATTAAATCAAAGACATGTCCAAAAAAATATGAAGCTTCACCAAATGGCTGGAATCAGGCCGGACATTGATCGGAAAATTGAATATCAGATTTTAGCCGATGCGTGAGGTACAAGCGCTAGTGTGTGGCGCGTGTGGCTGCTTTACTGGTCACGCACTGCTTGGAATAACGTAGTTTCGAACGATATACAACTTTCATTTTTTCAAATTCGGACCAGATCATTACCATATTTTGAAAAACCAAAATGGTGGTCAAGCTCGTTTCGGATGACAAAAAATTGTACTTTTGGTGACTCGAAGGATGATCGATCGACACATATTTAAACTAGAAAACATTTTGAACCTTTTTTTATTTTAAAACCACGGTGAAAATCATTCTAGAAGGAGGAATATATGTTGAATATATCTAATAAAAACAAATGTCTTGAATTTTTTCAGAAACTATTCTTTGTGAACCATGATTTTCTGGGTAAAATCGATTGATGATTTTGTTACACCTCATATACACGTTGATTGCTAGGTGGAAGAAGAGTTTTGTTTAACTTGTTCGAAATTTTTGGAGATGATTTGCTATTTTTCATCATTTATTTCTATTTTCTTCTTTTTCTACTTTAATTCCTATCTCATTTTCTCTTTAAAGCTACGAATTTAAAACGATTTTTCTCTGATGATATTAATCACATGAGACTTATTATTGGCAAAATGAGATGAGATGATCACTACACATAACCAAATATTGGTATAATTTGATGACACTTATTTGCTATTAAACGTAATCAGTAATAAACATTTTTCATTAATTTATATAATATTTAGACTATTTTTCACATATGTTTATTCAGTTTATTAATTTAATATATATTTGTATGTATGTCTACTTGAGCATTTATTTTGACTTTTTTAATTCATTTTTAGGTCATTTATACAAAATTACTTTTCTTCTTAAATATATCATATACCTATGTAGATACTTACAACTTATGTTTAAAATCTAATCTTAATTAATTTATTTACAAGCACCTTAAATATTTGGGTTGTTCGTACCCTTCTGATGTGCACTTCAATAGTTTTTAACACTTACCATACCCTCCAACAGCTCAAACAAATATAATGTAACTTCCAAGTTCAAAAGGTTGGTCATAATTACTTACACTTTAGCAACTGTAGATAAATACATGATGACTTGAAGTAATTCAAAAAGAAATAACCCACGAATTCTATTTTCGGACCAAAATGAGTTTTATCCATCTAAAGCTGGAAGTAATACGATGATAACCAAAGTATAAAAACAAGAATGCTACAGATGAAATGACGAGATATCCACTTGGTTTTGCCAAAAAGGTCTTTTCCCAACCTAGCAAAAAGTATCGGGGCAGGAGATAATGGATCTTTCTCGCAAGAAACTTCAGACCCACCAAAGTGTGCACTTGGAGCAGCTCCGTTAAACCATCTCTATAACGTACCCTTCAAGTCCTTGGGAAGTTTTGGTTGACAACCGAAACAAAAAGAAAAAAAAACAGAGAGCACTCATGTAATCTAGCAACCGCCCGTTTTACCGTCTTCCAAAAAAACCTTCAACTAAGAGACCCGGAGAGCATTCACGGCTAGCCCGAGTATAATAGAGACAATAAGAATCAACAAAGATAGCTTCACCATGGTGTAATCACCTGAATCACTGGATTTCTCATTTGCTTTGTCCCTGATATTCTTTGCGAGTGAACTATCCAGCTTAGTTGACGATGAACCAGATGCTATGTTCCAAAAGGATATGGTACTTGGGGCCACCAAAATTGGAGTTTCAGATTCCGGCTCTAAAATTTCCGATGCATCTGTTGGAACTTCTAGACATTAGCTCATTGCAATGATCTTTGAGAGCCTGAAATTATAAAAGAAAAAAAAAAGAGATTTAAACTTTTAGTATTCAGCTGTTTTAGCTCCCCACCTATTGTCAATTTATTATGCTGGCACAGAAGTATTTTTAAAGATCCAAATTTTAACACAATACATTATTATCATTAAATATAAGAAGTATCTAGAAAAAAATATTTTTCAAAAGATATATTGATATAATATGGATTTAAAGATTTATTATAATGTTGGAGAAAGTAGTTCGCCAAAAAGTAGGAAATAATCATCAAATATATCAAAAGTTGAACACATCAAAAACAATATGCACTAACATAGCATATAAGTTATGCCACAACTTCATACAAGTGGGATTTTATACGCAAAAGGAGCTTCTCCTCCATAGAGCACCCAGTTTCGTGGTTATGCACCTGACTGTTGCCTCATTCTAAAAAACTCAGATCTTTAGCAAGTAATAATTCATAATAATGATTTCATAATTAAATTTATTTCTTGAGAATCTTTGAAAGCTCTAAGTCTAACACAGCTTCTCTATCAAAGATGGATGATTATTTTTTCATCCAGACAAATATTGAATCAAATAGAAGAAACAGAAAAAGGTCATTAGACGAGCGTCCATCCATTTTAAGCCAACATGGCATTGTTAAGTATTTCAGCAAGCTAATGAAGTCTTAGAAATGGAGCCATCATTCATAAAAACGAAGAGTACTTAATCAACTGATTAACAATCACTGAGATACTAACATCCTCGTTATGGGTGTTGCCTATATAAACATTTTTGCAGAATATCTATTGAGTTTGCAAACAATAATATATTTGTTCTCTAAGTATTCTATTTAAGCATGTTTGAAATATCCACAAGTGCGTGATACTGTAAACTATACCCAGCATCATCTGCTCCAGCAAACCAAGTTATGGAAACTATTTATTCATAAAAGGGAAAGTAACCAACCTCGACTGTTTCAGATGTCTGAATATAGTCACATATGTAAGTGCCCCTCAAGCCATGGAACAAGTACTCTTCGAGGAAATGATAGATTGCAATGTTAGAATTTTGGTATCAGTGTCACATTAAAAGTATGTATGCCTTTGATGTTACTTATCAGAAGCAGAATTTGATTTTAGCCAAGTAAATTGGTGACAATTCACAGTTCGAAAAAATTCAGTTACGTGAAAGATTGGATGAGTTTGAAATTAAAATCTGACCAAGGGATAACGAAAAATAGATTGACCTTAGGACTTGGTTCACCTCATATGCTACTGCCAAATTTTCAATGAACCTATCTGGCAGCATTCCTCGGGGCATTTCCATTTCCAACACAGAGTAAATAAGAAAATAAAGGCTAAGGCTTAAATTTTTCCTAGTAGAAATTAGAAAAGGCTTACAGGAGAAAAAGGGTCAATGTGTCAGAGCAATAGATGCATTTTTTCATTTCTCTTTCCAAAATAACTAAAATCTATAGCATAGACTCATTTTTTCTGACTCACAATATACCGACCAAACAAGAAGTAGCCATTAATCAAAGATATCACCGCACAGTGTGCATGATGTATAGATGTTTAACTAGCAATGGAAGCTAGTCAACTGAATGCACCGAACTAAGCAACTAATTGATGAAAGGAACTGATTTAAAACTGACAGAGATGAACAGATGAGTAAACTGCTTTAATGATTCAAGATGGTACCTTTGCACCTGAAGATCTAAATTTAGCACAAAATTATCAGTTGATACATGGTTGTCTATTTCCTGAATATCTTTGGTGACAGATTCAAATTTTCTATCAGCTTCGTCGCACATAATATCTAGTCTACTCTCCAAACTCCTTATGATGTCTTCCTGATTACAAGAAGACCCAAGATCACAACATTGTATTCGGATAAACATAATTAGTCACTCAGAGAATTTGATATATTATCTTTACATTTCTTTATGCGTGTAAGTTTCATGAACTTTACCACTAACATAATTATAAGTTGTACAAACAGAAATCATAGCGAGAATCATGAATGAACAAATAGAGCAGAATGAAAGTTGTGAAATTAAAAAATGTGAAGGCCAAATGAAAAAAGTTTCGAAGTGGCCAACAGAAGTTGTCCATCTCACAATAAAAATGTTTGTCAAGTGCATTAGAATAATCTAATGGTCTTTTTTTGGTTTGCAATCATAAAAGCGTCAAAGATTATCTGTTCCAAAAATAGGGACAAGATGGAATTACCTTGATGTCAATCAAAACTTGCGAAATAGGTTCCTTCGAATTCAAGTATGCAAGAGAACATACAGAGCCACCAACGAGAAGAAGACCAAAAACCTCTTTTTGGTTACCTGATTTTCCCCCAAAAATATAATAATTATCATTAATAATTTAAATGACATTCAAATTTAGAATAGGACTAAAACATACACTCCGTGTATTTATGTTGCAACAAAGGTAGAAGAAATTCCACTTCATGAAAACCCTCGGATGCACACATCTCGTCTTCAGTCACCTAACGTCCAGGCGAAGAAAGATCAGAACGTAATACGCTCAGAAGCAAATTCGTTCAGTAGCTCAGGAGAAAGATAAATTGCAGGATTAGAGGGAGAGGACAGAGCTATTTGCTTGCAGGCAACTGCAGAAATTAGTTTTATCCTTTCTATTTTATCCTGGCTGGGAAGGACCAAATTAGTTCCGAAGAAACTCTTGACCTCTACTTCTATATCTCAATATCATTCAGTTTTGATTGGATATGCAAACCATGTTCATACAATACTAGAAGTGATCAGAAATGAAGATTGGTCATATCAATAAATAAAGAAGCCTGCAATGATAACTTGTACTTCAGTGTGTCAATATTGTGATAAAATGTAGAAGGAAGCGATGCGCTAAGTGGACTTGTCCCAATTCATGGATCATCTGGCTAGGGGAAGAGGCATCTCATCATCTAGAAGATCCAATCTGGACTCATTTACATTCCAATCCTTAAGACGGGTTATCAACTTCCAGATGTTCTGATTCAACGGTCTGATAGTTCCTCATTACACCTTCCTCTTATTTAACGTTCAGACCCTTTTGATTAATTTAGAGTGCCCAAACCAAAAAAAGGAGAAACTGAGTGGAATTACCACTTTCCCATTGATCAAAGCCTTTGCACCTGCAAGCTCCTTGGCATGGATCATGATTCCGTCACGAAGAACATCAGCAAACCTTTTGACATCCAACCCATCTTCATGGACTACAGGCATCCTAGAATCATTGAGTTCAAAAGAACCAGATATGAGCAATAGAAGCAAATATTCATCTAAATCAACACTTGAATACAATAAAAGAGCTTGTAAAACACATAAATCACTTAAGCAAGGATTCATTTCAATCAAGGGTATTCACTTCAATTAACAACAAAAGTCGTGGAAACAGAGGAAAAATCCACAAGTATAATGCACAACTAATTGGAGCTTAAAATTTTTGTAAATAGTTATATCAACCTATAGTGATTTAATCCCAAAGGAAAAATGTCTCACCAGACCAAAAAACATATTTAAATAGTGATAAACCCAAATCTTATACAGATTTTAGGGATTTAATTTTATAATATATTGTACTTATTTGTAATTGTTATCCCTAATTATATGCTTATTTGAATTAATATTTATAGATTTGAATAAAATAGAAAAAAACATAATTTGAGAGATGAGATGATTTTACAAGACTTCAAAGGCAATAAAATACCAAAAGCATAGTTGTCAAGGCGCTAGGTGACGTCATGGCGACGAGCCACTGCCTAGCGCCCGAACGCCTAGGCGACAAAAAGCGATCGCCTAGCCACGAGGCGATAATATAGAGAGAATGTATTATATATTTATGTTATACTAAAAATCAACTATTAATAATAATGAACTATATGAAAACCTAAATATAAAAAGCTTCAAGTAATAAAAACCAAAAATATCTCAATATTGTCGATAAATCAACACATTCAAATCTTATGCTAGACAATTTAATTTTTCCAAAACAATCTAGACTCAGATCAATCACTTTCTAATTCAATCATTTCATCCACATCACCATCCTCCACATTTTCATCAATGTCTGAATAATCATCTTTCAACTCATCATCATCAAACTCTCCCTCGTCAGTAGATTCTTCATCTACATCCATTGGTGATTGTAGAGCATGAGTAGTTTGGCTTGTCATCCGACCTCTTCGTCCTCCCCTACCTTTGCCTCTAGAAGTTGAAGCTCCCCTATAAATAGGGTTTGAGATCCGTTGTTGTCTAGTATATCTGGTTTCTTCTTCTACTCCAGCAGCCTCTGCTACAACGTTCCATGTCAAAGTATCATCATCATCATCAAAAACAGGTTCCTCTCCAGCTTCCATCATTCCAATCAACCACTCATTATTACAATCATCAATATTCCTCAAAACTATAGGATCTCTTTTATCCTTCTTAGCCGCACGAGCCTTGAGTGTTTGATTGTACTTCACATATACCAAATCTCTTAGTTTCTTGTGATCGAGTCTATTCCTTTTCTTTGAATGTATCTGTGACACGAAACCATCATAAACTATAAATTGAAAAAAAAAAAGTGAAAGAAGTCATGTAATACCGTAATAGTATTTACTCACATGCTCAAATATGCTCCAATTCCTTTCACAACCCGAAGCACTACATGTGAGGCTAAGAACTTTGATAGCAAATTCTTTCAAATTTGGAGTACCATTGCCAAACATTTTCCACCAATCCGCTGCAAAAAAAATGTATCTCATCATTTTCATTTGATATTTAAGTATTTAACTATTTAACTTCTTGCAAAAAAAACACATACCAGGCGCCATTGGTTGGTCTTTATTATTCCTTGCTCTAATGGCAAATTCGTTGCCGAACAATGACTCCGAGTTCTTATATACCGGCAACTCCTCCATAATAATCTTATCCCTCACGTCATGGCTTGGCATCAATCTTTGTATGCATGCAAACAACCCATTTGTGACTTCTGCATCCGTCTCAACTTTCGGATTGTGATAGTAAAAATATGGGTTTAAGTAGTATCCTGCCGCATGCAAAGGATGATGAAGCTGATTATCCCATCTAGCATCAATAAATTCTGATTATCCCATCTAGCATCAATAAATTCTAACACTTTTTTACATTTCTCTCTGTTGTTATCAAAGGACTTGAGAATTGTTTCTTTTGCTCTGTCCATAGCTTCATAGATATAACCCATCGCTGGCCTTGTTTCATTGTCGGCAATGCGAAGAACCATCATTAGAGGACACATCACTTTAAGGGTGTATGTCACATTATTCCAAAATGAAGGCTTGAAAACAGTATCATTTGCCTTCTTACCCTTTATATCATTTGACCATTTACTTTCTATCCACTGTGTTGATATGAACATTCTCTTCAAAGCCTTTTGTCGTTTGTGGAGGCTTTGCAAAGTGAGAAATGTAGTAACAAAACGGGTGACTCCATGTCTTGCCAGCTCTTTGTTTCCAGTAAATTCTCTCATCATGTGCAAAACACCTCCATGATTGTAAATGTAACCAACAATAGCAATTGCTCTAGAAATAGTCTTCCGAACCACCTCAATTTTGCCAATATCCTCTAACATCAAATCAATGCAATGAGCAGCACATGGAGTCCAAAACAAATTCGGTATTTTTGCTTGTAGAAGTTTACCTACAAAAAAAATGTACAAAACAAAAAAGAATCAAATTATGTTATAACTTATATGTAATATAATATCCAAGGAAATAAAATTTCAATACTTCACTTACCAGCTAAAACATAATTGCTGCCATTGTCTGTAATCACTTGCACGACATTTTTCTCTCCCACACGCTCTACAAATCTATCAAGCAACTCAAATAACAGGGTTCCAGTCTTGACATGGGCGGATGCATCCACAGATTCCAAGATCATTGTTCCTTTGGGTGAATTAACCAAAAAGTTGATCAATGTTCTATGCTTCCTATCAGTCCACCCATCAGACATAATTGAGCAACCATATTTCTCACATTCATCTCTGTTTTCTTTCAACAACTCATTTGTGTAGGCAATTTCTTTCTGTAAAAGTGGTACCCTCAATTCATGATAACTTGGTAGTTTCAAATTCGGCCCGTACTGACCTATGGCTTCAATCATTTCCTTGAAGCTATCTAAATGGGCAGCATTGAAAGAAATCGCAGCTTGATACATGAAACGAGCTATCTTTTGAACTGTTCGATCTCTAAGCTCTTTATCACAAGCATCGTTTATGTTTGTTTGCCTCAATTTCCCCCCTTTGGTTTTCTTCTTGGTGATAAAGAGATCCATCGGCCCTTTAACACTGCCACTGCCACTGCCACTGCCACTTCCAGTTCCAGTCTCGTGTATGGAAGTCAAACTTCTCTTTTTGCTTGGTTGTACATCTTCTTCATCGTCTTCATCTTCATCGATATCAAGAAAGCAAAAATCTTGCTTCATTCCACCGCAAGCTCTCAATGTTTGCTTCTTCTTTTCATTCATATAATTCAAAAGCTCATCACGGACACTTTGAGGACACTCTTTGCATTTTCTTACATTTTTTGAATTCCCAGCAATATGTTGTTTGGCTCGAAAAATTCCTCCATTGGGCGTGAAGCCACAAAACCTACACGTCACACTATTAGTATCATTTGGATTTTTCAAATAACAATGCTTCCAACCGGGGTCTTTCTTATTATCCCCATATGGTTGTGTGTTTTCTGATTGAGGATGAGAAGCCATAATTAGATATCTGCTGCAGAAAAGAACAACTCCAAGTTACTTGAAAGTTGAAACTTGAAACATAAGAACAACTACATGTATTGAGGCTCGAAAGCAGTACATAAGAACAACTACAGTACATAAGTTGAAACATAAGAACAACTACAGTACATGCCCCATTTCACAATGCCACTCAAATATAATCATACTTCACAATCATGATATTGTATTCCCATGTATTAAGGCTCGAAAGCAATACACCCAACAGTGAATCCCCATTACCACACCAAGATATTGCAATAATTAAACAACAATAAATTAAATAGAATATAACAAAATAGAATAAAATAAAATATGAACCCATCATTGCCGGGACCTACACCCTTACTACAAAATTTTGGGTTGTCAAAACCCATACTACTGCAACAACCACCACCATATAATCGTTAATCTCCAAATAAGATTGAGGCAGTACATGCCCCATTTCATCACTCTGAAGTCTGAACCTCTTATATTCATTGTTCATGAAAATAAATAAATAAATATTCATCAAAACAGCCCCATTGTAGTCAACAATTAAACTTCCCCTACCAATACCCAGCTCCACAACTATTTACTGCAGAAGTTTACTGTCATTGGTGCGCAAACAAAAAACCAGAAACTATAATGAACAAGACCTACAGCTAGAGTGGATTGACTCGATGACAAACAAAAAACCAGAGAGAAAGAGATGGTGCGCACTGCGCAGAAGCTTCAATCGGCAGAAAGAGATTGGTGCGCAGCGTGAAGCTTCAATCGGCGGGCCTTTGGACTATTGTAGGAATACGTATCGACATGCAAACTAGGCTATTTTTTTAAAATAAATTAGTTATGGGCTGAAATTAGTTATGGGCTTATTTAGTTGGGCTTTGGGTCATTATAAAATAAAAGAGAAGCCTGCTGCAAATAGGCGGAACGCCTGGACCGCCCGTCGCCTGGAGAAAGGCGCGCCTCAGGCGCTAAAGGCGCTCGCTCGCCTGGTGGTCATCTGAGGCGCTGAAGCGCCGCCTAGCGCCTGAGGCGCGCCTAGCGCGCCTTTAACAACTATGACCAAAAGAAAGGAATAATATTTTATTCCCTAAAGAATATTGAAGTTTTGAAAGAAAATCTCTTATCTACCATTTTTGAACTTGACATGTGCTAAAAGATTTAGAGGAATAAGCCCATGAACAGTTGATAAAAAGAGACGTGAAAGAAGAGTACAGGAGAGAAAACTAGAAAAGAAGTAGAGAATAGGCAAGAAGCAGAGAACTACACGTGAAAAAGGAAGAGATAAGCAGAGAAGGAAAGGAACATAAAACACTACACGTGAACAACAGTGAAAGAGAGGAGAGAGGCAGAAGACTTTACGTAGAAGATAGCAGCAGAGGGGAAGAGAGAGTTGGAGGAAGACGGAAGCTGCTGGGGTTTGAGTGAGAGGAGGAAAACAACCACACTGAGATTTTCTTATTCCATCTTAGATTTTATTCTTATGAGTTCAAACATTGTGCCTTTGCTTTGTTTTAATTTTATGGAATAAATTTCTTCAGGCTAACACCACAATAGAGCCAAACAATACTTTGTTTGATATTTGGTTTATTTTCAATATATTATTTTTCTCGCTTTTAATTATTGATCGATGTTGATTTAATATTTTTTGTTAATAGCCTGATCAACTGTTTACATGTTTGTTGATTCATCATGAATCGTAAGATTATTGATTAAATATAGCAACAAAAACGTCATCAATACATAGTTAGACCGATAAGAAATAGCATTTGGTTTCAGTGTGCGGTTTTAGTTGAAGACTGAAATTCCGGAAAGATTTAATGCATTTAAATTTAATTAAATTCAATTAGAAATAATTAGACTGTTATATTTAAATAGTTTTTTTTTTAACTCGATGAATCATTTAATAAATAAACTAGGAATTTCACCGTGATTGTCAAGAATTAAATAATTAATTGAATTTTTACACGTGTCAACATAGTAAAGTTTCGTACCGTTGTGTGTCTTAGTTCTTTATTTGAAGTTGAATCCCTCCTTGATCTTTAAATCCGTCGTTTTTAGTTGCAATAATTTTATTTAATAGTTTAGATCGATACTTGGACTCAACATCTATTTACTATAACTTGACCTAGTCCGCTTGCTAGATTTATTCTCAGCAGAAATCGTGTCAGTCAGATAGATAGAGGAACGATTAGACAAAAACTCGCGAACAAGTAAAAATTAAGATAACAACCACCATTCAGTTTCATGTTCTTATAATCAAGATGTAAATATTCTGAACTCTACAGATAAAATGCGGTCAGAACCAGAATTTCCAATGATAAAACTTTCCCACTAATAAAAGGCCAAACCTCACAAAATCATGACGGTGCCAGAAACAGAAAGAAAATTGTTTCAGCTGAAGTAATGGTGGTATGGCTAATCGATTATTTCACTTCAGATGCAAGACATAATCACTGCACATTAGATTATTACTATTAAACAACGTTCTTCAAACATTAGAATATGTTGAGGATGGGGAATATGAGATAAATATGACTCTGTGATGCACACATCAAGATGGAAAATGACTATCCCAACGTTTATAAATTAAGGAGAGGAGAATAAGACATAAGAAGGAGTGGATAAGAACTACAGGGAAACTTTTCAGCATCCCTCTCCCCCAAATAAGCACATGAGTGACCCAATATTGAATATTATAAGGATATTTCCAACATTTATAAACAATGACATAATTAGCAGAATAGCTCAGTGATCTAAGAGAATCAGTAACATAAAAGATAAAGAGTGATAGCAACACCTTACATCAAAAGAGTACGTGCATCTGAACGTTTGAAGGGAACCTAAGACCTTTGCCCATTTTAAAATCACAACGCCGTAGACAGCTAGAAGCGACATTGTCTGCCAGCGAACAATTTCGACAAGTCCACCTGAAACACAAGCTTTACCCACTTCATAAAATCTTACAAATGCGGTAGTACAAATGGAAGATGAGGTATGAAAGGTTACCTCAGAGGGCTATAACTAATATGAATGAGTAGTCTCTCATTCTGATCAGTTGTGATTGACGAGGCAGCTGCTGCAACCCCTTTAACAGTCTGTAAGCAACATATATGATCATTAAATGTTACACAAAAAAAATTAAGCTGTTCAAATTCCTAACAGCTATAAACAGTAATGATAAACATAGGTTGTCCAATGTGTTCCATATGGCTCGGATTTTCAGTAACACTGAGCTCCATTATTCACGTTATCCGGCCAAGTTACTGCAAGGTACAAAATGCGATAACGTAATACAACTACATGCGAATCTAAGAAAAATGGAAAATGCCTAATTAAATTATTTTAATTGCATAAATTAAATGTGGTAGGCATGTTTACATGTTTAAAATATGATTTTCTATTAGAATGTATAAAACTGTGATTTAAGAGTTATTCGAGACGCGATCGAGGAACGGAGATTGAAGATTTTAAAAGGAAAATATTTTTATTTAATGATTATTTTTAATTATTTAATATATGACATATTTAATAGGTAATTTTCGAAATAGTGTTTTTGAGGTGTTTTTACGCGCTGAGCCGTATTTTAAACCGGTAATCGATTTTCAACGAAAATAAGGACTTTTTGGGAACTCGGCTAATATTTCGAAAACTTTTTTAAACAAAATATTTTACCTACATTATAATGAGCCTAATGGGCTTATTATACCAAGGTTATTGTGCCTAAACTCCCACCCAATTATTTATATCAAACTTGATGCTTCCAAACCCTAAACATACACTAAAAGTCACGCCTCCTACATCTAGAATCCTAGGGTTTCTCCTCCATCAGCACACGCACACACACACTAATTTTCAAGGCTTTTCACGTGAACTTTGAGGAAGAAAACGCAGAAAGGCTCTCCCGTCTATCCGCCAACGTTCTTCGCGTCTATAATTGTTTTTCGTACGTGGAACGCCTTAACCTTTCCTTGCTCATCGTTCATACCATATTATGTGTGAATATGCATGTTTGTATGAAAAATATGATGCCCTCTTATTTATTTTCGTTTCTTTGACTTATACATGTTAAAACTTGAATTTTCATACTTTTTAAATCATGTTATTGTTGCACAAAGGAGCTGCCAGGTTAGGGCCATTAGATGAGACGTTTTTCAGTAGGTTTAAGGGTCCTAAGGGGCACGGTTCAGGGCTAGACGAGGTTAAGGAAGGGCTGCACGAAAAATTGATTTTTAAGGGGATTAGGGCTCGGGTTCGGGTTCCTTGAAGGGCACGGCTCGTGCCTCGGCTGGGGCTGGGTCCAGGGGTCCTAAGAGGGCTGAGTCATGGTTCTAGATGAGTTGAGGGAAGGCTGGTGCGAGGAGAAGGGATGGAACACTAGGCTTGGGTCACGCGAAGCATGAAGGGCGCGATCTTGAGGGCTGCAAGAGCAGGGCTAGCTAGGGCTGGTCCAGTAGAGTCATTAGGGTTCAGTCTAGGTCCTAGGATGGTTGCATAGGGTCTGGACATGTTGGTTAAGGGCTAGGCTCGAAGGACTTGAAGTTGGTTAGGGTTAGGGTTTTCGAAATAGGGCAGAAATTTTCAGTAGGTTTCTAGGCTTTTCTATGGGTTTTAAATGGCTTGATTTGGGTTGTAAAGGGCATGGTTAGGTATTAGTAAGCTATGGTTAAAGTTTGGTGAAGTTTGGTGAAGTTTCTAGTTGATTCGGGTAAAAACCGGGACTTCGGTTCAAGTTTTAAAACGAATGACGAATTTAGTCGAGGGCTTAAGTTTAAGTCTAAGAAATATTTATGGGTGTATTTTAAGATGTTAAGGTAAGTTTGGATGGATTCGGGTCATCGTTTTAAGGTCCAATGGTAAATTGGGGAAGTTAGGATTTCAGGGGCAAAACGGTCATTTTACAAATGAAAAATGTTAGACGTCCTGACAGTGTCCTGAATACTGTAATGAATGTTAAATATTTATTTTGATAGATTATAGAATTTTATGATGGAAAAATGTTAAAGAATAAGTTGCATGCTTGGTTTCAAAAAGAAGTATATGCATGAATTTTTATAAGTGATGGATATAATAAAATGTTTGAAGGAGTTGATTTGATTGTGACGAATACGAATACGAATATGAATACGAATACGAAATGATATGATGACATGTAAGGCCAAAACTCGGTTGACGGGTGAGTGTCGCTGATGTCCCCGCCGCCTGGTACCATGGTACTACGTAAGATTGATCAATCGACCAACAGCTGATTCGAAAGTCACAATTAATAATCTGAATTCAATAGAATGGAAAGAAATATGTATATGATGAAAGGAAAGTTACATGATGAAAGGAAAGGATTTAAAATTTATGCATAGTAAGCTATTTTATTAAAAGTAATTTTCACTGTTGCATGTGGATGTATATTTATCACTTGTAATCACGGTTAACATTTGCTGAGTCATTACACTCACTAGGTGTGAATGATGCACATGAGGATGTTCATTGAAACGTCCACAACTCGTTTTGCTTAAAAAATACAAGAATTTTTTTTTCTTTTAACCCTAATAGTTTCGGCCGAATTGAAATATACATATATATTTACTTAAAAATATTTTTGACACCATTTAAAAATAACACAACCAACTATATTTGAAAATCAAAGGAAATTGTTTAAAAACATAAAATCGTCAAACGTTTTCAACTCCTAACTTAGCAATATTGCTAAAACTAACAACCTATCAAAAACCACTCAAAAGTATAATAAAAGTCGTGAAAATATCTTTAACATAAACTTAAAATCTTAAATCATAAACATAGGTCATAAGTGCGGAAGAACAAGTGCTGGTCCTCGGGTTATGTGCACCTTCAGTCCAGCAAAGTCATCCATCAAGACCTCCTTCAACATTAATATCACACTCACCTACATCGATCACACCTAGTGAGTCTAAAGACTCAACACACCATATTCTTGATAACAAATAATACGTATACAGATCACATGCAACAGTGAAAATACTTTTAGGTAAAATAATATTTTCATAATCATGCATAAACATAAACATTTTCCATATCAACATAAACATATTCGTATTAATATCATCATCAACATATTCATATTCATCATATACGTATTCCTTTCTTTGAATTCAGATCGTTAATTGTGACTTCCGTATTCGTATTGGGGCGATGGATCCATCTACATGTAACCACAGTACTGGGCGGCGGAGATATCAGCGACACTCTCAACCGTCAACTGAGCTTTAGCCTTACGTATTAACATATCATCGTATTCATATTAGTGACAATTACTTCACGTCCTTTCACATTTCATATTCTCATCATTTTATAAAATCCATGAATATAAATATCTTTTTTCTTTTAAATCAAGTAAGCAACATATCTTTTAGTGTTAACATTATATCATAAAAACCCATAAACATTTTAACATATAAAGCAGCATTCAGAGCACTGCCATGCCGTTTACTATTTTCTAGGTGCAAAATGACCGTTTTACCCCTAGACGTAAAATTCCACGATTTTGACCTTTTTTACTTCCGTTAACTCTAGACCATCCCAAATAATTATTTAGGCTTACATAAGTTTTCTCATATTTTATTTTGCTTAAATCGATGGCTTTTTATTTATTCTTTAATTATAACTTATTAATGCGTTTTAATCCCGAATTAAATCAAACTTTAATATAAAATTCCCAAATTTAAAACATGGACTTTTTATTTTTATTTTGCCCTTGTGAACCATGATTTGACCCCCGTTGAACCACGTTCAAACCATAGCCAACATAACCCTAACTTCGAACCATGCACTAAACCCTCGAGCCATTCTCACTTTTTCACCGAGCCAAGCCCAAGCCACCCCGAGCCATCTTCGGACCAGACCACCCCTGGACCATCATGAACCCTCTGGACACCTAGGACTTGACCTTAGCTCCAACCGAAGCCACACAAATCAGAAAGAAGTTGCGGCCAAGACTCCTACAAGTGCTAGGACTCTTGCAACTCGCCTAGGACGTTAAACACCGAGCCAGCCCCTGACCCACACCCTTGTGCACCCTTTCAGGACCCTAGAGACCTAGCCCAGCCCAGCCCTAAGCCCCCTGGCCGAGCCACATAACTTGCGCACAGTTACCACACCGCGCGCATGCCCTCGGGTGGCTAGGACTCCTTCCCAACCCCTATGCTCGAGTCCTAGCTGCTCCAACCATGACCCAGCCCAGCCCTGGTCGCACCCAAGCCGAGCCATGCACCATGGTTCCCCTTAAAACCGTAACTTGACACCAAAACGTGTATCCAAGGTTCCAGCTTATTTCTATTTCGTGTGCAGCATATTAAGTGCATCCTAAGACTCTTTAAATCGTGTAAAAAACGTTCCAAAACCAATCCCTGAGCATGGCAGCCCCTTCATGTACATATAAATCATGTTTTGGATCAACTAACATGCTTTAAAAACCTTATTGATGCATAAAACGAAAATAAATAAAATGTTTACTTGTTTATCATGCAAAACATATTCAATCGCCCCGACGGAGAGTAATAAATTCCCACTTCAATCGTCCTCGGACATCAGCAGTAAAACACTTCTCATAGAGTATCTCCTTGAATCTAGTCCACGTAAGAATAGCGATGTCAATACCATGCTCAGCTCCTTCCCACCACAAAGAAGCATCATCCATAAACATGTAAGTGGCACACCTCACACGGTCAGCATCTCCCATATTCAAGTTGCGAAAGTGCACCTCGAGTGCACGAATCCAAGCCTCAGCAGCAAAAGGATCGGTGGTGCCAGAAAATCCTTCGGCGCTAGCCTCCGAAACTGATCATAAACATCGTGTTGTGGCCTAGGAGCCTGCTGAAACTGCTCAAAAAAACGTGCCATACCCTCCAGTGCACGCGTAGCAGCATCCCCATTAGGAGGCGGGGGTGCATTAACATGACGATACTCAACATTCTCGGCTTGCCCTTCGGCAACAAGTGCGCATCTAGGAAGCAAAATATATGAACGTTCCAAATTCTAACATAACCAACATGCATTTAAATTTAAGTTTTCTAATCATGCAACATATTCTAATCCATTTCGAGCAATTTAAGCATATACATATATTCTCAAAAGCTACTAAACATGTGACGTAAACATATAATTCATGTAATCATGCAGGTGACATTACAAAAATCCTATAAAGCATATAAACTTACAAATTGAGGCTTGACAACTGAGCTTTCCGGCAATGATGGTGGCACAACCCTTTACAGGAACATTGCTTTGATACCAACTGAAATGGCCACTACTCGTTTTGCTTAAAAAATACTAGTAAAAAAATTTCTTTTACCCTAATAGTTTCGGGCCTTCGGCCGAATTGAAAAATACATATATATTTACTTAAAAATATTTTTGACACCATTTAAAAATAACACAACCAATTATATTTGAAAATCAAAGGAAATTGTTTAAAAACATAAAATCGTCAAACGTTTTCAACTCCTAACTTAGCAATATTGCTAAAACTAACAACCTCTCAAAAACCACTCAAAAGCATAATAGAAGTCGTGAAAATATCTTTAACATAAACTTAAAATCCTAAATCATAAACAAAAGTCATAAGTGCGGAATAACAAGCGTTGGTCCTCGGGTTATGTGCACCTTCAGTCCAGCAAAGTCAACCATCAAGACCTCCTTCAACATTAATATCACACTCACCTGCATCGATCACACCGAGTGATTCTAAAGACTCAACACACCATATTCTTGATAACAAATAATACATATACAGATCACATGCAACAGTGAAAATATTTTTACGTAAAATAACATTTTCATAATCATGCATAAACATAAACATTTTCCATATCAACATAAACATATTCGTATTAGTACCATCATCAACATATTCATATTCATCATATACGTATACGTATTCCTTTCGTTGAATTCAGATCGCTAGTTGTGACTTCCGTATTCGTATTGGGGCAATGGATCCATCTACACGTAACCACGGTACTAGACGGCGAGGACATCGGCGGCACTCCCACCCGTCAACTGAGCCTTGGCCTTACGTATTAACATATCATCGTATTCGTATTAGTCGCAATTACTTCACGTCCTTCAACATTTCATATTCTCATCACTTTATAAAATCCATGCATATAAATATCCTTTTTCTTTTAAACCAAACATGCAACATATCTTTTAGTGTCAACATTATATCATAAAATCCATATACATTTAAAATAAACATTTTAACATATAAAACAGCATTCAGACCACTGCCATGACGTTTACTATTTTCTAGGTGCAAAATGACCGTTTTACCCCTAGACATAAAATTCCACGATTTTGACATTTTCTTATTTCCGTTAACTCTAGACCATCCCAAATAATTATTTAGGCTTACATAAATTTTCTCATATCTTTATTTAGCTTAAATCGATGGCTTTTTATTTGTTCTTTAATTATAACTTATTAATGCATTTTAATCGCGAATTAATCAAACTTTAATAAAATTCCCAAATCTAAAACATGGACTTTTTATTTTTATTTTGCCCTCGTGAACAATGATTCGACCCCCATTGAACCACGTTTCAAACCCTAGCCAACATAACCCTAACATCGAACCGTGCACTAAACCCTCGAGCCATTCTTAATTTTTTACCTAGCCAAGCCCGAGCCACCCCGAGCCATCTTCAGACCACACCTCCCGTGGACCCTCATGAACCCTCCAGCCGAAGCCCCACAAATCAGAAGGAACCTGCAGCCAAGACTCCTTCAAGTGCTAGGACTCTTGCAACTCGCCTAGGACGTTAACCACCGAGCCAGCCCCTGACCCAGACCCTTGTGCACCCTCTCAGGACTCTAGATACCTGGCCTAGCCCAGCCCCCTGGCTGAGCCACATCACTTGCGCACAGCTGCTACATGTACATATAAATCATGTTTTGGATCAAATAACATGCTTTAAAAACCATATTGATGCATAAAACGAAAATAAATAAAAGGTTTACTTGTTTATCATGCAAAACATTTTCAAATACTTATTAGGGTGTGATGGATGAGAAAAGAGAAGAAATATGACGTGCTTTTGCGTATTTAACGCACGAAATTTCGTTGACGAAGCGAAGAACGGCGACGAGAAAACCTTGGGTGAATTTTCCTTGAAATTCGAAGCTTTCCTTGCTTCTTTTTGGTGTGTGCCGTGTGATTGTAAGAGAACAAGAGTCCTTGTAAATTGTTTGGGAGAAGGGGCGTGTATTGTTATGACTTATGTGTAGTGTTTAGGCTTTTTTTTTATTTGTTAAATAAAACTTGATAATAGTTTAGGCTCATTAACATGGTTAGTTTGGCCCATTAAGCCCATTAGTGCATTAAATAAAATATTTCGTTTAGGAAAGTTTGTGAAATTATTAGCCGAGTTGTCAAAACGTTCGTATTTTTTTTGAAAATCGTATATCGCTAAAATTACGTCTCTCATATAAAATCACCTCAAAACCCCTTATTTTCAAAAATAATAAAAAGCATCAACCTTATTTTAAATAATTAAAAACAATTATTTAATAAAAATACTTTCATTTTTTTCCTGTCATCGGTCTCCGTTCCTCGATCGCATCCCGAATAACCTTTAAAAATTCATTTTAATGCATTCAAGTAGAAAACTACTATAAAATCATATAAACATATCAACACAATCAATTTAGCAATTAAAATAAATTAATTAGCTATTTTCCATTTTCCCTATATTTGCATGCAGTTGGATTATGTCGTCTTATTTTTGGACCTTATATTCATGATGATATTGGAGGACTTGATGCAAATGAGGATGTTTATGAATGATATTGGAGGACTTGATGGTTGAACTTGCTGGATTGATGGTGCACATAACCCGATGACCATTGCTAGTTTTCCGCACTATTATGATTTTACAGCACTTTAAAGATTTTATGACTTTCATGCTTTTGAGTGGTTTTTGAAAGGATTTAAGAGTTTATGCTATTTTTGAAAAATGCTAGCTTTAGGTTTTGGTTTGACGATTTTACGTTTTGCACTGCGTTTTGGATTTTGAGTAAAATATTTGGTTGAGTATTTTAAATGGTGCAAAAGTCTGTGTGTGTATATATATATATATATATTTATAAATTTTGGCCGAAGCCTTAAGGGTTTGGAAAAAAATTATAATATATTTTAAAGAAAAACGAGTAGTAGACGTTTCAGTTTCCATGTCAGCTTATATGGTAGACGTTGTCAGCACCCACAATGCATAAAGAATATCGCTTCTCAAGAGCTGCTCATTGAAAGCCGATAATAGAGAATTGGACTATAAGAGGAAAAAAAAAGAGTCCGCACACAGAACACTTTTGTAACTGCGAGTGTAGTTTGCAAATGTGGAAGAAGAAGTGCATATTATGTAGATTACAGATTTAAAATTGTGGTGCTAAGTGTCAACCATTGATCTTCACTTGAGTTTTTGCAAAGAAGAAATGTGCCATGTAATCTAATACAGACGGTGGCTCATAGTAAACAATCTCGGTAAAATGCACAGAATAAAACAAACAAGATGCATGCCACATGCACATACACAGAGAAGGAGGAAGGGTTAGATACATTATTGGTCACTATGTATTCAGAACTACTAATAAAATAAGCCTGAGGCAGCAGCTAGAACTAGACACCCCTAAGCATTAAAAAATAGCACAAAATAGAGAAAATATAAGTATGAGCACAAATGTAACAAAACCTGGCATAGCGTTGTTTTTGAATTCTTGAAAGAGATTTCATTGACCCAAATGTAGATACCAACAACCTTCATGCCACCCAATAGCATCCTTGAGACCTAGAAGGCAAAATCAAGAGAGGACATCATTAAAATCTACTCCAACGTTTAACAAGGCTAGAGCTATGAAATGTTTAAGAATGGCAATCCTGTATAAGTTAAAAAGGAATCATGATAAATGTTGAGGAATAGATCAAAGAAACAATCAAAAAATGAGTAGATAATCAAGTAGCAGAAGTAAAAAGACAAAAACGTGAGCTGAAAACTGGTATATAACCTGGCGAGCGTGCTCGGAGACCCAGTCGATACCAATAAAGAGCGCTGAAGCCTCAGCTTGAGATTTAGATTTGAATGAATTCTTCTTTTTATTTCTGTCATTTTCCCCAGTGCCGCCGATGACCGAACACGGCGGATCCCCGGTATCGTTTGATGGCGACGGTACCAAATCATACACGAATCCTTTATCCAACTTTGGACTCAGCTTCCCGATGACAAGCCCTACCTGCAAAAACCCAAGAACCAAAATTCAAAATTAAACATCTGTAAAAAACCAATAAATCCAATGCCAAGCAGTGAACATTTTGAATATCACCAACCTGCTATGGGAGACCAGAGCCAGTGAGGCGGTTCTCTGCCAATTTCAGCTGCTGCTCATCTCCAACCACCGCTCTGACCATGATTTATCGGTTGTCTGCGAGATCTTTGGGGGCTTTTGTTTAATGCGTCGCCTCGTCTGTATCATTATATATATATACAGCTAACGTGCAGAAGTTAGTGAAGTGTCATTGACTCATTGCTTTATTGTATATGTGATTTTTGCTTTTATGTGTGATCCGCACACCTAACGGCCCCACACAGAGCTGCCCCGGTCTGTGAAGGAAGGGTAAATCATGGATATGCTTGGTCAGTTAAGTACTCAGGGAGAGGAAGGCTCGCGATATGGGCGCGATAAACAAGGCCGAATACACCTTTGTGGGATTCGAACACTCATTACCTTCTTTTTTCACCAAGGCCTTTGCCATGTGCCTCTGTGAGCCCTTTTTTTGCTTTTATCCTTATATATCACGTGTGTCCATAAGAAAATACGATAGATGTATAACATATAAAAATTGATATATAAAATTTATTACAAAGTTATTTAAACTAAATAAATTAGCACATGTGAGATATCTCACATATTAAATTTACGAGACAAATCTTCGATTCGAATAAATTTATGAAAAAATATATTATTTTTATTTTAATAATATATTACTTCGTCTTTAGAAAATAGATATGTGATACCAGAGTATATATTCAAATTATTTCAGATGAATATTTTATTAGGCAATTGTCTTAACTTCATTTGCATGTTATGGGCTTAATTTAGAGGAAGATTAAGATACATAGACATCAAGAAACTTTCATTTACGAAAATATTTTTTTTTCCTGTAAACACCATATTTTTTTCCTTTTTAAAATTGTTATTTTAAATAATAATTAACAAATATATCATTAAATGGGCTTTTTTTGGCCTTTCCTATTAATTAAAATTCTGGTTATCTCCTTCTCTTTCACAACAACGCTTTCTTTTTTGTTTTTGGTTTCTCTCTTCCCATTTCAAAAATCACAGAGAAAGTTGTGCAAGATTGGCTTCCATAGCTATAGAGAACACCAGATCAGTCCTAGTCACCGACGAGCATGCCACTGGACTTTCACTTTGTCGCACAGGTTAGTTGTATTGAGAGGAGAAGTTTGTTTTCTCCAAACTTTTATCGATTCTATCATGTGATGTGCGTGTGTCTGCATATTTATCAAAAGTAGATACAATCAATTATTAAAAAAATAAAGAAAGTTGGTGTAAGAATAACTTTTACAGACCAGTGTTTCAATGCACAGTAGCAATATCAGGCTAAGAACACTATCAAATATTATACACAACCATGCATCAAACATGTTCCAGTCTCCCCTCGCCATCCTCCGACATAGACTATCTAAGTTTATTATATAATTTACTTTGATCCTATATTGCAGTACTTTATTAGATAATTTTGATTAATTGCGCCTTTCACCTTCGAATATTTGACTTTTTAATGACCTCCTCTCTCATGTCTCGCATTTGAATCTTCGAAACTGGTAATATATAGGTAATAAATGGTTATTCGATTTTTCATTTGTTTGTTTGTGGATTAATTGAAATTTAATAGGAGGTGAATTTCCTAACCCTCCAACTTGATCTTTTAATATCAAATATTTCATTCCGTCCACCAATTTTGAAGTTGATTTTTTTTCCCGATCATGATCTCCTCTCTTTGAAGCTTGTTGTTGATAGAAGAAAGAATCTCAGAGATGATTGCACAAAAGATTTGGGTATGTTCATTTATTTTATGAAAAATATTTATTTTTCATATTGCTCTATAAATTACAAGAATTTCAACATAATTGACTATTTAATTAATTGATATTACTAGATGTCTGGATCTTTTTTTCAGGTTAATCTTCAATCTCAACAATCAGAAGAGAAATATTTTAGCAAATTTACTATACATTCCAAATATCAAAAAGTAAGTGAATTTATATTAGATTGCTTGAATGAGCAGGACATGCACTTCATGGTTGAAAAAACACAATTTGACAATCTGATTAAGTATGCTGCAGATTATAATTTATCTAGTCAAATTTTATAGTTTATAGTGATGAGACAAGTGTATGTAATAGATGGTGATGAAATGTGGTTTGTTGTGAATGATAAACCAATTAGGTTTTCTAGACTGGAGTATGCATTGATAACATGGTTGGGTTGTTTTGATATTTTTCCTGAAGAAGTACTAGAAGTTTCAGACTTTTGTGGTAGACATTTTGCAAGGTAGTAATAAAGTATCTGTAACGAAGTTGAAGGATTTGAAAAGTATGGATGAGTTGTTGATTAAATAGAGAGAGAAGATGGCTTGTTTGTACTTCGTCTGTGGTGTACTATGGCCTATAGCGCCAGTTAAGAATCCTCAAGTTGATAAAAATGTTTTTAGCTTGATTGGCGATTTTGATGTTTTTACTGAGTACTCTTGGGGTATGTTCATTTATTTTATGAAAAATATTTAATTTTCATATTGCTCTATAAATTTCAAGAATTTCAACATAATTGAGTATTTAATTAATTGATATTACTAGATGTCTGGATCTTTTTTTACTTCAATCTCAACAATCAGAAGAGAAATATTTTAGCAAATTTACTATACATTCCAAATATAAAAAAGTAAGAGAAATTATATTAGATTGCTTGAATGAGCAGGACATGGACTTCAATGATTAAGTATGTTGCAGATTATAATTTATCTAGTCAAATTTTATGGTTTATTAGTGATGAGACAAGTGTATGTAATAGATGATGATGAAATGTGGTTTGTTGTGAATGATAAACCAATTAGGTTTTCTAGACTGGAGTATGCATTGATAACATGGTTGGATTGTTTTGATAATTTTCCTGAAGAAGTACTAGAAGTTTCAGACTTTTGTGGTAGACATTTTCAAGGTAGTAATAAAGTATCTGTAACGAAGTTGAAGGATTTGAAAAGTATGGATGAGTTGTTGAGTATAGAGAGAGAAAGAAGATGGCTTGTTTGTACTTCGTCTGTGATGTACTATGGCCTATAGCGCCAGTTAAGAATCCTCAAGTTGATAAAAATGTTTTTAGCTTGATTGGCGATTTTGATGTTTTTAATGAGTACTCTTGGGGTACAATAGCTTTCAAAAGAGTTGTTTGTGATTTGAAATATGATTTAAAGAAAAAAGAAGTTGTATTGAGCGAAAAAGCAGAAAAATGTAAGTCTTCGAACAGTGGAACTCGTGATATGATTGGGTTAATCTATCTGCTACAGGTAAGTACATATTTTTGCAATTTTCCATATGTTTAGAATATGGTTGATTATATGTGTTCTTATAATGAAGTAGAGCCTAAGTTGTGAGAGACCACAAAAGTCACGATTTCCTCGAAAATCATACAAATGTAAAAGATTTCCAACAATGGTAAAAAATATATGTAATACAACCACTCCATTAGTAGATGATGGACCACTCAACCAGCACAATATCACAGACCACTAAATAGTGGTACACCAACTAAAAGATGTCGGCCACAACTGGCAAAGCAAATTACATGTCTGAAATCCGAATTTCAAATCTACCAAGACTTCTATACATATCAGGACAGTAGGAAGATGAAGACATCATTCAATCTTTTTATTTTTCTTTCAAAAAAAATTGTAATGATTTCAATTTATGTGTGTTGTAATTCCAGCTACGATAAGTAGTTATACACGTTTATTCCCCTCTACAGGAGGTTACTATGTAATAATAATATGTTATATATTTGAATAAAAGAAACAAGTCTTACTACCCCTCTCATGTATTATTTCAAAATTAAACTTTGTTAGGATTGATTAATATGGGTAAAGTGTTTAGAAGGGGGTTGAATAAACACTTCGGCCTTTTGAAATCTTTTTCAAATATGAAGCAGTCCTTTGATAAACTGATCCTGAAATCATTTGTGTCTATATCGATCAGTTAACTAATAATATTGCGGAAATAAACTGAAGGATAGATTGAATATTTTGGTTAGGATATCGTAATAACTGAATGAATAAAAATGATGCATACGAGGATTTTTATGGATGTTCAGAGATTTCAGCTATTCCTACGTCACCCCTTCTATATCAAGAATAGGTTTTCACTAAAAGACTTTGACTAATTACAATGAACTGTAATAATCAACTTCAGTTTGGACTTAAACACTGTCAAACTGAAACTCTTAGTTTCTCTTACAAAACTTATCAATTGAAAACTGAATAGCTCGAATGATTAGCCTAAATGCTACAAATATATCAATGAATTGTGAGTTAATGATTGAGATTTGCAAACTGAATAGAAACTTGAAGATATATTGTAACTGACTGAAAAATGGATTGATCTTTGTAGTTCGTTACTGACTGTTGTTTTTCACTTGCTTCACTAACTTCTTCATGAACGAACTTCTCAGATATTTATAATCTTTGATCCCAACGGTCATATTGAATGCATTAATTAATGATATCCGTTGAGTCGTCTTTTAGTCCATATAGACAACCTTTTTCTGACAGAGGTACGAGTATCAGACTGTTCTGCTTCGTCTGTTTTGTTTTGGCACGGAGTGTCAGTTTTTCTGCTGAGATTCAAATTACAGCTGATGACGTGGCTAACTGATCAGGAGTCAAATTGGTCGACTGAGTAGTTCAGCCGGTCTATATCGGTTCTAACTGATCTCCTTCTAGTTTGATTGTACTGATATCAGTTCTATTATTCAGTTATGCTATATCAGTTTACATTCAGTTCTGCTCTTCAGTTCTTTATTCATTTGATTTATCAATTCGAGACTTACTGACATTTATGAGAAGTTCAGTTTATTTACTTCAGTTCTTGGTCTGTTTTAGTTCGATAAGTCTCCTTCAGTTCTGATATCAGTTGCGTTCTCTCAGTTCAGTTACTGGTTCAGTTCAGGTCTTCTGTTTGGTTACTGGTCAGTTTGTCAAACTCTGAAACTTATAAATTCTAACTAACTTTTTACTGTACAACCTGAGGTAGAAAACGATACATTGTTGTGCTAAGTACCGTTGAAGATATCCATATCAGGAACCATCTGTTGCGACTTGCGTGGTTAGGCTGAGGAGCAGTTTGTAAAACTCGATGAATTCAACCCGACGACATTTCGATCAAAAAAGGTAAAATATAATTTATTTTACTAATATTCATGATATATAGGTTGTAAACATTGTATAGACCTATGCATTTGAGCAGACTCAATAGTTATAACAACACAACATACAGAAAAGAGAACTCAAGAGTGATTTTGAAAATTTTCAAATAAAATTGAAAACTTAAACTAATTTTTAAGGAAATGGAACAAGGTTTAGATGAAACTAGTGTTTGAAAATTTGTTTGAAATTTGTCCTTCTTTAACGTGTCCATAAAATAATTTATATTTAATCAACTAAATAAGTAGCATACACATGACCTCTTAATCGATTATACACAGTAATATGTCGATCAAATCATAAATCCAATTGTAACAATTTATCGATTGAAAATCATTCATTAATAGAATTTATATGATTTCAAAATTACACACACACATATACATGTATCATAATGTAGAATAAAGCATACGATGGGCAAAATAGTAAAACAGTAAACAGATCCATGTTCTAAACATCAACTCAGCTTAACAATGTATGGCCTCTACAACAAAATGAATGAAGTTGATCGAAAACAGAAAAATGCAGACACTCGCTTGATCCCACAAATATCACAATTTTCGTCGACTCATAGTCTGAGTCGTCCTTGATTTGCATGTTTCATTGGGTAGAGTCCAGATAATATCATCAAGATTGCTGCAGAATTTCTTGTAGAACTGCAGAACAAAAAATTTCATCTTCTGCTATCCATTTCATCCTACTGACAAAAAATGCAAGTGATGAGATAAGCAAATAACACCTTGAGATATTCATCAGCTTCTCCAGCGGCTTTCTGAATGTCAACCATGATAAATGTGGGAGCTATTTGAAATATCTGAGGAAATATCCACGGTGAAACAAAAATATCAGGAAAACAACCTGCGTAATATGAAACTCATATAGAACATAGAACATCTGATTTCGAAAAACCAGATTCTAGAAATTTTAATCGTGAAACTGTTAATTCATTGGAGATGATCAAGAAACACGAAAACTAAATGATTTTTAATGGCAAATTTGCTTTCAAGGGATTCAAAAAAAGAGCAAGAATTCCCATGGTGGTCAAGTGATGAGAATGAATGAGTAACGTCACCTCCATAATTGCTGAGAAATGTGAGGTCCTGTTTGCTGAAAGGCCTTCTACTCTCATCTATAACAGAATAGTTTGAAGCTCGATCCACGAAAGCGAGAAAATCGAGTTTTAGGGGGAAAATGAAAGTAAAAAAGTGTACCTTTGTAGATATACCTTATAGTTGCGTATATGGGTCTTAAAGCCCATTGATTATGCAACAACTTCCATACTTGACAAAACAACCTTAGCCTACTTTTGTGAAACAAATCGAGTCTGATGCTGAAGTGACTCCTGATCAAGGCAAGCAAGATATGAAAATGGTATAATAGTAGTGACATATTTAGTGAATGCCGAATGGTAAAACTTGCGGAAAATAATTGTGCTCCAAAGTGAAACATAACTGCCATTAAAATACACAACAAATCGCTGCACTTTCTTTTGGAATTTCATCTATATGACTGAAAATTCACATTGTACTTGATAAGCAGCATTTCAAGAAATGCAGTTTATGTTAGAAACTATAATAACAGTCTGTTTTCTAGAGTTCTCATCCATATTTTAATTTTCATTTATTAAATTTTTAAATAGTTTAATTATATACAAATAGAAAATATATTACAAAACAGGGCATATGCGGTTTATCCATGATAGCTATCCATGAAAAGCTCATAATACAACAATCATCTCTTCATATAAGTGAAAATACTTTGAACTAAATCCGTGAAAATTTTCCTTCAACTAAATCACAATAAAGTTACATAAAAAGTATCATAACTCTAATAATAGCATGTTAGGTTAGGTTTCATAATATGTTGTTTAATTTCTAGCATAAATCTTCTTTAGCAACTCAAAAAACAACAATACCTAACAAACCTGGAAAACATTTCCAGAAACATTTGAAAAAGGCTCACAAAATTTAAGAGTTGAAACTAGTAGAAAGAACAACCAAACATTGCCGGATATTTTACCTTCCTGCGGTCGAACAATGATGCCAAGTTTAATCCTTGCGACAGAATAATCATATCAAATGCATTGAGAGCAAGAGGCCCCATATCCTCTTGACTTTGTTGCTCGGTAGGCAATTCTTCCTACAGAACAAGATATTGTCGCTCTTGAGAAATAAATAAAACAGACAGAAATATCAAAGATAATATTACTTGTGAATTTTACTAAGCAAAGCACTATACATTCATAGAAGGATAATTATGTCTGGGGCAAATAAAAAGCCATGATTTAAAACATCATTCATTAAATCACACATCAACAACCATCTCGAGTCCTTACTCCGTATTACATGTTTAATGTGCCATGACTATACTTTCTGGCCTCATTCTGCAAACTGGATAAATCTTTTGTTACACGGAGTTTTATTTAAAGTAGGAAGACTATTTTCACTCTCTGAACATACAAAAAGATGTTAACTAATTAATAATAAAATAAAAAAAGGATGGGTATTTATGAAACCTTTTAAGTACTTTTTACAATCTACGAATCATGGCAACGTGGTCAAGCTTAAGAATACTATTATAACTGTGTTGTTTTGTGGGTCACTTGAACATGAACAGCAAATCTAAACCTTGTGATTGGGCTTGTAACTAAAATCAAGATCATTATTGAAAACTGTTTGTTATGTTTAGTAAAACGCTCATGAATCATTAACATTTAATGCTGGAATAAAAGAAAACAAGGGATCTGTCCCACCATCACTCAAAGAAGGCAAATAAGTACTAACGGCGCTAATTTCATTCTAAAGAGGCTACCATGTATAATCTTTTTTTGAGCATATTTTATCATATAAGCCAATAAATTGTAAACAAGTATCATCATAAGGAGATCTTTTAGGTTAATTTTGGTTGCTTGGATGGGATTGGATTATAATTCCATCAAATGTCTTGTTGCAATTTTATGTACTGATAATTTCTCACACATCAATCAAATCATTAATCATTTATCTCACATCAACTGAATCATTAACTACAAAATTATAATATTACCCGTCATCTATTTATTTATTTATTTTTACTAATTACTGAAAATGATAAAAATTTAATTACATCATCTTATATCAAATTTAACCATTCAAACCAAACAAATTATTATTTATTCAATTATATTCCACATCCCAATATAATTTATCTATATAACCCTGTCAAATCTCATCAATTCAACTATATGGACCCTTAGTGTTTCAAAACAAATATCTACAACACAAAATAGCAGCCCAAGCCTAAAATGCTTCTCAACAGCCAAGTTATTTTTGCATACAGCTACAGCATTTAGAATAATTTCCTGCAGTTGCAGAAACAAAGCGAAAGAACCGCTGACCTCTGGATCATCAAAAGCTGCATCAACATCATCTAAATTAATGTCTTCAATTTCAGGAAGTTTGACTGGAATATAGTTCCTTTTAAACCACTCATCATTTCGGATCTCTTCAATTCGAATCCGCTGCACAAATTATTCACACAAGGAAATGAAGAGATCAGTGCTGACCAAATGTACTTTCTTCAGATTCACAAAGAACAAAGTACATATTAATGGTTATTGATGAACAAACACTTGCATGTTTCGTGCACTTCATATGTAGAAAAGCTCGGTAGCTTTATAAATACAGAGAAATACACAAGTTCAACCGTAGGAATCTTAGCAGCTATATTTTATTTTGTAACCTCATCTTTTTACCGAAAGTCTCAGTTTCCCAGCAAAATGATAGATTAAACCTATAACAACACCTCAATATGTCCCATGTGAAGTTGCATATGGATCATAACATTAACAACATGAGCATTTATCAAGGAAAAGACTTCGAATTAAGAATAAATAGCAAGGGGGCCACAAGAATCTTAACACCAAAACTCAATTCAATGTGCTGTGATAAATAAATATAACTTCGAAAGCAGAAAACACTCACTGTTTCAGGATTCGGGTCTAAAATTCGATGGATCAAGGACCTCGCTCCAACTGGGAACCAGGATGGACAAGAAAACTCTGCTTTCTCAATCTGAATAAAGTATTTAGAAAAGTTATAATAGAAATATATTATGTAGCATTAGACATTCCTACACACAACAAATATTTAAATCCCCCGTATGTCATGCATGGTATCTTTTGTATAATTATGACCTCCACAATAAGAGTAAACTATATAGACATGATAATTAATAAAGTCCACATCACATTATGGCTAGATACCTTGCCATAAAGTGTTGTAAGATCGATCTCATCAAATGGCAGATACCCTGCCATCAGAACATATAGGATCACACCACATGACCATGTATCCGCACAAGCACCATTATAACCCCTATGACTAAGAACCTGTAACACAAACACCAATATAAAACATAAATGATTCTCAATATTTGATAGTTAATTGAATCAGGAAAAAAAACCTCAATCAATAACCTCTGGCGCAACATAATTAGGTGTACCGCAGGTTGTCCGGAGAAGGTCGACTCCCTGTGAAAAACATTGTCATCAGCACCATTTATTTAATTTTCATGTGTTCAACTTTACTCATTTTACAGATAATAATTATCAAAGATCTCACTTCTGCAGGTAATGCGCTGAGCCCAAAATCAGATATTTTAAGATTTCCTTGTGAATTTAGTAATAGATTTTCAGGCTGCAAGCAAGTAACATGGAAGTGAATTCTCAGTTCAATGAATAACTCTAAGATTTCTTTTATACAAGTCCATGAACACCTTCAAGTCTCTGTGATAGACTCCCTTGCTGTGGCAATAATCCACGCCATCAATGAGCTGCTGGAAGTATCTTCGAGATTCAGATTCACTGAGCCGCCCATGGTGAACCTAGATCATAGATTTTGTATAAAATTTATCACACGACCACATAATGTTCCAGAAGCAATTGCTCTCAAAGTGAAATGTACCTAGTTAAATGGACTCACAATTTTATCAAACAATTCACCACCAGTGATAAATTCCAAGATGATGTAAATCTTTGTGTGGCTTGCTATGACCTAATAGGAATAAATTTCAGTTAATTATACCAATCAGCGAGAAACTATCCAACAAAAGAACATAAAAGATTCTGGTTCCAATCTCCTTAGAAAACAACTTAAATCTTATACTCTGGATTCTGAGTCATGCCTCGTGTAAACGAACAACATGAGGATGTCTAACACGCTTCATTATAGATATCTCTCTCTTTATCTGCAAGACGAGAATGACAATCTGGTTAATCATAAATTTCAGATCGGCTAACTGCAATACTTTTAGGGGCATCCAAAGCAAAAATAGCATAACTCCAGTCTGTGCACTAAATTCTATATAAAGTTATCAACTCCGGAAATTAAACATATGGACAACTTTGGCGAGAATCCTGAAAATCTCCGATTCATGAAATTATTACCTAATTTTGCAGGTTAAAACTTCAAATTCTAAGAAATTCTCAACCCTCGGCAATTTGATATACACCAAAAGAAACAAAAAATAACCAGAAAGGGAATCATAAACAATTAAAGAAACACTAAATCAGTCTAAACTTCTCCTCCATTTAGCTCATAGTAACTGCGACAATTCCTTTCTTATCAGTCCAAAACTCCAGAGAACTTCAAAAAGCCAAAAAAAAAAACAAAGATACTGGAAAGCACCCAGTTCCTTCCTGAATCCAACCAAAACAAGTTCAACAAACACAAATCTAATGAACAAAAAATATAAAAAAAATCCCGAAGAGTAAAAAAAAGCCGACCTGATCAACCATCTAGTGTTTGATGATGGTGGAGCGATCGAGCACTTTCATGGCCACGCTTTCTCCAGTCTCTGTATTCTGAGCAAACCGCACTTTTGCAAACGGCCCTTCTCCAATTGTCCTTCCCACCTCATACTTCCCAACTTTTCTTATCACCATTTTCACCTTCTTCAATCGCTCTAAGTTTTCACCATTTATTTCTCAAAAGGAAAATATATTTTTCTGGTATAATTTGGGTCTCTGATGACTTCATTGTTGATTGCTAGTGTAAATTTCGATCAATTCCCAGAAAATTCGCTCATAAAAATAAAGAGAATTTCCAAAGTGGGTTCAGAAATCGGAAGAGAGAACTAATTATAGAATAAAATAAAGTAAAGCAGTTCAAAATGGAGATGGCGATTGATACTGGGCCTCCATTCAGCAATGAGTGGAAAAATGATTTACTATCGCGATCAATTCGGCAAAAGAAAATTCTCCTTTCGTTATTCTTGTGGTAATTTTTATAAATTCCAAATGGAAGGATGGCGGTGAGCTTAACGTTCAGTGTAAAATCGGCGGTCCGCCGTAATATTGGGCGGCGCGCAGGGTGGCGTATTTTGGAGTAGAACCCGTACCTACACAGCACCTAACAGCTGTGTTAAATTGTCTTTTGAACGAGGTGCAATCAAGTTATATAATATTCAATTTAACTGGTAAATATAAATATGGTAAATAAAAGAACATGAACATAAAAATATTAAATAAATCTTTTTAAAACAGATATTGATATCTGTAAGAAGTTGATATTGAAGTTAGTTTTCAGAAGGTAGCCTACATAAGATTCACAAATAAACTGTCTCATATGTCAATATTGTGAGACATATTTTTAATCTGATTATATTTATAAAAAAATATTACTTTTTATTGTAAATATGGATCATTCAACATGTCTCACAGAATAATTCATGGGATTCATCTATCAATAGAAAGAATTGTAGATCTTGATTAGTTTGAATTTGATTTTTGAAGAGTAAGATCACTTTATTGTTATATAATAATTAGTGCAAAGGGAATAGAGCAACAACCGATTGAAAAAAGTCAATAAGTTGATTATATTGTTAAAAGTAAAAATTTACGGTAAAAAGTAAAAATCTCAAACTCAAAATATATTAAACTACACATTTTATAAAATTTTCTCTCTATTCGATTGTATTTTTCTTCACAAATTGAGAGATTTTTTTATAGAATTTCTTTGGAATCCAAAAATAAATAAATCATTACATACATCATCATACACTAATTTTTAATATTTACAACTCTTATTTTCAACATTCAAATATTTCAACTCTAATTTTTCGACACTCCCCCTTGTGATGATGATCATGATACAATGATTGTCTTCATTACGTGTTTTTATACTGTCTCGTTAAAAATTTTACTAGGAAAAAGCCATTGTGATAAAAATCATAGTAAGGAAAAAAGAGTGCAGTCACGTAAACTCCCCCTCATGTTAATACGAACGATTATTCATAAATTTCGTAGATTGTAGAACCCGAAAAATCAGATTACGTATAAGCTATACATAATTGCTATTATTTAAATTAAAAATGATTTTTATGCATTCTGTTTAATTCCTTTCAAAGTGTGTTAAGTTATGATTATTTATTTTAATCGCAAGAGTTTAGTTTTATCTTTTCGGATCAATACGCGAGGGCGGACTGGAGTTTGAAAAATTGAGATAAGATTAATAATAAGAAAATATCCCTAAATTTAAATTAAGTCAAGGAATAATTTATTTTAATGAGAAAGAAGGTTTTTAAGATTTATTTAAATTAATTGGATATAAGTTATTAAATAAGTTCTTTTATGTTCAATATTTAATTAAAAGCCTAAATTAGAATGTGTATTCAATTGGGATAAATTAATCTAAACCTAATATATTCAAGAAATTAAAACCTAACATTTTAATAATAAATTGTTAGCCCAAGCCATGCCATGCAAGATTGCTATCCTAAATTAAATTGTTAATTCACTAAAATACATATTGAGTGTTTAAAGCTTTAGAAATTTAAAATACCTTGCATTTAGACCACAATTTCGGCCATCACCTAACTCATCAAAACCATGATTTACGTGTAGCATGAAGGAAAGGAGATATTTGAATTGCCAATCAAACTCATCACTTGTACCTTCTATCTTAATGTATTGCATGACTCATTATTCATCTTGGTAACCTTCCCCTTCATTACTTAACATTTCCTCCACCCCCCACCTTCGTGAATAACAAAGAAACTAGCAGCTTGAATCGTGAGTAGCAGCTAGAAAATAAGAGAGAAAAGAAAATACAACTCTGTCTCCGCCGCATCGTGTTCGTCGTATTGATTTGTTTCTTTCAAAACCGATTTTCAGGCATGTATATATCGATTTTTTCTCTTCAATCAAGTCCTATAGATATTTTTACGCATTATACATTCATGGTTTAAGCAACAAACGAAATATGACAGCAAAAGACACAAGAATTCTGCACAGCCCCCTTGGCCATTTGCGTTGCACCTCACAGTTTGAGTTGTTTTTGTTGGTTACAGGAAGTTGCTCGGTCCCAGGCACCCAAGGCTGCATCTAGGCATGTACTAGGGTGGGTTAGAGTCATGTTGGTTTATTGGTTCAAGCCCATGCACTTGAGACAAATACTTGACAGCAACTTCTCCCATAGTTGCAAGTTTGAGTCACGATTTCTGTGTTTGATTGTCTAAGGAGAGTGTTCGGATTGTGGTTGGTCTAAGGCCTGTAACCATGGTTAGAACCCTCCCTTAGCATGTCTAGGACGTGACCAAGACAACCTTTCAAGGCTTGGTTCACGAGTACATCAAAATTTTAAAATAACCATACAAGTGCCCCTCGATTTTTCTTGTTCTGGTGTGGGTGAGTGAAGCTTCGGCTTCTTGGGGTTTGGGTGGATCTTGGTTGGCTTCTAGCCCTTAGCCATGGTTCACACAATACCTCATGATGTCTAGATCAAGCCATGGTCGATCATTTGAACATTGGAATGATATAAGACAACAAATAAAGCAACACACCCCACGGCGTGCAGCATGGTTCTCGGGTGGGAGCTTAGTGGTGTCCTAGGTGTTTGCATGAAATGTGGTTGGCCAATTGCCCTTAGCCATGGTTTGAGCCACCCCTTAGAATGTTGGTAAGAGACTCTGGTCGGTGGTTCAAGCCCCAATAGCCATTAGTTTTTTAAACAAGGAAAAGCAAGTGCAGCTGCTGTCACGCACTTTGACAGCAGCATCGCTTCGGTTCAGGAGGCTCGTTTGAGTTCTTGGTTGGCTTTTAGCCTCTGGCCTTGGACTGAACAGTACCTCAATGAGTTAGGAAGGTCGTTTTTTTGGCCGTGTGTGATTTGGTTAAGTTTAGAGGTCGTACGAGAATTTACGATGCAATGTGCCAAAGTGACTCTCGAAAGAGCGTTTCAAGATTTTGGCCTCCATTCACTAATTTTCGTGGATTACAATTTTTAGGGTTATTATTTCATCATGTTAAGTGAATTTTAATCATGACTAAACGATGGTTCGATGTTGGTTCGGGTTGGTACGGAGTCATGGTTAGAAATTAAGTTGTTGGTCTCGTTGGCCCCGTTTTTGGTTCGATTACGAAGTTGTTCTCAAGATAAAAATATTTGCATGTGTCTCATGTTAGAATTAGGTCGCAGCAAGCCTGGGAACGATCCAACTCATTCGGTAAAAGCAGGGTTATAATTATATTACGTGCATAAAATATAAAATGTTTATTTTGAGATATATGTGATATGTCTTGTGTCCACCTCACGCTTATGGGATCTCCACCCGGTGACTTACGACCGGTTTATATTTATGTATGGGTACAGACATCCAGTCCAAGGGCTGTGGTGATCTATACCACCCAGTATACTGTGGTTTAGTCTGATCAGACGTTCATGTTATGTTACGGGCCACTTGCGTTGAAACATTATCTCTACCAGAAAAATCTCATTATGATATTTTATGACAGAGCTCTATCGAGCAAATTTTTTACGTATGATTTTTAGATATGCACGTATTTATAATTACTCATGACACGATTTTCACCTTACGCTTTACGATACGATATTTTTACGTTACACGAAATTTTATGATATATTTACTTTTTATTCACGGTATATGCATGTTGAGTCTTTAGACTCACTAAACTTGATTGTTGTAGGTACTGATGAGGTCGAGACCGAGGGCGGGAACCAGTGAGCTAGCTTGGGTCAGCAGTAGTAGGAACCCGAGGACCTCATGTTTCAGTTTATTCACCTTTTTATGTTCAAACTCAGTTTTATTATGTTGAATTATTTTTAAGTTGTTGAGTTGAAAAACAATATTTACTTCCACTGTTATTTTAAAAATTTAATCCATTTATCAGTTTATTCGATGAATGATGCATGTTATTTATTGAAAGAGAAAAATTTTAAATAATTCCGCAAAATTACGAATACGAAATACGGGCCTCTACATAGATTGCGCATCCCAATATTATATATATGCTTTCTTAATATTGTCGTAGGAAGTGCTTTTGTGAAGAGATCTGATGAGTTTTTACTTGATTGAATGTAACGAATATCAATATCTTTATTCTTTTCAAGTTCTTGGGTGAATGCGAAGAATTTAGGGAGAATATTTTTAATTATATCGTTTTTTATATATCACTCTTTCATTTGAGCAATACATGCAGCATTATCTTCGTATAGTATCATAGACTTCTTGTCAAATGATAATCCACATGAGATTTGGATATGTTCGGTAATTGATTTTAGCCACACACATTCACGACTTGCTTCATGTAGTGCAATAATGTCGACATGATTTGATGAAGTTGTTACGAGTATTTGTTTCTGTGAACGCCGAGAAATTGCATTGCCTCCACGAGTAAATACATATCCGATTTGGGAACGTGCCTTGTGTGGATCAGATAAGTACCCAGCATCAGCATAACCAATTATACTTTGATTGGTATCTTTTAAGTACAAAAGTCCCAAGTATGTCGTTTCTCGTAGATAACAGAATATATGTTTAATTCCGTTCCAGTGTCTCTTTGTTGGATATGAGCTAAATCTTGCCAGTAAATTTATAGCAAAAGATATATCAGGTCTTGTACAATTTTCAAGATACATAAGGGCACCGATAATACTTAGATATGGTACTTCTGGAACAAGAATAACTTTATAATCTTCAAATGGACGGAATGGATCCTTTTCTATTTTTAATGACTAACAATCATTGGAGTACTTAAAGGATTTGATTTATTCATATTAAAACATTTAAGAACATTTTCTGTATAATTTGACTGGTGAAAAAATATTCCACAATATTTTTGTTCAATTTTCAAACACAGACAATATTTTGTTTTTCCAAGGCTCTTCATTTCAAATTCTTACTTCAAGTACGACACAACTTCTTAAATTTTCTTAATCGTTCCAATGATGTTTAAATCATCAACATATACATCAATAATTACGCATCCGAATGTTGTTTTTCTAATGAAAACGCAATGTCATATTGAATTGTTTACATATCCATTTTTCATTAAGTGTTCACTTAGCCGATTATACCACATTCGGTCGGATTGCTTTAACCCATATAATGATTTTTGCAATTTCACAGAATAACATTCTCGAGGTTTTGAATTTTGTGCTTCAGGCATCTTAAATCCTTCAGAGATTTTCATATATATATATATATATATATATTACTATCGAGTGATTCGTATAAGTAAACTGTGACAACATCCATAAGACACATTTCTAAATTTTCAGATATCGCCAAACTAATCAAATACCGAAACGTAATTGCATCCATAACAGGAGAATCCGTTTCTTCATAATCAATTCCAAGCCTTTAAGAAAAATCTTGTGCAACAAATCGAGGTTTATATCTTACTATTTCATTTTTCTCATTTCGCTTTCGAATAAAGACCTATTTGTACCCAACAGGTTTTACACCTTCAGGCGTAAGGATTATAGGCCTAAAAACGTTACCATTGGGATTGAGAAAGAGTTTAGAGGGGGGGTAAACAAACTCTTTGAAAATATTTGCTTTTTAAGATTCTGTTTTCAACCGTTTTGAGGCGGTTGAAAATTCTTCTCAAACTGTTAGAAATGTGAACCACTGTTGGGTGCGGAAAACAATTCACAATTTCCAATGATAGCTTAAAATAGTTGGCAGGCTTATCAACAAAATATAGCTAGAAAAGTAAGTGTTTGCAAGAAATAAAACACAAGGTTTTTTATGGATGTTCGGAGATTGAAAACTCCTACGTCACCTCTTCTTCCTCTTTAGGAAGGATTCCACTAAAATACTTTGGCTTTACAAAACTCTTTGCAACAGCCCACTCCAATCAGGACTTATCACACTTTCTGTTTTGGAATTCTTGGTGATCACTTTACAATTATAGATTTTAAGAACACTCTGTTCACCAGACACCCCAACTTAATCAAAATAACCTAAAGGTTATTGATATAAGTAAATTTATTTTGGTAGCACGAAGATGATCCTAAAATTATCAGATATCTGTTTGTTCAGTGCGTGCTTATGAGTGATGAAGTAAGTAAGCTTTTGAGTGCGCTCTGAAACTTTCGAAGTATGCAAGCTTATTATAATTTTACTTTCGTGGATTCGAATGTATATTATGCTGCTCTTGAAAACATCCTTCTCTGTTAATATATGCGATAGTTCCAACGGTCAAAAAGATCGAGTAACATTAACTTTGTAATAGAGAAAGGCTGTGTCACCATCAGCTGCAAACACATTTAATGTTCTTCAGATATGCATTAAATGTTCTATTTGCTGGCATTTCCTTGAGTCTCGTTCTGAAGAGTTTGCTACAGGGTTTCCTTTTATGGTAACTGCTTTTATCCTCAGATCTTTCAAATATAATTGATCTTTCCTTTCTGGGATAGTGATATAAATATAGATAATTCTCGGGACTGATGTAGGAACACGTTGATTATGAAACCGGTGCAAGCTTTTGAATGTCCTGAACCGGTCAGAGAATGTTCTTCATTAAGTAGGTAATAAATATCCTTCTTTAATTATGTCTTTCAATCAATCGGTTGAGAGTTCCATCTTCTTTTATTCTGAGCCGTTTGAATTACTGACGGTCTGGAAGTCAGGCAGTCAAGTTTCTCTAGTATATCTTTTGATAGAGCGGTTAGAACTCTTTTGGCTTAAGCCAATTGAGAGCTGCGCGGTTGAGCTAAAATCTGTTACAAAAGATAAGCAGCTGTTTCTTGAAATAGTGAAGTGCTATTTTGATTTTTTCGATCAACAAAATATTTGGGTAATAATTTTTTTAACAATTTCCCCCTTTTGGTGATGACAAAACCCAGCTGCAATGCTATACAATTTTTTACATATATTAATGGCAGGCTTGTATTAAGACATAATAAAAAATTGTATTCATTGAGTAGATGAAATTACAATTTGATCACGAACCTAAACAGTTTAAACAAAAAACAGATATTGAAAAATGCTTTACTTTTGACCTGCTTGATCAGCTTCTCCCCTTTCTCTTATTTCTTTCATAACTGAAATTTCAGCTTGTTGGATGACTCTTTGTCTTTCTCTTTCCCCCTTTTTGACATCACCATGAACCAGAAAGTCCATAATTTCCGTGAGTTGAGCTCCTTGGGCATTCATATGTTGGTCAACATGATCTTGCAGACGATTTATTTAGACTGAGAGCTCAAGACACATGTTTAGATGTGCGGAATTATGCTTGTCTTAACGTAGGGAGATGCTGGAATTCATGGTGGAGAAGACTTTACAAAGATCTGACTTCATTTTATCTGACCTCATCATTTGAAAAGCATCTTTGAGATCAAAATGCTTGCGGCTTAGAGCAAGGATTGAATGGTCTATGTTGACAAGTTTTTATAGAATCTCTTTTTGGCCATCTTCTTCTGAATGATCTTCCTCTTCAGAGGCAGCCTGATCAGAACATAATCTGGCTTTGAAAGAGGCCAATTGAGAAGATGATGCTTTTCCAACAAATTTTGATGGCTGAGGCTCGTCGAGTTCCGCAGTTATGTCTTCAATTATTTTGTCAATATCAGCAGTTGAGGTAGAGGGTGACTTGCTAGTGTCAACCTTTTCATCTAGAGCTACAGATGTAGGACAATCTGTATCTATGCATGTTATAGTGACCTCATCATTCTGAAGATATTTGGAAGATGAAATTGACGGTTCTTGGAGAGTAACTAGAGGAAGGTCTGTAACAGGGAGGGTTCTTGGAGACAAGGATTTTTCTTTGTAGGTTGTTTTGTTATCAAAATCAGATAAAAACTGCACAGCCTCCTCAACAGACAGAGACTGATCTTCAGAGATGCTGACATGGATTGGCTGATTTGGCATTTTGATCTCATAGATCGCGTGAGAAGCAGGCAGAGAGTCTGAGACATCTTGGGGGCATGGTTGTTCAGTAATGGGATCATTCTCTGGTATGAGTATCTCAGTTGGGGGAAGAGTGTTTTCTTCAGTATTCAGTAGGGCATTTTCGACAGGCACTTCTGGTGAAGAAGGTTTAGTAAACGTACCAGATGATGTAGATGAATGATCCTGAATTGTGGATTTCTCTTTGAGCTTTTCAGGGCTCGGGTCTTCATGTAGTTTCAATGTAGAGTCAAGCTTACTCTGTTCTGCAACTGCTGGAAGGTGAAGGTCATGTCGCATTAGAGCAACATTAATAGCAAGCGATGTGGCATCCATCTCAAGTTGGGAGATAACGGCTAAGTCATCCTTTGCAGTAGGGCAGGTGGGATTAAAGTTGTTCCGTCTCAATTGAATGAGGGCTCGGAGAGTACTTTCTTTCATCTGAAGTTCCACAAAGTCTCGACAACATAGAGCAGTTGGAATATCATATGTTTTTGTCCATTCCAAGATGGACTGTTCAAGCTTGGCAGCTGATTTGATTTTACGGGTTTGAATCAATGAGTCAAAGGTTACAACGGTTCGAAATTGGACCCATTGATCAAACATTTCCATCTTCTTCTAAACAGCCTCATTGACACGTTCGCTGGTAAGGATAATGGCTGTATGGAATGAATTGGCTTTTGGTGGATTTTTTATCATGACTGGTTTGCCCTTTTCTGTTGAGAGAATGATAGGAACTCCTGAGTAAGACGACTCAATTTCTATTTCAGTAATTTGAATTCCTTTGAGCATTGTGGCAGAGATTGCGGGGATCGGGGGAGGAACCAGTGGTACAGAAAGATGTTTAATCAACTTGATTTTCATTGTTTATGGTTTTTCAGACCGTTTCTTCTTGAAAACTTGAGAGACTGGAATGTCGTCCTTGGATTCATCATCGGAACTAGATTTTAGGATCAGCTTCCTCTTGGTTTCTTTGGGAGTTGAAACCGTCTTCTTTTGCTTCTTTTGTTTCAAAAATTATACCCCGGTCTCTGTTTTGATGGAGACTATCTCCTCATCAGTTGGTCGATTCTTCTTGATAAAGTTTTCAACCGTTGGCCAATTGAACAACTTGGTCTTTTCAACTTCAGCCATATCTACCGGTTGAACCCCTGCATTAATCAGCATATGACAGATTTGAACCGTAAACCCTTGAGATTGGTTTTTTTTCTTTATCATAGCTACCAGTGTCTTGAACATAACATCTGACCAGTCGATCTGCAAATTTGATGAAATGGTGGCCATGACAAGAAATTTTTCCAAAGTTATTTTTTCATATGCACCAGCTTTGGCAAGAACTCCTTTTGCCACAATATCAGCCAACAGCCTGAATTCGATCTTCAGATCGCGTTTCTGATATGTCGGAGAAGAAATCGGAGACTCGGTGATGGAAAAATTGCTTCTCCAAAGTTCAATATTGCCCTCTGGAAGTGTGGAGAAATCAGAAATTCCAGCAGCAGGTAGTTTGAACAAATCAGCAAACATTTTCTGGGTGAATTGAAGATTTTTTTTCTTGAACAGTGCATACAATTTCTTCGTTCTTCGTGTATGCAGAATCGAAGAATTCCTTCAATAGAGTCTCGGGGTATTTGTCACTGCAGCCTAGAAAGGAACAAAGCCCAGAAGATTAAAGCATACAAAAACATAGCTTGCATCGGCTTGTTTGTCATAGCAAGTACTGATGCGAAGTTGAAAACAACTGTATTGTGAGCAATTGAGGCGACCATAATTGTGTTTTGAAGAAGGGAAATCGAAATAAATACCTGTAAGAAGAGCTTAGACACAATTTCGCGGAGAAAAAAATTTCGAATGTTAGTAGCAAGGTAATGATGAGGACGATGCAAAATCTTAATATGGATTTTCGGTTCAGAGAGTCTCAAAACAGTCCACGTAAAGGACTATTAGTGGAGGGATTTTTCTTTAAAAATTTTGAAAAGTTTTAGACTGCGGTAAAATGATTAATTTCAAATTTCAAAGAGATAACCGTCACGTCAACCAGGGCATACAAAGAGTTTGAGTAATTTTTACCAAATGACGTGGAAATATCGTCTCCCCAAAATAAAAACTGAACTGGTTGGATGATATGATTAGAGAGGAGGCGGTTGAAAAGCTCAGTAATTTATCGACTAAACCAATATTTCCCCTAAACATGTGCATAAAAGGTTTTCTTGGGAGATGAACCGACGATAGTTTGACAGATGAGCTCTTCATATCCTTGTGTCAGTCATAATGATGGCGACTCTTATCTATAAACAAAAGTAGAAGTATTAGCTACACAATCACTCGAAACACAACACATATAAAGAAAGATGGATAAGGGAAACAGTTCAAGCCAGCCGGATCTAGCTGAGAAGTTCATGTAGTCCATAGTTGAGGCCCGGAAAGCTGCTATGGAGGACAGCGGCTTGAAGAAGACATTGTCAACTTTGACGAAAGTCCAGGAACTCCAGTCCTCCCTTGGGGGAGGACTTGTTGTAGGGGTGGCAATACTGAAGAAGTATCAGCGGCGCCTCCGTGTTGCTGATGCTTCAGACATCTTCTCTGAGGAAGGTGTCTACCTCCTCATGCTCTTAAAAGAGAAAGGACCCTGAGACGGATTGCCGTCTCAGAAGACTTTATGCGCACCTCCATCGGAGGGTTGACCACCTGGTTGGCCTTCTGGAGGAGGGCGGTTAAGAAGGAAATGCTGCTGTACGCTCTCATCTTCATTAATAAAAGTACTTTTATGTTTTACTGTTGTCTCTCTCTTTTTATTTCCTGCATTTCAAACAACAAAAACAAATCATATCAATATAAATCTATTAAACCAAGCGTATTTCGGAAGTATGAAAACTTATCCTCTGGTAACGGTTTCGTGAATATATCAGCTGCTTGTTGATCCGTATGAATATATTCAAGCCGAATCTCTTTTTTCATGACATGTTCTCGGATAAAATGGTGTCTAATGTCAATGTGTTTTGTCCGAGAGTGCATAACATGATTATATGTGATTGCTATTGCACTGATATTGTCGCAGAAGATAGGAGATTCATTAGCTTGAATGCCATAATCTTTCAATTGCTGTTGTATCCACAACATTTGAGCACAACAACTTCCAGCCGCAACTGACATGAACCACTTGTACTTTTCCTGTCGATCTTACAACCGGCATAGTCTGCTTCTGAATATCTTATAAGATGAAGGCTGGAATCTTTTGGGTACCAAAGTCCCATATTAATAGTGCCCTTAGGATATTTAAGAATACGTTTAACGGCAGTAAAATGAGATTGCATGGGATTTGTTATAAGTGCAATTTATTGCACTTTCATTACTTGTATTTAACTTAGAATTTTATGATTCTTGAGCAGGTTTTATGTGATTTGTTGTTGTTTTTGTTGTTGTAGTTTCGAAGCTTAGGATGAGAGTTTGGAATAATAAATGTCCAATTGGAAAGTTCAAAAGATCAAAAATACAGAAGCTTAAACGCACATGCGGTAAGAAAAGCACCGCACCCGCGGTGAAGCACTGCACCCGCACTGAAAAATGCACTGCACCTGCGCTCACACACCAGTAGAAGCAACGCACCCGCGATGACTTCTTAAGCGCAACCGCGGTCCTTGCACGACAGAATCCGAAAAATCTGTATTTTGGTGTGCTGCGCATGGAAGTCCAAGATTTTGGTGTGCTGCGGATTGAGGCTTGTCTGGGACTATAAAATACATCATTTACTTACCATCTAGGGTATTGGGGAACCAAGGGAAGAGTGGAGGCTGCTGCTAGAAGATTGAAGACTCAAGTTCATCAAGTTTTTGGGAAATCTTTTGCACAACTCCGGGGATGGAATCAGCACTTCAAACTCTTGTTTTAAGTTCTTCTTTCTTTTATTTTTCATTTGATATGTCTTGTTTTAGAACCATGTTTTGCTGTTTTGCTTGTGTTATTATGAACTAATTTTTATTTCTAGAGGAAAAATGGAACAAAACTAGAAACCATGTGTTAGAATCTATGAACTAAGCTATTTAAGTTCTTTATATTGTTAATTTGTATTGTTCTAATCTTAATGCTTTCAATTTATTGGCCATAATTTGAATGATTTATATGTTTACAATTTATCACTCGGAAGAGGAAATTATAAATTAGAAATGAGAAAAATACATCAATGATATTTATAGAGTACAGAAGGGCCTATAATGCTATCAAAGCCCATAGAGAATCTAGTGCTTGATGTGTTATTTATTTGTAGACTGTTGATGGGAACGTTGCAATCCATTTTTAGATAACTAAAGTCTACTTAACACTCGGAAGGGGGAGTAGATAATTATAGGATTCTTGGCTAATGAATAAGAATGATTTTTATAACATAGCTACAAGAAATTATACATGGTGGACAATTGCGTGAAATCGGATCTCTAGATCTTTTATTCCATTGTTATTTATTGCAATTTGGTGTTGCATTTAAATCCATTTTCAATTTAGTTATTCTTGCAACCAAATCTTTTAATTGATTTTTCTAAATAAAGTCGGGACTATTTTAATCACAATCACTAATATACATTTATATACATAATCCTCGTGGGATCGACATTTGTACTCAAAAATATATTTTACTATAACTTGACGTCGTGCGCTTGCGAGCAATTAAGAAAACACGCAACAAGTTTTTGGCGCCGTTGCCGGGGAGTGTTTATTTTAAATTTATATTAGTATTGTTACCAATTAGTCTAGATTTTAATTTAGAGCTGCTTTTATTGTATTACATTAAACATTGATTTGTTTCTTGTCTTTGTTTGACAGTGCATGCGAAGATCGCAAAATCTTGACTTGCTTATCTTTGATCCCGAGATCGAAAGAACCACAAGAAGATTAAGAAAGGCAAGAAGAGAAGTGATTCAAGCAATGAATGACAACAGAGATAACGAAAATCCATCCCCTGCAATACCCATCAGAGATCATTTTAGGCCGGTACTAAATGCTCATTATTCGGGCATAGCACGAGGGACTATTAATGCAAACAACTTTGATCTCAAGCCCGCATTGATAAACATGGTTCAACTGAACCAGTTTGGGGGAGCCGCTACTGCAGATCCTCATCTACATCTCAGAACATTCCTTGAAATCACTGACACGGTAAAAATAAATGGTGTTTCTGATGATGTAATTCGATTGCGCTTGTTTTCTTTTTCTCTTAGGGACCAAGCAAGAGGATGGCTCCGATCGCTTCCTTTGGGGAGTATCACTACATGGCAGGAGTTAGCAACCAAATTCCTTGCTAAATATTTTCACCTGTGAAGTCTGTACAATTGAAGATTGAGATAAGTATTTTTAGGCAGACTGACTTTGAGCAATTATATGAGGCATGGGAACGGTATAAGGAGTTGTTGAGGAGGTGTCCAAACCATGGTTTTGAAGATTGGGTACATATTGAATTTTTTTACAATGATTTGAATGGAAAAACAAGAGGCACTGTGGATGCAGCAGCTGGTGGCACGATATTTGCCAAATCACCTGATCAAGCATATGATTTGCTTGAACAGATGACCATTAACAGTTATCAGTGGCCGTCTGAGAGGTCAAGAGTAAAGAAGCCAGCTGGAATTTATGCCATAGATCCTATTACATCACTCAACGCACAAGTTTCAGCTTTAACAACTCAAATTGCAGCTATGAATAAAGCTAGTACAGCAGAGGTTGAAAATGCATCAGTTGTTATTGAAGAACCACATATTCCTGATGAGGCACAATATGTAACGCCCCAGATTCGACGATTGTCCTCACTGTATCAAGACGGGTCTTTCCAGCGTGTTTATGTCCCCACTCACACGCACCCTGGAAAACTTCCCAGGAGGTCACCCATCCCAAAATTTCCCCAAGTCAAGCACGCTTAACTTTGGAGTTTTTATGTGATGAGCTACCGAAAAGAAGATGCACCTTCGTGATATGAGTAGTACAAATCAAATCTTTTAAGCCCTCTTCAACTGTACAGTCCATTACATTGAACAGTCTCGGAATCCCTCTCATTCCCGTGTGGGTCGGTTCATCCATGTTCCCTCCACCTAGAAGCCTGCCAGGAGCCGCTCATTGTCCGTGCAATTGATGGCACCGGCGATCACCCCCCGCCCTCTTCGGCCCTGGGCCTCACACAGTACATCAACAACAAGAACTTTGGTGGCTATGGAGGTTATCGAGGTAACCCTCCCCCTAAAATTTATCATCCTGGTTTGAGAAATCATGAAAATTTTTCATACGCGAATAATAAGAATGTATTGAATCCTCCACCAGGGTTCAATACATCAAATGGGGAAGGGAAACCATCATTTGAGGATTTAGTTGGGACATTTGTTGTTGAATCTAGTAAGAGGATGGCTAGGACTGAGTCTAGACTTGACAACCTTGAAACACACATGGCGAATATTGGTGCTTCATTGAAAATCCTTGAGTCACAAGTGGGGCAGATAACGAAGCAACTCACATCTCAACCATCAGGCGCAGTTCGAAAGATTGCAGACCCAAATCTGAGAGAAGTGAATGCCGTTTTTATGCAACACGAGGAGATTGGTGTGGTAAGCAGAGAGGAGAAATAAGTTAAACTCACACCTATCCAGGATGAAAAACCAATTCTAACCAAAAGAGTCCGAGGTAAGAAAAATGAGAGGTATGATTCGAATCAATGCGTTGATATTTCTTTGCTTCCCTATCCCCATATATTTTTACAATTACAAGCGGAATTTCAAAAGAAAAATGTTTTTGACGATCTCAAGAATCTACACACTAATATTGATTCTGCAGATTAGGGGGAAGTGAAATTTCAAGAAGGAACACGAAGAAATCTTCCTCAGAAGCTGCTAGATCCCGATGAATTTGTTGTGCCATGTGAAATAGGGGGTCAATTTGTGGAAAGGGCTATCTGTGATTCAGGAGCAAGTGTGAATATAATGCCAAGTTCTCTTTACGAGAAACTTGGACTGAGCGGGATCAAACCCATAGAAGTAATCTTGCAGCTTGTAGATATATCGGTGAAAGTTCCATTGGGTTGTGTAGACGATGTTGAACTTAAAATTGATAAATTGAGGTTTCCAGCAGATTTCGTGGTACTAGACGTGGAGAACAGTAAGAATGCCCCAATCATTCTAGGACGACCATTCTTGGCTACTGCTGAAGCTTTCATCGACTTGAAACAAAGAAAATTGACAATGGATGTTGAAGGTCAAAGGGTGGAAATCTAGGCATCTAAAAGTTCTCACGACCCACCTTGAACAGTGCAGTGACAGTTGGGCTGACGACGTTAAACCAAGCGCTTATTGGGAGGCAACCCAAATTTTTGTTTCTTTATTGCATTTCGTTTTCGATTTTGCTTCTACTCTTGTATTCTTATTTTTGGTTGTGATTTTTTTGGTTTAGTGTGTTCTTGCATTCCCCCAAATCTTATGAATCCCAATTGTGTTTTTCAGGACTAACAATTAGAGGAGAAAACAATTTCAAAGAGTGCACCCGCGCTGGAAATATACCGCACCAGCGGTCGTTGAAGACAGAAAATAAAAAAATTTCCAGTAGCTATACCGCACCCGCGGTATTTTATTGAGTGCACCCGCAGTGTTTTCTGAATCAAAAATGAAAATTTCCAGTAGGCAAAGCACACCCGCAGTCTTGTTTGTAGTACACCCGCGGTAGAATATTCACCGCACCCGCGGTAGCTGAAGGTCGAAAATTCAAAAATTTCCAGTAGCTACACCGCACCCGCGGTATATTCTAGACCGCACCCGCGGTCAATGATTTTAAAAATAGAAAGGCGCATATGACGAGGATGGCAATGAACACTGACGGTCGTTGTCCGAGGTATGTGTATTCCTCTAACTTTCATGATCATTTACATCGAGGGCGATGCACATATTTTAGTTTGGGGGAGATGTTATTTATTTTATTTTGTGTTCAATTATTTATTTAGTTTTATTTGAGTGTTTTATTTTCTTTTGAGTTATTTGCTTGTGTGTTTGTAGTGTCATAGTCATGAAAATTTTTGAAATGGTCAATGATGAACAAAATTTGTGTATTGAGAAGAAATGTCATGTATTTCATTCATGTTAATCAATCAATTTGAAAAATTTAGTAAACAATCATGAGATTTGGTAAGTTTGAGACTTATAATTTCTAAACAACTCTGTGATTTTCATTTGACATTGAAATAAATTTTTGCAAACACATATATGATTGAGGCAATCTTTGATTTTATTTGGGCCTATTTATATTGTTCATAAATATTCATTTGAAGCCCTCTTGAGCCTATATGAGAAAAGAATTGTGTTCTTGAAATTTCTTAGAAGCCAAGCACTTTTCTTTTGAATATATATGTATTTGGTTGATGCATTGAGACACCATTTTTCACGATGATGAGATTCTACTTTGTGTTGGTAAATTGAGATTTTGTCTAGAATTATCCAAACAACACTCGAGGCGAAATACATACAAACTATGATTTAGGAATGATTTAGGTGATTTTTTTGGATTGATTGAGCCTTTCAAACCACCAAATAAAAATAATTTATCATTTTTCACCTCTTTGTTGCTTATATGAATTCGAATGGCACACATGAATAGGTGTAAAAGACCTCCTTCGATATCCTTTCAAATATCCCACATTTACCATCCCTTTGAATATCTTATACATTAATTTCCTACCTTCTCAAGGGAGTAAGAATTCAAAGGATTAAAGAAGTTGAAATTCTCCTACAAAAGAAAATAAAAAAATGAATGATATTTGATTGAAGAAGTTGGAGAAAAAAGGGAGAAAAAGAGATGAAAAATAAATAAATAAAATAAAAAATGGAGATAAAAGAAAAAAGTGGAATTTGCAAAAGAGATAAAAATTCAAAACTAACTCCCTTATTTGAATTCCTAATCTTCATTTGTAGCCATAAGCCAAGGCCTACCATTACAAGCATTGCAAATCCTATTGACCAAGTCATAGTTGTCCAATATACTAGTGGAGAGGGATTGGGATGATCAAGCCTATGGACAATTGATAAAAACTTCCATTGAGTACGAATCTTGATCAACTTTACACACACCTCATTGCATCAAATATTTATTGGGTACTCCTTTCTTGAATGAATATTGCTTTGAACCCAATTTTTACCGAAAAAGACCTCTTGATTGTGTTTGTAAAAATTGAAATCGATTGAAAATGTTTTGAAACATGAGTTGAAGAGATTAGAAGTTAAGAAAATTAACCGATTGCATGATTATATCCGGATGAAAAATTGGTTGGATTGATTTGACTTGTGAATGCATGAAGAGTTAGTTAAATTATCTTGATGACAAGTTCTTTTAAAAATATTTCATGACTTGTTTGTTTGTGTTGTTTTATTTTGCTCGGGACTAGCAAAATCTTAAGTTTGGGGGAGTTTGATAAGTGCAATTTATTGCACTTTTTTTACTTGTATTTAACTTGGAATTTTGTGATTCTTGAGCAGGTTTTATGCGATTTGTTGTTGTAGTTTGGAAGCTTAGGATGAGAGTTTGGAATAATAAAATGTCTAATTGGAAAGTGCAAAAGATCAAAAATACAGAAGCTTAAGCGCACCCGCGGTAATAAAAGCACCGCACTCGCGGTGAAGCACAGCACCCGCACTGAAAAACGCACCGCACCTACGCTCACACACTAGTAGAAGCGCCGCACCTGCGATGACTTCATAAGCGCACCCGCGGTCCTTGCACGACAGAATCCGAAAAATCTGTATTTTGGTGTGCTGCGCATGGAAGTCCAAGATTTGGTGTGTTGCGGATTAAGGCTTGTCTGGGACTATAAAATACATCATTTAGTTACCATCTAGGGTATTGGGGAACCAAGGGAAGAGTGTAGGCTGCTGCTAGAAGATCGAAGACTCAAGTTCATCAAGTTTTTGGGAAATCTTTTGCACAAATCCGGGGACGGAATCAGCACTTCAAACTCTTGTTCTAATTTCTTATTTCTTTTATTTTTGATTTGATATGTCTTGTTTTAGAACCATGTTTTGTTGTTTTGCTTGTGTTATTATGAACTAATTTTTATTTCTAGAGTAAAGATGGAACAAAATTAGAAACCATGTATTAGAATCTATGAACTAAGCTATTGAAGTTCTTCATATTGTTAATTTGTATTGTTCTAATCTTAATGCTTTTAATTTATTAGCCATAATTTGAGTGATTTATATATTTACAATTTATCACTCGGAAGAGGAAATTATAAACTAGAAATGGGAAAAATACATCAATGGTATTTATAGAGTTTTAGAGGGCATATAATGCTATCGAAACCCATAGAGAATCTAGTGCTTGATGTGTTATTTATTTGTAGACTGTTGATGGGAACGTTGCAATCCATTTTTAGATAACTAAAGTCTACTTAACACTCGGGAGAGGGAGTAGATAATTATAGGATTCTTGGCTAATGAATAAGAATGATTTTTATAACATAGCTACAAGAAATTACACATGGTGGACAGTTGCGTGAAATCGGACCTCTAGATCTTTTATTCCATTGTTATTTATTGCAATTTGGTGTTACATTTAAATCCATTTTCAATTTAGTTATTCTTGCAACCAAATCTTTTAATTGATTTTTCTAAATAAAGTCGAGACTATTTTAATCACAAGCACTAATATACATTTATATACATAATCCTCGTGAGATCGACACTTGTACTCAAAAATACATTTTACTATAACTTGACGTCATGCGCTTGCGAGCAATTAAGAAAACACGCAACAATTTGCTTGAAATCGTGCGCATAAATAGATAGCAAACATAATATCTGGTCGGCTAGCGGTTAAATATAATAGTGAACCAATTCATCCTCTGTACATCTTTGTGTCCACTGAGATTCCCCCTTCATCTTTGTCTAATTTGATTGATGAGCTCATTGGTGTAGTAGCTTGAGAGCAATTTTCCATTCCAAACTTTTTCAGCACATATTTTGTATATTTGGCTTAGTTAATGTAGATACCGTTCTTTGACTGCTTGACTTGCAGCCCCAGAGAGAAGTTTAGTTATCCCATCATGCTCATTTTCAAACTGTTCCTGCATTATCTTAGATAATCTCTCACATAGTTTAGGATTAGTTGATCCGAAAATAATGTTGTCCACATATATTTGTACAAAAAGAGAATTACCATCTTTTGATAAATTTAACAAAATTTTATCGACCGTTCCAATTGAAAAGCCATGCTCAAGCAAGAATTTAGTTAACGTGTCGTACCATGCTCTTGGGGCTTGTTTCAGTCCATACAGTTATTTATCTAATTTATAAACATAATCAGGGTGAATGTGATTGATGAAACCAGGTGGTTACTTTACATATACTTCCTCGTTTAGCAAACCATTTTAGAATGAAGATTTAACGTCCATTTGATATACCTTAAAATCTTTAAATGTTGCAAAGGCCAAGAATATTCTAATTGCTTCTAGTCTAGCTACAAGAGCAAATGATTCGTCAAAGTCTATTCCTTCCTTCTGCCTATAGCCTTGGGCCACTAATCTAGCCTTGTTTCTTATTATCGAACCATTTTCATCCATTTTGTTTCTAAACACCCATCTGGTGCCGATAACGTGTACACTTTCAGGACGAGGAACTAGATGCCAGACTTTGATTCTCTCAAACTGGTTGAGTTCTTCCAGCATAGCCTCTATCCAATTTGTATCATGTAATGCATCATCGATTTTTTTAGGTTCTATCTGAGAAACAAATGTTGCATGCATAAATTCATTTATAATTTGATTTATAGTTCTAAGAGGGGCAATAGAGTTACCGATGACCAGCTCGAGTGGATGGTCCTTTTTCCACCGGAGACATAGTCCATATGGATTTGGCTCGGTTGGTTGAGTAATTTAATTTTCTTGTACTATTGTCTCTTCCTCCATTTGAATAATTTCTGGATCATTTGTCTGTTGAGTTTGTTCTTGAGCGGTTGGATCTTGCTCCAAGATGTGTTCACCTGTTTTTCTCAAATCTATATCGTCATCACTACTAGCTTCAAGATTAGTAGCATCAAATTTATTAATAAAATCATGAATGCTGCTACTACTATTGTCATGACATATGGATGATTCATAAAATACAATATGTATGGATTCTTCAACCGTGAGAGTTTTTTGATTATAAACTCGATATGCTTTGCTCACTGCTGAGTATCCTAGGAAGACACCATTATCAGCTTTTACATCGAATGCGGTTAGTTGTGTCTTGCCATTATTATGAGTAAAATACTTACAACCAAAAATGCGGAAATATCCAAATTCTGGTTTCTTGCCTGTCCAGATTTCCTATGGAGTCTTTTCATGATTTTTATTGATCATAGACCGGTTTTGAGTATAACAGGCTGTATTGATGGCCTCCGCCCAAAATCGTTGTGAGATACCGGATTCTGCCAGCATGGTCCTAGCCGTTTCTTTCAATGTGTGGTTCCTTCTTTCAGCTACTCCATTCTGTTGAGGTGATCTTGCAGTTGAGAATTCATGTTTTATGTCATTATCTTCAAGATAGGATGACAGGAATTGGTTCAGAAATTCAGTTCCTCTGTCACTCCTGATTCTGTCTATTGCTTCAATTTTCTCATTTTAAAGTCTTTTGAGAAGCTTGATTAGTTGAGCCGCGGTTTGATCTTTGGAGCTTAAGAAAATTACCCATGTAAATCTGGAGAAGTCATCAATTACCACATGAGTGTATTTCTTTCCCCCTAAGCTCATCACCGGTATCGGTCCAAAAAAATTCATGTGAAGAAGTTCAAGGCATCTTGCTGATGAATTTCTTCCTTTGTTCTTGAAGGTTGAGCGGACTTGTTTACCTAATTGACAAACATTGCAAATTTTATCTTTGGCAAAGTCAATGTTAGGCAAGCCAGATACCATTTTAAGTTTTATAATAGTAGCAATGGATTTGAAATTAAGATGATTAAGTCGTTTATGCTAAAGCCAATTTTTATTACCATTTAAGGCAATGAAGCAAGTGGGTGCATTAAGACAATCATCATTCCATTTTACTTTATATGTATTTTGTTCTCTATGATCAGTTAGCACAGTGTTACCCGCGGCAGTTTTAACAGTGCATATGAGTTTGTGAAACTCAACGGTCTAACCGTTGTCATATAGTTGGCTTATGCTTATCAGGTTATAACACATATTTTCTACAAGAAGTACATCCTTAATGATAATTTTGCTGTGGATAATCTTACCTTTACCCACAGCTCTACCTTTAGAATTATCACCGAAGGTGATCGTTGGACTTCTGTAGTTGACTAATTCTGATAAAAGACTTTTGCTTCCAGTCATGTGTCTGGAACAACCACTATCCAGGAACCAGATGGATTTTTCCAAGTTCTTTTTCTTCTATACCTGAAATTATTTAAATAAGAAATTGGTACCCTGTCCTATTTGGGTCCTGAGATTATCAGTCCCTTAAGAATCCACACTTGAATTATTCTGAAGGATTTTCCATGGTGTTTCCTAAGGTGAGTGCGGTTATGTGCATAATCAGGTGGTGTATGCAATGTATTTTCTTTTTCAGCATGTTTTTTTGACCGTCTGTCATTGTCACTCAATCTTTACCTCTTTTGAATAGGTCGGTTGTTGTAGTAATGGTTAGGTCTAGTTTTTGAGTGATATCCAGTTGAACCCGACTTTCTGTGGGCCAGTACGGAACCGTTGTGAACGGTTGTATTTGGCCTGCGTCTTAACCATGATCGGTTGGATTTAGCATTCTCAATTTCGACATATCCCAAACCACATCGCCTTCTGTTATTTTCAAGATTTACATTCTGAGTGTCTTGAACTTCAGGCTTATCATGTTCATATACCATACTAGATCTGACAAATTTAATTGGTTTTAAACTGATTTTCTCTAATAACGGTTGAGTTGGTGCTCCTGAGGTGCTGCATTCATTGATGTTATAACCTAGTCTGGTTCTGTCTCCGACCGGTTTCTTCATCTCATGCATCCTGTTAAGAGAGGCAGATGACTTGTTCCATGTGTTGACTGTGTTTATCAACCGTTTGTTTTCTTTTAACGTGGCATGGAACAGTCTGCACATGTCATCATTCTTAGCCGCTAGTAGACTTAACTTTACTTTTAAACCGTCAACCTCCTTTTGCTGCGAACAGCTAGAGATAGTCAACTTATTTTTCAAGTCTTGTTTTTCTGCTTTGGCTTCATTGAATTACTACGATAGTCCTTTGAACACATTTACCATATCATGTAGTGTCGTGACCAGGTCTTCTCTTGTGAATTCAATAGAGTCAAAGTTAAATACCATTTCTTCTATGGATTCTGGGTCTTCATTAGCCATGAGACACTTTGTCGTCTCATCTCCGATTTCACTGGCTGATTCTTCAGAAGTGGATCTTTCTGACTCTGAGTCAGCCCATTTACCTTTATCTTCTTTTGCGACCAAGACTCGTTGATTCTTCCTTTTGGTGAATTTTTGGTCGTCTTTAGACCGTCTTATGTCAACCGATTTCTTTTCCTCCTTTCTTGGTCTATTGCATTCTGCAATAAAATGTCCCTTCTTTCCACAGTTAAAGCAGGCTTGACCATCATCAGTATGGTCCTTTTAGAAATAAGGTTTATTCATCTGTGATTGATTCTTACGCATGAATTTACCAAACTTTTTAACGAAAAGGGACATGTCGTTATTGCTTAGTAGCTCAGCCGTTTTCTTACTTGTGGACTCTTCAACCAGAAGAGTCGCTGTGGTAGCTGCCAAGACTTTTGTTTGTTGGAAGGTGGATGGCTCTTCTTCAGTTTGTATTCCAAGCTCGAACTCATATGCTTTAAGATCTGCAAAGAGATCATGGAGTTCCAGCTTGTTCAGATCTTTGGATTCTTGCATCACTATGATTTTCACATCCCATTCTCTGGGAAGGGCTCGCATAACCTTCAAAGAAATTTCTCGGTTAGAATATTCTTTTCCAAAAGAAATAAGTTCGATGATAATACTAATGAACCGTTCGTCGAAATCTGTAAGAGTTTCTCTCGGCTCCATTTTTGCATTATCAAACTTCTGGATAGCCACAGTCAGTTTGTTTTCTTTAGTTTGATCATTGCCCTCACATAGTTGTGTGAGTTTTTCCTATATTTCTTTAGCTGTGGTGCACGTCTTGATTTTGGCGAATATGTTTTTGTCTAGAGTCTTGTAAAGAATATCATTTGCGACATTATCAAGATTTGCTTTCTTTTTGTCCTCAGCTGTTCATTCAGATCGATGTTTTTCAACCATCAGGGGATCACCTTCAGTTGTTGTTACAGCTGTATTTACTTTCAGAATTTTCATTGGCCCGTCAGTGATGACATACCACATGTCGTCATCTTGGGCTGCTAGATGTGCCTGCATACGAATTTTCTAATCATCATAATCTTCTTTAGAGAACATAGGACTTTTGTTGAAAGATGCCATGATTAATTATTAGATATCAATGTTTGAGAAAACCCCGCTCTGGTACCACTTATTGGGATCGAGAAAGAGTTTAGAGGGGGCGTGAATAAACTCTTTGAAAATATTTGCATTTTAAGATTCTGTTTTCAACCGTTTTGAGGCGGTTGGAAATTCTTCTCAAACTGTTAGAAATTTGAAACACTGTTGAGTGTGGAAAACGGTTCACAATTTTCAATGATAGCTTAAAAAACGTTGGCAGGCTTATCAACAAAATATAGCTAGAAAAGTAAGTGCTTGCAAAAAATAAAAATAAAAGGTTTTTTATGGATGTTCGGAGATTGACAACTCTTCTGTCACCCCTTCTTCCTCTTTAGGAAGGATTCCGCTAAAAGACTTTGGCTTTACAAAACTCTTCGCAACAGCCCACTCCAATCAGGACTTATCACACTTCCTGTTTTGGAACTCTTAGCGATCACTTTACAATTCTGGATTTTAAGAACATTCTGTTCACCAGACACCACAACTTAATCTAAATAACCGAAAGGTTACTGATACAATTAAATTGATTTTGGTAGCACAAAGATGATCCTAAAATGATAAGATATCTGTTTGTTCAGTGCATGCTTATGAGCGATGAAGTAAGTAAGCTTTTGAGTGCGCTCTGAAACTTTCGAAGTATGCAAGCTTATGATAATTTTACTTTCGTGGATTCAATAATGTATATCATGCTGCTCTTGCAAACATCCTTCTCTGTTAATATAGGCGATAGTTCCAATGGTCAAAAAGATCGAGTAACATTAACTTTGTAATAGAGAAAGGCTGTGTCACCATCAGCTGCAACCACATTTAATGTTCTTCAGATATGCGTTAAATGTTCTCTTTGCTGGCATTTCCTTGAGTCCCGTTCTGAAGAGTTTGCTACAGAATTTCCTTTTATGGTGACTGCTTTTATCCTCAGACCTTTCAAAGATAAATGATCTTTCATTTCTGGGATAGTGATATAAATGCAGATCATTCTCGGGACTGATGTAGGAACACGTTGATTATGAAACTGGTGCAAGCTCTTGAATGTCCTGAACCGGTCAGAGAATGTCTTTCATTAAGTAGGCAATAAATAACCTTCTTTAATGATGTCTTCCAATCAATCGGTTGACAGTTCCATCTTCTTTTATTCTGAGCCGTTTGAATTACTGACGGTCTGGAAGTGAGGCCGTCAAGTTTCTCAATTATATCCTTTGATAGAGCGGATAGAACTCTTTTGGCTTAAGCCGATTGAGAGCTGCGCGGTTGAGCTAAAATCTGTTACAAAAGATTAGCAGCTGTTTCTTGAATTGCTATTTTGATTTTTTCGATCATCAAAACTTTTGGGTAATAATCTCTTTAACAGTTACGTTTATTTAGCGAACCCAATTCAATCTGGATGACATCTTTCCATTTTATCCAGTCTTGTCGATGTTTATATTCACCAAAATATTTTGGTTCATGATCTTCATTGTCATTTATGATGTCAAATTCCACATTGTAAGAAAATATCTGATCAATTTCTTTTATATATTTTTGGTTCCATATTTTTCCAGTATTAATATAATTGATAGAGATTTAACGATTCTCATCAGTTTTTGGTTCTGACAGAACATTTTCATCATCATGTATGTATGCCAGAATATCATTATCTATTTTGTGATCATCGTGTTTCTCTATGTTTTTCTTTTTCGAGGATTTTTATCCTTGGAACCGATTGGCCTTCCACGCTTCAAGCGTTTAATGACATCATGAGTGTCTTCAATTTGTTTCTTTGGAATTTCAATTCGAGCAGAGACATTTACAGCAGGTATATATGATTTAGTGACCCTTTTTGTATCTGCAAATGCCTCTGACATTTGATTTGCTATTCTTTGCAAGCGCACAATTTGTTGTACATATTTTTCACATTGCTTAGTTCTTGGATTCAGATGTAACAATGATGATGTATACCATGTAATTTTCTTTTCGATATGTTTCTTTTCTCCCCCTAACATTGGGAAGATTTTCTCATTAAAATGACAATGAGAAAAATGTGCTGTAAACACGTCGCTTGTCTGAGGCTCAAGATATCGAATGATTGATAGGCTATCATAACCAATATAAATTCAGATCTTTCTTTGAGGTCACATTTTTGTTCGTTCAGGCGGTGAAATAGGCACATATACCATATAGTCAAAAATTCTAAGATGAGAAATGTCTGGTTCTTTACCAAAAGCAAGCTGCAATGGGGAGTATTTATGATATGCACTTGGTCTGATGCAAATTAGTGTCACAGCATGTAAAATTGCATGTCCCCATATTGAAAATGGAGTTTTGTTTTCATAATCATTGGTCTAGCAATCAGTTCTAGAAGTTTAATCAATGATTCAGTTAATCCATTTTGTGTATGTACATGAGCAACATGTTGCTCAACAATGATTCTCATTTACATACAATAATCATTGAAAGTCTGGGAAGTAAATTCACCAGCATTATCAAGTCTAATTTTCTTGATTGTATGATCAGGAAGTTGATTCCACAATTTTATTATTTGAGCAAGTAATCTTGAAAATGCCACATTACGGGTCGATAATAAACATATATGTGACCATATACTGAAGGCATTGATCAATACCATAAAATATCTAAATGGTCCACATGGTGGATGAATTGATCCACAAATATCACATTGAATATGTTCAAGAAACATGGGTGATTCAGTTTGGATTTTAGCTGGTGATGGTCTTATAATAATTTTTTCAAGAGAAAACATGCTTTGCATTGAAACTTATTATTTTGAAAGATCTTTTGATCTTTAAGCGGATGACCATGTGTATTTTCTATAATTCTTCGCATCATTGTTGAACCAGGATGTCCTAATCGATCATGCCAATTGACCAGTATTGAAGAATTATCAACTACCATGTTTGATTCAGTTGCACTTATGTATGTATAATGCAATCCAGTAGGGAGTACTGATAATTTTTCAACTACATATTTTTTTCCTGATATATATGTGGTAAGTCACATATATTTCTCATTTCCTTCATTTTTTTTCTGAGTATCATACCCATGGGAATATATGTCATTAAAACTCAACAAATTTCTTTTCGATTGTGGTGAATACAAAGCATCATTTATCAGAAATTTTGTACCATTAGGTAGCAAAAAATGTGCTTTACCACAACGTTTTATCAAGTCTATAGGACCTGATATTGTATTTCCCATTGTTTTTGTTGGTTTTAGTTCCAAGAAATATCTTTTATCTCGGAGAATAGTGTGCGTTGTACCACTATCAGGTATGCAAACTTCCATGTGATTAGTTCATTGTTTAGTTTTGTTCATAGTAGTTTCCATATTTGAACTTAAAAAAAATATGCAATGAAAAAAATTATTGACAATACATATGTAATTTATTGAAAAATATAAGGCATATCATAATTATACAATAAACATGATCATATGAGTACATGAAAAATAATTATTTTACATTTATATTCCATCAATATATTATTCATTTTAAGAGAAATCGTTGAGAAAATCTGCAGCATCAATATATTTCATTTCTATTCCACTAGCATATTGATCCTTTCCAGAGAAATCATTTAGAAAATATAGAGCATCAAAATGAGTTGAATCACTCAAACAGTCACTGAGTTAAGTGAAGTTGGTCTCTTTTTATTTCCCCTGTATCGATTCTTTATAGAGCTTGCAAAGGTGCTCGAGGGCTCGAAAAATACGAGACCAATGTCTTGGAGTGCCACGTCTAAAACAAGAACTTTCAAATCGTTTTGAGTGATTTTCATTAACACTCATGTTCTCATGATGCCTTTTCAGTGGGTGGTTCGTGACACCCTTTTGAGATAAGTTATAGAAGTAACTATCTCGATTGTTTTCAAAACCACGGCCACGACCACGACCGCGACCACTTCCAAGTCCACGTCCATGACCACGACCTCGACCAAAACCTTGTCTCTGAATTTGATTTTGGTTTCCAGGTTTAAATTTATTTTTACTTACAACATTTACTTCTGAAAATACTTGTTGATCTAGTGGGTCGGGACTGATGATTTCTCATTAGCAGCTCGTTGTTCTTTTCCGCCACAAGAAGACATGCGATAAGTTCAGAATATCTCGCAAATCCACGCATTCTATATTGTTGCTATAGATTTATATTTGATGCGTAAAAAGTGTAAAATATTTTCTCAAGCATTTCCAATTCCGTAGCCTCATGTCCACAAAATATTAATTGCGAGATTATTCGATACATCGCCGAATTGTAATCACTGACTTTCTTAAAATCTTGGAATCTTAACGTATTTCATTAATCACAGGCGGACGGAAGTATAACTTCCCTTATATGTTCAAATCTTTCTTTTAATCATTTCCATAAAGCCATGTGATCTTTTCAATAAGATATTCACATTTTAATTTTTTATCAATGTATCGACGCAAAAATATTATAGCTTTTGCTTTTTTTTTTGTGATGTTGAGATACCATTTTCTTTAATAGTCTCACTTAGACCAAATGACTCAAGATGCATTTCTACATCGAGAGTCAATGTCATATAATTTTTTTCCGTAATGTCGAGCGCAATAAATTCGAGCTTTGCCAAGTCTGACATGGTGGTACTAGAAAAATAATAATGCATTTTATTAGTTAAGTTCTAAATCTATTAATATGACAATAAAAATTAACGGATACATTATTAGTACAAGCATTCTTAATAATAAAGAAAAAACGCGAGGCGGATATTATCCGATAAATACAAGACTAGTGAGTATAATATCAAAAAAAAATATACAAAATAACCTTGAAAGAACCATCTTCTTCTTCTTCGAAAATCTTTTTCTTGTGTTTTAGAGCTTGGAAAATATGGAGAACCGAACTTTTGAGTATCGTGTTGATAACATGTTAAAAGTAAAAATTTACGGTATAAAGTAAAAATCTCAAACTCACAAAATATATTAAATTACAAACTTTATAAAATTTTTTCTCTACTCAATTATGTTTTTTCCACAAATTGAGAGACCTATTTATAGAATTTCTTTGGAAATAATCAAAAAATAAATACATCATTATATACATCATCATATACTAATTTTCAATATTTACAACTCTTATTTTCAACATTCAAATATTTCAACCCTTATTTTTCAACATATATAACATTTGTATATTTTTTAAGAACATAATTTTAGTACTGATTTTCATATGGATATGTACAGTACACACAAGACATTGTGTTTATTAATTACATATCATTCTTTAAAAAAAAAAACATATAGGCTTTGTCATATATTATGTGAATGTAACTTTAATTTTTTGAATTCAATGAATGCAGACATGACCACGGTTCAAAATCGTCGGTTCGACGATTCAAAAAAGCCCGGCCCTTAACTATAACCTTCTTTAACGATTTCACTTACGATTCATGAACTGTCGGTTACGGTTGCGGTTAACCAACGGTTACGGTCCAACCCATGTAATTTTTAAATAATTTATAATTTCGAATATAAATCATATTTTTTAAAATCATTTTTAACAAAAAAAAATGTTACATTTAGAGAAAAATAATTTGAAAAGCTTCCATTCTTGTGAAATATACGTATATTTTTTAATAGTAGAGAATCAAAATTGATATCTGATAGGTTTGATAGAAGTGTTTAGAAGGAGGTTGAATAAAAACTTACTAAAATTTATTTGTTTAATGATAATTCAGTCTGATTAAAAACTGAACTTGGTATTCTCGATTGTCAATGTCAGTTGGTTAACATAATATATGTAGAAAGAAGCCAAACTGACATATTAGAACAATTCAAATAATGGCTTGAATATATAAATTGAATGGTAAACTGAAAGTAAAATGTAAGCAAGCTTGTTTCTGGATGTTTGTAGAACTCAAACTCTTATGTCACCCCTTCTTCCTTTTGGGAAGGCTCACGCTAAAAAGACTTTGATCTTTACAAGCAATTTATAAAACCCAGCTCTGTTTGGACTCAACACTGTCAAAACTGAAACTCCTAGTCTACTCAACTAAACGAATGATCCTCAATGATCAGGTACAATTCTTTGTAAAATGTTATCGACTGACTGAGCTTAACTCAAATATTTGAAAGTTTGAACGAATCTATCTAAAAATTGTAAAGCTTTACTCAACTAAACTCCTTCTCTATTTATAATGAGTCCAATGGTCTCGAGTTTCAAAAAGGATATATTCCAAATAAAAGTGTTTGTTGGCTTGTCTTTTGTCCACGTCAACATTTTCTAACAATCTTATACTGCTGCAGTCAGTTTTGTATAGAAAAACTTATCCAATAATCAGTTTATTTTTTTAGACGTAAACTGATGTCCATGATAATGTATGTTAATTTCCTCGACTGATAGACTTGGTAAACTGATAAATTGAAGTATGTGTCAGTTTAGTCTATATGTTAATTTAGTTTAGCTCATGGACTTGGTTACTTCAGTTTTGCCTTAAGATTTGTTTATAACCAAAACCTTAGTTGATAAAATAATTTCCCCATTTTTTGTGCTTGACAAAACTAAGCAATATTTCCAATTTTCTTTAGGCAAAATTTGTATTGATAAAAAATTTTGATGAACCGATAAAATAAATATAAGATAAACCGAAGAAAACTACAGCAGATTGAAGCAAATACAACCATCGTCTGTCATTTTCTCTGTCTTCCTTATTTTTTTGACTTATTTGAAGCAGATTCCTCTTTAGATTTATCAGTTTTGTCCTTGAAGGTCACTTCCCCTTTTTTGTCAACACTAGGAATAACCAACATATATATCTTTGTAGGATATGTACTACCGAAGTCATTTGTGCAGACATAGTGTCGAACTTTGTAGAGAGCTGAGTGTGAACTGAATCTATCTTCGAATTTAAGCTGTCATGCACTAGATTCATCTTCTGTGTAAGAGCATCATGAAAACTAGATAGTTGTGATGTTGAAGCACAGTTCTTTCTCATATACTCCAGCTTGATAAATAACGTGTTGACATCTTTAGATAAGCCTGAGAGGTCTTTGAACACTTTGTCTTTCAGATTCTCGACATCAATTGCAGTAAGTCTCTATCATGTCTTAGCTTATGTAAGCAACACATTGATTCCAATTAGATTTGCAGAATATTATCCATGACAAAATCTGCTCCAAGCTCCCACTCAGGTGAATCAGTAATCATATGAGATTTTGGATCACAAAAAAGTGATAAACTAATGGCTTGGTTCTACAATATCAACTTTCTCAACTGAAGTAGTTGCAACTGGCTCAACTGATAAAGTGACATTTTGCTCAACTATCTCAACAACTTCAGTTTGATTTTCCACTCCAAGTGAATTTTCAACCATTGATTGGTTTAGAGCAAGTTGGTCCCTCATTGATTCGGAAATAAAGAATGATTCAGAGATTGTGACTGTAGTAATTGGAACTTCAATTGATTGAACTAGTTTTGGTACTGATCGTGGTGCTAAAGAAACAATTCCGCACACAAACTCCACTTTAGTTTCAATTGCCCTATGTTCCTTTTGATTTTGAACTGAAGCTTCCAAAATTGGCTTTTCAACTTCCATTATTGTTGCATTAGTTCTCTTAACGTCTTTCTCATAAAACTCTATAATACTCTCAGTTACAGACTTGAGGATCTCATCAACATTGTGTAGAGACACGTCCTAAAATTGGTGCAATTGTCAGCTGAACTTCTGGTGCTAGACTAATTGCGGGTTCAATTGAGTCAAATGCTGGCTCAGTAGAACTGGATGATGGTTCAGCTTGGCTTGACTCGTGTTGGACCTAAACTGAAGAACCATTTTCAAATTGTTGATCTTTTGTAGAGTCCTTGGAATTTTTCTTGCTTTTGGAGTCAACATGTATGAATAACTGTTGGCCCATATCCTAGAATTTGACTTCATCTGTAAAGAGCTTAAATCCACATCCAACTGAGTAAATGTTGCTATGTCATCGTGAGAAGTTGGGCAGGTGGAATAATAGTTCTTCTTCCGTTCTTCTCAAATCACGGTCAATTTCTTGATTCTCATCAAGGCGGAGAAATATTCCCTTCTTTCAAAAGCATGAGTTACTGTCATTGCTTTCACAACCTTCATCACACTCTTTTCAAGAGTAATGAACTTCTTCAAAGTCTCATTCCTCTTCAGTTTGCGAGCAAGAATATCTGTCCTAAACTTATACCATTTATCAAAAATTACAGTTTTGTATCAGCGTATTCATTCACTTCATCCATTAATAAATCAATCTGAGTTTGGAGTGCAGATAGTGGTATGGAATCCTCAGTTTCTACCATATTTCCTTTTCCTTCTAACATTTTAGAAGAGAAACTAGAGTCCAGTCGAGACCCAATGTACTAAATGAGATCCCTGATTAACACGAAATTAGGCATTGATTCCGGTAGAATGGTGGGTGGAGCAACTTGTTTGTAGAGGAGTAACTATCCCAACCAAGTTCAAATTCTCTGCAGGCTTAGCAGAAACTTCGGCGTTGGTTGCCTTAGCAGTGGCTGCCTTGGAATTAGTTTTGTGGTTCTAGCTTTCTTGAATGGTGGTGGAGGTGTTGTTGTCTCAGAGTCACTCTCATGAGTGATCCATTTTCTTATAGTCTTGGTCTTGGGAGCTAAGCTGTTTTTTCCGTTCACAGCCTTAGATGTCTTAGCCTGAGCTACCTCATCCTCAATCTCCTTCTTAACCTCTAACAGTCTTGCTGGTGAAATATTCTTGGGCCTCAGAGACATGATGCTCTGTGCATTCAACATCATGAGTTTGTGTAGAGTTGTTGGTTCGTTCAGAGGAATGACATAGTTGTCAAATAGTTTGCTCAACTGAATTACAAAGCCAAAATATTTCTTGTTATGTTGCACATTATTCTTCAAAATATTGAACATAATAGATGATCAGTTGATCTTTGTCCTCTTTGCTATGGCCATCATTACTTGAAATTTCTCGATAGTTAGGGCAGCAAAAGAACTTGCCTTAGCAATCAAAATCTTGGCCACAACATCCACCAGTAATAGATACTCTATCTTGAGCTCTTTTTTAGCATTCGACAATTTAACAGCTTTGCCAGAAGCAGAAAACTTCAGTTGCATATCCTCCATGTCAGTTAGAGAGATTTCAATGAAACTTGTAATACACTTAGACAGTTACTGAAACAAAGAAGCCAAGAAACCCTATTTGATTATTAAAGAATGCACGTTGATGTGCTTCACAATATTTCTTTTTCATTGGTTGTACTTTTCTCACAGACATACAATAACTCAGTCATGAAGATGTCCAAGGAAGATGCAAAAAGAAAACTCTTGAGTCCAGATGACTCCGACAGTCAGAAAACTCCTGAGATTGCTTCCTCTTTCATGGTGTAAACAGAGTCAAAATCTACAGCAAGTGCGTTCAAAATGTAAGCTAGTGAAGGTGGTGTCATTTCGAGAATGAAATCAAAGAATATTTATGAAACGTCCATTACTAATTTTTTTTATATATAAATCATAAAATCGAAAATTACTAATTAAAAATAGCTTAACATTTCCATAAATCATAATAATTTAACATTTGAAATCTCAAGTACATAAAAATCCCTAAATCATCAACTAACCAAAAATCCTACGTCGACCTTTGAAAAGATCAGCTAACATCAAAATACAACATAAAAATGTCTCTAATAAATTCATTAACAATAATCTTTTAAATCTTATATCTATCAAGTAATGCGGAAAATAAATATTCTTCGGGAGTGTACTGTCGCATTCGATCCGCTCAAGCGTCAGTGCCTCCCTCAATGCATCAACTCCTACAACATTCAAACCTAGCGAGTCTAATGACTCAGTACGTTCTAAACATGAGTAGCAAGTAATACATATACAAGCACATGCATTAAAAATCATACTTTTATTTAAAATAAATTTTAAGCATAAATAAATCGTGTATCATAAAATCATATAATCGTAAAGCTTTCGATCCTTTATCATTTTGGGTGAAGTTTGATCCTTGAAAGTGACTAGAATTTTATCATCTGGTTGACTGATCAGTATTTAGCTCCACATGGCCCATGGAGATGGGCACTAGGCACCGCCATTGAAATACGATCGTCGGGCTCCCTCTGGTGTCTTTTCTCATAAACGAGCTCCCTCTGGGGCTTTCTCCCTCACGATATTCCCATAAAATTGTAAGTTGTTTTTAAAACAGATCTCCCACATATTCTCTATCCATTGTCACAGTCATTTCACATCCCTCAAAATATTTTTTTTTCTTTTTCCTTTTAAAGCATAAAATATCATGACATTCAAAAATAGCATTTTTAACAGTAAAAATTGCACAACTTTACCATAAATCATAAATATCATATTTTCATCAAAATCATCATAATAAATCACTCAACATGCTTAATGACCCTTCGGGAATCTGCCAACCTATTACGTATTACCCAAGTGTAAAATGACCGTTTTGCCCCTAGACGTAAAATTTCTCGACTTTGACTTTTTCTTACTTCTATTGACATGAGCTTATCTCAAATAATTATTTAATCTTAAATATAATTTTTAATATTTTTATTTGGCTTAAATTCGAGGCTTTAGATTTAATTCCTATTTACTAATTCGTGAGGAGTTTAATTCTCGAATTAATTCAAACTTTAATATTTTCTTTCCAAATTTTAAACGTAGAATTTTATTACATAAAATACCCTTATGAACCATGAATTGACCCCCGTGAACCATGGCTCAAACCATTTTCCTTTTTTTTCCTAACAAATTCGAACCAAGCAAAACTAGTACCGAGCCACTCTCATTTTTTTCTTGGACCATGGTCGAGCCACCTCCAGCCATCCCATGACCAGACCTCTCATGGACCCTCCTGACCAGCCCTGACCCCTAGAACAATTCCCTACACACCGCACAAGCCCTGCGTACGAGACACAAAAGCTGCCCGAGTTTTCTCACGCTTTGCTCGAGCCACCGTCGAGCCAACCTGCACCAGCCCCTGACCCGACCCCTGACCTTCCTCCCTAGACCCTACTAGACCCTCTAGACTCACCCTAACCCATGCACCTAGCCCCTTGATCGAGACATAGCCGCGCAAGTTCTTTCTTAGTCTAGGTAGAAGTCCTAGCATATATATATCCACACAGCCCCTCACCCTCGAGCTAGTTTGGACCACACCCTACCTAGACCCTCATGGTCCACCCCTGAACTGAACCAGACCCGAGCCGTGAGCCCCCTTGCAGCAGTGCACAGCACACAGCTCTCGCGCGAGGAGTTCTCACCCCAAGGGACTCCTCCTAGGCTGTGACCAAGGAGTCCTAGCCATGCTAGGACTCTTCCCTAAACCTAACCACATGCAGCACGCCCCCCTAGCCCAGCCCCTGCCGAGCCATGCATCGCACCAGCCCACAAGCCGAGCCCTTACCATAAAGTTGCCTTAGGAAAACCCTAGGCTCTTTCTGTCCCTAGCCCTCTCAATTCCAGCCTCGTTTCCACCTTAAATCATCCTCGTTTTATCCATAAATCATCCTATGTTGGCAACCTACTTATAAATCATAACGTTTCAAGAACAAACATAAAATCGTCAAAACTTTGAAAATAATTGTCAAATCTTTAAACCATCGAACTTAAATATTTTTCATGCAAAATCAATTAAAACATGCATATTATGGTATGAATGATGCGTCAAAGGATGTAGAAAACGTGCCTTTGTGTTTAAAATACTCGAATATTCAATCGTTGGCGAGGGTGCGAAGATGGACGACCAGACGATGAAGAACCATAGCTTTTCTTCTTCTTCTATATTTCTAATTTTGTGTGTGTGTAGGTGTGTATTTTTCGGCTTCTATGTGTGTTTAGAAGCCTATGTTTTCAATTTATAAATTTTAATTTCCATGTTAATAAGCTTAGGTTTTGGGCTTCCAAGTATAGGAGCAATTGGGCGTACTCCATTTGGTTAAATTGAGTCCAATAACTCTTATTTAGTTGAAATATAAAAGTTTATAAAAATTAGTTTCCAAAAATAATATTTTTGATCTTTTAAAAACTCTTCGTTTGCCTAAAACTGGCTTCCCAGGTAAAATCGAGCTCGTCTTGTAAAATAATTCGAACTCTATTATTTTTTTAGAAAAATTTAATCATTTTTAATCATATTTGGAAGCCTTGAAAATCTCGATGGAAAATAGTTATTTTTATTTTGGTCGTCCCAAGTCTCCTTTCCCAAGTCTATTATAGAATATTCGGGTAACATTCTTCAATTTCATGAAATCATGTCCTATAATCATTTAATCATGCAATCATACCTTTAATTATTTAATATGTATCATGCAAGCATTTAAAATTAATTAAATAAATCATTTATCCAATTTAATTTATTTGCATGCATGTGGTTTACGTATGTCGATTTTTCGGACGTTACAATTTAAGAGAGTATTGAATGCGATTGAAAAGTGGTCAGCAAAAGCAAAAATAATTGAAGAGAATGTTTGAAAAGTGAAGTAATAAATGTAAGAGGTAAACTTAAGTAATTATGTGTTGGAACATTTCATGTTCGCAATCTTGCTTGATTTTTATATTAATAAAACTTATTATTTTGTTACTAATGAACTTACCTAAGTGTGCAGTTAGCTGAACGTAACTAAAGCTATCGAAAATGCAAATTGAAACTACCAACTGATTAATCGAACTGAACCAGTTAAACTAACGAATCGTAAACCAGTTCAACTGATTGTCCAGCTGATAGGTGGTTCAACAGAAGACCTTCAAAAGCCCGACAAGCTGATGAAGAGTTCAACTGATGAAGAGTTCAGCTGACCAATTCAACTGAATCAATGAAATCAGTTCAGCTGACGAACCAACTGATTTCACCTCATCAGATCAGTTATGAGCAAACTAGTTTGCAGTTGCCGAAAAGATTACATAAATGGAATCCAGCTGTGCAAAAAGGTACAAAAGCAATTGTCCAGTCGAAGGACAATAATGAACGTTGCATCAATGTTTAAAGCCAAATCATTCCTGAATGGCTGTCGGAAAATACAAGACCAATATCGAGGAATGGATTCAAAATGCAACTTATACAATAATTGAGTCTCACTGTACGATCAAACTTCGCGCCTATAAATAGAAGATGAAGATCGGTGAAGGAAAAAAGAACCATAAGAGTGTGTGAAGAAGAAGAGCATGCAAAAAGTCTCATCAGTTTACAAGAAGCAATCAACCTAGTTGTGAGGGAACACTTCAACGTGTTATCAGCTTAGTGTAGAAGCTCTTTTTCCTCAGTGTGTGAGAACATCATCCCGATCAACCTAGTTGTGAGGGAACACTTCAACGTGTTATCAGCTTAGTATAGAACCTCTTTTTCCTCAGTGTGTGAGAACATCATCCCGATGTATTCATTGTTCAGTTCTCACACACTCACACACTATCACTCACATATATCAGAGAGTAGAACTTAAAAGATCAGTTGAGTGAGTCTTGCACAAAGACGTAAAACTTTTGTATGTAGTCTTTGACACACATACGAAAACAAGTATTGGCTGGAAGGTGTTGCCTTCAGTCTAGGATAAGAGTTCAGATTAGGCAGTAGTGTAAGTCCTAAGCTGAGTGGATTTGTACAAGGTGTTGTATAATCAAAGTCTTCTAATGTATCCTACTCGAGGAGGTAGAAGGGGTGACGTAGGATCAGTTGTAGTCTCCGAACATCCATAAACATATCTTGTGTGCTTAACCATTTAACTATCGTTTTCAAACTGATTTGATTAGTTCGATCTGTTATCAATTCAGTTCTCACCATAAATGAACTGATATATGCAAGAAATGATCCCCCTTATATCAGTTTACACAAGTTAAAAGCTTTAAAATTGATTAGCGTCCTTAACGAATGATTATTTCGAGTATTTTCTACTTGGTTTAAAACCAAACTCGATCTAATTCATCGGTGTTTACGCTCTTAGAACACGAGCTATTGCAGCTCATTGAGAATATTGTGTTTGAAGCACCCTCAAAGGTGCTCGAACCGATCTATCATTATGTACGACAACTTTTGAATTTCCTCTGACGAGACACGTGAAAGTCTGTCATTGGAAAAAATATATATATATTTTAAAAAAATTGGTAAATTGATTTGAAGTGAAATGATATAACTTGATATGGAACTAAAATGAGTCAAGAATCAGTTTGTTAAATGATAAGATCAGTTTGTCCTAAAGCACAAGAGATCAGTTTAGTTCGGAACTAAGCTTACAGTTAGTCGAGTTCAAAGTAAACTGTTTTATGTTTTATTATTTGACTTCTTAAAAATAAACATTCTTCCTAAATTAAGCTTTAAGATAAATCAATGAGTCCTAAAATATTTCTAAATTTTTTAAAAAAACTTAAACTCTGGTAGTGGCTTGGTGAAAATATCTGTTTGTTGATCAGTTGAGATAGATTCTAGCATTATGTATTTTATCAATGTATGATCTCTGATGAAGTAATGTCTGACATCAATGTGTTTGGTCTTGGAGTGTAGAATTGGATTGTAGGTGATTGCAATATGGTGCTTGTATTGTCACAAAATATTGGCGAATCCAGTGAAATGATCCCATAATATCTCAATTGTTATTGAATCCAAAGCAATTGGGCACAACAGCTTCCAACAGCTAAGAATTCTGCTTCAGTTGTGGATGTTGCAATGGAAGTCTATTTCTTACTAAACCAAGAGATCAGTATGTCTGTTAGATACTGATATGATCCACTGATAAATTTTCTATCAAGCTTGCACCCTGCATAATCTGTATCTGAATATCCAACTAAATTGAAAGAATATTGTTTAGCATATCTTATGACCACATTTTGTGTTCTTTTAAGATATTTAAGAATTTGATTGTCAGCTAAATAATGAGATTGCTTAGGATCAGACTGAAATTGAGCACACATACAGAAAACAAAAACATTATCAGGTCGACTGACAGTTAGGTATAATAAAGAACATATTAAACTTTGATATATGGTTACTGAAAGGATCGGTTAGAAGGTGATAAGTGTTTAGAAGGGGGGTTAAATAAACACTCACGGATTATGTATTCTTTTCGAATATTGAGTTCAGTTTAGTGACAAACTGACACTCGATATCTCGTCAGTCGATAACAATCAGTTTAATTGAAGAAACAGTTGCGGAAGTAAACTGACTGAGAGATAGAATAACTGACTGAAAATAATAACTGAAATAAAAAGGCACACAGTTTGTTTCTGGATGTTCGGAGAATAGAATAACTCCTACGTCACCCCTTCTATCACGAAGATAAGATATCCACTAAAAGACTTTGATCGAATACAATAATTGTACTGACCCACTTCAGTTTGGACTTAACACTGCCAAAACTGAAACTCTTAGTTCACAAAAACTTTTACAGTGCGTGACTGAATTTAACGCGATTGAATGAATCTAACAAAGATTTCAAAGTGTTGATAAGCTCGTAAATGTAGCCTTGATTGCTACTGATATATCTGATAAGAGTGAGCTTTTGATATTTGAATGCGAGTTGTGATTTTAGCAGCGTAACAACAAGCTTGAATAGAATAGTAGTTCGTGTTGTTTTCTTCGACTGCTCTTCTCGCCTATTTATAGGCTTATCTTCCAACAGTAAAATTATATCCGTTGATTGCCACGTCAATATTCTCTGACATTCGTACACTGTAGATTCTGAAATGCGGCGTTCCACCAAGTAACAGTATGCTGTGTACTACTGTCGGTTGAATGTCTTTTCCCGATAACTGATGACGTGTTCAGCTGAAGAATCAGTTGCTGGGCAATAGCTTGTGTGTTTTCGACTGAATATATCGACTGATCGGTTTACGACTAATCAGTCAGTTGACTTGAAAATTCAGTTAGGCTGGTATCAGTTGCCTTTATTATTATGCACATTAATCATCAGTTGGGCAACTGATAGTTGATTTGCGAAGCCTGGTTATTTGATCAGTTAGTCCAATAAATGCGATGCTTAGTTTGTCAAATCACTAAAATTTAGTTTTCAACAATTTCTCCTTTTTTGGTGATTGACAAAACTTAGAACTTAATAAACTGATCAGCAGAAGTAGAGAGAACACTTTAAAACCTTGTAGATAAAATGATTTTTCTAGTGTACAGATTCGTACAAAGAAAACAAATATCCTTCAACTAATAACTGACAACAGTTGTCTCTTTAGTTCTGATCCTTTCTTATTCCTTCATCAATCTAGATGCTTCCCCCTTTTTGTCAAGAACATCGATTTTTCTAGATAAAATTCGAACATCAGCTGCAATATCTTTGACAGCATATAATACATTGGTTTGCAGCAAGTCGATTCTATTTGAAACAGATATCTCCATAGATTCAACTCGTTTGCTGATTGAGTCTTGAGTTAGGGAGAGTGTAAGGCCCAAGAATGTGATTATTGTAATCTGAAATAAATTGTGGATAATTGATGCACTTATAGACAGAAAGGACCAGACCGAGAAAGCCGGAGAGAAGATAAAATTATGTGCGAGGATAAGACATTGCGCATATGCGCGACCCCGCCGGGCGCATATGCTCGAGGCAGGCAGAACACCTCGCGCATATGCACGACATGAATCTGCGCATGTGCGCGAGGGTACCCGAGAGTTGTGAAGAATTTTGAGGGACCTCGCGCATATGCGCCATAGGAGGACGCGCATATGCGCGAGCCACCGTGATGCTACGCGCCGAGACAGAATGTCTCGCGCATATGCGCGAAGGAAGGGCGCGCATATGCGCGAGAACTCCAGCATGCATACGAAGTTGACGCATGTATTAGGCACCACTTAATATGCATTGTGATTCATTTCTTCAGCACTTCTTCAGCAGAGAACCTCCCGAGAATCCATGGAAGAATAGCTCCTCAAGCTCCAAGTTATATTAGAAAAATGATTGTGAAGAATCTAATCGCCCGATTTTCGATCCGAGTTTAGATTCTTGCTCCTCTCATCACCGGCCACGAAAGGATGTAAGTTTTATTCCGTTTCAGGATGTTTCGAATTTTATGTATGGGAGGAATTATAATTTGAACTCTAAAATATGTTCTTGAGATTACGAGATACGTATATTAGCAACCGGATCGAAGAACGGATAACCTATGCAATTGTTATTGATTCTTCAACATATATGAATGAGATTATACAAATTTTGAGCTTGTGGATTGATGTTTGTTGAGGATTATGATTGTTGTCATGAGCGGGTGATAGCAATCTTTGATATGTGGATTGATCGGTATCACGAGATCACGCCGTTATGCCATCGACATGTACCGAGATTGAATATTGATCCGTATATGTATTCCTTTGAGTTAGAGGTTGATGTAGTACATTACGTATATGTTAATTCAGATTGGTATTGACAGATTTGACATCAAGATTTCAAGACTTCGACTTGTTCAATCCGAGACTACGACAAGAAAGGTATAATTCAATGTTGATTCGGGAAGACAACTCAAATTAGATCTTATTTGAGTTTCCCAAAATCACATACTAGATTGTTTATAATTTGATATGGTTATGCTTTGTCTATAGAGTTGTAGCAATGCACCTGAGATAGGTGAGTCGTTGGCAGATATGCCAAGATACCGGATTTTCGGTGATGTCGATTTACGTAGGAGAAGATCGACTCCTATTGTAGATATTCGATATAGAGAGGACCGAAGTCCGGGAATAAGACGTACCGCCACCCCGATTGGGAGAGTAGGTGGGAGATTGTTACGTCTTATTCACACCGGGATCCATAGACTTAGATTGGAGGTGAGTCAAAGATTTGAAGTTCAAGATTTGATGTATAGCATTCTTTCGATCTATGTTCTAGATTAGATACATGTTCTTGATTTATGCTTTATATTTTACATATGCTTGCATGATATGCATGATAAATTGTGTTATACTGGGATTTGTTCTCATCGGAGTATCCGGCTGTTGTTGTGTCTGTATGTGTGCATAACAACAGGTGGAGCAGGGACAAGATCAGGGTCAAGGAGAGTGTGACTGAAATTGGATAGCGTGGTGATTTCCAGCGTAGAAGACAACTAGATGTTCTACATGTGATATAGAGTTTGTTACCAACACTAGTTTGTATAAAGAAAATGGAACAAGTCATGTACTTACTTTTAATGAAATAAATAGAGTTATCACATGTGTATGATTATATACAATAGTTTATAATGTTTAAAAGAAATTTTTTTGATGACCCATTTTCTAGCAAAGATCCACTTAATCCCAAAGATAATTGAGTTAGAGCCCGGGTCCCCACAACATGTGGTATCAGAGTAGTAGGTTCTGTAGACTGGAATAGAAGTGAATGAGCGGGGTAGATCGAGTCGTCTTCCTTGCTTTGATGATGCTAGCATGCTATTAATTGTATGTTGATTTACATATGTTATATATGAAAGCATGTTTCTTGCAGTAATACATGTTTACTTGCTTATCTGATTGATTGCGACATGTATTAAGAATAAAATGAATCAGAACCGATTCTGGATCAGAGGTATATGATCAGAGGAGGACTGAAACAGATTGTATAGATTGTGTACTAATCCGTTTGATAATCAGATATGCCTCCTAGAAGAGCAGCAGTGCCTGTACGTCCGGTACCAGAACAGGGCAGTACTTCTAATGATCCGATGGATGTTACTGCAACACCGATGGAGACACTACTGAAACGGTTTCAATCATTTAAACCGCCGACACTGAAAGGTACTGAGAGCGCTATTGAGTGCGAAAGCTGGTTAGATGACATCGAGATGTTATTTGAGTCCCTTGATTATACCGATGAGCGACGAGTAAAGTTAATTGGCCATCAACTGCATGAAGTAGCAAAGAATTGGTGGTACCACGAAGAGAGCGTTGGAGCATCGTGGCACAAAGATCACTTGGAAAGTTTTTAAAGCAGAGTTCTATCAACGCTTCTTTCCTGTGTCATACCGAAAGGATAAAGGTGCCGAGTTTGCCAATCTGAGACAGGGACAGCTGAACATCGAAGAATATGTGGCAAAATTTTCGACATTACTCCGATTTGCTCCTCACGTTGCAGAGAATGACGAGGCCATTGCAGATCAGTTTATCAATGGCTTGAATCCTGATATCTTTACCCTGGTGAATACCGGCAGACCGAACAACTTTGCAGATGCCTTGAACCGAGCCAAGGGAGCGGAAACGGGACTGATTAAGCAACGAGGACTTTCGTATGCTGCTCCGATTTGAAGACCACCACAGCCCTCATTTCAACCTCCTCCTAGATTCGAGAGTGGTGGTAGTAGCAGTGGCAAGAAAGATCAACTGAAAGCCCGAGGAAGACAGTTCAAGAAGTCGGGTAGCAGGGTTTGTTAGGAAGAAGGATGGTTCGATGAGACTTTGCATCGATTATCGACAATTGAATAAAGCAACGGTAAAGAACAAATACCCATTGCCTCGTATCGACGATTTATTTGATTAGTTGCAGGGTTCTTCTGTATATTCCAAGATCGATATGAGATCTGGATATCATCAGCTGAGGGTCCGAGATTCTGATATACCGAAGACAGCATTTAGAACCAGGTATGGACATTATGAATTTATTGTCATGCCATTTGGTTTAACGAATGCTCCAGCTGTATTTATGGGCCTGATGAACCGTATCTTCCAGAAGTACCTTGACGATTTTGTGATTATATTCAATGATGACATTCTGATATATTCAAAGAATAGGACTAATCATGCTAATCATTTGAGGACAATGTTGAGAACTTTGAGAGCAGAAAAATTGTACGCCAAACTGTCGAAGTGTGAGTTCTGGCTAAAGCAAGTTGTGTTTCTGGGGCATATAGTATCAGGAGAGGGTATTTCTGTTGACCCTAGCAAGGTCGAGGCTGTGATCAGTTGGCCTAGACCGACATCAGTACCAGAAATACGCAGTTTCATGGGTCTAGCAGGCTATTACTTGCGATTTATCAGAGGATTTTTTCAGTATCGCAAAGCCGATTACGCAACTAACTTAGAAAAATGCTCCGTTTATTTGGTCAGAGGCTTGTGAGTCTAGCTTCCTGGAGTTGAAGAAAAGGTTAACCAGTGCTCCAGT